>NC_135634.1:27146071-27821428 GCF_053574225.1 Canis aureus
TCTATACACTAACACATGAGACAGAAAAAGAGAAATTAAAGAGACAATCCCATTTACAATTGCACCCAAAACAATAAGATATCTAGGAATAAACCTAATCAAAGAGGCAAAGGATCTGTATTCAGAAAACTATAGAACACTCATGAAGGAAATTGAGAAAGACATAAAGAAATGGAAAAATGTTGCATGCTCATGCATGAGAAGAACAAATATTGTTAAAATGTCTATGCTACCTAGTGCAATCTACACATTCAATGCAATCAATACCTATCAAAATACCAGCAACATTATTCACAGAGCCGGAACAAATAATCCTAATATTTGTATGGAACTTAAAAGACCCCAAATAGTCCAAGGAATGTTGAAAAGGAAAACCAGCATCGCAATTCAGGACTTTAAGCTACATTACAAAGCTGTGATCATGGTTCTGGCACAAAAACAGACACACAGATCAATGGAACAGAATAGAGAACCCAGAAATGGGACCCTCAACTCTATGGTCAACTAACCTTAGACAAAGCAGAAAAGAATATCCACTGGAAAAAAGCCTCTTCAACAAATACTGTTGGGAAAATTGGACAGCCACATACAGAATGAAACTAGACCATTTCCTTACACCATATACAAAAATAGACTCAAAAATGAACGAATGTGAGACAGGAATCCATCAAAATCCTAGAGGAGAACACAGGCAGCAACTTCTATGACCTTGGCCATGGCAACTTCTTGCTAGACATGTTTCCAAAGGCAAGGGAAACAAAGGCAAAAATCAATGATTGGGACTTCATCAAGATAAAAAACCTACACAGCAAAGGGAACAGTCAAAAAGCTCAAGATAATCAACAGAATGGCAGAAGATATTTGCAAATGACATGACGTATCAGATAAAGAGCTAGTATCCAAAATCTGTAAAGAACTTAACAATTCAACACCCAAAGAACAAATAATCCAATCAAGAAATGGGCAGAAGACATAAACAGTTCTCCAAAGAACACATACAAATGGCCAATGGACACATGAAAAAAATGCTCCACATCACTTGGCATCAGGAAAATACAAATCAAAACTACTATGAGATACCACCTCACACCAGTCAGAATGGCTAAAAATAACAAGTCAGGAAACAACAGATGTTGGTGAGGGACAAGAGAACCCTCTCACACTTGGTGGGATTGCAAGCTGGTGCAGCAACTCTGGGAAAACAGTATGGAGGTTCCTCAAAAAGTTGAAAATAGAGCTGTCCTATAACCTAGCAATTGCACTACTGGGAATTTACCCCAAAGATACAAATATAGTGATCTGAAGGGCCACCTGCACCCCAATGTTTATAGCAGCTATGTCCACAATAGCCAAACTATGGAAAGAGCCCAGATGTCCATCAACAGATGAATGGACAAAGAAGATGTGGTTTATTTACATACAATGGAATATTACTCAGCCATCAAAAAAATGAAATCTTGCCATTTGCAACAACGTGAATGGAACTAGAGAGTATTATGCTAAGTTATATAAGTCCATCAGAGAAAGACAATTACATGATTTCACTCATATGTGGAATTTAAGAAACAAAACTGAAGATTATAGGGCAAGAGAGGGAAAAATAAAACAAGATGAAATCAGAGAGGGAGACAACCACAAGAGACTCTTAATCATAGGAAACAAACTGAGGGTCACTGGAGGGTAGCGGGTGATGGGACAGGGTAACTGGGTGATGTAATGAGCATTGGGTATTATATAAGACTGATGAAATCAGTGAACTCTACCTCTGAAACCAATAATATGTTAATTAACTGAAATTAAAGGGAAAAAAAGAAAAGCAGAATTCAAGACAAAGGCAAATAGAGAGTATGCTATTATTTTATTTTACTTTATTGTTTTGAGAATGAGACAGAGAGAGAAAAAGAGAGGGAGAGGTGGAGGGAAGGGGCAGAGGGAGAGGAGAGAAGAGAGAATCTTAAGCAGACTCCATGCTCAGTATGGAGCCTGATGTGGGGCTCAAACTCACGAGCCTGAGATCATGACCTGAGCCCAAATCAAGACCCTTAACTGACTGAGCCACCCAGGCTCTCCAAGGGTGTATTGTTATTTAATAATAACACTACAAAGAACCTGTGAGAGTTAGAGACCTTGATGCTTTGGACAACAGGATAGCAAACACATGAACACATAGAAAGGCAAGGAGGAACTTCCTAAAACCACAATCACCCTAGAGGATTTTAATGCTCCTCTTCCCATGTTTGACATTATTAAATAAACAAAAAATAAGTAAGGATGGGGAGAATTTGCATGAGCAAAGCAATAAAGCAATAACTTGTTCTTAACAGTTACATAATATTTTACTTTTCATGAACATAACATACTATATCTTCATTTATATACACAAAATGTAAGCAAAGATCAATGATGTGTTTGGCTGCAAATTTTAATAGATGCCCAAAGTAGAAAACTTACAGGCTTGATATCCTGATCACAATCCAATAAAAAAATAACAACAAAACAAAATGATGACCCCACTGAAACATTTGGAAAAGCAGAAAATACTCTTCCCATATAGAGTATATAAAACTAATATCATTGTTTGAAAGATCAACAAAGCTGATAAAACTTTGGTAAGACTAATTAAGAAAAAAAGGGGGGTAGGTGACAAAGGAAAATAAAAAAACATGAAGAAGAAAAAAAAGGCAGACATAACTTCACAAGAAGATATTTAAAAAATAAGAGAATGATGTGTATTAACTCTGGGACAATAAATTTGAAAACCCAGTTAGGGATGAGGCTTGTTAGTGAAGAGCATTTCCATTGCCCTGACTGGTGACTAATTCAGCAATCAGCCCATGAGCCAGCTTCACGCCATGAGAGGTTTGCTGAGAGTTTCTGAGAAAGCTCTCCTTGCTCATCTGAACTTCGAGAAATGACCTTCTCTTCCCCTCTTCTCTCTTCCTGTGTGGACATAAAGCCTGGACTACAAGGGCCTCTTGCTGCTGGTCTAAGGACAAGACCAACATGTGGATAAATGCACAGACAGGATAATCACAAGCACGTGAAGCCCATAGCTGGGAATTGAGTCAACACCAATGCCCACTGTCAATCAAAACTTCCCATTATGTGAGCCAAAAAATCTCCTCCCCACTCAATCCAGTCTGAGTTGTTTTTACAGTCCAAAGCGTCTTGCCAGCCCTATGTCATACCATAAATAAACACTATAGTTCTGAACATAAAGATATGTAATTATGGAACTTTAGAATGGAAGAGTAGTGTGACTTTTAGGTAGAAGGGGCCTTCTTTGGCAAGAGGAGAAACCTTAAGAACTATCAAGAAAACTACGGACCAATGACCCCACAAAAATGTAAAATCCCAAGGGGTGGGAGGATGGACAAAATAGGTACAGAGGATTAAGAGGTAAAGACTTGCAGTTCTAAAATAAGTAAGTCACAGAAATGAAAAGTACAGTATAGGGAATATAGTCAATAATACTGTAATAACATTGTTTGGTGACAGACGATGACTACGTTTATCATTGTGAACACTGAGTAATGTCTAGAATTGTTGAATCATTTCGTTCTACACCTGAAACTGACATAACTTTGATGTCAACTATACTTCAATAGATATTTTTATTTAATTATTTATTCATGAGAGATACAGAGAGAGAGAGAGGGGCAGAGACACAGGCAGAGGGAGAAGCAGGCTCCATGCAGGGAGCCTGACGTGGGACTTGATCCTGGGTCTCCAGGATCATGCCCTGGGCTGAAGGCAGCGCTAAACCACTGAGCCACCCGGGCTGCCCAAGATATTTTAAAAAATTGTTTAGATTTATTTTAGAGAGCAGGAGTGCATGAGTGGGGGGAGGGGCAGAGGGTAAGAATCTACAGGTGACTCCCCACTGAACATGGAGCCAGATATGATGCAGGGCTCCATCCCACAATCCATAAGATTGAGCCAAAACCAAGAGTCCGACCCTTCATCGACTAAGCCACCTAAGCACTCCTAAAAAATTTTTAAATCTTGAATGCCAAAAAGCATAAACATTATCAAAAGACACAGGTGGGCTTGAAACAATACTGGCACTACATATCACAAAGGTTAACACATAATATACAAAGCCACTACAAATTGATTAAAAAGTATACAAATAATTCAAAACTAGTTAAGAATTCAGCTAAAGGGACACCTGCATGGCTCAGCGGTTGAGCGCCTGCATTTGGCCCAGGGCGTGATCCTAGAGTCCCAGGATCAAGTCCGGCATCCGGCTCCCTGCATGGAGCCTGCTTCTCCCTCTGCCTGTATCTCTGCCTGTGTGTGTCTCTCTTATGAATAAATAAAATCTTAAAAAAAAAAAATTCAGCTAAGTGAGCACTTCTCCAAGGCCATGAGAATGTTTATTCTCAGTGACCAGCAACGACTCCTGGGGAAAAATCTGCACTGAGGAAATAATCCTGAACACGGACGGGGTTTTACACACCAAGATATTCTTCCCACCATTCAACGGATTAAAACGGGGACAATTCTGTCCCTAAATTCAGAGTGTACTAGTCAAGCCATAAATGTCCCATGCTTGTTGGGAAAGTTCTTCCCTTTTCTAAGCTGTCCCAGTACACTTCTACCCCCTCTGAGCACAGACCTATAGGTGGCCAGGGAGGTGTCTTCTGTCTCTGAAGAAGAGGGCTGCTGCAGAGCTCACCTGAGTGAGCCCACAGAGCCCAGCCCCCGACCGGCACATGGGACCCGAGTGAAAACCCACAGGCCCTGCAGAGCCATGACCCACAGCATGCTCAACCACACCATTACCTCGGAATGGGGTCCCGCCAGTCACCCCTCTTGTTTGCTTTCTTTGCTCTGGAGAACTCGTTCACCCAAATGCTGCCAAATAAGCCGAAGCTGACCTGCAGCCACCTCTCAGCACCTCCTCCAGCAGAAGTGTCTCCCTGCAAACACTCCAAACCACTGTCTCCACTGGGAATGACAAGCTCCAGGGGCTGAGAGGGCTCGTTAGAGATGTTCTGGCTGCTGGGCCTCAAGGCCTGCTTTTGGTCCTGGTCCTCTTCCTCCCTCTCTCCTTTTTGTAGAGGCTCAGGCAGTGAGACATTGCCAAGGGACCCAAGTTCTTCATCTGGATCAAATCTAAGGAATAATTTCTTTCCATGGACCTAGAAAAAAAAAAAAAAACGGACACGATCTAAGTCTTTGCTATGGACTTGTGGCCGCCTCCCCTCACACCACCAACCGCCTAATCTGTATGGTGAAACTTAACCCACAATGTGATGGTATCTGGAGGTGGCACCTCCAGGAGGTAATTAGGTCATGAGGGTGAAGTCCTCCTAAAAGGGATTAGTGTCCCTATAGAAGAGATCCCAGAGAGTGCCCTTGTCCCGGCATCATGTGAAGACAGCAAGAAGATGGCTATGAACCAGGAAGCAGGTTCTCACCAGACACCAAAACTGCCAGGCTGTCTCATCTTGGATTTCTATTCTCTGGAACTGTGGGATATAAATTTCTCTTGTTTATAAACCACCTACCTACCTAGTCTGTGCTATCCTGCTACAGTAGTCTGAATGGATGAAGACAGCCTTACAGATCCAGAAAAGGGAAGACTAGAAGTATATGCAGATATTAGGCCTAAGGCAAACTTATCCCTTCTTGCCTCTTCCATGAAGCTCCCCGAGTATTTTGGATCTGGCTTTGCTCTTAGCTGCAGTGGTACGAGTGGTTAGCACATGGTTTTCAAAGTGATTGAAAGCGGGGATCCCTGGGTGACTCAGCGGTTTGGCGCCTGCCTTTGGCCCAGGGCGCGATCCTGGAGTCCCGGGATCGAGTCCCACATCAGGCTCCTGGCATGGAGCCTGCTTCTTCCTTTGCCTGTGTCTCTGTCTCTGTCTCTCTCTGTCTATAGTGAATAAATAAATAAAATCTTAAAAAAAAAAAAAGTGATTGAAAGCCAGAAGAATTAGATTAGCAGTAACATAGGTCCATGCTAGACAGCAGGACCACCCTAGAATGACTGAGAAGATATGCTGCCAATGTTTTCACAGATTAGCTAAGAAATAAATACAAATTGTCATCCTTGTATTTTTTTTAAATTTTATTTATTTATTCATGATAGGCACAGAGAGAGAGAGAGGCAGATGCACAAGCAGAGGGAGAAGCAGGCTCCTTGTGGGGAGCCTGATGCGGGACTCGATCCTAGGACCCAGGATCATGATCTGAGCCAAAGGCAGATGCTCAACCACTGAGCCACCCAGGCGTCCCTAGTCCTCTTATTTAATTCATAATACTTTTCCTTTGTTAGAAATAATTAGCACACAGCCATGCACACCATACACAAACTGGCAGCAATAAAATCCTACAGAAAGAGCTTGGTGCCCGATGACCTCGTGTTCTCCCATATATCCTGGACCACCTCCCCAGGACTTCACACTATGTCAATGGGCAGAGGCAAAAACCAAAGCTCCAGACATGAAGAATCTGCTCTTCTGAATCTGTCATAATTAAACACAATTCCAAATACAGAAACTGGAGAACCAACGAGGAAAGACACAGAAGAGACAGGCCAGAAAAACGGGTGGTAGAGGGTAGAACCAATCTTTTCCCTGCTTCATTAGCCCGTGTTGCTCATTCTATCTCCATTCGCCTATCTGTGACTGCTTCACAAATCTGAAATGCCCTTTCTTTTCCTTCTGGTCCACCTAAATCCTTCATCCTTCAAGGTCCAACTCAAATCTTACTTCCTCCATGAAGCCTTTTACTTCAGGCCACAAGGACCTCTTCTCTGCTGAGGCCCTCCAATGGGCATTATATGCTTCCCCCCTTCCCATTCAATTACCTAACAGGCTTCCCCGTTGTAGAGAGAGGTCTTCCTTTCCAAATTCAACTCAGATCCTTAGGAGGTAGAGGCACAGAGAAAGGAGCACAGTGATGAGAACTTACCAACCACATGCGAGACAGTTCTCTCTGTCCCTCAGGGTTCTTGGGGTCCCACAACACCAATTTCTGTGTTGGTTTACTAGGAACCAGTTTGCAGTTCCATCTCGAGGCTCCCTATCCACACATTCTTCTGTCCACTCAGCCATTCCGTAAATATTCTCTGAGAGCCAGATCTGGGACAGGCACAGGCTAAGGGCTAGGGTTCCAGAGATGAAAGGATCCAATCCTGCCCCTGCAAACCTTTCAGTAATCTGGTCAAAGAGTCCAAAAGCTCTCATGGGAGGAGCACAGATCTGGAGGTCAGGTGGCCTGGCATCCAGCTAGCCCATATCAAGTTGACATATCAACTTGGGTGGAGTGTTCTCCCTCTCTGATTCTCTATCTCCAAATGTAGAAAATATAAGTGAAGGTCTAGGGGATCCCTGGGTGGCTCAGCAGTTTAGGGCCTGCCTTCAGCCTGGGGTGTGATCCTGGAGTCCCGGGATTGAGTCCCGCGTCGGGCTCCCTGCATAGTCTGCTTCTCCCTCTGCCTGTGTCTCTGCCTCTCTCTCTGTCTCTCATGAATAAATAAATAAAATTTAAAAAAAGATAAGTGAAAGTCTAGAAGATCTCTTTTCAGTTCTAACCAAGAAGGTTTTATAACTCACAAGGTGTGTTTGAAGGACAAGGTGGAAAAAACAGGATTAACCTTTATTGAGCACCTATGTCAGCCATAAAGTCTATTTAACACAATTTTAACTGCTAAGCAATTTATCTCCATTTTACAATTGTAGAAACTCCAACTAAGAGATTAAGTAATTTGCTCAGGAGCACACAGCAAAGCAAAGGAGCTAATTTACTTTTTCTATAGCTTATTACCATATATATGCTTCCTAAGAGCTGGCACTCAGCTAAGTGTTGGGCATACAATACTAGGAGGGCTCAGGCCCTGCCTTGTCAATCTGTCTCCTCTGCTCAACCAGTAGGACCAATTCAGCAATAAGGATCCAACAGAGGGAAGTACAGGGTGCCCTGCAAGCAGAGAAGTCTCTCCCCACCCTTAGAGCAGACAGGCCAGGCTTCTCAGAGGATGTAATGGCAAGGCTGACGACGAGGAATTACCAGTCACATGAAGGGACAGGAATGGGGGCAGAGGTGGGGGAAAAAAGGAAGATCTGCCCAAATGGGGGTGGGGGGTGGGGAACGTGTCAAAACCGTGGGCAAGAAGGATTGGTTGAGGAGCCCCGGGTAGTTCACCATGACTCAAAGAGTGATTTGGGATAGGATAAGAAGCAGGCTTCCAGAAGGAGGCACAAATCAGACCACAGCAGCCCTGGGAGCCCCTGGAGGCAATTCTGACTCATGCTCAAGGTGTGGATGAGCCGACCTGAATCTAGATCAGAAAGCTATGTGCCTTCCTTACCTCCTTGCTCGTTCCCAACCAGAGGCATACATCAGAGTCAGCTGGACCCTGGGTGACCAGAATCACTACAGACTCTCTGAATCTGAATCTCCAGCTCACGTGTGCACAGTATACATTTTAGAGTTCCACAGGCCACTGAGATGCCCACTTCTGGCTGAGAAACATCAGACCTAAAGAGGAGGAGCTGCGTGGGGTCCCAGCATGGTTGTCCTGGGCTCAAGGAAGTGCTAGTTTAAAATTCTTGAGAGAAGTTCTAAGGGAAGTCACAGGATGTGCTGATGGAGCCAGCCCATTTACAGGAGGTAGCAAACAAGCCCCGATGAACTCACCTGGGCATCCTGGAGCCATAGGAACTGAAAGCTGGCAGGGTTCAGCTTCTTACTGCTGCCCCCTGTCTTGACCACCTGCTGCCCCACAAAAGGGGAGACCAAGTGGTGAAACTTCCTCACAGATGGTCCTTCCGGCATCCCTGCAGGCAGATATGGGGAAAAGAAGCCACTGACTGAGCTAGTTTTTCTCTGGTATTTCTGGTGGGTGCAAAGTTCCAAGCTTTCGAGCAGCTATTTTTTGCCATTGACTTGAAAAGTATATATGGTCACAGAGGGAGTGTGGCTGAGAAGAGTGGTCAGATCAAAGAGATGGACCAGCTATGGCGGGGTGTGGCCCAGTTTCCCAGCGATGGTTTCCCTTTCCGGCCCGTCTCACATTTCTCCATGCAGCAAACACTTATTAAGCACTGACAGCATGCTAAGGCATCATGTCATGGGAGCCCGCTTCTTTGACGTTGCAGCAGCCTGAATGGGAGCTGGCCTTTGGTACTTACCACCTGCACCGCAGGCCCCAAACTCGCCTCCAAGCTTTCTTGGCACCCCCGCCCCTGCTTCAGCCATACCAATCATTCCAGCCTATTACTGCTGATTTATCAGCAGCACTTTAGAGGAGAAATGGTGATGGAAGAGAAGACTGTAAGGGACACAGAGACACAGATGTAGATCTGGTCTTCCCAGGACCACCCCACCAGGAGGGGCACTGTGTATGTGACGACAATGCAGAGCTCAGAACTATGACAAGTGCAGACACGGGGTCATGTTAGTTCAGAGCAGGGAGAGGCCACGTCCAGCTTAACTGCAGATAATTATCCCTGGTCACTGATAACAGCTGAGGTTGTTTTAACCTTGATGTATGGCTATCTGTGACCCTCATCTCTCCCTGCCCCAAATCAAACAAGTTCACTAAGAGTTTATGTATAAAGCATTCAGATGTTGGAGTCTGAATGGCCTGTGCCCTGGCTTCTCACAGCTAGATGTCCCCACACCCCCTGCCCTGCCCCTTACCCCGGGTACACTACTTAGCCACGTGTTTCCTCACCTGCACAAGACTCTATAATTTACGATGAAAAGCCAAAGAACTAAGTAGGTACCTGGCAGAGTGGTTACTACTGTAGTTTAACAATTCTAAAAGACAATTAAAAATCTCCAAAATGGAGGGATCCCTGGTTGGCGCAGCGGTTTGGCGCCTGCCTTTGGCCCAGGGCGCGATCCTGGAGACCCGGGATCGAATCCCACGTCGGGCTCCCGGTGCATGGAGCCTGCTTCTCCCTCTGCCTGTGTCTCTGCCTCTCTCTCTCTCTCTGTGACTATCATAAATAAATAAAAATTAAAAAAAAAAAACTCCAAAATGGAGATCTTACTATATCCACGCTTTCTCACAGTCGAATTAGCAGCACATTCAATAACGTGTATTTTACGGGGGATGGTGCTTTATTTTCGCTAAAGGGTAGCGCTGTTTCCCCTAATCAGACCTTCAAGACATTGTCGAGGCTGTCCTGACAAAAGTGTTGGGTTGCAAGACTTGCCTGACTTCAGAGACCTTAACCTCAACCGGCTAGCTCTCAGTGCCCGCCCAGGTCATCTCCAACTGAGGAAGCTTCTGGAAAAGCTTTCATCCGAAATGCATCTAACCCTTGAAATCTCTTAACACGTGGGCATGTTTTTTGAGGGATGCTTATGGATGGGAAACTGGGCAGCGAGCTGTCTTTGCCACAGCCTTAAGGGAGTGGAGGCAGATTTGAGGACACAGATTTGAGGGGGGCGTCCTGCCTAGTCTCAAGCCCCCTCCCTCCAGGGGCTCGCGGGTTCACGGCTCCCTCGCGGACCACACTGGCAGTGGCAGAGGAGAGGGGCTTCGGAGCGTCTTCCTCTCTGAGGAAGGCTCTGCACTGGCGGCTTTCTGCCCCTTTGTCTAGGTGAGGCGGGGAGATGCAGGGTGCGGAGACAGGGCCCCAGGGGAGCCTCCCCGGGGTAAATGCAGGGAGGTACCGGGTAAACAAGCCAACCGAAACACTGGGCCTGGGGTGCAGTTCCGTAAGGGATGCTTCCAGCTGCCGGTCACAGCGCGGTCCCGGCGGCAGCAGGTGACGACTGCGCGCAGGCCGCGGGGAAGCCGGGCACTCCCGAGCGCAGGGGCTGCGCGCACCGCCTCCCCGGGCGGCTCCCCGCGCCCCACCGCGCGGGCCACGGAGGGGCGGGAGGCTGCACTCACCGGCTTCGGGCCCGCGCCCCGCGACACCCCCCGCGCTGCGGCGAGGCCCGCACGTCGTCTCGGGCGCAGGGTGCAGCGCGGTCTCGGCCGCCGTCCGCGCACGACTGCGCAGGGCTGGACGCGGAAAGGTCCCGGGGACGCGCAGCGGGGCTAGGTCGGGAGGTGGGCAGGGGAGGGGAGGCGCGGGGCTCCTCCTCCCGGGGGGAAGGGCTTGGCGGGGGCGGGGGTGGAGGAGGGGTTCCGCCGGGGCGCGGGGTAGAGCGGGGCTCCGCCCCTGGGGCGGGACGGGGCGCGCGGGGCGGGGGCGGGGCCAAGCGGGGCGGGGCCTCGAGGGGGCGGGGCCTCGAGGGCGGGGCCTCAGGGGCGGGGCTTCGCTCTGGCTTGGGAGGACGCGAGGCTGCTCCCCAGAAGGTCGCTGCAGGCTGGGCTGAGGCCGCGTGTCAGGCTTAAAGGGCGAGAGAAAGTGGGAGAAAAAGGGCTGAGACACAGGGATCCAGCACGTGGAGGAGACGAAGAATCCGACTTGGGAAAGTTTATCCTCTTACACAGGCAGGCGGTTATAGAAAAGAGTGAAGTTCCTGAACAGGAGAACTTTGGGTGCTTCGGGCGAAGTCTTTGAGTTGATTTGGAAGGCTTCCAACCTCAGGTCATTTTGGAAAGGAAACAGGTTGTCAAGAAGTTCTCATGAAATATTTGAAGAGTGGGGTCTTTCCCTTTGTATTATTTGAACAGTGTTACTTGATTTTGCCATAAGCAAATTTTGCTTTAAAAATAGTGTTTAAATTTTTGTTTCATAGCGTAATAAAGATAAAACGGTAGACTCTTTAAAAAAAATAAATAAATATGTTCCATTGTTAGTTCTCCAAAGAGAGTGGGGAGCCAGCACTTTCCAAGAAGACGACAGGGAAGTTTGGGGAAGTGCCAGCGCAGGTGTTCTGGAAACTGTCCAGGATAGCAGGCAGTCCTGAGAAGGACGTGGCCAGCAGAGGAGACAGGCCCAGTCCTTTCTCAGGCTGTGTCCTGCTGATCAGGAGGTAGCGTACAGGTGGCCTTATACTAAAGGAATAGGGCAGGAAGTGAGGGGAGGAAGGCTAGGAAAGCTTGGGATACTCATATTCCTCAGTACAGCGGGACCCTGGAGACAAAGGGGATGAGGTTTGCAGATGCTGAGTTTCCGGGACAGATCCCCTGAGAACCTTCTAGTCTCCCTCTTTCTATATTTGGCCTCTTCTGGAGAATAACATCCCCACCAAGATGTCCCTGGACATCCCCTACCTGCTGTAGGATTAGGTGTACACAAATGGTAGCTTCTGGAGCCCCTAAGTCCCCATTCTCTAGACTCTGGCTGAGCTGGGAAGGAAGCCAGAGCCACAATCCTTGTCTCACCTCTTGAAATGAATGCCTGATGCCTAAGAAGGTTCTGCTGAGGCCAAAGGACTATAGAGTTAAGAAACCAAATGATTCACAGCTTGACTTTGTCATTTATAATAACAGCTACTTGCTGAGCACATACTACGCAGGTCAAGTAGCTGCTCAACTGCACTGCTGTAAGGTCTTTGATATACTGCCTCTTTGTTAGCTATGGGAAGACAAGCAAGCCAATCTCTCTGAAGCTATTCATATTTGAGATACATATGGCTTTATTATAGAAATACAAAGCAGGGTTTCTTAAACTTTAATATGCCTATGAATCCCCTGAGAATCTTATTTAAATAAAGATCCTGACTCAGGTTTCTAGCAGGCGGCCCAAGATTTTGCCTTTCCCACAAGCTCCCAGATGCTGCTGGTCCAGAGACCACACATGGAGCAGCAAGGACTTAGAGCACAGTGCTTAAGCGCTCAATCATAAATATTCTTTGAAAGAATGATTAAATGAGATATTAGATGCAAAACACTCATAAACTGTAAAGTGCTGTGCAAGTGTATGTAATCCTCATTCTAAGAAAATAAGACTGGGGAAGGAGAACCTCCTTAAAGAGAAACTCTATAGAAGAGCAGTGAAGAATACTGTTTCTGCATCAGATGACAGGGGTCCAAATCCCACCACTTAGGGGGCAGAACTTCGGCAAGTAATTTACCTCTCTGTATCTCAGTTTCTTCATCTGTAAAATGGAGTGAAATGCCTACCTCACTGGGCTACTGTGGAATTTACTGAAATGATTCACATAAATCTCTTGGCACTGGGCCTGGCATAGAGTTTGGTATGTTTTAGTTGTTACCATTTGTCTCCTGGATTGGGGTCAACCCCACAGCCCACAGGAGCCTGGGTCTTGGCACCTTAGCTTTCTAACGGCCATGGAACCAATTCCTCTCTCTTCCTTTCTGCTCCCTGATTTCTTCAACAAGATTAAATTTACAGTGATCATGAAAATCGATTAAAATACAGCTACCTTGGGCGGCCTGGGATGCTCAGTAGTTTGGAGCTGCCTTCAGCCCTGTGCCTGATCCTGGGGACCCGGGATCGAGTCCCACGTTGGGCTCCCTGCATGGAGCCTGCTTCTCCCTCTGCCTGTGTCTCTGCCTCTCTCTCTGTGTCTCTCATGAATAAATAAATAAAATAAAATAAATACAGCGACCTCATGGGGCACCTGGGAGGCTCAGTGGTTGAGCATCTGCCTTTGGCTCAGGGCGTGATCCCACATCGGGCTTCCCACCAGGAGCCTGCTTCTCCCTCTGCCTATGTCTCTGCCTCCCTCTCTTGTGTCTCTCATGAATAAATAAAAATCTTTAAAAAATAAATAAAATAAAGTACAGCTATCTCAAAGACAGAAAAAAAAAAAAAAAGGAAGTGAAGGAGAAAACCAGTAGTATCTGGTGAGGAATCCTATTGCCAATAAGAGAGTTTGGGGAATCTGAACCACAGCAAGGGGATTTTATATGTCTCTACAGGCATACTACGTCTGTGACCTTCAGTGAGTTACTTAAAATCCATGAGCTGTAACTTCTTCATGTTCAAAACATCACTGTGAGGATATATACATTTCAATGTGGATATATAAAGCTGCTAGCGGAGTCTGACATGCAGTAGTGCTCAATCCACAGTAGGTACTTTTTTTTTCCCTCAAGATTTATTTATTTTTTTCATGATAGACGTAGAAAGAGAGAGAGACAAAGAGGCAGAAACACAGGAGGAGGGATAAGCAGTCTCCATGCCGGGAGCCCGACGCGGGACTCCATCCCAGGGCTCCAGGATCACGAGCTGGGCCAAAGGCAGGCACTAAACCGCTGAGCCACCCAGGGATCCCCAGTAGGTACTTTTTTTTAGCAGAATTTCCAGGTGGCCACAGGACAGTAGGAGGACGCTGGTGCCCCCACATGGTGAGTGCATTAACTGCAGGGGCAGGACCTGGATGCCACTCTCAGAGCTTCCCTTGAGGGTAGTGTTGGGAGTGTCTCTTCCTCATGCCAGCTCCATGGCTTTAGGCCAGTTCCCTCAACAGTGGAGGGACAGGAGGATTGGACCAGATGATCCCTGAGACCCCTCATGATCTGTAAGTGAGTCAGGCATGGTCTCCCAATCCAAGTATCCTTTTTCCTAATGGGGTTTGGTTTTCTTACAGTTTGACTCTCCCAGGCCAGCTATTAGAAACCTTAGCAATACTAACTTCCCCAGATCCTCAGCAGCTTGTGTCTGGTAACCCCACTGTATGACCAAAGACTCCAGACCGATATCCTGGAGTTCCAGGAAGAAGCTACCTGGAATTCCTCAGTCCTGTCCTTGTGCAAACAGCTGGATTTTAGGCTGAGGACCTCCTGGGAGCCTGGAGCAGCACCAGGGACCCTGATAACTGCCCGGGATTGTTCGATTGCTTGACTTCATAGCTTAAATGGGAAGGTTTACTTTGAGCTTATTTGTCCTACCAAGTGCCAGGACACCCTAGATGGAGCTGGCAGTTTAATCAACAGAGCCTGGCAGTTTAATCAACAGAGCCTGGCAGCACTGACTAAACCAGAGTCTTGAGAGCAGTTCTTAACCTAGGGTGTATGGAGAAGTTTCCAGAGCTCATAAAACCCCTAAAATGGTCAATAGTGTGCAAAATCTCAGGGTATGGGTACCTTTCTGGGGAAGCGGATCTTTTATTTATTAAATATATTTTCAGAGGTGTCTGTGACCCCTAAAAACCACTGCCCCAAATTGCAGAAATCACATACTTAGAATGTTCTCTATGCAGGACCCTGCGGGAAGCCTCAAAAATGTGTTCTAGTTCCACAAACTGTGATCCCTCTCAAACGTCTTCATTGCAGCTGGGTACTGGGCATAGACACCAATGTCGTTTGACGGATTTAAAAAAACTCACAGGAACTAATGCATAACATGCTTTCCTCTGCAGCGTGGCAGCCACAGAAGACCTGAAATTGTTTCCCATTCCCCTGCTTCATTTGCTGGAATCACCTTTCAGAGTCTACAGAACATTCCTCAATAGCTCTTCACTGATGACAAATTCCTACCCTTATAAGGGGCATTTAGAAAGGACTGGTGACAATTATTGGTCAGGTGATGTAATTCTACTTGGGGCCCCAAACTAAAGAAGCAATACGCCTGCTTCTCTTAGGTTGATATAAGCAGGTTCTGGATGGTATCTAAAGGGAGTTCCAACATATGTTTTTGCAGTGGCTGCAACATTAGAATAAGTAGTCTCCAAGGTGGCTATTTTGTGAGACAATATTGAATGTATAGCTTCTGAAACATTTGTAAAGCTCATTATTTAGGTCACCAAAAAAGGGCACAGTTTTCCATTTAAAGAACATCAATCTGGAGTCTCCAGAAGGAGCATTTCCAAATATTGGGAGCCATACCAAGAAAAGTATGTAAGATTGAAAGAGAGGTGGGGCACATAGGTGGCACAGTAAATTAAACGTCTGCTTTTGGCTCAGGTCATGATCTCAAGGTCCTGGGATGGAGCCCCTGTCATGCTCCCCCCTTGGTGGGGAGTCACTTCTCCCTCTCCCTCTGCCCCTCTCCTACTTGTGCTCTTTCTCTCAAATAAATAAAATCTTAAAAAAAATAAAGATTGAGAGAGTTGAGCCATTTTCTTATTTCAGAGCTGTTGGCCCAAAGTCCTGGATGCTAGATCTAATTCAGTGTGTCTCTAGGGAATGATGTCTTTGTGTCTTTTTCCAGCCATCCTCACAACATGACAAAAGACAATATAGCTTGTATTCCTTGTGTGGTACCAGATCTGGCAAGGACAATTTCAGATTATTGGAGCCATCATGACTGCGTAAAACTCAAAGGGACTTTAAAGATCCCCTAGGTCCAAAACATTTTATAGATACAGATACTGAGATGAAGAGCATTTTGATGAACTGCCCCAACTCATGCTGCTAGGCAGCAGCCAGATCTGAACTACAGTTCTTAAATCTTGGATTCCATCTTTGACTTCCAGTCTGGTAGACTTTTTTTGCCTATCATGTACAGGACACTGGTCCCCTTCTAGAGCCCCTGGGGCCCAGAAATTCACTCAATAGGAACCCACAAGCCATTTTTAAATGGTCAAATATCTCCAAGGTAACCATCCATCTACTTGCCATACCAAGACCATAAAGCAAACTAAATTAAATGTCTTTGCCTTGGGTGGGAACTCAATCAGCTCAGTGTATCAACTATCCGGTACTTGTTAGCAGAGATTAGTTGTTACATTTTTGTTCTTTTTAAAATGGAGGTGTCACTTACATGTGGCTCTGATTTTGATCTAAGAAAAATGAGGAAAAGCCTAAATAATTTTTAAAATAAAACAATTTCCAAACATGAGAATTATGGCAGGGGACTTTGGCCGTGATAAGGCCGGAAGCCATCTTAGGGAAATCTGCAAGGTGAGCCGTACCAGGAAACTGCCATCAAGGATGTCACAGAGCCAGGGGGGAAATAGATTGAAAGTATTTCCCACCCACATTGCTATGGCAATGTTGGGGGATTCTTTGAATAATACAGCAACACCTTCAGGATGAAAACACATCGTTCAGCACAGAGGCCTGGTCCTATGCCTATTGAGGATTCTGTTATTTCAGTCTTTTCTTATCACATCTGTCCCCCATCCCAACTCAAACATCTCAGATAATCAAGAACCCTAGAAATAATAGATATTGTCAATTTTTTATTTTCTTGAGGTCTAAAGGAAAAGAACAAGGGAGGAATGATAAATCTAAATTTTTTACATCTCTAATTAGAATTCATTTCATTTGAGCAAATCCATCTTAAAGAAAAGGCCACAAAAGAGACTACAGTCATTGTAAGAGGAGTCTAGTAGTATTGTTTACTAGAACTATTAAGCTGCTTCTGAATTAATTCCTTGCAATCAGAGATTCACTGTTTCAAACCTGCCACTGCTCAGTGATTAGAACAACAGATGCCCCTACTTAAAAACCTTTTGTAAACCTGGGGTGGAGGCCTTCACATCTTGGTTTCTTGGGTGAAACAAGGCCACCATAGCTGTACAACAGAAGGCAATCACCAAAGAGTGGGGAGAGGAAGGGATGAAGCGTGCACATGTGTGTGTGTCTGTCTGTCTATGTGGAGGGGAGGTGGAAGCAGAGGGGTCTCATTTATTACCCTTCACTTGGGAGGAGAAGCTCCCTTTTTGTGTCTATCTGACCTCCCAACCGGGAGGCTGGAACCACTTCTACAGCCTGAGCTCAAGAGTTCTGAGTGCCTTGAAGGCTTTTTCTGAACTCCTCTGTCCCTGGTGACCCCTAGCACCACTGTCAATCACTACTGTAAAATTGAGCCCACACCCTCCCAGCTTCAGCCAGAAGAGTGAACAAGCAATCCACAAACCTAAAGAAAACCGGACTTTGAAAAACAAGCTCTAACATCCTCTTCACTTGGATTATTAATTTCTCCCCTGTTACTGAATAGTCTGTTTGCAAGCACCATGCCACAGCTCCTGGAGGGAAGAGAAAAATCATCCTGGAGCCAGCGTGGTTTAGAATAGCAGAATGTCCTAGGAGGCTGCATGGCAGAGGCCTCCATGGCTGAAATGAGAGAAGTGTCCAAGGGCAGAGAGACCTTGAGAGTTCAGGTTCCACTTCCCAGGCTAAACTTTGAAACTCTGAGGTTGGTCCTTGGTTATGGGATGACACATATTTGTGTTGTTACAGGAGATGGCATTTTGGAGCAAGGCAAGGATGTGACCTAAGGAGTAGCCCCCAATGTCAGAAAAGGATTAAAAAGCCAAAAAACAATCACCTCCACTCCAAAAACAGCTTTCCAAATGGCTATTTCTCATGCAGGCAGTTCAAGTGCGTCAAGCTCTGGAGGCTGGAGGGGTGGGAGGTTCAACCAAATAACCCATACCCTGCTTCATTAGGTGCACATTCAGTCAATATAAACATACATTCACTATTGTCATCCCAAGGCAAATATAATTGCAGCTAAATGTGTTACAACTCATTCCCTAAAGGCATTCAAAAATGCTCTCCCAACTGTTTCATTTAAACTGTGCTTCAAAAGGTGTTGGCATAGCAAGAAGTGAGACGGAAGGAATGTGAAGCATTTCTTAACTTGGACACATACATTGTCTGCTTCACTCACTACATCAGGCCAGATTTTGATTCTAATGATGCCATCATTGCTTATGCCCCCTACAATCTGTCGACACTGGCCACTCCCCAACCCTCTGGGAATTGCATCTTTTAGAATATCCTATTTAATAGCAACTTGTCCCCTTCTGAGGCGGGATGTGATTTGGGGAAGCAACCAAGTCCAGTGTGCAAGGAGGCTGAATCAAGCTTGATTATACCATCTGGGCTGAAGCCCAACATGACTATATGGAATGAGGATGATGTGAGGGTGTATGTAATTCTGTTCTGAAAGCCATTCCTAAAGGGAAGTGGCGAATGTCTTTGGCAAAGACTTCATCATCAGAAAATATGTGCTTCCAAAGCCAGCATAAACCCTGGTAGGTTTTATTTATGTTTTTGGACCTCCTTTGTTACTTGTAGTTGTTAGTTATCTGCTACGTGTCCTTCAGGACGGTAGCTTCATTTAGTAGGTTTAACTATTTCTTAGCAAATCTAAAAGCTTTTCTGATTTTACATAAAATTATGGTTGCCATAGGTTTTTTCCTTATGTGCCCAGAAATAATAGGAGTGCTGTGAAAGGTCAAAGGGCACCAGTTGCCTGTGGGTTTGGCAAAAGCCAATTGAGAGCAGCAGGAAGCCACGGTGAACAGTTCTGAATGGGAGCAGGTTTGCTTGTCTGGGTCCCATCCCACAGGTACTGAGTCAGAGGGTGGACTCAGAACCACTGTCCCCACTCCCACCCCACTTTTAAAATGGAGCAATTAAGCAATTCTGTAGCATAAGCAGGTGAAGACAAACAGATAAAGGAGAAGTGTTCATCTCCTCTCTAGAAGCTTGTTTGGATCAAACCATAAGGGAGAAGTGGAAGACGGCAAGAACAAGTCAGGGTGATCTTAAACCAGTACACATTTTAAACCGGGGGGGGGCAAAAATAAATAAATAAATAAATAAATAAATAAATAAATAAATAAATAATAAAATAAACCAGGTGGGCTGGACAGACCACTGCCCTGTGATCTGCCTTATGCCCCAGCCCCTGCTGGCCCTAAAGGAAGCTCTAGAAATGCCCCTTCATAGGCAACAACTGTTGAGCCACAGGAACTTCAGTTAATAGCTGACCCAACCCTCTCTTAGGAAACAAGGTCGAGAGGTTACCTGTCAAGGTCGCAAAGTACTCAGTAGCAGGGCCAGGATAAGTGTTCTTTTCACTAGCCACCATCACATACAGAGGGAGTCTTGGCCAACTCATAAATGACTGAAGGGAGAAAACGATTTTATGCAGCCTGTGAGCAGATTGGCAAAGGGGCTTCCATGGCTTAAGACAGCCTTGCAAGGGCAGCATCAAACCTCCCAATAATGACCTCTGAGGGAGGAGAAGGAAAAGAGGAGTACGGATAAATTTATTAGTTAAATACTGATTTTACAGCCATTTCACCTTAAGACAATGTTAACAGGTTTGTGGGTTAGGGAAGGTATATGAGGGTGGCCTTCATGGAAGAAAGCAATGTAAATGATGATTAAAACAGAATCTTGGTTTAAAAATATTCTCTGCTACAGCCAGTAGGATTTGGGGATCGGGAGCTGAGTATCTGGGTAGGGGAGGATGTAGTAGGGCCACAGTCAGCTATAGGTCTGTTGATGATGAGGACCAGGAAGGAGGAGTCTCGGTGAGCCCCCACATCACGGGCAGAGATGGCAGCATGGAGAGGAAGGCCGATTCCGGAATAGCACAGAGCCAGGGACTCCCTTAAGGCCCCCCCTCAGTGTCTTCTCTTAGGAGTTGTCGTCTTTCCATCTGAGTTTGGTTTCGTTGTGTTTGTTTGCTTTGAATTTATGTTGCAGGATCTCTAGCTCTCTGCCTCCTGGACAAGAGACTGGGGAAAAGATGCAGGTGCAGGTGCTCCCCACCCCTGGGATGACCTCGACCTGCTGGAGGACTGAGAGGTGGTGCATCTCCGCAGACCAAGAGCCACGTCCACGAGGTCCAAGCGCAAGCGAGCCAGAATCCATGAAAAGCCCCTGCCCGGCCCCGGGGATGAGGTCCACCAGACATGCTCTCCTGAATGATCTCAAGGCTTAGAAGAGTGTCTGTCAAGCTTGCTTTAGCAGCAGAATCTTTTTTGTACTTCCTTGGGACCCGCCTGTGTGTGATGGGGTACACGAAGGATTTGGGGGGACAGTTGTGGGGGAGGCTGCTGTGTGGCTCAACTGCCGAGCTCTTGTTTTGCAGAGGGAGAGACATGTTCAAGCTGAAGGCAGAGCTGAATCACTCATCAGCAGCAGGGATTTTTATTTTCAGATGCCTGGGGGGGGGCAGGGTGAGAAGGGGCTGGAGGTTCGAGCCGTGAGCCCGGGGAAGGAAACTTGGGAGAGGCAAAGTTGCCAGGTCATGATTTTGCCACACCGTGCAGTGGGTGAGGCAGCCCTTTCCTTCACCTCCCCGTGAGGCTTCAGGAACATCAGGGCTACACCCAACATTTCCGGAGTCAAGATTCAGTACTGAGGAATGCAAGGGGGTACCAAGCCTGAAGGGGGAGTGCTGGACGGGGCAGCAGCGGCCCGGAGGGGCTGTTTGCATCCACATGCATGTCACACAGATGTCCTGGTTCAGGCTGGACTGGGGGTCCCAGCACCTTGCCCCCTCCACCCACCCTCTGATCCCCAGTGCGGGGAACACCACAGAAAAACCAGCCCCGTAGGCCCCAGTGGTAGAAAGGTAGGGCAGAAGGACGGCTGTGTCTTGTGGGGGAGGGGTGAGGTGGAAAACTAGAAACAAGTCTCCTTCTCCGCATAAGGGACTTAAATGTGCTCCTTGTGAAGGGTGGTTTCTTTCAGATCAGAGTTTGGGCTCTTTCCAGTAGCCCACCCTTGCAAAGGCATCCGGTAAAATCCAACACCCACATCCCCTAACCGAACTGTCAACTTCAAGTTTCTTCCCAGTTGTTCTTCTGGAGTCGTTCCCCGACAGAGCAGGCTGGCTCCCGGGAGCCCAGAGCCTCATCCCTGCCGTCCTCCAAGTCCCAAGTCCGTGCAGGAATCTGAGGAGGGAAGGAGGTGACATTATGCAGTGATTATGTCCCCGTGACTGTCAGCCAAGGCCAGGCTGTTCCAAGGGTCCTGCTTGGAGCTGGCCTGTGGCGACTGGCTGACAGAAGATGTGTAGCCTTGTGGGGAGAGCTTCAGGGCCGAGAGGACTGGGTGGATGGAGGGCCCGTGGCCAGACATCGCACTGACTGAGAATGTCTGAAAGCAAAAAGCACAAGATGAGCTCAAGGGAATCACTCCTGAGGGCTCAGGATGGAGGTCTGGGCTGGAGAGGGGAGCACCATTACACAGGTGTCCCCGAGCTGGCTCCCGCCCCCAGGAAAGGGAGGAGAGGAGGGGGCTTGAGGACAAGGCAGGGTTAAGACACCAAGCAACACAGAGAAGTGTTTTTCCTAACCTCTGTGCTGTGGGATGTAAAGGGTCTGTGGGATTCATTTGCTTCTCTGAGCACTGAGACCCCATAGGTGTGTGGATATTCTGGTTTCTCAGAAGGCTCTGATGGCTACATGAGACATTTGCTATGATCTTATCACTGCCAGATCTCCATGCCCAGCCAGCTCTCCTGGCTCTGTGGGACCAGCTTCTTTACCCTGACAGTAAAAAGCCCTTTATGGAGGCACTAGGATGGCTCAGTTGGTTAGGCATCTGCCTTTGGCTCAGGTCATGATCCCGGGGTCCTGAGATGGAGCCCTGCACCGGGCTCCCTACTCAGTGGGGAGCCTGCTTCTCCCTCTGCCTCTGCCCCCTGGCTCCTGCTCTCTCTCACATACTCTTTCTCTATCTTAAATAAATAAATAAATAAATAAATAAATAAATAAATAAATAAAATCTTTGAAGAAAAAAAAAAAAGCTCTTTAGGATACAGCCTCCCTCAAGCACATGTGGGAGAACAGATCAGAATTAACAGGAAACCGTAACCAACCTTGGGACTACCCTAATCCCAAATATGGGAGCCAAAGAGGGAAGGGGTCGGGGAGTAGGAATGCCATCATATTCGGAAGAGGCAAAGGACGGTACTGCTGACTCATCTTCTGGACACATGATGGAAGCCAGACCTGTAGCTGACCCTCATTAAATGGCACCTTGCCTGTGACCTCCTCACCACCTCACTGCACCTACCCACTCTACCGTCTACAGTTTCCACACCTTTTCCCCAGCCAGGAGGGTCTTCTTCCTTCCCTTCCTCCTGTTGAAATCTATCTATCCTTCAAAGCCAAGGTCAAACCACCTCTCACTTGGGAGGCAGACTTGCCTAGAAAGCCCACGTGTCACCTTCTGCAGCCTGCTCCAGCTGTACCACCCTCCCCCAATGCACACAGTTTGATTCAGCTTGCGGCTATGTCATAACACGTCCCTCCCCACTCCTTCTGTCCAAAGGTCTGGCATGGAGGAGCTACTCGACATTTGTGTGCCCTAGTTGCATGCCCAAGTCATTGTGACTTGATCAGATGTTCTGAAGCAGGCCCTCATTGGGACAGTCCCCAATTTCAGGCGGGACCCCAAGGGTACCAGCAGCTCCTGCTGCCACCTGCTGGGGCCCAGCTGAAGCTCTCTTTCCCATGCTGAGCCTGCCACTCGCTCCTTGGCAGTGTATCCTAGTCCCCCAGGCAGTCCTATGTCCCCGCCAAGGGGGTATACCTGGGACATGGAGCTGCTGTGCCCATAGTGGGATGATAGCCCGGGCTCTGTCTTGATGGGGCGCATCTCTTCACTGCTGCTGGTGGCCACATTGCTGGAGTTGCTGGAAGCACTGCTGGCAGGAGGAAGGCTCTCACCGCCTGAGGGACCTGGAACAAGGCAGAGTCAGGACACCCAGACTAGGGGCAGGGGCAAATGGATGGCAGTCCTTTGAGACAGCCAGGGTAGGTCTATGCTAATGACTTTATTTATATTTGCTGGGGAGTGAAGCGGGGTCCTTCATCAGTGCTGGGCGATGGTTCTCAAAATGGGAAAATTAAAATACCGGAATTTCAAGGGATCTTCTTCTATTGACAGGCTTGCCGCCCCTTATTCCAAACCCTTGAGATCACATGTGTTTCTGGATTCAAAAGCTTTTAGATTTTAATACTGTATATTATAGAACACTTCCAATGGAGTCTGAGACGACACCCCATAATTAAATACATTAATTGTTGTACAGCTAAACATGTGAATCTCCACACATGGGATAAATAAAGACTATAAATAGCCTGAGTCTGTTTAGATTAGGTTTTGCTGCCAAATCTAGCTCCCTGCATTTGGAATTGTGGAGAGGGACTGTTCACCTGAACAAATGCTTGCTTACCCTGTCACTGCAACATGTAAGGAGACGAAGTTACCTAGGGGAATGTGCTGTGCTTAGAAAACAGTGTGGGCACAGGCAGAAAGGCTGAGGACCACTGGTGTGAGACACAATTTTAATGAAACATGCTGCCAAAGGGGTAAACCGTTGTTGAATCTGGGAAAGGAGAACCTTGCTCGTGTTCTCAGGAGTGGAAAGGGGAAATGTATCTGTTTGTCATGCCTTAGATTAAGAGATAAGCTTTCCCCTGGATCAGCTGATTTACTTTCTCTGCAATGGCAGCATTTCCCCCATGAAATTTTTAATTTGGTAACAGTATCAAGGGGGGAGTGCTCTTGATACAGGAGCATGAGTCGTCCTCATTCTTAATCTAGAAACTGAGAAGGCAAAGTAGCATATGGGACAAAATATGGATCTGAAGTGTAAAAACTTGGGTTTTAATTCCAGGTCTAACCATTCACAGCTGTGGGACTCTAAATCATTAACCTCTCTGAGCCTCAGTTTCCTCAGTAGTAAAATGGAGATAATGGATTGCATGGGGATCTTTAAGGACCAATGAGATACTAATTGAAAAGCAACTTTCTAAAATGTTAAGTACTAGGGTGCCTGGGGAACTCAGTTGGTTAAGTGTCTGTCTGCCTATGGCTCAGGTCATGATCCCAGAGTCCTGGGATCTATCCCCATATCAGGCTCCCTGCTCAGTGGAGAGCCTGCTTCTCCCTCTCCCTCTGAACCAACTTGTGCTTGCACATGCGAGTGCACTGTCTCTCTCAAATAAATAAACTCTTTAAAAATTTTAATAAAATGATGTTAAAAAATACATGATGTTAACTGTACATTGGCTTACAAATCAAGCTGTTGTGAACAAGACTAATGGGGGTCCTGTCCTCCTAGATCCCAGTTATCTCAGGGAGAACAGAAAGGAACTGAGCTCTTGAGATGGAGGGACGATAGAGTTCCTTTTTCTTTCTGGCCCTCAATCCATCCAGCTGGCCTACTACCCACCTTTGCAACTGGCAGTAATCATGCAATTTGAATTGCACCTGCTTCAAAAGCGCCTAAAATGCAGCAGTTTAGCACCTGCCTTTGGCCCAGGGCGCGATCCTGGAGACCCGGGATCGAATCCCACATCAGGCTCCCGGTGCATGGAGCCTGCTTCTCCCTCTGCCTGTGTCTCTGCCTCTCTCTCTCTCTCTCTGTGACTATCATACATAAATAAATTAAAAAAAAAATTAAAAAAAAAAAAAAAGCGCCTAAAATGTTGTATGCTGGTGTTACTTTTCACCAGGTTTTCATTCTGTCCTGAATACCTGGGGTTGGACAATGCTATCATACCTCAGTAGCCTGGGCTGGCCCACCTAATGAAGAATACATGATTTTCACATACTCCAAGGGCCACTGAGTTATTTAGATAATTACACACAATTCTTTTCCTCACCTGCTGGTGTCTTAGATTTATTAAGGTTCTTGGGCTTCCGTTTTCTGGTTTGAATCCCCTCTTTCCGCATTGCAAGAGGCCTTGGAACCTAGAGGGTTAAAAGTCAACATATATGGTTTTCTACCTTGTACATAATCTGCTACAGTATTTAAATATGCACACACACTATGTGAAGGAAACATCTAAGCAATTCCTCTACACACCTTGGGGCTGGGACTGAATCAGCCCCTGGAACTCCTGCTGAGAAAGAAATCAAATATGTATTGAGCTCCTATACCACATGCTGTGTGTTACACTCACCCTGGAGAAATGGAGGCTTAAAGACACTGTACCTTCCCTCCAGAGCTTCACATTTGACTGGGAAAGACAGTCAAGCAGGAAACAACCAGACTCATAAGTGATGTGGGAGAATGGAGAAGAACCACTAAACTCTGTCCTGGACTGGGTGGGAGGGGAAGTGGCACATGACCATATCAAGGAAGGCTTCGCTCAGGAGGTGATGCCTACGTCGTGGGAGGTTGTCAAGTAGACAAGGGGCAGGCATTTCAGGCAGCAGGAACAATATTTGCAAAAGCCTTTAGTTTAGCAAAATAAGGACACTATAAAAATGTAAAAGGAGTGCTATTAATAAATATGCCAAGAAAATAGGCAATCCCAGTGAATTGAGATGTCAAGTCACTTTACTTAGAGGAGCTTTGCATTGCTCCAACTCTGGTTAGAGCCAACCGTGGTCTTTCCACAGGTGGTGGGGACCAATAAGAGATCATGTTGGGGAGACTGCCCTATGGCCAGGTCCTGACATACACTGTCCATGGACAACACTTTAATCATACTGATGTCTCATAAATAAGCAGTGACTCTCAGGTGTCACGCTCTTGAACCATTCCCAGGTGCCTAGACAACTGTCTGGGGAGTAGGCTCGCTAGGTCATCTTTCTAGTATCTTTTAAATATTGTGCCTTTTCCACCACATCTGGTTTCTCTTAGGCCAGACCAACCAAATCTTTTGTCTCCTGTATAGGCCTAATAGAGGCAAAACCCGAAACACTGAAGGAAAAGTAATAACCACTCCAGAGAATTAAACATGCAATGGTTAAGAGAGAAGTGCAGCAGATCAGCTGAACTTGAACCTGCCTTCTGGTCCGCTGAGAGATCCAACAGCGTTCCCACCTTTGTAGGTAAGTTTCCACTCCTTGGTCCAACCTCCGACTCTGACTATGACCCACCTGAAGCCCCTCCTGACCTCAGAAGAATACAGCCCTCATGTTTATCCCTACCAACCTCAGTACTAAAATAATCATGGTAGGGGCACCTGGGGGCACTCAGTCAGTTAAGCATCTGCCTTCAGCTCAGGTCATGATCTCAGGGTCCTGGGATTGAGTCCCACAACAGGCTTCCTGCTCAGTGAAGAGCCTACTTTTCCTTCTCCCCCACCCTTTGTGCTCTTTCTCAAATAAATAAATGAAATCTTTTAAAAAATTAATTAAAAAATAAAACTAAAAATTTTGGTAAAATATACATTAAATTTGCCATCTTAATCCTTTGCAGTGTTAACTATATTCACATTTTTGTGCAGCCACCACCACCATTGTCTCCAGAACACTTCTCATCTTGCAAAATTGAAACTCTGTACCCATTAATACTAACTCTCCATTTCCCCCTCCTCCAGCCCTTGGCAGCCACCATTCTTTCTGTCTCTATGGGTTTGTTTTTTTTTTTTTTTTTTTTTTTTTTGGTCTCTATGGGTTTGATTAGTCTAGAGGCCTCCTATAAGTAGAATCATTTGAGACTTGTCCTTTTGTGATTGACTTCTTTTACTTAGCATAATGACTTCAAGGTTTGTCCATCTGGTACTATGTGTCAGAATTTACTTCCCTTTAAAGGCTGAGTAGTAGTCCATCGCATGGACAGACCACATTTTGCTTACTCAACCATCGGCACTTGGGTTGCTTTCACCTTAGGCTATTGTGAATAATGCAGCTGTGGACATAAGGACACAAATATCTCTTCAAGCCTCTGCTTTCAATGATTTTTGGAACTACACCCAGAAGTGGGATTGTGGGGGTCTTATGCTAATTCTATTTTTTAATTTTTTGAGAACACAATCTTTTTATTTTTAATTTTTATTATTTTTAAAAAGATTTTACTTATTTATTCATGAGAGACACAGAGAGAGAGGCAGAGGGAGAAGCAGGCTCCCCACAAGGAGCCTGATGAGGGACTTGATCCCGGATCCACACCCCAAGCCAAAGGCAGATGCTCAACCACTGAGCCACCCAGGCGTCCTGAGAACATAATCTTTTTAATACCTGCTTAATATTCCTTTCTTGGTTTCTTCCATCATTCCCCTATTGAAGAACAAGAGTTTCTTTAACCATTTTCCTACTGAAGGTTTTTTTTCCTCCATTTTCTTATTACAGTGATTCACCAACATCCTTGATACACTTTTTTTTTTGCAGAAAGAAGTTTATTTTCTTATGAATGTTCGTAACTATATTTTTTGGCTGCTTTTCTGTCTATAACAAGAAAACATGGTACACTTCTCAAGGTGAACACTGAATAATCTACAGAACCTTTGAATCACTAGGGCACCTGGGTGGCTCAGTCCACTGAGTCTGACTGTTGGTTTCAGCTCAGGCATGATCTCAGGGTCATGAGATTGAGCCCTGCATCAGGCTTCGCACTCAGCATGGAGTCTGCTTAAGACTCTCTCTCCCTCTCCCTTTGCTCCTCCATCCCCCTCAAATAAATTTAAAAAAGAGAATTGCTTAATCACTGTATTGTATATCTGAAACTAATACAACACTGTGTGTTAACTACACCGAAATATTAAAAACTAAAAAAAAAAAAAAAAAAGGAAGGAAACATGAAAAGAGTCATGAGACTAAGTTAGTAACACCCCTTCCACCTGACTGCCATCAATGGGGCAACTGCAGGACCAGTCTGTTATGTTACTCACTTTTTAAAACATTCTCAAACTGTGTGCACACGTACATATCTATACGTTTATGTACTTGTGTATTCATCCATCCATCCATCCATCCATCCATCCATCCATCCATATCTGTATGTGTATTTAACACACCCTCACCCCCACAGTATGGGGTCATACTATGTATATTACTTTGCAATGTGCTTTTTTGCTACTCCAGGTCAAGATACATGCTCTTAGTATTTTTTAAATTTCTGCACAATATTCCACATCATACTATTACCATTCCTTTATGAGGCTTTATGATTTCTTCTAGTTTTTGCCACTACAAATACTGCAGCAATAAACAGTTCAAACATCATTACATACCGATTCTTTTATGGTTTTATAGGCTAGTTTCCCAAAGGCAGAGCTGCTAAATCAAAAGATATGTGTGTTTTTTTATCCTTAATAAGTACTGCCAGGTTAAGTTCCTAACAAATACTTGCAGTAATTCACATGAAAATCGATAACATATGAGAATATTCCCCCAAATCCATAGCAGCATTTAAGCATGCTGGCACCTGAGCTTGGATTTCCAGCCTCTAAGAATGTAGAAATAAACTAGTATTGTTTATAAGCTACTCAGTCTGTGGTATTTTGTTACAACTGCCCAAACAGACTAATACAGCCTGTAAGGTCCCTTCCAAATCTAAGTATCTTTGCTAAGAAGGAAACAATGAGGGGCATGTGAGTGGCTAAGTGTCTGCCTTCAGGTCAGGTCATGATCCCAGGGTCCTGGGATTCAGGGGGAAGCCTGCTTCTCCCTCTCCCTCTGCCTGCCCTCCCCCTGCTTGTGTGCTAGCTTGTGCTCTCTTCTTTTTCTCTGTCAAATAAAATCTTTAAAAAAGAAGAAAGAAAGAAACAATGAATTTGAATTTGTAAATGGGAAGGCAGGTGAGGTTCTCCCCCTTCCTGGGGCTAAGGGTTACTTACACCATGGAGCTTCATGTAGAGGCCGCAGGCATTGCACACTGGCTCACCCTCAGCATTGCGGCGCCACAGAGTGGTGGTGGTGGTCTGGCAGTTGGCACAGGACAGGCCCACTCGGCGGGAGGCGGACTGCAACAGAGAAGACAGACCCATCAAGTCCAAATAGAAGGCAAGTGCTGCAGCTTTTACTTCACTGGGAGCTCCGAGGGGCTGGCCCACCATAAATGGTTGGCAAAGTCAGCTGTAAGAGCCCTGAATAAGAATCTCAGGGCAAAAAAAAAAAAAAAAAAAAAGAATCTCAGAGCAGGGATCCCTGGGTGGTGCAGCAGTTTGGCACCTGCCTTTGGCCCAGGGCGCGTTCCTGGAGACCCGGGATCGAATCCCACATCGGGCTCCCGGTGCATGGAGCCTGCTTCTCCCTCCTCCTGTGTCTCTGCCTCTCTCTCTCTCTCTCTCTCTCTCTCTCTCTCTGTGACTATCATAAATAAATAAAAATTAAAAAAAAAAAATCTCAGAGCAGCTGAGGTGCCGGAGTCTCCCTTCACCTAAGCCACTCCTGGGGGTGAATGAGAACAAGGATTTCAGCAGCAGGAGAAGTAGAGTGAATTCTAGTCCTAACTGGCATTGGTGGCATATCAGTCATTCATTAGACGAAGGGCCCTGGAGGCAGGAAAGCTTTTTTCCAAAGTAGAAAAAATGTAGGCTTCAGGTACCAAACAAGGTACCTGAAGCCAAGAATCATTGCAGAATCATTGTATTCAAGTGTCATCAAAAGCTGGATGGGCCTTGGGACCTCAAGAACGGTAAGCATCAGAATTTAATCCCTCTGTTCCTCTCTCCCTAGTATACATGAAAGCTAGTTTGTTTTAGTCAAAATTAAACTATACTAGAAAAGAACACAGGGCCAAGAACCAAAAACCCCCATTACAAACTCTTTCCCAGCCATAGGGCTCAACACACTGCTTAATCTCCCCACTGGGCTTTGGGTTTTGTTAACTGATCATTTGAAAACAGGGTAAAGAAGAGTTTCCCTTCTTCATGGGGTTGATGTGAAAAAAGGCGATGTTCAAGGCAAGCTGGACTGGGAACCAGGAAGCCTGGACTCTGGTTCTAGACAGGAGATTCAGTATCCATGTGACGACCATGGGCAAGGCTGTTAGCTTTGCTGAGCCTCACTTTTCACTTTTGCATAATGAAGGGGTTAAACCAGATTGTCTGGAACATCCTATAGCTCAAGGCAACTCTGAAGCTATGAGAAATTACTGTGTTGCTACCCACCCACCCAAACCCTCCACTCACACCTTCTTTTAAAAGATGACTTGGGGGCGCCTGGGTGTCTCAGTTGGTTGAGCATCTGCCTATGGCTCAGGTCATGATCCCAGAGCCTCTGGGTGAAGCCTTATATGCGGCTCCCTGCTCAGTGGGGCAGCTGCTTCTCCCTCTGTCCCTCCCCTCTCCCCTGACTTGTGCTCTCCTACTCTCTCTCAAATAAATAAAATCTTTTTTTTTTTTTTTTAAAGATGACTTAAAATCCAAAATTCAAAACCTGGAAACTTCCCACCAGAGCACAAGCCCCGAAGCCAGATGCTGAAAGGAGAGAAGGGTAGGCTTGAGCAGTCAGGGTACTTGCTTACCAGCCGGCGCTGAGGCTTAATGAGGGGCCGGTTGATGCCATTCATCTTGTGGTAGAGGCCGCAGGCATTGCACAGGTAGTGCCCCGTCCCATCACGCCTCCAGAGCGGGGTGGACATGGCCCCACAGTTGACACATTCTCTACCTTCTGAGAAGTCATCAAACATATCTACTGGGCAGAAAATAATACAGAGGATTAGTTCTTTGTGCCTAGAAATCTTACATCGGAGAATCCAGAGGCCAAGGAAATAACACCTTTTCCTTGCAAGGAGTACAAGATGGATCACTGGGGCTGCCTCCCTTTTCCTGATGCTGACCTCAACCCCTGGAGGCTCGGCTCACATGATCGTCAGGGGAAGTGGACATTCTTAGTCTTGGGTACCCCAGACACAGTAAGGCTCTCCCAGGTCACGAGAAGAGTGAAAGTTGTGCAGCAACCACCAGCGGCCTGGATTTTAGGCCCTCTCTCTCCTTCAGAGCCGGTAACCCTGAGGTTCTCAACCAAAACTGACTTCTGCCCAAAACTTCTTTCTCTCTTTTTGCCCTTCAATATTGATATTCCCTTCCCCTTTCAATAAAAATACAAAAACCAAAAAGAGAGAGAGAGAGAGAGAGAGAGAGAGAGAGATTTACTCTAGGAAAATTAGAAAATAAAATGTGTGTGTGGGGGTGCCTGGGTGGCTCTGTTGATTGAGCATCTCTTTGGCTCACAGGTCATGATCCCTGGGTCCTGGGATCGAGGCCTGCAGGGATGGGCTCCCTCCCTGCTCAGTGAGGAGCCTGCTTTTCCCTCTCCTCCTCATTCATGCTCTCTCTCACTATCTGTCTCTCTCAAATAAATAAATAAAATCTTAAAAAAACAGAAGAGAAAATGTGTAAAGAAAATACAAAGTCATATGTAATCCTGTGACTCTAAGATCACCAGTGTTATTAACATTTTGTTCCATGATGTCCTTTTCAGTACTTTATATGGTAACACATGTTTTTGCCTAGTGCAGGTCAAGCTATAACATTTGGAGCCTTTTTTTTTTCATGTAATGCCAAGGCATTTTTCCACCTCAGAAATTCTTCATAAACTCATTTTAGCCTAATATGTTATCCCATCATATAAATGGGCCACCCTTTATTATCATTAAACTTTTACTTAATCCCTACCCAGTTTCTGATTTTTGTTTTATAAACAATGCTCGTTTTGTGTGCAAATCTTAGCATTTCTGCTTATTCCTTAGGATGCTCTTCTAGGAGAATTACTGAACCAAAGGAACTACAGTTTTTAAAAGTCTTTGAAATTTTCAAAGTACCCTGTAAAAAGGGCTGAAATTCATTTCCGTTCATTTTTGTCATTTCAATATATCTGTATGATATGCTGTTTCATAGTTTGACACTTTTCCTGCTTATTGGTACCTAAAATAAAGGTCCATATATTAAGCAACCGTGACTTAGAGTCACACACACTTCCATGGGCACACTGCCACCACTGACAATCTCCTGGACCCCCCCCCCCAACCCAACTGCTCCCCACCATCTTTATTGTCCAGGTCCATAGAATTTTAGAATTGAGAAATTTCACTCATGCCCATTTCAGCTGCCCTGGTGAGATAGGCTGGGCCAGATTTCTTATTCTCTATGATCTATATAAAGCCTGGCTCAAAACTTTCAGAAGTCTCCCTGACTCCATGTACACTGCTTCCTGTTGCAAAAAAATATTTTATATCCCATCCAGATTTTATGTCCCTAAATGCAGCTACCTTGGTGTTCAGATTATTCTTGTCCTACTACCAGAGGCAAGAGTGGATTCTTCTCTAGTAATGAGGTGGGGGATATTTGGTGAGGAGAGGTTTTTAGAGTTCTCCCTCCACCAGGACCTAACCTTGGGTTTTAAGGTCACACATTCTGCTAGTTCTATGGCCCAGCCACTAGCTCTAAAGGAACGTGGGCTGAAGAGGAGGATGGTGGGGGGCCCTCCCCTCAACTCTGGGTACACAAACAGTCATTTGCACCTGCAAACAAGTAGCTGTGTGTCCACACCGAGTCAACAATGTGCAGGTGTGAGGGGCTATTTGCTCAGGCCAGGGAGCTGAGCACACACCGGTCACAAGAGAGGCTATTTTTGCACCTGGGTCACGCTGAGAACCCTCTGGCAAGGTCACCGGCTTTCAGAGCTGCATACAAAATGACAACTCCCATTCTAGTTTGCGTCCCCGCGCCTGGGGGAGGCAAGGAATGAGCCCACACGCCACCCTCACCACCATCAGAGCCACCTCCACCTCCAAACTGGCAGATGCTGCCTTTGGTTTGGGCCACTCAACCCTGGTCCCTTTGCTAAGGTCTTCCCCAGAGGTCAGGGGAGTTCACGGAAGGACCTTCCAGCATATTGTCCTTCGGTTGGGTGTTTGCAGTAAACACTAGATGGCACTACAGCCTCAAAATTTAACCAAGACAGTATTCTAGCCTAAATCATGCTTGGGGATGGAGGACTGTTTCAGATCATGTTCCCAGTCCAAACCTAAACCTCTTATTCTAATTCTTATTGTTGTTGTTGTTGTTGTTGTTATTATTATTATTATTGAAATATTTAAACACACTCAAAAGTGGAAGCACACTCCAGCTTCCAACAAATTGTGGCCCGCCTTGTCCGAGTATCTCTCCACCTTTCTTCTGTCTTGTATAACTGAAGAAAATCCCAGACATCTTACCATTTCATTCATAAATATTCCAGGATGTAGCTCTCACACTCTCATCCTTTTAAAGACAGGCAAAACGGCCTCTTTCCTGTATTCTGGTTTATCTAAAGAAACCTCCACAGACAAAAATCTTTTAAGTTGTTCCTCTCTTTTGAAGGGGAGATCCCCCCCTTCTCTTCATACCATTTTATATGCAGGAGCAGAATCTTATTGAAGGAGTCATCCTGGCCTTACTGAGACCCCAACACAAAGGTTTGCCTTAGAATGTCCTTCACACTTGCCTCACAGAATAGGTTACACACTCAAGACAATTATTTTACTGGCCAGGGAAAGGCACTGGAGGTTGGCAAGTAAGTATTTGTCACCAACAAATATTTACTGAGCATCTGCTATTTAAGCATTCTGATAGATGTCCCAGAAGCTAAGAGGGAACCTTATTCTCAGAAGGCCAATAACCTAGTTGGGCAAATTGAGTCAAATATCAATAATGAGTAACAATACTATTCAACTCATTTTCAGAACGTACCTTAACCAAATTGGGGTTTGGATGGCAGATACTTCTCATCTAGGGAGCGTAGTGCAAAAGTCAGACCCAGATTGAAGGGTCAGTTGTTAACAGTAGCCAAAGAAAGAAACTACATAGGAAGTCAAAGCCATGCCTCCTAAAGGCATCCTGTGAGATGTACCAAGTCTCTCTGCAGTCCACTGAAACTCCAAATCTACCAAGGTTTCCATGTTTTCTACCAGAATGTCTTGCCATCCTACCTACTCAAATGTTATACTCAATAAAATGTTATAAAAGTTTGATTATTACAAAGACACTGTTAACAATCAAAGAAAATGTTTACCCCTCATGTTAAATGAAAAATGCAACACATAAAATGCCATATCCAGTCTTTTGACAGCTAAGGCCACCAGGAAGGAGTTTTTGTTAGGCTAGTTATTACAATGTAAACTTTTTTTTTTCTTTTCTTAAAAATGCCATTCTGGAATGTCATGGTTACCTATTTTTAAAAATCTGATAAAAATTTAAAACAAAAGCAAAAAGACTTTTGATCACCTTAAGTAGCTCCCAGTCTACTATGGGGGGATTATTTTATTCTCTTGTATCTCTCTCTCTTACACATACACACACCCCTACCTTGGATTGAAGAGAGAACGAAGTTCAAACCCTGCTGCTTAGCAGCCACTCTGCCAGAAGTAGGAGGTGATAGGCAGTGAACCCCACACCAGCACAAACATCTGGTAGTGTGAACCCTGGTAACAATCATCTCTTATTCCTTCATTAGAAATGCACTGGGTGGAACTTCCCAAAGGGCAAGTGAGCAGTGGCCTGAAGCCAGTTTCTAAGCCTGATTTCTAAGGGCACAGCTATGACCTTATGAAAAGCCACACCTATCCAGTGCTGGGCATCACAGGAATTGGTCCAACCACTTAGAAGGCAGTGGGAATCCAACACTCTCGGAAGTGGGTCAGCATTACCCCACACTGGAGGAAAGACTTGTAATAATAGTTGTAAAGTACTTTGCAAATAAGAGGAAAAACTCACAACAATGGCTGTAAAGTGCTTTGTAAACACCAAATGAGATAACAATGATGGATTATTGTTAGGTTTGGAGGGGTGGAGAGGGAGTGGGAAGACCAGGGACAAATCTTGGTGCTGGGTTTTTGCAGGGGGATGGGATAGATAAAAGACCTAGGAGATTTGGGAATCTGACCTTTTTGCAAACCACTGGGGTAGTGCTCAGAATTGTAAACTGTAGCTCACTCTCAGACGTGGCCAATTTGGAGACTTACAGGCAGGGAAAGGTGGTCAGTGCATACTTATGAGATCACGAGGCTGCTGCTCATGGGAAATTGTAATTAATGATTATTTTCACAATCAGAAACAGAAAATGAATTGGGTCCTTGCTAGGAAACGGGGATCTAACTCCTCACCTCCATCTACGACCTACTGAGGAAAACATTGTTTTAAAGAGAGAAGCAAACTGAGCCTGATTTTGAGGCATCCAATTTAGTAGGGATGTTCCTAGGGATTATGGCAGATTACTGCTACCCAAGTGCCTAAAAAGAAAAATGTGGGCCAGGAGGTTGAAGGATCACACCCCTGACTTCCCCACAGAGAACTGACGCAATCAAAGGCAAAGACTCCGACCTCTGCCCTGACCTGCTCCATCCATCTTGGGAAACCCACCCACAGGCAGGGCGAAGCAAGTCAGGCCTGGTGAGAGAGGAGTTCAGCTGCCTCCATTTTGACCTCAAACTTTTTAACTGGGCTCTTCTTTCCAGCTTGTCTCTGGGCTCAGACGGGAGACCCCAAGGGCAAAGCATCCCAGTTAGGAATCAAAACTCCCTCACTTAAGGAGGACTATCCTGAGCCAACAAGACCCTGCCCATGACTGACTCCAGGACAGTGATGGGTTTGGCTTTCACTGCCCACCTGCATGCACCCACCTGTGACTGCTCCACATTTCATTCCCCTTACGTAAACCTGGAAGTATTTTCTGACCTTCGGAGACAGCCTTTGAAATGCTAGTCTACTGTCTTCCCTGTGTTGGCCTCACTCAAAATAAATCCCTTTCTTGTTTCGTCACCACTCTACCTCTCTGCCTTTGGATCTTGTCAGCGGAGAGTGGTCAAACCTGGTCTGTTTGGGGGCCCCAGAGCTAAGTGTTCTTGCATCCCTGTGCCCTGGCTACACTGGGAGAAGGGAAAGAGGAAAAGAAGAGAGGACAAAAGTAGGGGGAAGAAGGGAAAGGAATCAGAGGCTGGGGTCATGGTTGGTGACACCTGCTGGGCACTTTCCAGAGAGCTGGATTTGTCTCCAGACTGCTGGGGAGCAAGCTCAGGCTGGTGGATGTGGCTGACGTGAATGCCAGCCCACCAGGTTGGTGCTACAGAGCCTGGTTCCGCTCTGCCGTGGAGCCCCACAGGCCTTCTATCTTTTGAGGGGCTGGCCCCTACTAGGGAAAAGTGGGTCTCGAGCCAGAGCCCATGCTGAGCCCTCTCCTTTGCCCTCAGAGGCTGACACCATCTGACCTTAGGCGCTCCACCAGTTCTGTGGAGGGTACTAGAGCCCAAATAATTGTCATGTGACTCCTCTACTGGCCCCTGTGGCAAGTGCTGGATGGAGAGACAGATAAGACAAAGCTGGGGCTAAATCCCTGCTCAAAGTTGTTTTGGTCTAACTCAAAACAGATGATGATATTAAACATGACAAATGGGGATGCCTGGGTGGCTCAGCAGTTGGGTGTCTGCCTTCAGCCCAGGGCATGATCCTGGAGCCCCAGGATCGAGTCCCACATTGGGCTCCCTGCATGGAGCCTGCTTCTCTCTCTGCCTGGGTTTCTGCCTCTCTCTCTGTGTCTCTCATGAATAAATAAATAAAATCTTAGAAAATAAATAAACGTGACAAATTGCAATGGCGCCTGGGTTCTATCACCTACCCCGACCCCTCCATCCTTAGCTGCACATCTTCAGTTGTCCTAGACCACTCCTCAATCCAACTGGGGAGAGAAGACACACAAACACAATGGAAATTACCCGTGCTCTGGGCAGCTAAACTATCTGATGCTACAAAGCAGAGGCCAGAGGGGCTCCAAGGCCTGGGCAGTGAGAGAGGATGTACTTGTCCCGAGACTTCCCCAGAGCCAAAGGGGCTTCAGGAACAAAGTTCCTAGCCCCACCCATGTGTCCCGTGCAGAACCCCAGCCCTGTGTCCCATCCAAAGTTCACCAGAGATTGTGCATGGATTTCTTGACAGCCCTGGATCTGTCCTCAGGGCTGGAGCCTGGGGCACAAGAAGCAAACAAATCCTGAGGTTTCTCTGGCAGCCTGAGCCTTCGGTCTTCTGGGCCTTGTCAGGCTTGGCCTGTGACAGGGACTGCCAAGGGGATGGTGGACACAGCTCAGGCTGTGTCCGGGCTGGCAGGGATTACGCACCTAATCTGAAAGCTCCTTGCAGCCACTGAAGAAGAGCGGTTGCGCCAGGCCAGGGCCACAGTGGCCCAGCAGGGTCTGGGGCCTCTGCGTCTGCCGCTAAAGGCCAAGATGGCGGCACCTCACAGAGATTACCTGTTACATTCTGACTGCAGTTCTCTGGGATGTGGAACACTTTAGAATTGCACGAACAAGAAATGGAGGATAATCTATATGAAACATTGAGCGTGCTACATTTCTTAATAATCACTGAACAGTATGAGAGACCTTTAAACTTTTCTCCAGGTGAATACTGTCATTATACTGGAAATAAACTTTCACCTTCACACACATGCACATACACAAAAAACACTGGTGTTCATCTAGGAGACTGGCTTCAGGCTTAGGAGGAAAGTTAAAGAATGCGATTTAGGTTAAAAACAAAAACAAAAACAAAAAAAAACCCACAAGGAAGCAAGAACATTCTGAAAGGAAGGAAAAAGCACCAAAAACAAGAAGGGAGGAAGAGAGAAAGAAAGAGAAAGCAAAGGGAAGAGATTGAAGAAGAAATGAGACTGGAGAAAAATATTTACAGCATGCTGTCAAGAGTTGAAACCCACCAATATGCCAAGAGAAATTACAAATAACAGAGGGAAAGATGAGACGAAGGCCCCACTAGGTGACTGGCACACTGTCATTGAAAGGATTATGGGAAAAGTTAACCATTTGTCTTTCCTTTCTGTGACCAACTGTCCCTCCCTTGTAGATCTACAAGCACCCAGATATCTGCCTCTAGTCCTTTCTGGTTTGCACTCCTAGTCGGGGCAGAGTGGGAAGTTAGCTCAGGAGGGCAGGCAAGAGAAGAAGGTTAACGTGGTCAACATGGCTCAGGAAAGATCTTGCCAAATAAACAGCAGAGCTAGAATTAGAAACCCACACTTCCTGATGAGTCTCTTAACTGGGCCCTGAATCCCATGAGCTCCAGCTCCTGACTTCACCATTCTGTTGGGGACACCCAATCCTTTCCCCAGCAGCAGACAGTGGCAACATGAGTAGTTAAAAAATCAGTGTAGGGGGCAGCCTCAGTGGCTCAGCAGTTTAGCGCCGCCTTCAGCGATCCTGGAGACCCAGGATCAAGTCCCGCATTGGGCTCACTGCATGGAGCCTGCTTCTCCCTCTGCCTGTGTCTCTGCCTCTGTTTCTCTAGTGTCTCTCATGAATAAATAAATAAAATCTTAAAAAAAATCAATATATGGAAGATAGTTTAAGGGCACAATATAACATGTTAGCAGAAGTCCACAACCCATGTGTGCTTTGTTTTCCCAGCTCATCAGATCACAGAAGCATCTGAAGGCACATTTGTTTCCATGCTCTTCAGCATCCCAATTTGAGAAATGCTCCCTATCCTTCATCTTTGTAAGGATTAGATGTTGAGAATATAATTATAGCATAAAGATTTCCCCCATGAAATGCAGGGTCACTCACTAGCTCCAGGAGAAATTTCTTGGTGTTTTACAATTCAAAGTTGATCCTCAGTGATCATTTGGTCTTGGCCCTTTGGCATTGTGCAAAGTTGAGTCCATTAATGACACAGATTGCCACAATGCTATTAAAAGTTCTATGGTGGGCAGCCCGGGTGGCTCAGCGGTTTAGCGCCGCCTTCAGCCCAGGGCGTGATCCTGGAGACCCGGGATCGAGTCTCACGTCAGGCTCCCTGCATGGAGCCTGCTTCTCCCTCTGCCTGTGTCTCTGCCTCTCTCTCTCTCTCTCTCTCTCTGTCTCTGTCTCTCTCTCTCTGTCTCTCATGAATAAATAAATAAATAAAATCTTAAAAAAAAAAAAAAGACTCAAGTCAGGCCCTCTCACCTTCTGGCATACATTTATAAATAAGTAAGTAAGTAAGTAAGTAAGTTCTATGCTGTTAGGTACTGACAATATGACTTCTTTTGCCAGACCTGGAAATTAAACACTCAGACTCCCAGGAGAGAGTCACCACAGCCCCTTCCCACCTGTTATCCATGGGCTGGGATACCACCTTTAAAGTAGGCAAATGAACAAAGCAAAGAAAGGAATACTCAAAGATTGTGTTATAATTTTTATTGATAAAACTTTCCCTAATGTTGATATTTTGTCCTTCTAACAGTAAATGCTTTTACAAACACTGTTTTGCCCAGTTGTCTCCTCGTGCTATCTGGGCTTATCTCTCTGGGCTTTGCTTTCCCTGCCTCCTGCCTGTTACCATCCAGTGAAGGAGAAGTCTACAGAGTCTTCCCTGTGAGACCTCGGAAGAGGCCTGAGGAGTGTGAGCTAAGACCAGTTAGTGTGCAAGAGCCTGAGTCTCTACAGGCTGCTGTGTCCAGCTGGCACTCTGTCCTGAAGACTGACCCCCACACTAAACCCTCTCTTTAAAAAAAAAAAAAAAAAAAAAAAAGATTTTATGTATTTATTTGAGAAAGAGAGAGAGAAAGAGAGAGAGAAAGAGACAAGTGGGAGGGAGGGAGGGGCAGAGGGAGAGAGAAGCAGACTCCCCACTAAGCAGGGAGCTTGACTCAGGGCTAGATTCCAGGACCATGGGATCATGATGTAAGGGCAGATGCTTAACCAACTGAGCCACCCAGGCACCCACACACACTGACCCTCTTAAATCTGGAACCACCAGCTTTCTTCTTTTCTGCCAGGGCTGACTAGGATGCCACATAATTCATCTTCCATAACGGGACACTTCTGAAGAAGAGCTGCTTATCACTAATTACTCTGGGACAACAGATTGAAAATCAGGATGTACGGCCAGGTAGAATGCTGCCTGTGAGATCTACATTACATCTCTGACAGTCCCTCTGTAGTCTCTATACTCCTTTCTCCCCAATATCACTGATAACTGATTTATTCCCTCCCAAAGTACATACAGAATGCAAGGAAAAGGTGTGTAAAATCACTGTAAATGCTGGATTCCTTAGTTAGCCACGGACAGCTCACAGCTGAGTTTTGGTTGGCTTCAGCTCCCTGCGTTTGGCCTTAGGCTCAGCAACATCCCAAAGAGCCCCGACTGCATATCAGCAAACTGAAAACCTTTGCCACTTTCTGGACTCTTGGTACTGAGCCCAAACTGTATCTTCCCTTCTCTAGACCCTGCCTTGTTTCATGACTATGGCCATTGGTTAGCTCTAAACATCCCTTCATCATTGGTTCCCCTGTGCTGATTTGTCTCCATTAAAACTCTAAAGTCTCCTGGAGGGCAGGTGGCCCAGAGTTTTAAAAACTGGAAGTGATGTTTGGGTGATTCCATGAACTTTCAGGGGAAGAAACCGAGGTCCAGAGGAGGTCTGTGACTCACATGAGATTCCAGAACGTTCTGTGACCTGATCCTTGCCCTCCTGAGCACCACTCTGCTCTTAAGCTGAATCACTCTATCTGCAGCACTGGGCATACAACAGAAACTCAATGCGCATTGATCAGATTTCAGCAAAATCCAGCATCCTAAAGTGTCTAATGAGTCAGCAATAATGCCAGGAGAATGGTGTAAATCTGAGGGCTCTGCTTGACAGCCTGGCTATGTTCCTAGACACACATAATAATTCAACTGAGAGAGTTAACTATGCAGGGCCAGAGGTTTCTCATATGTATATAATGTGTGTATATATAATTATACATAACAGATAGAAAGATAGATACAGAAAAGAACTCCATGCTGCAGTGATAAAACTGCTCTAATAATACATTGGAATACACCAAAGGCACCCCCCTCTGAAATAAGGGAGAGAAATGTTTATTTCTAAGATGTTCATGGTAAAATACTGGAAACAACCCAAATGTCCATGGATAGGGAAATGAGTAAGAAAACTGAGCTGCAGGTAAAAAAAAAAAAAAGGAAAATTTGAGTTGATTTTTAAAATGATAATTATATGGACTATGTTAAGATTTTCTCTTCCTGTAAACACTGTTTAAATTCATTAGTTAAGCAATTAATTAAACAAGCATCTCTGTATCTGGGGAAGAAAATTGGAGGCACTGGGAATAGCAGTGCAAAGGCCCTAAGCTAGGGGGGAAATGGACAGTTAAAAATAACACCAAGAGACCACTGAGTCTGTGGTTCCATTTATATGAAATATTCAGAATGAGCAAATCCACAGACAGGACACAGAAAGTAGTTGTCGGGGGCAATGGGGATTGGGTATGGGAGTGACTGTTACTAGGTATGAGGTTCTCTCTGAAGTGATGAAAATGTTCTAAAATTGTTTGGGAGATGAATGCACAACTCCATGAATACACTAAAATCCACTGCATAGTACACTTTTAAAAAAGATTTTATTTATTCATTTGAGAGAGAGAATGAGTAGGGGGGAGGGGTAGAGAAAGATGGAGAAGCAGATTCCCCACTGAGCAGGGAGCCCAATGCAGGACTCGATCCCAGGACCCTGAGACCATGACCTGAACAGAAGGCTGAGCCATCCAGGTGCCCCCTTAGTACACCTTTTATTTTATTTTTTAAGTAGGCTCCATCCCCACTATGGGGCTTGAATTTACAACCCCATGATCAAGAGCTGCATGCTCTACCGACTGAGCCAGCCAGGTGCCCCTGTATAGTATACTTTAAATGAGTGAGGTTTATAGAATGTAAAGTACCTATTAATAGTTAATTAATAATTACAACATAACTAATACAATATTAGATTTTAAAAAAGCATCTTTGTTTAGGAATTGGAGGATTGGAGATGTCTACTTAATGTCTTCAACTTCCTAGGGTCATCTCATTCCAAAAACAAAGTGCCTTCCCTATCTTGGGCCCAAGTGTGTCCCCTCCCACAGGGTCAGCCCCCTCTGGGCTCTAGGTATCCACTATGGCACCAACTATTATTCCCATCCCACAGAAGGAAAGAGAAAGGTCTCTTTCCAGGGTACAGACCAGAGAGTGTAGGGATATACATGATGAGCTAATCAAAAGCAGCCAATCACACTGTGGACAAAGTCTAACACTGGTCCTGCATCCTCCAAGTCACTGGGATGGGTCAATGTCCCTCTCTAGGCCTTCTGCCAACCTACGTCAGTCAGCCATTCAAATGTGCCTGGGAGTAGGAGTGTGGGGAAACAAGCAGTCCCCGGGCTGATGGTGAGTGTGACATGGTACAGCCTGGGGCTGGAGGGGGGGTGGGGCAATTTGACAGTATCTTAACAAAAGCATGGGCCATATGATCCAGAAATTCCACTTCCAGTAATTTATCCTATAGATGCACTGGCACTTGTGTAAAATGGCTCATATATGAGAATATTCATTGTGGGGTTTTTTGTTTTTTTTTGCAATAGCAGAGAACTGGAAAGCAACTTATATGTTAATCAATACGGAACCAGTTAACTCAATTAAGTACACTATGTAGCCATAAAGAATAAAGATCTTTCCTATATGAATATGGCATTCTTTCCAAAATATGCTGTGAAATATTAGAAGCAAGGTACAGAACAGCGCATATGACACCTTCTTACAAAGAGGAGAAGAGGCTATACACACATTTATATATTAATAAACATCTACAGAAGGACAAAAAATTGATAATATTGATTGCTTCCAGGGAAACATCCTGGTGGCTCAAAGATGCTTTTGTTCATACATTCTTGTGAATCTTCTGAACACTGAAATATGTCAATTTTTTTTTCCTATTCGCAATAAATAATTCTTTTGTATGTATTGGTAAGTAAATAAATAGGCCCTAACATCACCATTGTTTCTTTTTTTTTTTTTTTTTTATCACCATTGTTTCATGTAGCATTACTTTTAATTTAGGGCTGGTTCTATCTAGGCCAGGTTCCGTTTTCCGATTTCACAGAAAAGCATCTTGTCACCTCCCATTTTCCAAATGGGTTCTGTCTCATGACCCACTCTTTTCCCACATGGTGCCCTAGTTCTTGTCTCTAGGGGTCCCCAGACAGACTTCCACAGGCAGGCAGGCAGGCTCAGGCTCCAGCCCCCACTGGATCTGGCTTGGCTTCTAATGCTCAATTATACACATGCACATTGCCTGTTTAGACCTTGTTCCTTTTATTATAATTAGGAAGGCTGAGCAGGAGCTTTGGCCAGACCCTCTATCAGGGCCATTTGAGTAGACTTAAACCAGGCCAGTCTGGGCCTGTTGGACTCCGAAACCCCTCTCCAGCTCGTTATAAGCTGGCAAGATAGAAAGGAAATACTGAACAAATTGCCAGACCAGCTCCCTCAGGGACCAAGACAATAGGTCTGGAGGGAAAAGGCTTTTCCTTCCAGCCCAGCGGCTGTCAAGAGGAAACAACTTCCCTTTTGCCTCCTAGAATGGCAGCAGCCAGCCAGCCAGCCAGCCAGGGAGATTTATGGAGTTATAATGTGACCTCTTTATTGCTCTGAATGCTAGGGAGGCATTTCAGGGGAGATTTACGCCTTTTAGAAGGGGAGGGAAGCAAAGGTGTAGAAACATATACATGGGGACTATTTTTCCCCTCTGGGGGTTTCTTGAGGATTACTTAATCAAATCAAGGTTAAATTAAATCACCACCACTTTACATCTTCTACTAATCCACCTAGTTTTCCGGCAAGCTTTTTGCATGAAGTGTGGAATCTAAGGAGAGTCAGGAGGGCTCTGCTTTTAATTTAGTTAAGACAAAACAACACAGAAAAGCAGGATGAAGACCTTGTTCAGCAGTGCCAGGAAACTCCCTAGCAACGGACCCTGGGCTATATACATTTTACCTGCCAATGCCCTAGGATCGTCTTTGTAAATGAGGGCATTAGACCAGATAATGTAGATCCTTCCTAGTTTGAAAATTATTCAGATTGATGTCAGATCAAATGTACGAATTACTCTGCACCAGTGATTTTTCTGTCAATTGCTTTTTTGAGCTGCAGAACCCTTTCTTCAAGGATAATTTTATTTGAGGAAGCCCGACATAAGACATCAGAAAAGTAGAGCTAATTAGGTGAAAGGATGTCGCAGACTCTTCCCAGATCTCCCTCTACACAATGACATTCACACACCCAGTGGCCCTGAGGAAAGTCCTCCAACCGCTAGAGGGCACAGGAGCATAGCTGCAGGAGTATTACTCAGGACTGTACCAGTGATGTGAATGGGTCCATCCATCGCTTCAGGATCACAAACCACATTTACCAAACCTAAAGCCTGGAAGCAATGAGAACCAAATCCACAAGCAATCAGAGGTGGAAATGTTTACCAACAGTACTTCTACGTCTCTTGCTCTGGTCTCCACGATTCAAAAATGGAATATTTGGGAAAGAGGATTTCTAGCTCCCTACTTTTGAAATCATCCAATTTGGCACTACATTGTAACTCTTCTCATTTGTGTATTTAAAAATATATCCCCCCTAACTTAAGTTGTATAGTTTGTAACTGCTATAAAAATTCAAACACTACAGAAGGATGTCACATAAAAGATAAAAAGTCTCCACCATTACCAATAGCACACTCTCTTAGAGGCAATGGTGGCCAACAATTTTTCATATTTCTTTAGACATCTTGTACCTTAGTATAATTTTTATGTTTAGAAATTTAGAAATCGCATAGAAGTACCAAGAATGATATAAAAATCCCTCGTATTCCCTGTTACCATCTCTTATCCAATCACTATTTTGAATTTACAATATATCTTTCCAACTCATTTTTGTATGTTTACACACATGAATATGCACCTCTGAACATCCTAAGTTTGGTTTTGTGTTTTTTAAACTTACTTGGATGCCCTCACACTGTATATCACATTTACAAAGTTACTTTTTAAAAAAATATGAGGTTTCAGGGCCACTTGGGGTGGCACAGTGGTTGAGTGTCTGCCTTCAGCTCAGTGCGTGATCCAGGGGTCCTGTATCAGGCTCACCACAGGGAGCCTGCTTATCCCTCTGCCTCTCTCTCTGTGTCTCTCATGAATAAATAAATAAAACCTTTAATATATATATATATATATATATATATATATATATATATATATGATGTTTCAGTAATAGAGAAAAAAATAAAAACCACTCTTAAACTCACCACTTAGGTTTGTCAATCTTAATGTTTTACCACATTGGCTTCAGATAATTTTTAAAGAGCAACAACAAAAAAACCACCACAAATACAGTTCATTCTCATCATCCCAAGCCACTTCCTTCCTTCAGTGGAAATAACCTCTATCTTGAATGTCATTCTTATGATTCATGTGAATGTTTTTACTCTTGCAATATAGGTTTGTGTCTTTTCAAAACAACACATAATATTTTTGCATGTTTTAAACTTCATATAAAAATGATAAACTTCATATAAATCACATGCTATGTATCCTCCTGCAAGTTTTATTTTTTTGCCTATTATTATGTTTCTGAGTTTTATGTTGATAAATGTGGAGGTACTTTGAGTTGCTTTTATAGTTTTCCACTATATTAACATATCACGTTTAATTTTTCATTTCCTTATTGATGTATAGTCAGGTTGTTTTCAATTTTTATTGTAATAATGCTAAGTAGGCATCCTTGTCCATATCTGTTTATATACATAAGAAAAGTTTCTCTAGGATATATTAGACATGCTATAGACATGCTCAAAAAAATATTTATAGAACACTTATGTTTGGTTTGGGTTCTGTTTAACATTGTATCAGTCAGCTTTTGCTAGGTTATGCTATAACAAACTACCCCCAAATCCCAGTGGATTACTATTTTAAAGATTTATTTTTTGCTATTTCACATTACAGGTCAGCTGCAAATTGGCTGAAGTTCTGTCAGACATGTGTGCTTCACTCTGGGATCCAGGCTGAAGGGACAATCTCCATCTGGGTCTTGCCAGCCTCATGGCAGAGATCAAAAAGTTATGTCAGAACCATGTCATGGCTTTTGCAACCAATGCTTGGAAGCTGTACAAGTGACTTCTAGTCACATGTCATTAATCAAAGCAGGTATCATAGGTGAGTTTATGTGGTCAGGGTGGAGGCTATAGCCCTCCCCCAGGAAGCGGCTCCTAGTGCCATTTGCCTGCACACAAATGAGGTCATACCATAAGAACTCTTCTGCAGCTTAGTTTCTTCATGGAAGCACATCTATTTGGACTTTCCTCCATATCAGTACAGATCTACCTCACTCCCTTAGGAAGATTTATTAGTTCTACATTTTAAAGGTACATAACACTTACAGGGCCCCTGGCTCGCTCAGTTGGTGGAGCATGGGGCTCTTGATCTTGGGGCTATGAGTTAGAGCCTCACGTTGGGTGTTTACTTTAAACACACACACACACACACACACACACGGTATATGCCACTTACATTCTATTCCATACTTGCTACAATTGTTTAGCTGTACTTTGATATTTGAAAGGATCCAACGCTTAATGGCCATCTTTTTATACCACAGCTTCCCCTTTTCTTATGCCTTGGTTGTGTTTAGGCAGGCAATTTTTCACTACTGCACACAAGAGGGTTGTAATGAACATCACTGCATTAATTTCTGAGCCAGCACCTGTTTATTTTCATTTGTTCTGATTTCTGACAGGGCAACTTCTCCCTTCTTGTCTTTTTTATTTTTTATTTTTATTTTTTAAAAGATTTATTTATTTATTTATTTATTTATTTATTTATTTATTTATTTATTCATGATAGACACACAGAGAGAGAGGCAGAGACAGGCAGAGGGAGAAGCAGGCTCCACCGCGGGAGCCCGATACGGGACTCGATCCCGGGACCCCAGGATCGTGCCCTGGGCCAAAGGCAGGCGCTAAACCACTGAGCCACCCAGGGATCCCTCTTGTCTTTTTTATAAAAATTATCTAGGCTATTCTTTTACAATGACTCTTCCATATAAATTTGACAATCAGCTTGACAAGTTGCATTTAAGAAATCCTGGCTGGGGTGGGAGGGTGCCTGGATGGCTCGGTCAGTTAAGCGGCTGCCTTCAGCTCAGGTCATGATCCCAGGGTCCTCGGATCAAGCCTTGTGTTTCTTACTCAGTGGGGAGTCTGATTCTCCCTCTGCTCCTTCCACCTTGGGTCGTGTCTGTGTTTTCTCTCTCAAATAAATAAATAAAATCTTAAATTAAAAAAAAAAAAAGAAATCCTGTTGGGATGTTTCCTGGGACTGCATTAAATTGATGGGTTTGCTTGGGGCATTTGGAAGAAAAGCACTGCTATATTTTCCATCCAAGAACATAGTATCTTTGCCATTTAATCATGTCTTCTTTTATACCCTTTAGCAAAGTTTTGATAGCTTTCTCCATAGCACTCTTACAGATTTATTTCCCAAAGTTCATCATTCTCTCATTTGCAAATAATGAAAAAAATCCCCCCTTCCAATCCCATTTACTTTCTCACCTGGGAAATTTACAACCTGCTGGAGATCTGAGAGACGTAGATGCTCAATGTGGTCCAAATTTCTATTGTATTTGATAGTATTTCTGTAGATGCAGGTATGAGTTTTTTCCTAGCCTCACTGGATGTGAAATTTTTACTTTTGGGGATTTGGTTTGGTTTGGTTTTTTAACCTGATTCATTGGTATTCAGGGAGATTTGGGAGAAAGCATGCCTTTCCCTCTGCTTCTTTCACAGGAAGGGTCCACCCCCTTCTTCTACAATATATTCTTCCCAATCCTATTACCTGCTCCTCTCCTCTCACTAGACTTCCTAGACAAGCCCAGTGTTTCCATGAATTTACTTGGCAACTAATCACATTGATACTGAATTACCTATTTTATCCTTGTCAGGGAGAATCATTTAGATCATTCAGTGTTATTTTATTATTTTCTACCAGACTACATTTTGCTCCTAAGCCAAATTATAAGCACATAGAGATCAGCGTATATTTCATACCTTGCTTATTGAGTTAGTTTTATTTTCTCTCTCCTTTTACACTCTAGTCTAGAAGTGGAGATTCCTTGCACCGGAGGCTATGCAGAGCTCAGCTCTCAGCCTTTCTTCCTCCCATCCAAAACACCACGGCTGAGTCTCAGTGCTCCTGGAGCATATTTGATGAACAAAGGTCTAGTAGTTGAATGTATCCTTTTACAATTTTCACTTACTTAGCAGACATCTAAGGAAATGTGTGAAGCTGCTACAGAAAAGCAATCTGATACAACAAATGCAGGAGGGACAGTACTACCAATTATTACATTAATACTGCTCACACCTTTTTTTTTTTTTTAAGATTTTATTTATTCATGAGAGACACAGAGAGAGAGGCAGAGCGAGAAGTAGGCTCCATACAGGAGCCTAACATGGGACTTGATCCCTGGTCTCCAGGATCACGCGCTGGGCTGAAGGCGGCGCCAAACCGCTGAGCCACCCAGGCTGCCCGCCCCTGCTTACACCTTTGAAGAAGGAAATAGAATGAGGTCTTGAGGAGAGAGAAGTTTTACAGTTTACTCTCTATTTACTAAGATTTGCACTGTCTCTTTATTTTTTATTTTCAATTATGGTAAAATATACATAATATTAAAGTACCATTTAACTATTTTTTTTCATTTAACTATTTTTACGTGTATAATAGTGTTAAGTATATTCATATTGCTATGCAACCCATCTCCAGAACTCCTTACTCTTGCTAAACTAAAACTGTACCCATTAAATAACTCCTTTCTCCCTAGTAGCCCCTGGTAACTCCCATTCTACATCCTGTCTCAATGGATTTGAGTACTCTAGGTACCTCCTATAGGTGGAATCATAAGGAATTTGCCTTTTTTGTTTTTGTTTTTGTTTTTTTTAAGAGAAAGAGAGAGAGCATGAGTAGGGGTGGGGCAGAGAGAGAGGGAGAGGATCTCAAGCAGACTTCCATGCTGAGTTTGGAGTCTGATGCAGGGCTCAATCTCACAACTCTGGGATCGTGACCTGAGCCAAAATCAAGAATCAGACGCTTAAACAACTGAGCCACCCAGGTGCCACAGAATTTCTCCTTTTGTGACTGGCTTATTTCACTTAGCATAACGTTCTCAAGGTTCATCCATGTTGTAGAATATGTCAGAATTTCCTTCCTTTCTGAACAAATATTCCATTGTATGTATATGCCACATTCTGTTCATCCATTCCTCCATCTATGGACATCTGAGTTGTTTCCATTTTTTTAAAGATTTTATTTATTTATTCATGAGAGACCCAGAGAGAGAGAGAGAGGCAGAGACACAGGCAGAGGGAGAAGCAGCCTCCATGCAGGAAGCCCAATGTGGGACTCAATCCCAGGACTCCAGGATCACGCCCCAGGCCAAAGGCAGGCGCTAAACTGCTGAGCCACCCAGGGATCTCCTAAGTTGCTTCCATCTTTTGGCTACTGTCTCTCTCTCTCTCTCTTTTTAGTCAATAATGTATTCATCTTTACAAATTTTTTTTTTTTAAAGATTTTATTTATTTATTCATGATAGTCACAAAGAGGCAGAGAGGCAGAGACACAGGCAGAGGGAGAAGCAGGCTCCATGCTGGGAGCCCGATGTGGGACTCGATCCCGGGTCTCCAGGATCGCGCCCCAGGCCAAAGGCAGGCGCCAAACCACTGCGCCACCCAGGGATCCCCATCTTTACAAATTTTTTTAAAGAAAGGAACAAATGCAGAGCTGTCCATTAAACAGTAAGATAAAACAATCAGATTTTTTTTTTTAAACAATCAGATCTTGACCACTATGGCTACAATTTGCTGTCCCAGCTGAGAAAATTCCACATGACAGAGTCTACCTAAGACTCAGTCTTCTAGGAGGGAACTCAGAGTTGCCAGTAACTGCAGAAAAGCCAGGATGAAAGGAATATGCTGTGATGGCAAGATCCTGAGGGAAGGAAGACAACCCAAGTACCCAGCCCTGACAGAGCTCGTCAGGAGCATGTCTGGAGGCCTCAGTGTGTACAATTCACTGAAACAGGAGGGCATGCACCATCAGTGCAGCCGACACAGGGGACGGGAAGGGCACCGGCCCTGGAAGTCAGGCTGACCTGAGGCTTCCAGCCTCAGCCCCTTAGTGGCCTTGGGCACCTCAGAGCCTCAGTCTCTTCTGCTAATGGACATTGCAACTCCTGCCTGCAGGACAGTTGTTGGAAATAAATAATAAAACAATGCCAGAAGAGAGCAGTGAACACCATAAGCTCTCAGGGTGTGTGCTGGGCCTTGATGCCATCACCAAATCTCTCCAAACTGCTCAGCAGCTAGTCAGGTGGACATGGCTGTAAATGGAGACCCAGGCTTCATTGCTTCAAATCTCACCTGTGCTTCTAACCAGTTGCTGTCCTTAGTCCCTAATGGAAGGCCAGACAAAGACCCCTGTTTCTGATAACATTGGCACAAGTAATTCACTTGTTCCTATTTTTCACATTCTATTCCTATTTTTGGTAGAGTCATTAAAACACTCCCACATGTCTTCACCTGCCTGTTCCAATTCATTCATTTTTGCAAAAGAACTGGAAGCCTAGAAAGCCCATAGGGACAGTGCAGCTTCCACCAATACTCCTGGCAAGACAGTCAGATCACTTCTGCTCAGATGGACACTAGGTCCACATCACTCCTATCAGAGAGGCAAAGTCACGAAGAAACCTGGGTCCTGGCTCCAGCCTTCAGTATCAGCCAGGGATGAATGCCCAGGGAAGTGTATATATTGGGTTATTAGAAACACCACAAAATGAACAAATAAGCAACCCCTCCTTTTTCTTCATATCTTCTCCCTCACAGTTTGGCAGCCACTATGGCTTAGATGCATTTCCTGGCAGAAATCCACAATGCAAGTGACTTGCCCCCTGCTTCTCAGCAAACACAATTTAGCGCCATGATAATGTTAACCAGGGAGGTGTTTGAATCAGACCCAAGGAGAGACTCTAGGAAAGACTCTAGGAAGCAGTTCCTGGTGGAAGGGGGCCTCACTTACTCTCAGAGATTCCCAAGGACAGACCCCATCAGGGCTTTCTCAGAGTGTGCTCTCCCTGGCAGTGCCCACGCAACCTTTCCTTTCTGAGCACAATTCAACGTGTTTTTTTGTTAGTGGTGGTTTGTTTGGATTTTTTTTACACGTTTTGTTTAGATCTCACTGGAAGCAGACAACTGGTTCCACCTCCTTTAGGAGGATTTTTAAAAATATTCTAAAGCTATGACAAAAGTCACTCTTCAGGAATCTACAACCCCAATTTGCCTCTGCTGTTGCAAAAGGCCCCCTATGTAGAAGCAATTATTGATACTATGTTGGATATAGGCTTTATGTCCCTAAATGCATATTAACACTGAGAATCAGGACAAATTCTAATACAAAACTCATTTATTTAGGGGCACCTGGGTGGCCCAGTGCTTGAGCATCTGCCTTTGGCTCAGGTCATGATTCCGGGGTCCTGGGATCGAGTTCCGCACTGGGCTCCCTGCAGGGAGTCTGCTTCTTCCTCTGCCTGTGTCTCTGCTTCTCTGTGTCTCTCATTAATTAAAAAACAAAAACCTCATTTAATTCAACTCGGTAGCAACCTAACCCTGCGCAAGCTAGTCCTTTATTAGTAGATCCTACTTTAATGATAACAGCAACCATTTATTAACAGGTGACTAATGGCTAACATTTAAAGATATGCCCTGCACGTCAAATACGATGGTTTATGAACATTATTTCCTATTACTCACAATAACACTATAAAGTAGCTTCTTTCTGCTCAAAAATATGAACATAACTGGGGAATGCTGCAGGAAGAGCTAGAACTTTATTTTTATTTTTTAAAAGATTTGTTTATTCTTTAATAAATAAAGAGAGAGTCAGAGACATAGGCAGAGGGAGAAGCAGGCTCCTCGAGGGGAGCCCGATGTGGGATTCAATTTCAGGACCCCGGGATCATGCCCTGAGCTGAAGGGCAGATACTCAACCCCTGAGCCAACCAAGCCTTCCAAAAGCTAGAATTTTAAATCAAGTGCTGACTTCAGACCTTAGCCATGAGATTCTTCTGCCCCTCCTACTATCAGCTGCTGTGTAGTAAAAACTTGGAGGTCCCAACAAGGAATATAAGCAAAAGTTTTGAAAATGATGAAAGAATGGCTAATGGGCTCTGCCTTCATCACAAACAGCTGGTTCGATGGTCAGCTCTTCCCCTTCCCAGCAGATCTGCCTTCTTCATCCTTCTCCCCGACTGCCCCCTCTGCCTTGCCCTGGGGAAAGGGTCCCCTTTATTAATGCCATTCCTGGAGATGTGTTTACACAGGGCAGGAAACTTAATATCAACATTCCCCGAAGGAGAGTGTCTTGTCACTTCTGTGAAGCACTTCAGGCAGGGAGAGACCAGCCTCCTACCCAAATCAAAAGGCACTTACAACCTTTAAACAGAGTCTGGAGGGAGAGTTTGTTTCTACAGAGCCTCTTTGAGTTCCTGAGCTTGTCTGTTATGATGAGGTTGAGAGGCAGTTATTCATATACACAAAACTCTCCCTGATGCCTCAAGAGGCTCTCTAAGAAGGATCTTGCGAATCTATTCAAAGTGGGGAAGAGGGAACACAGTGGATTTGGGTGCTCAATAGGTAGGAAAGGACAAACTTGATGAGCAAAATTCTACAAGTCTCTGTAAACTAGTAGGGAAAGATTATAATCCACCTGGCTCTGGGGCCAGAATACTGATAGGATGTGATGACTGGCGGGGTGGGGGGTTGCTTAGGAAGCCTAAGGGGGCACCATCAGGACCCAGCAGAGCACCATAGGATCAAAGAATGAACCCAGGTGATTTTTATAAGGTACGACATGGAGGCCACCTAACCATTTTTTTTTAGCTTCCTTTCCAGGCTCCTCCTACCCAGCATCTGTTACCTGGACTGCCCCAGACTCTCCTCTCACCTTCGGTAGAGGTCAGCTCTGTGGAACTCCTCTACCCCTATCACTCTCCCCTGGACCCCAGGGGCTCTCGCCTGTTCCCAAGGCTTTAATCAGGGTGATGACCTCGCAGACTCAAGTTCATCCCGCCTGTCTCCTGGAAATCTCACCTGCATGTCTCTCGCCCATGCTACAGACCCAGCACTTCCAAAATACTGGTCATACCCTTAGGTACTTGTTTCCTTGTTGTTACCTTTGAGAATACTACTGGGGTCTTCTGTGCTCTTCTCTCTCTTCTGGGCCTTCTAGGTCTGGGCTGCCTTTCCAAGATCCTTACAAGCCCTCAATCTCCTCATTCCCCCTCCCCCAAATGGTTATGGAAGGGGACACGTTTATCCCTGGACTTCTGTTTCTCAGGTTCCTCTACAAGGATGCATCCTCTCCTCCTGCTCAACATCTCAGAAGGGCCAGACCGCAAGTGTGAGTATTTGAGCTCAAGGGCCCATACACATACTTTACGATGAATTCCAGATTTTATCCTCTCAGACAATGAACATTTATCTAGTATTTATTAGGTGATTGTATGTCCAATGCCAAAATGAATGAGGTATACCCTGAAAACACTTTCAGTCTACTAAAACTATAATGCAAAAAAATAATAATAAAAATAAAACAAAACTATAATGCAAGTAGAAAGATAGCACCATAAGATACAGTGAGAACACTGGCCCTGTTTGATTCTTGGGAGTTCTGTCTGGAGATATACCAAAGGCTGCCTGCAGAGATGTGAGCCCACTGCAGAGATTCCAATGAGAGATTCCATTCCAGCCTTCCTGCATTCACAAGATCCACCTTCTGCTCCCTCTTTGATACCAAAAGGCAGTGCAATCCTGTATTCTTTGATTCTTCCTTGTTTGTTTCCAATTCTTCCACAGTCAACTGAGTGAGAACAACAGAAAAAAGTTGTCTGCATAAAAATCCATTATGGAATTATTAGGGTAGAAAGAAAAAAAATGAGACTATCAGATACTGGACAGTTTGCCAAGGTGCTGGGTAATAATTGCTAACATCGTGATGTACTCCCAGTGTGTCAGGGCTCCAGTGTCCATGTCCTTCACCACCATGACAACAAGAGCAAGTCTGCCCTTCTAGAATCAAGAGCTAGGTTCAGAAACTCCAATTATCCTGGCCTTCCCGTCAAAGACCAAGATCCACTAAGCGTAAGCGGTAAAACCCAAGGGACTTTCCAGAAATACAGAATTTGCTCTACTCTTCATAGAAAGGCAGTCAAATAAGAGACTACCAGTTCCTGCCTGGTGCCCTTCCTAGAAGTGCCATCTATTTTCCGGACCCAGGAGTCAGAGACTGCCAGGTAGAAGGGGAAAGTGATGAGTTAGTCCTGGGCCATCGAGGGGCTTTTCATTTTTTTATTTTTTTATTATTTTTTATTTATTTTATTATTAATTTTTTTCATGGAGGGGCTTAAATGGGAATGTGGGGTAAGAAACTGTACTCAACAATTTACTCAATTCCCTATTCAAAACTTACTCCAAGGGCAGCCCCGGTGGCCCAGTGGTTTAGCGCCGCCTTCAGCCCAGGGCATGATCCTGGAGACCCAGGATGGAGTCCCACGTCGGGCTCCCTGCATGGAGCCTGCTTCTCCCTCTGCCTGTGTCTCTGCCTCTCTCTCTCTCTCTCTCTCTGTGTGTGTCTTTCATGAATAAATAAATAAAATCTTTAAAAAAAAAACTTATTCTGGACTTTTTCAATTCAATAAATTAAGGTACTGGGAAAAAAAAGAAAAAAAAAAAAAAAAGACAAGTTCCTGACAGGAAAGTAGAATCCCACAGAAATGAAGAAATGACTTGGCTTGGTCCACATGACTGGTCAGTGACCTGAGTCCTCAAATCCAGAGTTCCTGCCTTCATTTTGTGTCCCATTTGCTACTGTGTGTCTCCTCTTTCACACTGCCACCCCCACCAGGAGATTATCAGCTAAGCAGGAGAGCTATAGAGTAGGACTTTCCAGGACATGGAAGAACGGCTCAAAATCCAAAAGAAATGAAGCAAACTCAAATGCAGTTTCCAGGTGGGCAACTTCAAGGTGACCACCCCTGGCCTGTGTAAACTGGGGGAGGAGGGGTGCATGGAAGTAGTCTGACACATACTTCCACACTGCTTTGTCCTCAATCTAAGGCTATAGAGACTCCAAAGAAAGGTAATGACCACTGTTTTCCCCCATGCTCTTCTTTGGCCAATCTGGCCTGGTAATTCTCTCTGGCCTTTCCTTCCATGTCTTTTGCCTTTGCTCATTCTCCAGGGTAGAGAATTCTTCTGACAGCCTCTTACTGAGCCACTTGCTTTCTGTCTCCATGCCAGCCAACACACACACACACACACACACACACACACACACCCCTCTGTGTGTACATATTCCCAATTTACTGATTCAATATGTTTACACTCTATTCATAAAGTCCCAATTTACTGATTCAATATGTTTACCTTCTATTCATAAAGCCCCAAATTCCTCTGCCCGATTTCAAGGCGTTGCATATCTGGCCCCAACTGTGTCAACTTTGTCAACCCCTAAAATGGAACCAGGCTGCTGGAGTGCTGGGAAAAGTTGTGAGATATGGGTGATAATGTCCAAAATGCCCAACGTGGCCATCTGGGGTGGAGCACTGCATCAAGAGGTAAGGGGCAGGGGTAGTCCACCAGGAGTAACCCAGCTCATGTAGTTGAAGAGAAGCACAAAACCAAAGCACAAAAGCTGGAAACACCGGTTGTAACTTCAAAATCAAAAGGCAAGGAATGATCAAAACAAACACATGAAACTGGTTTTTGTAACAGATTGTTAGTCAAACAGATTGTTGAGGGCAGCCCAGGTGGCTCAGTGGTTTAGTACCGCTCAGCAGTTGGGTGTCTGCCTTCAGCCAGGGCCTGATCCTGGAGACCCGGGATCGAGTCCCACATTGGGCTCCCTGCATGGAGCCTGCTTCTCCCTCTGCCTGTGTCTCTGCCTCTTTCTGTCTCTGTGTCTCTCATGAATAAATAAATAAAATCTTAAAAAACCCAGATTGTTGATGTTGTTTCTCTGAGATTCTCTGGATGTTATGGCATATAGTAAATGTGATATTATGGTGGGGTTGTTGAGAATGTAATTTTTGGTGTGGATGAAAAGATTCATAGCTGTAAAGATGCACGAAAGATGCAAAAAGGTGCAGCTTCCATGGAAAATAGTATGGTGGTTCCTCAAAACAACACAGAATTACCACATGATCCAGCAGTTCCACTTCTGGGTTTATGCCCAAAAGAACTAAAAGCAGGGACTTAAACACATGAGTAGACCTATGTTCACAGCAGCATTGTTTACAATTGCCAAAAAGCAGAAGCAACCCAAAGGTCCAGCACAGATGAATAAACAAAATGTCCTATATACATACAATGGGATATTACTCAGCCTTTAAAGGAAAGACATTCTGACACGTGCCACATTGTGGATGAACCTGGAGAACATTATACTCGGTGAAATAATCCAGACGCAAAAGGACAAATACTGTATGATTTCACTTACATGAAGTAACTAGTATCAAATTCATAGAGACAGAAAGAAGAAAGGTGGCTGACAGGGGCTGGGGAGGGTCGGGGATGGATATACAGTTTCAGTTGGGGAAGAAGTTCTGGAGAGGGGTGGTGGTGATGGTTGCACAAGAATGTGGATGCACTTAATGCCACTAAACTGTCCACTTAAAAATAGTTAAAATGGTCAATTTTATGTTGTATATATTTTAACACAGTTAGAAAAAGATGCATAAAAGGAAGTAAAAGCATTTTAGTCCTAAATTTCATTTGGACATATGGTCTCAACACACGATGGCTTTTATCTTATCTTTGTGGGATGGGGGAAGTTTTTCTTAACACTATATGGAATGACTAACCCAAGAGCAAAAAGCACAACTAGCAGAGCTAGCTCTAGGAGCGATGTTCAAATACCATTCCTCACTAAAAGGAGCCAGCGCTTCCTTAGAGGAAAAGGTCAAATCCAGGTCTGGGAACAGAAAACGCTAAGAAGAGCTTGGGATGTTTTGTTGTATGGAAAGCAGGAAAGGATCAAACTAAGATTTTGTCAAAAGAACTCAGGAACTAATTTGGACAAGTTCCCACTGGCAAAGAGAACAATCTGAGCATCAATTAGGATAATAGCTGCATGGATTATAACACATCATATATGTTTAAATCTCTGAGTTCTTAATGTTACTAAAAAAAAAATTCATTGGTAATCTCTGAAGGATGTCAGGAGGCTAATTCATTATTTTGAAAAGTAAAGTGAAAGAAGCAAGCACTCATCCTGGCATTTCTATACAAACTATATCTCAGGGTAACCAAATATTTGGTAAACTGGAGTATTTTTTATTGTTACAGATGTATTCCAGCTAATAAATGAGCATTAGAATGTCACCATTTGCAACCCCTAATGGAATAATGGATCTAGGCAATGCCCCTCACTAGCTGCTGAATGTGATCAAGCCTATTTTTCCAATTACAGATTTACGTGAAAAACAGGACTAAGGGGACGCCTGGGTGGTTCAGTGGTTGAGTGTCTGCCTTAGGCTCAAGGCGTGATCCCAGGTCCTGGGGTTGAGTCCTGTATCAGGCTCTGCACAGGGAGCCTACTTCTCTCTGTGTTTATGTCTCTGCCTCTCTGTTGTCTCTCATGCATAAGTAAAATCGTAAAAATAAAAAAATAGATTAAAAGAAACTTGAGAGATACATCGACAGAAGCAGCATATGGACCTGATTTGAACAATCTAAGAAAATTAGAAAAGTGGATAATGTGAACACTGACTGGATATTTAATGATAGTAAGGAGTGATAGTTAATTCAAATCAGAGTATCACTGGCATTGGGGCTATATATATTTTTAAGTGTCCTGATATCTTTTCTTACATAAGTATTTATAGATGAAATGATAAGTTGTCTGGAATTTCCTTCAAAATAACGCAGTATGGGGGAAGAGGGGTATATAGGTAAAATACAGCTTGTCATGAGTTGATATTTGTTGAAGCTAGGGGATGAAGAGTCACTCTATTTTTGCATACATTTGAAATTTAATATTACAAAACTTGTCTGAAAGGCAAGAATTGAACTTAAAACCTTTATCTTCATCTCTCAACTGCGTGGGAGGTAGGTGAACTGGCTAATCCATCCTGTGGGGTCTAGTGGTACATTCCTGCATAAACAGTATACTTCCTTGTAATTATCTATATTCCCATCCGAGGCCACTCCTGGCACCTACCTCACCTCTAGAGACAACACCAGAAGTGGGTGAGAGTGGGACCCTGCCTCCTGGATTAACCCCCCACCCCCCGCCCCCATCTTCCCAGGGCAGGGATCTGGCTTGGGAATTGGAGTTGGCCTGGAATTTTGCCACTTCTTTCCATTTCAGCCTAAATACCCATCACCCAGCCACGCTGTGCCCTCCTGCTCATGCACATACATAAGGTCCTCCTTTCCATCAGAGTTCTCTAATTGGAAATGGGTGCAGAAAAAGAGGAGAGGCAGTCACGGTGTTGTCAGGGGGAGGCAAACACAAAACTAAGGGCCAATGTGTGAGCCTTGCTACACTATAATCAAAGTGATATGCCCAAAATGCTACTCGAATCCTGCCCACGGCACTGCTCTCCTTTCAAGTCTGCTCTCAACCAAGTCCAAGTTCAAACTCTAGATGCCTCAGCTGCTTTCCCGCCTTCCATCCTCCCACCTACATGGCATAATGGCCAGACTCAAGACACATCCGCGGCTTGGACTACCCTTCCCCTTATGCAGCACACCCTTAATCATTGTTTAGGGTACAACACAGGAGTTCCCTCCACCAGGAAGCCTGCTCTGAGGTGGCAGGGCCAGTTTAAGTACACTAAGGGCTCCCGTGGAACCCAGGTTTACCCTGTTAGTGCCCTCCGTACACCAGGAGGGTGCATTCACTTTTTATCTCTCCTAACACACTGTAAGCTCCTGGGATATAGAGGTCATCTTGTTCATTTTTTTTTTTTTAAGGTTTTATTTATTCGTGAGACACACACAGAGGCAGAGACACAGGCAGAGGGAGAAGCAGGCTCCCTAAGGGGAGCCCGATGCAAGACTCAATCTCAGGACCCTGGGATCACACCCTGAGCCAAAGCAGGTGTTCAACCACTGAGCCACCCAGGTGCCCCATCATCTTGTTCATTTTTGATCTCCAGAGCCTAACAAGTGCCCAGCTCACAGGAGGTGGGCAAAGATATTCGTTGGCTGGTTAACTGATGAAACAAATGATGTTCTGGAACTGGTGTTTGGAATGGAGCTCTACCCTCTATGGATCTCCACTGACTCCTAGAAACTCAGACACTGAAAGGGCTTAGTAATAACAGAAAAGCCAAACCAAAGGAAATATAAACTGAGACCAACTCTGAGGTAACTTGAACTGTGGTTTCCAAACCGCTGGGCCACCAGGGCTGCTGAACCATGGTTTCCAAAAGTTGTTCTTACATTTTAGTAGTTAAGTATTTTATTATGTATAAAAAATAAAACTGCCCATCAAACCCCAAATTTCACAGATACTGTTCCTTCAAATGAAGCAGGAAGCCATGGAAACCTACATGAAGAGACTCCATGAATTTGAGTTTGATGCCCAGGCAAAGCTCAGGAAGGTTACAAGTTACTATGATAGCTCTGGTATAAAGAAAGACAAAACCAATATGAACTATCATTCTGGGGGGTATATAATACCCTGGATTTTAAAAAGCCCAAAGGGCCCTAGAGCAGCCCTTCTTACCATTTCTACTCCTGGTCTGATATCTGAACCTTACAAATGCTGGCACTCAAGCTAAGAGAGGCATAGCAAGCTGTCTAAAGTCATGCTGAGGAAAGGGAGAACACAGGATAGGGTTCTAGGGAACCTCAGTGCCAGACTGATTGGTGGGCCTTCACCTCATTGACTTCTCTTTCTAAAAAAGTGAGTTGAACCCTACTGCTCACGGTTCCTAGCCAATCAGAGCCTCACAAATCAACACATCCTGCAACTAACTGGTTGCCTCATTTCAAGGGGAAATCACTTAAAATGTATAAATGTATAAAATGCATAAATACGTTCTGGGTTTTTTTTTAATATTTTTTTCTTTATTTATTTATGATAGTCACAGAGAGAGAGAGAGAGAGGCAGAGACACAGGCAGAGGGAGAAGCAGGCTCCATGCACGGGAGCCTGACGTGGGATTCGATCCCAGGTCTCCAGGATCGCGCCCTGGGCCAAAGGCAGGCACCAAACCGCTGCGCCACACAGGGATCCCCTGGGTTTTTTTTTTTTTTTTAAGATTTTATTTATTTATTCATGAGATACACACAGAGAGGCAGAGATATAGGCAGAGGGAGAAGCAGGTTCCCTGTGGGGAGCCTAATGTAGGACTCGATTCCAGGAACCAGGGATCACAACCTGAGCCAAAGGCAGACTCTCAGCAGCTGAGCCACCCAGTTGCCTCTATGTTTTAGCTTTAAATTGGCTATATACTCAATAAGCCAGAAGATTGAAAAACTAAGTCTTTACACACAGCTCTCCCATTTGATTGGCTGTTTATTATTGGCAGTTCCTTGGCAGAAGGCAGTTCCTTCTGTCAATTTCCCATCTTTGCTCTACTTAAGGGATCTGACTTCAGGAGCCAGTCTGGGTCACTGATCTTTAAAAACTTTCTTCAATGCTTTAATAACTAAACAGTAACTTTTACGACTGTTTAAATATATACATATACACATGCCTGTATATGTATGGTAACTAAGAAGTTAAGGATTAAGGCCTAACAGTGGTTATCTTTGGGTAGTAAGATTACTATTTGTGTGCACTAGTTTATATGACTTTTTCATTTTTCCATATTAAACACATGTGGAGTTTAATAAAAGACGGATAATTAACTTTTACTGATATGATTTGAAAAAAATACACTATTTGCTTTTCTGAAGCCATCTTTGACCTAGAAAACATTTTCTTTTTTAAATAAGCAGTATTTTCCTATTAAGTGTGTACTCTGAGAACCACATTCTTTATATAGGGTCAAGTTAAGTTCTTTCTATGTGCTAGGGAAAGGTTTTATTTGTTGTTTGTTTTCCCCCCACCTAGTTAATTTCGTGGGGTAACTTGTATTATTGCCTCTCTTTACCTGGTTTGATTTATGATCTTGGAAGTCAGGTCATTCTTTGCTAGGTCTACGAGAGAAAGAAAAAAAAAAAGGTTTCCCCACCTAATACCTGATAAAATATCTGAAAAGGTCATTGCAGACCTTGACAGAAACATACGATTTCAACCCAATCTGATAAAACAACAACTAGAAAACTTTTATCATAAGAACATAACTTGCTATTTCCCAGCTCAATTGACTGAACTTTTTTTTTTTATCTGAAATGACAGACATCATAAGATAGGAAAAGCTGCAGATAAGAAACCAAACTGAGTTGTCTTGAATCAGATCCGATTGTCTGCCCCTGGTTCAAACTCCCACACCTGCTCTGAATGGGTCAATGAGAGTCTCTCTTGGCACGGTCCCCGAGGGGTTTGGAAACATTGCAAAAGTGGTGAACTTTGAGACTTCAGCGTTTATTCTGCGATTATAATTAACCTGCTCACCAGTTGCTATTGATCAATTCTGAATGGAGGTGATAAAGTTTGACTGGATTTCTAGAAGTAAAAATGGAGCTTTAAACTGGGAAGAAAAAGGGAAGACTACAAAAAAATAATTTAAGAATCAATTTCCGTTTTAAGATCTGCAATTAGGGAATCCCAAAGCTTTTGGTTTAATAATCTATCAAACTACGGCGGTATCTCCTTAATTTCTCATTCTCCAAAATAAAGTACATCTGTGATTCAACACAGAGTGAAAGATACCCTTAACACTCAACTTGCAGGGGGTTTTCAATGACTTTAAACGTATGGAATGGCTTACCTGCCTGGATTATACTCCTCTGGTGGAAAAAAAGATACTTAGAGCCCTGAAGTCAGTTTTGGGACTCCTGCAAAATGCTGAAGGCCAGAAAACCAAATTCCCTTCTTCCAGATAAGAGGCTTGAATATCCTGGCTCAATTCTGATTACAGAGCAGTAATAGATAAAACCATAGGCCCCCTGCCAGAAACGAGAAAGCTTCCACTGATCGCTTCTGGGTTCAGCTCAGCCCAAGTCCATGGGGCTCTTGCAGCCAGAGGTTTTAGACACTGTCCTCATATATCCCCCTATTCTCATCTTCATTAAAAACATAATTACTACAGTGCTTTTCTCCCCTCCTTTCTCTGCTCCTACCACAAATACATGTCAGAGAAGAGGGACTACAGAGAAGCTGCTTCTAGTTTTCTTTTAGGAAAAGGATTTTTGAGATAGCCATATGGTTTTGCTTTTTCTTCTTTTGCAGCCAGCAATCCCTCCAGAATGAGAGAATCCTCCAGTTTGGAGGTTGGAATTCTGGGAAATCTCTCTTTAATTCTCTGCACAAGAGAATCAGGAGGCTGAAAAAGATGTTAGAGCAAGGCAGGGATTCCTAATGTTGTACTCTCCAAGAGCAAGATGCACAGAATCAGAGTGAGATGGAAGGCTACTAGAGAGGCTATTGGACCTGGAGAAGAATTGGTGGGAAGCAGGAACACAAAGGGAAAAACTATATTGGGGAGAGGGTGCAGGTGGAGACCAAGTAATAGAAAATCCTAAAATTTGAGGGGCACCTGGGTGGCTCAGTCGGTTAAGCATCTGCCTTCAGCTCAGGTCATAATCCCGGGGTTCTGGGATCCAAACCCTGCATAAGATTATCTGTTTCCCCCTCTGCCTTTGTGCCCCTCCCCTTCATGCTCTCTCTCAGTAAATAAAAAATAAATAAAATAAGAAAAAGAAAAAAGAAAAGAAAGAAAGAAAGAAAGAAAGAAAGAAAGAAAGAGAAAGAAAGAAAGAAAATAAATTGTAAAGTCTGACTCTTTCAACCACCATGCATGTTATGGTCCTGAAGTGCCCTCATCGTAAACTTGGCAAATACAAGGGAGGTAAATGAAAGGAAAGTATGGAAGTCCAGAAGTTGGACTTAGAGGAGTTCTAAACCAGAGCTGTTGCTTACTACCAATGGGAACTTGGGCAGATTACTTAATCTTTCTGAGGATCAGCTACCTCTCCTGCAAAATGGAGATATCTGCCTCTCAGAAAGGACTTAAAAGTCCCTATCACCTGACAACTTCCCCACTGACCCCTGATAAAGGATCCAACTTACTGTACATAAATTGCATTACAGAGAGCAAGATAGAAGCACATATGTAGCACAAGATAAAAGCTACTGTCCCTAAAAAGTTGTTAGCTAGTTTCCAAACATTAATGTATCCAAATTTGTAAATTTATTTTGTACAAAATAAAACAGATTAGAGGTTATTCCTATTATAATCCCACTCATATTACCTTACCTATTTTCATTAGGTGACAAATAGCTCTGTAGATAGCCAATAAAATGTTTAAATAATCCTTCATAGAGTGTGTTACATGAGACCCCGTCATGGACCATAGAAAGCCAACAGAACAGAGTGATACCCATTCCCAAACCTTGAGACGGCCTTATCACCTGCACCTTATTCAAGTTGTGCAGACCAAAAAAGTTACCAGGAGACAAATCCTTTCAGATGTCAAAAAAGCTCCTTCAAGTTTTTTTTTTTTAAAAGCAGCACCCAAGGGCCTCCAAGAACCGCTCTCCTCTAGAGCAAAGCAATGGAAAAACCCGCAGTCCTTCCTCTTTCGTATGCAAACAAAAGCAGCAACATTTGCAACTGGCTTTGGCTCCACATTCGGTACAACTCAATTGCCTTAAAAGGACACGCTGAACAGAACTGGTTAAAAGACTCACCTTGCCTTGGGGGAAGGTAATTTGTCTAACATAATTCTATCACTGCCTTAGTGGTTCTCTGGTTCTAGCCCCAATACAACCTGAGGGAGAATTGCCACTGCAGGAGAGGGCACCTGTGTATGTCCCCCCAATGCCAGTAATTTGACAATTGCTGAGATTTGCTACCAATAGACATTACTGAGCATAGGATAAGGGTTTTTTTGTCCCCTGGGTAAAGCAATCTCCTATTGGATAAGCAAAAACCAGAAAGCTAAATTCAATAAACAACAATTTACATTACAAAGCACTTTTCTTGTGCATCCTTAACTCTAAATATAGAACTCTGTTTTAGGGGCACCTAGGTCGTTCAATTGTCTGTTTGTTTGGGGTTTTGTTTTTTTTTTTTTTGGTCGTTTAATTGTTAAGTGGCTGCCTTTGGCTCAGGCCATGATGGGGGTCGTGCGATCCAACCGGAGCCCCCATATCAGACTCCTCTCGAGCATGCTCTCTCTCAAATAAATAAATAAAATCTTAAAAAAAAAAAAGAACCCTGTTTCAGACAAAAAGGGAGGGGGCCTCTCAGTAAGTTAAGTCATGAATGCTATATGTCTCTTTAATAACTTAATTGGTTTAATTTTTTTTAATTGGTAATATATTCACATGGTTCAAATTCAAAAGGTTCCCTTGTCACACCACTGTTCCCAGCAATGGTTATTCACAATTATTCACAAGAGGTGGAAACAACTCAAGTGTTCATGATGGATGAATGGATTTTTAAAATGTGATATATACATAAAATGGAATATTATTCAGTGTCGAAAAGCAAGGAGATCATATGACAATACAATGTGGATGAACCTTGAGGGCATTATGCTAAGTGAAATAAGCCTGTCCCAAAAAGGTGAATACTATACATGAGGTACCTACAGTAGTCAAATTCACAGACAGAAATTAAAATGGCAGTTATCATGGGCTGGACAGGAGGAAATAGAGAGTTATTATTCAATTGGTATAGAGTTTGCAGTCTTGCAAAATGAAAAGTTCTGAAACCTGTTTCACAATGATGTGACTATATTTAACACTACTGAACTGTAAACTTAAAAATGACTAAGATGGTAAAGAATAAAATCAAATCGAACTCAACTTTAATATCCCTATATTTTTTTAACCTCCCACTATTTCAAAAGTATTTTCTTATTTAATGGGCTTATAAAGAAGCACAGAAGTGACTATTAAAAATGGTTAAGTTAGTTAAAAATTCAAAAATTCCAGTGGTGCCTGGATGGCTTAGGTGGTTGGGCACCTGACTCTTGGTTTCAGCTCAGGTCATGATGTCAGGGTCATGGGATGGAGCCCCGCTTCGGGCTCAGCTCTCTGCAGAGTCTGCATGAGATTCCCTCTCTATCTGCCTGTCTCCCTGTTAGCTCACTCTCTCTCTAAATTAAAAAAAATAAATCTTAAAAAAAAAATTCAAAAAGTTCCAAGGCATATGTGGTAAAAATACTTTCCCCAACTTTATCCTTCACCTACCCAGTTATCCTCTCCATGGGCAATCGACATCAAATGCATATATTCTTCTTCTTTTTTTTTTTTTTTTAGTGGGCTCTACACCCAACACAGGACTTCAACTCAGGACCCAGAGATCAAACACTAAGCTGAGATCAAGAGTCAGACTCTTAACCAAAAAAAGCCATCCAGGGGCCCCTGCTCGGTTTTTTTTTGTTTTGTTTTGTTTTTGTTTTGTTTTGTTTTTAACACAAGTAACATACAATATACATATCTTGTACTTATAAATATCTTGGAGACGACTCCATACCATAATGAATTTCCTATTTTTTAAAGCCTACATGATACCTACTGTTTGCATGTACGATATGTATATCAACAGTCCCCTGATAATGCACATTTAGGTTATTCCCAATTTTTGTTATTACAAACAGGGCTACAACTGTGCCAGTGTATTTGGAGAATAAATTCCTAGAAGTTAAATTTCTGGGTCAAGGGTATCTACTTTGAAATTTGTTGGATATCACCAAGGGCTCTCCTTAAAAGTTGTACCAATTTACACTCCCACCCACAGGTATCAGAGTTCCTGTTTCCCCACGCCTCAGAGTATGTTTGTTTTCTTAGCTCATTTAAGTTTCAAAAAAAAAAAAAAGGAAAGGGATACAGAAGAAAGTGTTATCTAAAACTGTCTCCTGTGCATCATTCTACCTGAGTGCTTAGAAAGTGCCCAGCAAATGTGGCCTGACCTTTTGATGGGACACAATTGGGCAGGTGACAGATCTCACTGGAAGCAGTGACACACCCCTGGCCACCCCGCACACACCTTCCCCATTTAATTGGCTCTCAATCTAGCACCACACACCAGCCCCAACTCTGACTGACCCGCTCAGGGTGGTAACCGGAAAGTCAAACAACTTTGGTTTTCTCAAAGACTGACAAATCATTCTCTGGCCAAACAAGCTACTTCAGAGTTGATCTTGCAGAGTTCCCTATATAAATGAACTGGCTCTGAAAGAAACTGGCTTAATTGATAAGCAGTTTCCCAAAGATCCAGAAAACACTTTGGAGAGTTTTCCACTGACTTATACCATAAACAAACTCTCACAACACCATGAATGAGGCAAAGCTTTTAAAGGAACCACCTGGCTGACACTTGGTGATATACATATATTTCACTGTTATTTTTTTAATCAACCCTTAAAACTATTTTAAAAATCTGAGATCCTGGGATGCCTGGGTGGCTCAGTGGTTGGCTCAGGGTCAGTGATCCCTGAGTTCTGGGATCAAATCCTGTATCAGGATCCTTGCAGGGAGCCTGCTACTCCCTCTGCCTATGACTCTCTCTCTCTCTCTCTCTCTCTCATGAAAAAATAAATAAAATCTTTTAAAAAAATTAAAAAATAGTAAAGATCTGAGATCCTCTGGCAGTATTAGAATTGCTTGTTTCACTATTACCCCAAAGAATTGTTATTTCGTAATAAAGCACATGTTCCTCGCTTTTCCAGTAACATCCACTACAATGCTATTTCCTTCATGGTATATTTACACATAATTTCCATGGTCTCCTTTTCTGCTTTAAGTATTTGCAGGCATTAATTAAAAAACCAACTTCATTGTGGTATAACATACATACAACCAAATACTCCCATGTTAATAGTGTATTTCCACAAGTTTTGACAAAGTGTTATACCTGTGTAACCACTCTGGTTCCTTTACAAGGAGACACAACTCTAGTACCCTGCCCTAGCTATCTCTCTCACATGCACATGGACATGGGCTCTAGCTCTTGAAATGCAAGAATTCCCTGAGCAGCTCCACTGGCACACAGCAATGCACCCTCTCCTTAACCACTTTCAGTACCCAAGGGGTTATTATTAAGAGAAGCCATGTTCCATATTCTAATTCAACAACTACAATCATGTGAGAAGGTGTTCTTGCCAATCCTAGTGTTCGCTTACCTGGAGCAAGCAACACAAGGTTAAAAGGTCATAGACTTCTGCCTCGCAAGACATTTTTTTAAAAGATTTATTTGTTTATTTATTGGAGGAGAGGAGAGGGGCAGAAGGAGAGGGAGCTAGAATCTCAAGCAAACTCCCCACTGAGCACAGAGCCAACAAGGAGGGGCATGCAGTTGGGTGGGGGTGGGGCTTCTATCTCAGGACCCTGAGACCTTGAGCTCATCTGAGTTCATAACCTGAGCTGAAACCAAGAGTCAGATCCTTAACCGACTAAGCCACCCAGGCAACCCATTAAGTATTTTTATACAGTCATTCTCCTCTCTCTCTCTCTAAGCCACCCTGTGCCTTCTCCAACCTAAAACCGCTCCAGTGGTTTCTCAAGAGTTGCAGAACCCTCTTTCATCCTGCTCCCTTTTCCCCAAGGCTCCCCAAGGAGCCTGTGAAGCAGCCACCCATGTGTGTTTTGACCTGGGCAGAGTACTGCGGCAATTGCCTCCTAGATCTCTACTCAAATATTTGCCAAGTGCCCAGCATGTGCCTGGCACTTAAATATGAGTAAGACTGTACCTGCCCTAGGTAAGGTCACATAATTCCATTAATGTAGCCTAATTGATGATTTCAACAGTTGTTTCAGGGTCAGGCACATATTGAACTTGGAATGAATTGAAGTTCATCTACCTTGCCATCAAGGCAAAATAATTCCCTCCAACCCAAATGCAGGGCTTTACAGAGCTTTGTTAGCTTTTATTACTTTGAGTTTTGTCTTTTCCAATAGCCAACATAAGAACTCTGACAAGATATTAACTATATTGTTGAAAGTTAGTACTGAAAGTTAGTACTGAAAGGCAGTTAGTACTTCATTAAAAAATAAAGCTGGGGCAGCCCAGGGTGGCTCAGCGGTTTAGCGCCGCCTTCAGCCCAGGGCATGATCCTGGAGACCCGGGATCGAGTCCCGCGTCAGACTCCCTGCATGAAGTCTGATTCTCCCTCTGCCTGTGTCTCTGCCTGTGTGTGTGTGTGTGTCTCTCATGAATAAATAAGTAAAATCTTAAATAAATAAATACATAAATAAATAAATAAAGCTGTTCTCTTATTTCTTCTCATTGAAACTGAAACCAGTTTCTGAGGTGAAGAGTGACTTAGTCTGTGTGGTTTTACCTATGGCTGTAAATATATTATTAACGCAAAAGCTAGGCAGTATGGGATTATTTCACAGTACTATGAAATGTGATGGTAAATGAGGGTATAACTTTTTTTTTTTTTTCAAATTGCAGGTGCTGTGCTTTTCCTGGCAAACTCCTACTTACCCTTCCAGACCAAATGCAAATGATACCACTTAGGTGGAAACTTCAAGATTCCCAGACATGGGGCACCTGGGTGGCTCAGCAGTTGAGCATCTGTCTTTGGCTCAGGGTGTGATCCTGGAGTCCCAGGATGGAGTCCCGCATCGGGCTCCCTGCATGGAGGCTGCTTCTCCCTCTGCCTGTGTCTCTGCCTCTCTGTGTCTCTCATGAATAAATAAAATCTTTTAAAAAAAAATTCCCAGACGGGAGAAAGAGCCATTTCTGTCTTTTCTCCTTTGCTCTTCGACAATACTGCAGCATGCTACTGGGTCATGTGCCTAATTTCATGTCTGTTTAGGATGACCAGCCATCCCTGTTTATTGGGGACTGCCCTAGGCTTCACACCCCAAATTCCAAGTCCTGGGAAACCCCTCAGTCCTGAGAAAATCCGAAAAAATAGGTCACTCTACATGATAGTGAATAGCAGTTTAACAAAATAGCTTTCTCTTAGGAGAGGCCAAAACCAACTACTTCATAAACACTGCCTTTTCTAATTTAAGACAATGCTGAAAGTAGTTAAGATTATCCCATTTTACAGAAAAAAAAGAAGAACTGAGAGAGGTAAGTAACTTGCCCAAGATTGAAGGGGTACCCGGAATTAAATGAATGTTCGCCTGTCATACTACCAAACTGTCTTGCCATCTGAGGGCCAGGTGGCAACTCCAAACAGCAGGGTCTCAATAAATATCATGGAATCAGTAATCACTTATCATCATGCTTCAATCACTAGGAATCAGCTAATATGCCAGAGTTGGTCCTTGATAAAGCCACCAGGCATTTACAGGAGGGTGCCTGGGATAGGAGGAACAGGATAAAAAATATTTATTTACATGCACTGCTTTTAAATTGACTTGCTTTTTTTTATAAGTGCCACCTGCAGAACATACTGAAGATGTGAATGCCAACACTTTCCGCACGCCTCATATTCTCTCACAAAGATAACGTGGAGGCTTTCATGACCACCATTTAACACACTTGGCTATGTATAGAGGAGATAATCCAGCTGCTAGGCCAGACCCAAGGACTGTCTTCAGGTGGGGCTTCCTGTACTAGTGGGACAGAGCAGAGAGTATTGGGAAGACAGGCCACACTTCTCAGCAAGGAAGTGCTCCTTGGAGGTCAGCTTGTCATTTGTTGACCTTGAAATCTGGGAAACTTCTTACTTCAGCACTCTCCTAAATGGTATGGGTTGCATTTTAGAATTTAAATACTGTGCGCACTCACACAGTTTTGTGTGTGTTGTTGTTATTGTTGTTGTTTTTAACATTACTGTGGTTGTAATTCTGATGACCAGAAAAATATTTCCTCCATTTTTGGACTTTGAACTTTTTTTTTTTTTTTTCCCCTAACCAAACACCAAATTCTCATTCCAGGTTATAGGGGTTAGGCAGCAACCTTTCCATTCCCACCACAAGTTAAAAGAAGTGGAACTATGGGGGCCATTTCTCCCTATTTTAAAACATAAGTTCTAGAAAGATTTCTAGAGACGACTGAGAGTTCTGAGAATGCAGGGCCAAACGGCCGCCGCCAACACACCCATCCACAGCTGCCATTGTATGGAGATGCTTCAAGCGAGCTATCTCGCTTAGGCCCTCCAAAAGGCTCCGGAGCCAGATACCCCTCCTCCCCTGGGGGGTGCCGTCTGGCTCCCCTGAGAAGGGGAGGGGGAGACCGGGAGCCGCAGACCCTGCCCGGCGCCATTTCCACGGTTAATCAGTTTACCTGGGATGTGTATTTGGCTGGACCCCCCTGGGGACCCTCCCTGGCCACCCAGGGTCAGAGGATAATTTAAAAGCTCTTCAAAGCCGGGACCCTTCTCAGAGCCAGCCTAAGACTGGAAACCTGGGAGGGACAGGCTTTACTCTTCAAAGTGAGAACAAATGTGAAAGGATTTAGCACTTAGTAGGTAGTCAATAAATGTTAACTTTGTTTCTCAGGTCCGGGCTTCCCTTCCCCCCACCACCCCAGCCATCTCCAATCAAACCCGATCCTGTCCCTTCCTGAAATTCCACAAGACCGCAGGTCGTTTGCATTTTGAACTAGTGGTTGCCACTTCCCTTTCCAGACCCTTCCCCAGACTTCATTTCGTTCATCTGCAGATCGGCGCAGGAGAGCGCATGTTTGCCGTCCTTCCCGGGGCTGACTTTCACAGGAAATATTAAATTGTACCCGTTACGATTGTTATTTGTAACCTCAACCGTCCGGACGAGAGGACGCTCAACTTACGGAAGCTGCCGCCAAGTCTCCATTTAAGTCAGGTATTAGAGAGAAGCCCCTCTGCGCTTCGGCGTTCCTGGACGCCGAGGAGGCGCGCGCTGCCAGCGCAGCCGGTACCTGCGCGGCCGCAGACCCGCGCACTGCGCAATACGCTCTGGCCCGAAGGCACCCACAAGGTGCCAGCCCCAGCTCAACCCCTCTCGGCAGCTCTAGTTCCTCCTTTGTTCCAGGTGTGAAATCCCGACGGGAGCATAATGTGCCGCTCGGAAGGATCCTCCAACTGGGCCGCCAAATGGCCCAGAAGATCTTGGGCTCTATCTAAGCCACCGTAATCGGTTTCCCCGCTGAGGACTCCAGGGGAGGGCCGAGGGGACGCGGGCGCAGGGAGCCCGCGACCGCTAGCGCTGTGCACCAAGGCTCCCGGGGCTGCTCCTCCCAGCTGTCCAGCGAGCCTCGTTGGCCTCCCGCGGTCACCTGCACCTGGGCATGGCTGGCTCGGACACACGACGTCTGGGGCTGCACGGGGACACCGTCGGACCCTGACACCCCGCAGTCCTCTCTCTTCCAGAAAAGCATGCACAGAGCAGGCTGGCCCTCCCTGAACTGAATCTGGGCTCCTTGGGGCTGTGACCTTCACCGCCGCCAGCTCTCGGCACCTCCAGCTTCTGCGCCCACCCGTCTGTCTCCTTGGAGGCTCCCGCATCCTGCCCCCATACGCGCACGCACACACCTGTGAAAAGTCCAACGCTCCCCCCCCGCCCCGGCCCCGGCCCGCCCGGCGCTGGCGCTCAGTACTCACCGAGGTTGGGGTGTCGGGCGGCGGGGTTGGCCCTGCCGGGCAGGCTGTGCAGCACCGGGCTGTCGAAGGGGCCGGCGGAGGCGGCGGCGGCCGCGGCCCAGGACGCGCCCACGTCGGCCATGTAGGCGGGGTAGGGGCTGGAGTAGGAGCCCGCGAAGCCCGCGCGCCCGTACTGCTCGCGGCCGGCCAGGCCCGCGCCCGCCGCCCCGCCGCCCCCGCTGTAGGCCGCGGCCTCCCGGGCGGCGGCGGCGGCGGCGGCGGCGGCCAGGGACCCGGTGGTCCCCGGGAAGGAGAAGCGCGGCGACACGGGCGGGGGCGTGTAGGCGGCTCCGTCGGCGCCCGCCTGGCTCCAGCCCGGGCTGCCCTGCTGGGCTCCGGGCCCGGCCGCCGACGGGGCCCCGCCGGAGCCGCCGCCCGAGGAGGCCCCGGACGCCGCGGCCCCGCCTCCGCCCTGCAGGTAGGACAGGCCCAGCACGGACGAGGGCACCCGCGGCGTGGGCACGTAGACCGGCGAGGACGCGGCGCCCGCGCCGTGCATGAAGGCGCCGGGGCCGCCCGCCTCGTAGGCGCCGGGAGGGGGGCCGTGGTTGGCGGCCATGGCCAGGCTCTGGTACATCGCCCCTCGAGCCCCGGGCGCCGGGCCCTCTCCCTCACTGGCGGGCCAAGGCGCAGCGCGGGGAGACAGAAGAAGGACAATTAAAAAAAATAGTAATGATCGTGTACGGGTGAGGGGCTGTCGCGCAAACGAAGGTCAAAAATCAAAAGTAAAGAAAAACAGATCTCTCAAAAAAATATGAACGTATTAAATCCAGAATCGAGCCAAAAAAAGAAAAAAAAAAGAGAGAAGAAAAGAAAGACTCTCTAGGCTCTGGTTTACAGGAAAATCCCAAATTGAAATTTTGGTTCTTCCCGGAGGTGCTGGAGGAGGGGCTGCTGCCTCGACCCCAGGGCCCGGAGGTCCCGAGCGCCTGCGGGTGGCAGCGGGGCCCGGGCCCGGGCCTGGAGGCGCGCGGGCGGCGGTCTCGGCGCACGGTCTTCAGGACGCCCGCAGGCTCCGGCCGCCGTGCGGGGGGCGGGCTCCCTTCCTCGCTGTGGCCACGGTCCTAAAGCAGGAACGACAAAAAAAAAAGGGGGGGGGGGACAGAAGTTCAGTCGGAGCTTTCACGCCCCACTTCCCCTGCGCTGCGAACCCAAGAAACCGCCGCTCTCGGCGCCCAGCTTTGGAAGCCAGACGGTTCCGAAAGAAACTGGGGTCTGCGCCTTGCGGAGGCCGGGGGGCCTGGCTGCTCCAGGGAAGCCTGCCTGGGGAGGGCCGCTTTACAGACATGGTTATTGGGCATGTAATTCTTGATTGTGACCTAAGTCAAAAATAATTTTTTTTTATTGCTTGTCAGGAAGGACTTTAATTTTACCTTATTTTTCAAACAGATTCTTGTCCCAGTATTTTGTAAGCTCAAGTGTTTCAGGTTTCCAGCAGGGTGGCCGGAACCCAAGAAATATGGCTCATCTTCGTCCTGCGTAACCCTCAGCGTCCCTGGCCGTGAAAACACTTTAGATTGCCCGAGAAAGACGACAAACTTTATAAAAACCAGCAACCTAAGAAAATTTTGTTTGTGATCTTTTTTTTTTTTTAACTAGAGGTAGAGTCTAAATGTTTATACATGAGCACAGTGTCTGCTAAGTCTCTCTTAAAGGATTGTGAGATCTCTTATCCATCCACACACTTTACCATGTAGAAGTCAAATCAGAGGAGATATTTGTATCTTGCAGTTATATTTTAGCAATTTTGCAGACTGGATATCAAAACCAGAAAATTGAAAGGGATGTGCAACTCACTTTACAGAACTACAAATGGGCCATTCAGACTCACTGAATGGGTTTTTCCATATAGAATCACTGGTCCACCCACGTAGGGAATCAGAACACCAATGCCACCGCTTGAAAGGGAAGAACAGTTCATAGGACTTGGTTATATCCTTGTATCCTGTGTTTTTATTTTCTCAGGCAACTTTTCCGATAAAACAAGAGCTCTATGATCTTAAGCACCTGCTCTGTTCCAGGTCCTTTTTGCCACAGCTCCACTAAGGAAAAGCGTGTCTCCTCATTTTACAAAAGCGGGAACTCCTGAAGCATTGCAAAGTTTTGAAACTTGTCAAAGACCAAAATACAATTAAAGGGTGGTAGGGGATAGAATCTGTGGGCCTCCAGGGTTTGAGGCTCACCACTACACTCCCACTTTTCTCCTTAACAAGCAGCAGCTACTTTTAACAGTGGTTTCTTTTTCATTGCAATAGAATTGCAAAGATATTAACTGACCTTTATTACACTAAATCCAGGCTCTGTCGCTTATTGAATGACTTTAGACAAATTACTTAACCTCTCTGCCTCAGTTTCCTTATTTGCAAAAATGCAAATGTTAAAGGTATCTATCTTATGAGTCACTGTGAGGATTATGAATATTAAAATTAATATATATAAAGCACTGTAACAAGGTTTTATAAAACCTGTAACAGGCACAAAGTTCTATACAATTGTTGGTCATTATTATTATAGATTTCTAGTGTGCCATAAGACAGTGCCTCAGATATAATCATACTATAATAAATGGGCATCTTAAGTATTGTAAAAAAAATTCTGAAAATGGGATTTCTAAAACATACTATATAATGCTTTTAAACATCTTTGCAACATCACTAATGATAACGGAGTCAATAGCACTGTATTCTAGAGTCACATGTTAATTCCAAGACTGTTCATTATTTGCTTTGAAAACTATACAATAAATTATTGGTTTGTTGGACATATTCTTCCAGTACGAAGTTTGGGTAGAGGGTGGATACAAAAAAATTTGATCTGAGGGACATCTGGCCGGCTCAGTTGGCAGAGCATGTGACTCTTGATGTCCAGGCTGTAAGCCTGAGCCCAATGGCTGGGTGTACAGATTACTTAAAATGCCAAAAAAATAAAAAAAAATCTAACATCACCAACTGCACTCTTTGTGAATGAAGGCAAAAAAAAAAAATCAGTACCTCATAGGAATCTCTGGGTTTCAATAAGTAAATACATAGGTTTACCTTGATAAAATATACAGTATTTAATTTTTATATTAAATAGTTGACCATATCATTGTATTTTCTGTAATACTCAACTTCTGCAGTTCTAAAACATAACTTCATACTTTTTTCTCACATAACTGCAGAAAAAGAAGATTTATCATTTTGTAAGCCAATTTCCAATACGCATACAGACGCTAATTTACAAGCTTTAAAATGTAAATGTTAAAAATGCCATAAATCTAACATTTGTCTTTATTACGTGCTCTGCCTTTCTAAAGCGTAAAGCGGCTGGTACATTACCTGGGCGTTGCATTACTGAACAATAGAAGGTGGAGAAAATACCACTCTATACCTTTCTGGAAAGACGAGAAATCATCCTGCTCATTTTTGATACTAAGCCTTGGTTCAGGCATCCGCAGAGATAGCCTCGGGAGCTACTGAGAATGGCGGGTCTGGCCTCACCATGGGGCTCAGGCCTGCTCCCCATTTTTTCCTCTCTTCCTGATCACTCATTCCAGTTCACTTCAAATTCACAGACCAAACAGGAAATGCTTTCTTCGTGATTTCGCCCACAGCCCTTTTCCAATCTATTTCTGATGGTGGGAGGATCCAAAGCTTTGCCCTCCTGTCCGCGTCTATTTGCAAGTCACTCCGGCTCTTTGGGCTCAGCTCACACCTCGATTCTCGGCCTGCCGCGCACACAACTGTCACACGCGAACGCACACACTGGCCAGCAAGAAGAGAGCGGGCCGCTGCAGGGGAACGTGGGGCCTCGGAGGTGGTGGGGGTATCCCTCCGTGATCCCTGCCTTTACAAACCTGCAAACCTGCTCTTGGCTGTCCATTCCTTTTCCGAGAAACGCAGGAAATACTGCCCTGCGGCGCTTCCCCAATCTTCCCCGAAGAGCCACAGTGCTGCCCCGAATCCTCCCAGCCCCGGGTACCTCTCCACTCTGGTTCCCCACCGAAAGGCCTCCTGGTGCCCTCAGCCTGGCGGCAGTTGACCAGCCGGGCATCCTCCTCTTCCCTGAAGGACCCCCACCCCCACCCCCACCCTCAGCCCAGAGCCAAGCGACAGAATACCGTGGAACGGGGCAGCTAGCCGAGGCCGGCGGAGGGACTTACTGCTTTCCTCCCAGGTTCCGGCCTTCAGCTACTTTCACCCACAGCAGTGTGAGTGGGTGGGGTTGCTAGCTTCGTGGGTGGCGTCTGACTCCCCCGACCCCAGTCAGGAAGGCTAGGAGGCTGGCCAGAAGGGCATCAAGAGTCCGGGCGCTCAGTGGCCCCGTTCCTGCCTTGGAAGCGCGTCCCTGGGGCCCGAGGCCCAGTCGCGCTGCCTTCCACCGCCACTCTGAGTCCCCGCAGTCACCGACGGGCGACACTCCGCCGTCTGAGCCCCCCGGGCGGCCTGTCCCGGGTCAGTGGGTCAGTGTGATTTAGCACGGCCATCACCCCCATCCAGGCCCTGGCCTGGGAGGTGCAAACAAGGTCTGGAGAATGTATGCGGGGGGGGGGGGGGGGGGGGCGGGGATTAAAAACGTTCAAGTTCACACACACACAAAAATCAAAAAGCACTTCGATTACCCCTCTCCGCTTCCCCCTCCTCCACCTCACTAGGAGTTAAAGACGCTAGTAAGTCAATGCCCAAAGCTGAGCAGTCTGGCCAACTTGGGGGCGGAGGGAGTGCCCCACGTCTCCTTCCTTCCATCCACCAGTTACCTCTCCACTCCCAGGCAAGCAGCGCAGAGGAGCTCTGAGTTTCGCTGACGGCGGGAAAGAGCCCGGCGAGGAAAGAGAAGGCCGTACCTGCCGGGACTCGCGCTTCCTGGAGGGCCGGCGCGCGCTCCCCTGTGCGCCCGGGGAGCTACTGCGGCGGTGCCTCTCGCGGCCACTGTGCCGGCCGCCTCCGCGTCCCCCAGGTCCCGGCGCGGGTCCCCTCGCCCCTGCGCCCCGGCTCCCGGGCGCTGACTGGCCCGTGCGAGTCACGTGCAAGGGCGGGGGGCGGGGGTGCGCCGCAGAGGCTGCACCTCCGCTCTGCGCGGAGCTGCGGGGCTGTTCGAAAAACTCCCCTAGCAGGCAAAGTCCAGGCGCACGGATCTCGGAAAGGGCCGAAGTGCCAGTGCCGGTGCGCGGGGCTTCACCCACCGCCGCGCCTGAGGTCGATTCGCTTTGCAGTTTTGCCCAGGGTCGGCTTTATTCAGGAGCCCCCCTCGCCTCCCTCCTCCCTCCACCCCATCCCCCACCCCCGCCTCCCGGTGGTCCGGGTCTAGCCGCAGTCCTGGACTCCCGCGGCCAGGGGCGGGGCTGATAGAAGGAAAGGTGACCTCTTGGGCAAGACCCCTGATCGGCTGTGGTGCACGGGGCCATCAGACGAGCCCGGCTGGCTGCGAGTCTCCGCGAGGTAGTGGATAGTGGGGATCCCGCTAGCCCCAAACTGCGAGTGGAAAAGACACGAAAGCTGGGACTGGCCCACTCGAGTCAGAGCGCAGGCACCAAAGCTTCCCTTTAGCCTTCCCAGAAGCCTGGGGAGTCCGCAAGGTGGCCTCTCGAGTCCTCAATTTTATGTATTTATGCAGAACGTGCACCCCTTCCTGGCGACGCTTCCCATCTCCTACGGCCTCCCACCTTCAGATCTTTCCGTTTTCCCTGCAGCCTGCGGCGCCGCCGCACCAATCCCAGGGACGTGGCCGGGGCGTGGGGAGCCGGGCAGTCCAGCAGGGTTTCTCTGCAGAGAGGTCTTCCAGCCACCCCAGCCCCCTCCCTAGAGTTGGGGGCGGGGAGGGTGGCAGGCCTGAGTCTGGAGTCGGCGTCAGTGCCTAGAGGCCCCAGCGCAGCGGGGCTGCGAGCCGGAGAGTCCCTCAGACAGGTCTAAAGGTTAATAGAGCAATCACAGGGCCCTATTACCGCGTAAAAATAACCCATCGATTACCGCAGCCTTCAGCCCCAGATAACAGCCTGCCGGTCGCTCTTAGGCTTTCGGTTAAACACCCCCCCCCCCCCCCCCCGCAGAGCCGAGTTTCTCTCTCTAGGGCAGGTTTTTCATACCAGATTAGAGGGGTCGGGAGGGGGCCGGGATACCATCCTACATGAAACCCGTGCGGCCGCGAAGGAAGGGTAAAGGGTTGCGCCAGCTTCCGCTGTTGGTAATCGGCCGTGGGTTCCCGGCCTGCGCGAGGGCAACCCGGGCGCTCCGGACGAGACTAGCACGCGGGGCTGATTAGAAGGAAACCCCCAAAGGGATCGTGGCCAACTCATGGGGATTCTCAGGAAAATCCCGGAGGAAGGATTGAGCGCGGCTGCGCGGGGAGTTCTCTTTCCTGAGCGAAACGTGCGGAGGTTCAGACCGGCCGAGCCTTGGGGAGAAAACTGAGGCGCCTGGCGGAGCCGCGGAAGGTCTGCGCCAGGGCTGGACGCACCCACGCGGCCCCGATCCCGACCCGCAGGCAGCCGCTCGCCTAGGCCCCTTCCCACCCCGGAAGCTTAGGACGGTCTGTTTAGGGACCCTGCTCCGGCTTCCCTCAACTCCTTGCAAGCGCCTCTGCAGAATTTGGCGCTGACAGATCACAGATGTCTGGGAACCTAAGGGGCTCCTAGGGACGCGAAAGCTGGAGCGGTTTGGGGAGCACCCTCGGTGGGCGCACTTGCAGACGCATGGCGGAGAAGGGTATGCGACCCCTGTTCTGTCTGAAACGACATCCCCATTGGCCTGTGAGGGCTTTCTGGAGACTTACACGCGTGGGCTCGGACAAGCGACAAGCTGTACGGGCCTCCGTTTTCGGTGGGGATTTGTGTTTCCAGCGATGCCCGAGGTCTCAGAGCTGCTTTCTGCACGCGACCCTCAGAGCTGAGCCTGCAGCCTGGGCAGTGGATTTTCTTAGCAACAAGCCAAGGGCTTGGGGCTTAGCATCTGGTGGAGCGGCCATCCAGGCGTCCTCACCAAAGCCAAGGGCACAGACCACCCTCAGGCGGGCTTCTACCAGTTGTGCGGGGTGGCCGGCAGTGCAAGAGCTTGTGTGCTGAGGTTCGCAGCCGCTGGGTGCCCTGGGGCGACCCCACACACACACTGCCCCCACGCCAGGCCCTGAGAACTTAAGTCTCCTCCTCTGTACTGGGATGGTGGAGGTGGGGTGGGGGTGGGGGGGTGCACGACAGGCCCAGCCTGCTCTACGTGGCCATTGTAAGACCCCAGATGGAAGAGCTTGGTTTTTCTAAGCGCTTGCTTGCTAGGAACCCGGGATTCCCCAGGAGTCCTCTTCTGGCAGGGACCCGACAGAACTGTTTTACCCATGCCCGTAGCTGGCGCTCTTCAGGTGGGCTGAGGCCTGGGAACCTTGAGAGATTTGTTCCTTCTGGGAACGCCCCTGAAATAGAGAATTTTTTGTGTTTCCTGTGGCTTTTTTCTCTGGACCCGGAGCCCCAACTTTCTCCCCAAAGGGCTTAGCTCAAGGTCCAGAAGGTGGTTGGCGAACGGTCTGTTCTTTTGGGGTGTTTGATTTTCCCTCGCTCTCTCCCTTCCTCCCTCTCTTTCGATCGGCCCCCCTCCCTCCCTGGGGCAAGGCGGGAGCCCCTGCGGCCGCCGCGCGCGTTGCCAGGAGCAGGGAGCATTTCAAGGCCTCGCTGGGCCGCCGGCTGGAGGAGGTTTATCGGCTGCCGCTAGATTCCCAGGCTTCTCTCTCGTTCAGGAGGCCGCTGGGAAGGGTTGGGGGGGGGGGGGGGGGCGGTGTTTGAGGTTCGGATTCTTGGCTATTTTTAAGGACATGTCCCTGGGCTGGCCTGGGATGGTGGCCCAACCCCGCTCACGTCCTCTTTCCGCTTTTCTTTCCCATAGTCAACAGGGAAATTTTAATACTGTAAAAAAAAAATCTTTGATCTCTTTTTACTAATGGCCTGCGTCTAATGAAGAGTCAAATCATGAGATTTTAGACAAATAAGAATTACTTAGATGTATTGCATACTTAAAAAAAAATTCTCCCCAGGACACAAAAATGAATTGCAGTTTCTTGCTCTCTTCAGGCCTCTGGGACTTGAGCTGGTCCATACCCCAGTAAAGACGCAATTGTAGGCTGGACATGGTGTAAGAGGAATCTGAACTCTAGTTCCCTGAAAAAAAGAGTGACTAAACCATGAATAAACCGTGCATGACAGACTTCATGGTGACACCAGGGAGGGTCTCTCCTCGCGGGGGTAACCGGATTTCCTTGTGGGACCCAAGCCAGCTCATTTTAACCTCAGGTGCCAGAATCTCAGATTTTGGTTGGTAAAGCCATTTGGCACCCTGCGGAAACCAGCCTCCGCGGTTCCTTTATGAAAACCAACAACACCTGAAAAAACACGGGGCCCCCATAGTCTTATAATCGGAACAAGGGACCCCCATAAAGAAAAAGAACCAAAGAGGGGACTAGGAAGTCCCCCCTCGTCCTTTATAACGAATTCCTCCAAGATGTACACGTTTCTCTGCGGACGTGGACACAAGGGCTCAAGACAGATATGCAAAGTGACCCGCGCTAAACGTATGCTGGCTCCGTCCCATGCGGCCCTTGAATTCCCCCACCGGGTGCCCGTTTCCTCCTCTAAGACTCACAGCCTCACTCGAGTTACCCACCCTGCCCCCTGTGCAACCCCCCTGCAGACAGACGACCGGAGCTGGGAGAACCAAATTGCCGGGCAGGGCTGGTCCCCGTTGACACAAAATTGGAGAATGAATTAAGCTGCAAGCCTACATAGACCTTTCCCTCCTCCAGCTTGGCATTTGAACACCCAGAATTCTTTGTGGGGTGGGGCTGTGAGTGGGGACATAGAGACCCCTGCTCCCTCCCACCAGAACGAGCTCAGCACCTCAGGAAGTGATCATCAGACTCCCACTGGCAGATGCGAGGAGAGAAGGCAGCTATGCTTTTTGATTCTGTCTTGTTTTTAAAAATACTATATCATCCGTCGCCGGGGTGGCTCACTCCTTAAGCGTGGGACTCTTGATTTCGGCTCAGATCATGATCTCAGGTTCCTGAGATTGAGTCCCTTATCGACCTAGAGCTGGGCGTGGAGCCTGCTAAAGATTCTTTCTCTCCCTCTCCTCTTCCCCTTCCCCCTCTCAAAAATAAAATAAATAAAATAAAATAAAATAAAACCATTTTAAAAATATTTGATGTTGCAAAGTGAAGCCATGGTTTCACAGACCTCCTCAAAAGCCTCCTTGGTGCTTCCGGGCCGAAGGATCAGAGGTTTTGGCACACCCTCTAATATTTTATAGTCATTTCCAAATTACTGAACACTCTCAAATTCCATTTTTTTTCTGGAGGAAACAACAACATCGGGGAGTGAGAGGGAGGAAGAAATGGTTTTACCGTCTCATTCATCTCATTCGAACAAGAACTCAGAGACGAAGAGAGGTTAAGACACTTTTCCCAGGTGGCAAAGCCAGTGCACTGGGCAATAATAGGTCACGAATCTAGATTTCTTAGAAGTCTTATTTTTTCCACCTTATTTAATATTGAGTTCCTATCATTAAACACTCTTCTAATTGTTTTTTTAAAGTAGTCTCCATACCTAGCTCAGAGCCCAATATGGGGCTTGAACTCAGCGCCCTGAGATCAAAACCTGAGCTGAGATCAAGAGTCAGATGCTTCACCGACTGAGCCACGCAGGTACCCTGAAACACTTTTCTGAAACCCGCGTTTTGTTTTTCCAATATTTCTAAATATCCTTTAATGAGTACACCTGACATTTAAAAATTAAAATGAATTTAAAATAAAGCAGGTTGTTGTCTCCTAATCTAAGATCCAGTGAGAAGGGAAAGAAAAGCATAAAGGAGGCTCCCCATTTTCATTAAATTGGGGGAGGATGCCAGAGACTCTTTAAACTGGGAAGGCGCTCATCAGGTCCCGGGGCAGCAGACGCAGAACTGAAACCCGGCCTCGGCGGCGCCCACAAGTCCCGGCACTTGAGCCAGCGGGCGCTGAGTGGAGAAACTTCGGCTGGCAGTGGCTGCGCTGACGCTTTCGCACACGCCCCTTTCTCCCCTTTCCCAGCCTGGCTCCCTCTCTCCCTCCTCACTCAAGAACCTTATGAAAACAGCAGCAAACGGGAGCTTCCTGTACCCACTGTCCAAGCTTCGGGGAGATGGGATCCTGGCCTGCAAACTCTTTGAGGTGTCCGGAGGTACCCCCTCTTTGGGCACCAAGCCTGTCACATCTGGGGCCTGTCTTGGTGATGTGGGCCTCAATATTTTCACCCATGGGTCCTCCCTCCCTCCCTCCCTCCCTCCCTCCTTCCCTGTCAGAGACTTTTAGAAGTTGCTGTGCTGGCAGTGCAGGATCCAGAGAAAGAATTTGATAAATGTTCTTGGAATACACAAAATGTCAATTTGCTTTACTCACAGGCCTTACATTCCCTAGAGTTATAAATTCGTTTATCTGTGGTTGGTTATACACCTGCCTCCCATACACACACATCCCAGAAGGTAAGCTCCATAAGGGCAGCGGCCATGGCTGGCACTTAGTAGATACTCAGTAAATGTTTGTTGAATGATTAAAATTACAAAAGGGATTGCTAATGGCATCTCTCAGGGCTGATGGGAGTTGGAGAATGGAACAGTCCCCTTTCAAAGGGAAATGTGTCCCTTGGCACACAGTAGGTGCCCGGGGTCACCACCTAGATGTGGAGGCCCAGGCTAGACACCAAGATTTGGGTCACTCAGGTAGCGTTTATCTGCGTGGCTCAGCCCCACCCTCACCAACTACAAAATCTCTTGCCCAAATCGAGGTTACCCCTAAGGAAACCCCATAGTCCCCGGCCTCCAGAATCTGCAGCAAGATGGGATTTCTGGGTGCAGGCATGCAGTCGGGATTTTGGAAGTTGAGTTGAGCTAGACAGCCCGATTAGGCGCTGAGACGGCGGTGATTGGCAAGGAAGGCTCCCTGGCTCCCCGGAACAAAGACCAAGGACGGGACAGAGGACGCGGGGAGCGGTGACTCGGGAGGCACGGAGGACCCAGACCCATAAATCTTGAAAAGATGGAAGGACCCAGCCAAATACTAGGACCAAGAGGAAACGAAGGAGAGGGGGTATGGAGAGAAACAGAAACAAGAGAAAGGAGAGACAGAGGAAGGCAGGCAGAGATGGGGACAGAGAAAAAACTAGGGAGCACCTGGAGAGTGAGACAGGACTATGAAAGCTGGAGAGGAACAGGGTCCTTCCTTCCTTCCGTCTTCCCTTCCTCCTTTCCTCCCTTCCTTTCTTTTCCATTTATTGACAACCTACTCTGTGCCCCAAACTTTCCAGGCGCTTGGAACAAAATAGAGAAAATTGTGTCTCCAGGAGATTCTAGAAGAGGAAGCCAGACAATAAAAAAAAGTCAAATATATGGTGTTAAATGGTGAGGAACAGGGTATGACCATGCAGAGAGGGGAATTAGAGACGGACACCAGAGAAAGGAGAGAGGGGAAGATAGGAGAGAAAAAACACCAAGGTGACAGAAATAGAGATCGAGACCCCCAGCGAGAAGAGAAAGGCAAGAGAAATGGGAAGGAAAGCGCCAGGGCCCACTGGAGGGGGGGGACCAGATAGGGATGAGGTCAATCCGGAGGCGAGGGCTCCCCGCCCCCACCCCGCCCAGCTCCCAGGGAGGCCGGTGGTGGTGACCGGGACACCAGCGGCCGGAGGGCTGGAGCGCTGCCAGTCGTCAGACCCCGACGCACAGATCGGGGGACTTGTGGGGCCACCAGAGACACGATGTTCCCATCGCCAGCTCCGGCGCGTTTCCGCCCAGGCTGCCCCCTCCTCCGCCAGCCCCGGCACCCTTCCCCTGGCTACGGAGCCCGAGGTGACCCGGAGCTGGAGAAGACGCCCAGGCAGGCGCCGCGACCTGGCGCGGCCGAGCGAGAGACAGGAAAGTGTCAAGGAAGCAGAAGCCCAAGTGCGAAAACAGCGGGGGGGGGGGGGGGGGGAGGTGGAGAAGGCGGGGGCGGCAGGGGGTGCTGGTGCTGGTGGCTGGAGGCCTCGAGCTCCTCCACGCCCGTGGGCTTCCCCGCAATGGACAATAACATCGCTTCACACGCCATCACCTCACACTTGTAGCAGGTGCCCACAGAGAATGGTCTGGTCGTTCTTCTAACGCCTATCCCCGCTTGGAGGTATTTTTTATTTGGGAATGATTGGGGGTTTTTGCAACAGCAGGAGGAAAAGGGAGGCATGGAGCTTGCAATAACTAGACTGACGTATTTCTCTTCAAGGATATGAATTAAACTTCTGACACGAGAGAATAAGACGACCAAAAGATCCCTGGCATTTCATTTCTTTCCCACCAGCTTCAACTTTCCCCCACATTCGGCGGGACATCTGCATGCTTGATTGAAAGACGAGGGTGCTCTACCTTTAAAGTGTGCTTTCTTCTACAAGCCCAGGCCCTCTGCGGCAGAGGTGCTAATAAACAGCAAATTGCCACAAGGCAAGGAAGTACAGGGAGACTAAGCAGGAAGCCAAGGTCTGAGTGAAATAGAATAATCAGCATCTAGATAGATAGGGGCCGGGCGAGCTTTTTGCTCCTCGGAGTTGCTGAGCTAACCCCAGCACTCTTTGCTAACCTTCTCCCATCCTTCCTCCTCCATCTCCTATCACGCAGCCTCTGGAGCTGGAGTCTTTCTCTGGTGAGCAGAAGAATCTCCCACCCACCCTCCATGAAGTCTCCGGAGAAACCCACACTCTGCTCGGAGGACTGAGAGCAGATAGTATAAGACACAGCCTCATCATCAAAAGCGATCAATTTCTCAATTGCTATGTGAAAAATGTCTTTACTTCCCTTTCAGAAGCCCTAAATTCTCATCTCACCCTCCACCTTTCTCTCTTTCCATCCCTCCCAGGTTCTGTAGCTAGCACACAGGCATTCCTCCCCAGATTCATTCATTCATTTCTTTTTTTCTCTCTCTCCCTCCCCACCCCACACTTCCATATACCGCTGTTGTCAGGGACTCTGACATCCTCACCCCAAACTCTTTGAATGTGGCTGTTCAGCAGATGTATTATTCTCAGTATGCTTCAGGATAAGACAAGCTAAATGTAAGTTATGTTTTATTTATTTATTTTTAAAGATTTTAGGGAATCCCTGGGTGGCTCAGTGGTTTAGCACCTGCCTTTGGCCCAGAGTGTGATCCTGGAGTCCCGGGATCAAGTCCCATGTCAGGCTCCCTGCATGGAGCCTGCTTCTCCCTCTGCCTGTGTCTCTGCTTCTCTCTCTCTCTCTCTCTGTGTGTGTGTGACCATCATGAATAAATAAATAAATAAATAAATAAACAATCTTTAAAAAAAGATTTTATTTATTTGACACACACAGAGAGCACAAGCAGGGGGAGCAGCAGAGGGAGAGGGAGAAGCAGGCTCCCCTCTAAGCAGGGAACCCTATGCGTAGGCTCCATCCCAGGACCACCCCCCCCCCATCATGACCTGAGCCCTGAAGGCAGACACTTAACAGACTGAGCCACCCAGGCACCCTGCTGGTACCCTCAAAACCTACAGTTGTTTACATAACTGACCCAAACTTAAAACCACAGAAATGATCCCCAGCTGGGGAATTGATAAGAGGATGTACATCCATACAACAGAATACTACTCAGTAACAAAAGAGAATGAAATGCCAATGCACACAACAAGAGTGGATCTCAAACACACAAGAGGCCAGACTCAAAAGACTAAATGAATCCATTTAGATGGCACTGATAGGGGTTGGGGGGGAGAGGTGACTACAAAGGGGCAGGAGGAAATTTGGGGGAGTGCTGAAAATATTCTCTATTTTTAGATTGTGGTGGTAATTACACCATTTGTGTGTTTATCAAAACACAAAGAGCTGTACACTAAAAAGAGTGAATTTACTGTAAGTAAATTTCATCTCAATAAATCAGATCCTTCAAAAAGCAGAGGGAAAATAGAGTTTTGCTGGGGTAGCATAAGATTCTTTAGCCCCTATACTCTCCCCCACACACACCCTCCCCAGTCTTGTTGCACACACCCATCCCCAGTCCTTAGCGAGACTCCACATCCCTGGTACATGTTCAACTCCCACTTAAAATACTTCAGAAGAGTGATTTATATACAGAAGAAAGTTTTGCATCTCTTTCAAAAGGATTCAATTTCCAAGGTTAGTCCTCCCTATTGCTCATCCTTCCTCGAGGCCAGCAGGAAATACTACAGCAGTCTATCTTGGACACAGCTCCAGTGCCTGTTTCACACATGTCCCATGCATGCATCCATGTTTCACAATGGGCTGCAGGGAAGGTGACATGTGAAGGAGGCTTATACTGTTCTCTCATCCTGAGGGTCCTGGAGCCAGGTATCAGAAGCTCAGAAATTGCTAAGTCACTTGCAGCAACAACCGTCACTCCCCAGGGAACCTACCAGGGCAGTAGAGGATGGAGAGTGAAAGACCTAGCTGGCCATCTGTCTCTCTAGACAGACTGGGTTTTGTCCAGCTGATCCCATGAGGCAAGAATAAACCAAACCATGGCCTTGCAAAAATGAGTTTACCACTGAGAGTAGGACTGTATTTCTAAATGGACTAAAGGAAAAGCATTTGCTGAAACGTGGCCTTTCCTGTACATGATTCTACTCAACCCTCACAACAGTTCTGTGGAATAAGTCATTTTGACTCTGATTCTTACATCAATTTTCATTACACTCAGCTGCAGTTTATGGTGTGCACAGGGATGGGCAACCATCGGGTGGATGGTAATGGGAAGAAATTGTGCCCTGTGCCAGATAAAACCACACTTTGTACTTGTATTTTTCAGAAATCATAGTCTAGTGAACATCACTGGGGAGCCCAAAAGCCACTGATTGCCTGGGCCATACAATGGCTGCGCTACCTTCCCTGCTCAACATAAGTGTGTGTGTATGTGTGTGTGTGTGTGTTGATGTGTATCCTTCCCCAGAGTTGTTGATAATATCATTGTTTCTAACTCCAGGCAAACCACTGTGGTCATGGGGGTAAAATAAATGTTAGAGTTAACAGACACCTGTTGATCATTGGCTTTAATCTTATCCTTTTCACTTGAATTAAAAAAACCCAACACTAATAAAACACCACCCAAACCAAAAACAGAACAAAACTCTACAAAATATTGTGTTTCCTGTTATAAACAAAGCAAGCAGTTTGGCTTTGTCCATTTCCCTGTTACTTTCATCCCATCCCCATCCTTGCAGAGCTTGCTAATTAATCAGTGGAAGAACCAAAAGGTGAGAAAGGAAGGAAAGATGTGAAATGGATGCAGGAATCACAACTAGAAGAGCATGGTGGCAGGCAACATTCTGGGGAAAAAAGGAAAGGAATCCTGAGGACCACCAAGGATCTGATCTTACTCCCTGGGAGGCCATGGGTAAATCAAGGACTGGGGCTGTGGGCCACAGTCTTCCTCTTATGAAATGAAATTGGACACCGTGATCTGATAGTGCTTTCAGCCTGGATGCCTTCTGAACCTGAATTATTTAAATTCTCTTACAAGTGTTGGATTCATAGAGTGAACATTTATTGAATACTTACTATGTGCCACGCACCCTGCAAACCTTTGGAGTGATGTAAGATGAACACGAGTCTCTACATTCAAACAGTTCAGATCAGTGAGAAACGGTCCAGCATAAAAGAAGAGAGAGAGAGAGAGAGAGAGAGAGAGAAACGGTCCAGCAAAAAGGCAACAAACAGAAGAAAGTTCTGGAACAGATAAGTGCATGAAGAGAAACCATGTAAACTCCTTGTGTGTGTGTGGGGGGGGTAGTTGGGAGGGGGAAGTAAATTATTTTAAGGAACTGTATTATTTGTCAGTGTAGGTGTCCCAGATCTAGGGATGTAGTGGTGGCCTGACATGGGAATAGGAATTGCGAGGACCCTGCACGGTTCATGCGCTGACAGGCACACCCCAAACTTCCAACTTGCACGACCTTGCCCATTCCTTACATTTGATGCCAAACATGTATATGGAGTCATGGCTCCTGCAGAGTGCCAGGGTGGGGCTGGCGCAGGGCCTGGGAGTCCCCGTGGGGAGATGTGGGCTCTAGTTCCTATTACCACCCGGCAGTGTGGCCTCAGGCGTGCCCAGTCCCGGACACTGCCGGCGATCTGGCTCTCAGTTTCCTCATCTGTGAAATGTACAAGTTGAGCTGGATCATTCCTAAGCTCCCTTGCAGCTCTTTAAAAACAAATGAAAACATCGTTAAAAGACACTAGGGTTGGGGCAGCCCCGGTGGCTCAGTGGTTTAGCGCCGCCTTTAGCCCAGGGTGTGATCCTGGAGACCCAGGATCGAGTCCCACGTCGGGCTCCCTGCATGGAGCCTGCTTCTCCCTATGCCTGTGTCTCTGCCTCTCTCTATGTGTGTGTCTCTCATGAATAAATAAATAAAATCTTAAAAAAAAAAAAAAAAAAGAGGGATCCCTAGCTGGCTCAGCGGTTTAGCGCCTGCCTTTGGCCCAGGGCGTGGCTCCCTGCGTGGAGCCTGCTTCTCCCTCTGCCTGTGTCTCTCTCTCTCTGTCTCTCATGAATGAATAAATAAAATCTTTAAATAATAATAATAATAATAAGAAGAAGAAGAAGAAGAAGAAGAAGAAGACGACGACACTAGGGTTAGGACGCCTGCCTGGTTAAGCCTCGCCTCTGCCATTGGCTCAGGGCGGGATCCCGGGTGCCAGGATCGAGTCCCAGGCCGGGCTCCTGCAGGGAGCCTACTTCTCCCTCTGCCTCTCTGTGTCCCTCATGAATAAACAAATAAAATCTTAAAAAACAAAAACACCAACTTAGGCTCAAGAGGTGGGATAAAGTCAAATATTTGTTGATTGATAGAAAAATGCTTCCTCCGAGCCACGCCTGTTGGGGCTTCCCTGAAGTCGCCAGGCGCCCTGGTGCACGCGGCCTCCCCGGGCCTCCCTCCTCCCGCGGGTGCCCCGCGCCTCCGCCCGCGCCGCCGGGGTGATGGATGGCCGCGGAGCCGGCGGCCCGTCAGGCCTTATTGATGAGGTGCGCGCTGACGGCCTCCGCGTAACCCGAGGCGGCAGGAGGCGAGCGCGGGGCGGCCGGCGGCCGCAGACTCCGCGGCGCTCGGGGTCAGCCCCCGGCCGGCTCCGCCGAGGGGGCGGCGGGTGCGGAAGCGCCTCCCGGGCCTGGCGCCCCGAGCGCGGGGCCCGCTTCCTCCGCGCGGCCGCCTGGCTTCCCGCGCCCCCGCCCTCGGGGCCGCGGCCTCCCCGGCCCCCGCCCCCCACCCCAACCCTCGGGGCCGCAGCCTCCCCGGCCCCCGCCCCCCACCCCGCGCCCGCGCCCCGACCTCCGCTCTTCCCCCCGCGGCGAGGCCGGTGCAGGCGCCCGGACAGCGGGGGGGCCCCGGGGCTGCCCTAGCTCCCGAGCGCCTTCCCAGGGCAGGGCCGCGCCCCGCGAGGCGGGACTCCACTGTCTAGTGTCGGGGCGATGACGCCGAGCCGAGGGGAGAAAAGTCAGGACGCCCGCGAATATCCCCTCTGAGCTCGCTAGACATTTGTATAGTGAGAGTTAGGAAGACAGGCAGGTAAATGAAAGTGAGTACACCTACGCGTAAAGATGTAATGTGCCCACGTGGCATCCCCCCTCCGCCCCATTTTTGGACACTTTTTATTTTTTAATTGAGCAAGCTTTTAAAAATAGATTTTATTTATTTATTCATGAGAGACAGAGAGAGAGAGAGGCAGAGACAGAGGGAGAAGCAGGCTCCATGCAGGCAGCCCCATGTGGGACTTGATACTGGTACCCCAGGATCACGCCCCTGGGTCAAAGGCAGACGCTCAACCGCTGAGCCACACAGGCGTCGCGGTTTGGTTTGTTTTGTTTTGAACAATAGCAAAGACGCTTCCCTTGCTCTCATTGTAAAAAACGATGGAGCTTGGTTCATTCTCACGCTTCCTACTTAATTTCTTCCCAGTTTCTCCTTCTTCCGTCTTGCTTTACCTCCTTTTCCATCCCCTGCCTTTTCAGAATGAGAAGAAAGGCTGCACGGCCCCTAAGGTGAGCGACTGAAGGCTGCAGAACAGGGGCAGGTGGCTTTTCGTTCCTCTGCCTTTCTAGTGAAAGCGCCCAGGGTCACCTCCTCTGTCCGAGCAGTGAAGGTGAGGATCTGGACATGAAGCCTGCAAAGCACTTTCAATTAATGAGAAATAAAGGCCTAAGTCAACAGGGGAGGCAGCTTAACCCCAAGAGCTAAGGGGCACAGTTGTTTTCCACACTTTGAGGCAGGGACTAGCCTTGACAGGTAGAGTCCTAATTCTGCATTAGATGTAACTTAACAACTGGAAAAGGGGTAGTCTTTCCTCTGGGGACAGTAGAGAGAGTGGTGATTGATGTGGCCCAAGAAACTCATTGGAGAACGCAGCTTAGGCCAGGAGAGTCCGGGTTTAGGCAGCAGGTGGTAGAAGCTCGTTGATCTGGGAGTCCCCAGTCTTGGGTTCTAATTTGACAACTGTTACCCAGTGAGTGGCAGGACTGCAGGCAAATCACTTAACCTGTCTAAGCTTTAATTTCCTGTCCATAAGATAAAGAGACTGGACCCCTCCCTACATCAACATTTGTAACTTGGGGGCTCTAGAAGTAGGTATCAGTGCCCCCCAAAAGCTGTGATACAAAGGGGCTCACTCCTGGTCCTGCACAGTGGAAGGGTGGGAATACCAGGCCTCTAAGTCTGAACCTAATCTTAATGAGCTTGTGGAGCAAGGAACCCAAAATATGAGGCCAGTCTGAGTGTGTATGATAAAAGGCTTGGACTGCAGATGAAAACTTCAATCCATTTACTAGGCAAACATTTATTGAGTAACAGCTAACACTGGGCACTTACCATATGCCAGGCATGGTGCCAAGTCTGTTGCATGGATTGATGAGCTCATTTATCCACACGATCACTCTGTTTCCCCCATTTTATAGATGAAGAAACTGAGGCACAAAGTTATGAAGTAACTCACCCAGCTTGATAGGTCACGGGGCCAAGATTCACAAGCAAATAGTTTGCCTTCAGAACCCAAACACTGCCCATATAAAAAGGCACTGGTTTATATGGACACAAAAGGGAAAAAGCAAGGGCTTTCTTCTTATATATCCTCCTTTAAATTTTTAAAAAAATACTTTAAACTTCCATTCCCAAAATCAATCCCTTCTCTCCCTCTGGTTTCACAATGCTTAGTGCATTGTATTTCAGCTCACTGTCTCCCCATGTCTGCCTGTCTACATCTCCCCATCTCCCAAATTTCACTCTTCTTGAGGGCAGAAAGCCTATATTTGATATTCCATAGTTCCTAACAGGTAGTGGATGTTTTAAGAAATTTATTGAAGGCACCTGGGTGGCTCAGTGGTTGAGTGTCTGCCTTTGGCTCAGGTCGTGATCCCAGGGTCTTGGGATCCAGTCCTGTATTGGGCTCCCCACAGGGAGCCTGCTTCTTCCTCTACCTGTGTCTCTGCCTCTCTCTGTGTGTCTCTCATGAATAAATAAATTAAATCTTTAAAAAAATAAGTCAAAAATAAAAGAAGTTTGTTGAGATAAACTCAGAAAATTGGAGTTTCAACTTGTCATTCCATAATATAAAATCCCTGTCCTTTATGACTGAAGATGTAGTATCAGGGATGTGACTGAAACACATGCGCCATGGTCTCTTCCACCCAGTGCAAACATAGAAAAAAAGCTCACGTGCAGAAGACATCATGTGACACCTCACCAGCATCTCAGCTTGAGTGCACCTGTTGTGGGGTGACTATGGCTCCATGCATATTACTGGTCTCAGGACAGCCTCTCTCTGACACTGACATCGATGTGGTGTCCTGGAGTTGCAGGGACAGCAAAGATTCTGGTCCAATACACTCATTTACTAGATGAGGCAGTAAGGACCCAGAAAGGGCTACAGACTTATCCAGAGTCACATAGCTATTGCATGGTAGGGGTGGGAGCAGGGGCTCTGGGACTCTGCTTATATACCTGCTCTTCCATTTCAAAATGCTGCTGTAGGAACTGATATCTCCCCTCTATAAATCTGAACCCCAAGGCCACGCTTTCCTCACCCTGATAAAATCACCAGGGTGAGAGTATTGGCGATAAGGCAGCACTGAGCTCTGGGGTAGTCTGGGAACCTGGTTAGCACTGTTGGCCCCGCCCTTTCCAGGAAGGTGGCAACAGTGACCCGGACTAGTCCCCAGTGGGGGCAGGTGGGGGTATGAAGATGTGATACAGGGTCTCAATGAATCATAGCCTTTCAAAACTATAGTCATCTCATGACCCTCTTAGAGTGAAGATAAACCATCCAAAAGGGGCACTCGATACATTTTTACATTTCCAAACTGAATATCTTCCAAATATCTTGTGGAGTCATAAATATTCCAGCCTTCACAATAAAGAAAATAAGACAGCAATGTTGGAGGGCACATGATGGGTAGGGTTCTGGACTTTATCGTTGTTTTGACTCCCACCATTTCATAGGGTGATCCTATGTTCCAGTTTATGCCCACCATCCTGGGTAATTGTCAGTAGCACATATAAATCAGTTTCACATAAATTAAATGATCCCTCTTTGTCACTTGAACTCTCTAAGCCTCAGTTCCCCATCTACAAAGTAAAGGGTTTTGAGTAAATATCTTTCATTTTCTTTTCTCTGGAAAATGCTTCAATTTTATGAATGTGGGGCTCTAAGAGATGTCTCATAGCTTCTTTTGTCTAGGCAGCTGAGAGCAAAGTCACTTATGGATTGGTGATTGCTGTTATTGACATTGAACTTTGGGCTTCAGGTTCACCAATGACAAACTGGGATTGATTAAAAATAATAAAATAAGCCAGCACTTCGGAATAACCAGAGCTCACCTCCCAAATAAGCAAATCATGTTATTTTTTTTCATTTTTGGGATATGTTACTTTATGTTACTGCTCTTGGCACTCTTTGAGTCCCTCCTCCATCTCTCTACCAGTTTGTATTTAATATCTAGCTAAATGGGAGAGGATTTTTTGATTTGGTTCTTAATTGGGTAATCAATTCACTGTCTCCTGTTTGTTTTATGAATTTTCCCCTGCTCATGATGTTTCCCAACTCCATTCTCATGATAAAGAAATGGTGTTGGGGACAAGGTTGTGGCAAGGCCACCTCCTTACTGTGCTCCTTGTTATGGCTACCCCAGCAGTCAGGCAGTCTCCCCTTTCCTCCTATTCTCACATAAACATCCCCCTTATACCCGCCTGACTCTTCGAAATGCAAGTGCATGTGTATATATGTGTGTGTGTATGCTTTATTTTGTCACTTCGTTAAGCTTAAAATAAGTCATTGATGGCTGTAATAATATTTAATAATGCTCCAGATCTCCCACAATGCTCTGCACAGAGTAGGTGCTCACATATACTTCAAAAAATTAATTATGCTTGAAGAAATCTGGAGACTGAATTCTCTGTATAAGAAATTGTCTATTTGTAAAATGCAAAAATCTGCCTCAATTTCTCTCTTTTTTCACATTTCAGGAAACCTCAGGCACAGCCACATTGTAAACGTATGGCTTTGTAAACCACTTTATTTTTTACTGTTTTGATCTCACATGTGTGGAGGCTCTTAAAGTGCTATTTACTTCACTTTATACCTTGCACCTTGGAGAGGCTGGATGATAAATGAGAGATGAATAATTCCTTATTGCTACTTATCTGCTAAATCTATAAACTAGTGTCAGCATTTACTCAGTTGGGTTTAAAGCTATGTCTGGTATACTTATTAACCTGCTTAAAATAAGCCATAAAAATGGGCTTGGTAGGCAGTTTTTTAAACTAATTTTTAAAAATCACATTGGTCATTTTCCACTAACTCATGGGGTAACCTTTGGCAAATCACTTAACCTCCTTGTGCTTCACCTGCAGAATGAAGGGGGTGGGTTCCTAGATCAGCTGTAAGAGACTTGCAGCTCTGTTATTCCTAGATTCCATGATTTTCAAATGAGGAAATTAAGGGATCCTGATAACACCTATTAGAACAATTACAGATTAGTTCATATTCATGTCTCAAGAATCCTTGGCATATCCCTGGTGGGTGCGGGAGGCAGCACTTGGTAGTTATAGCAGAGCATTTTCAGTTGTATTCTGTTACTTATTAGTACTGTGACCTTTGGCAATGCAGCACTTCTGAGTCTCAGTGTCCTCATCTATAAAATGGGCACAATACAGTGATACACTGATTACTCCAGAGAGCAATCAAATGTGAAGATCAAGTGTGACATATATGTAAAAGTACTTTGATGAATATTATTCATTGTCCCCAATTTACATACGAGAGCAATTTACAATTCGAGGTACTGTTTGGTTAATCAGTTTGTAGCAGGGCCAAGGGAAGGATTATTTGACTTGTCTTATTCTACTTTTTTTTTGTCTTATTCTACTTTGATGACATGTTGAAATCATTTAAAAATTATATAAAGATTACATAATCTTTATAAAGCGAATATATAACAGTTGAGTCTTCAAGAAAAACCTGTGTCTGATGAGACATTTCTGAGAACGCTAAATGGCATAGTGATAAGAAAATCAGTCAATATCTTACTGGCCTACAGATCTAGGAACTCCCAGTTTCTCCCAGTAGAAAATAAAGCATTTTCCAAAGGCTTCGAAAATATGTACCCTTCCCAGCTCTGGTTTTCCTCATACCCATTGCTTTGGGATACACTCTGGCCAGGCAAGAGTACATGTGGTCTGCCCAAGGCTTTGGGTTTGATTCCCTTCAGGGACCTGTGAGAGAAAGCCAGTTGTTGCTGAGGATTTTTGTTGTAGAGAATTCAGTCAGCAAAGGTGTCTGGAACATGTCCCTGTGAGAATTATTCTTCAGGACAGTACTACCATGTCTGTACTGTGCAGGGGGCTAGCAAATGTGATATGAAGATAAACATGATGCTTAACTGGGTCCTGCTTGCCTTGTAGAGGAGAAAGGCAGAGATGAACAGTCTACAAAACTGTAATCCTGGGATCCCTGGGTGGCGCAGCGGTTTGGCCCCTGCCTTTTGCCCAGGGCGCGATCCTGGAGACCTGGGATCGAATCCCACATCGGGCTCCCGGTGCATGGAGCCTGCTTCTCCCTCTGCCTATGTCTCTGCCTCTATCTCTCTCTTTCTCTGTGTGACTATCATAAATAAAATAAACTGAAACTTAAAAAAAAAACTGTAATCCTATAAAAATTAAAGTTCTGTGGTTCTACCAAAATTCTATTCAGATTCCCTTGTGGCCTGCCAAACAAACAAAGGCTGACCTCAATGTTAAAAAATTTTAAAAAGTGGGGCGCCTGGGTGGCTCAGTTGAGCATCTGCCTTTGGCACAGGGCCTGATCCTGGGGTCCTGGGATCCAGTCCTATATTGGGCTCCCTACAGGGAGCCTGCTTCTCCTTCTGCCTATGTCTCTCTGCCTCTCCTGAATAAATAAAGAAGGAGAATAGGAGAGGTATTTTAAGTCTATATTTCTACTATACTTAGACTACAATTTTTGTTAAATGTTTACTTGCTAATTAACAACAATGAAACTGATCTTTAGCTTGATGTTACTTTTATCTTCTGTTGACCAAATGTGCCACATTTTAATTAAAAATCTCAGTACAAGGTCTTTTGAAGTTTCACTAAATTTTAGTACATACTTTTTAAAAGATTTTATTTTTAAGTAATCTCTACACCCAATATGAGGCTTGAACTTACAACCCCGAGATCTAGAGTTGCACGTTACACTCAGTGAGCCAGCCAGATGCCCCTAAGTTTCCCTAAGTTTATGGTGGGATTTTGTTCCTTTTTGTTAATATTCTCCCCCCCACACACACACAAGCTCATTTCACACTCTGCTTATAAAGGGGGAGGAAAGCAGCCTTCATCTTTATAAAGTGCTACTCCTTTTAATAAATTAAAACTATTTCAGTTCAATAATGGGAGCTGACAGTCATTGAAACATGTCCTGTAATTCATATGGTCTTCAGTCCCATTCTTAGGGGTTAACTTTCTTGCTTTCACAAAGGTCTTCTTTTTGAACACCCTCTCCAGCTTTGGGGCACCACCAAAGGTCTGTCTTCCCTCCCCTGTCCAAGCTCTCCTCCCCTTCTCCGGGGTCTGAATAATCAGCTTTTATTTGCAGCTGGACCAGCACCTGGCCTTACATTCCAGCACACTCTTCTGCCAGCAAAGGGAGTTTTGAGAAGAGGAAAGTTACAAGAAGTTAGACTATTGTTTTCAATTTCAGAAACACTCAAGGTTACAAGTGAAATTCTGAGACAATCTGGATGGCTGTGAAAAAATTTTCTAAAGGGGGAGGGGAGACCTCTTTGTGGAAAAATCACTCCTACCAATGGTAAATGTCTTCATCCAGGAATCAAGAGTCCGAGACTATTCTTGGAGTTTGAGTCCATTGAGTTTTCGAAGTCTAAAGCAGAATTCTCTAAAATGGATATGCTTTTGTCATAAGCACAATAGTCACAAAATCAAAATCATAGGAAGAGACATATCTTGGATTTGATCAATCCTCCCCACGCCTCTCAAAACATCTCTTTTTCTAATGTCAAGGAAACAGGAACTCATTGTAATTCATTTGGAAAATACAGGAAAGCATATCAAGAAAGAGAAAATCTATCCTTCACTGCATCAGCCAGAAAGAACCACTGAGAACATTTGTTTTCTCCTTCCTCCCACCTCTCTCCGCCACTTTCACACCGTATAGAGTGTTTTTGCAGTCTATTTTTAATTTTTTTAAATACGACAATTTCCATGTCATTACATATTTTTAAAGATTTTATTTATTTACTTATTTATTTGAAAAAGAAAGCACGAGGGTGCGGGGAGGGAGACGAACAAGCAGAGCATGGAGCAAGCTCTGCGCAGGGCTCAATCTCACAACCCTGAGATCATGACCTGAGCTGAAGCCAAGAGTCTGGGGCTGGCTCTACTGACTGAGTCACCCAGGTGTCCCTCTGTCATTAAATATTTTAAGGAAACAGTGTGACGGCTACATTATAGGTTTTGCGTTGTTTATGTAAATAAACTCTTACTGTTCATAGTTTGTGTTGTTTTCTACTTTTTGCTATAATAAATAGAAGTTTGATGTGCCATTGTCAAATTGACATACATTTTGGTAAGTAGGGCACCTCATAGACCTCTGATTCTTTCCTTGGGGTAAATTTCTTTTTTGGGGCGGGGTGTAAATTTCTATTACTGGAAAAGTGGGCCCAAGAATGTGAACACTTGTAGGGTTTTAGATCTGTATAGCAAGATTGCGTTCTAGAAATGATGCATCCAAAATTTCCACCACCAGCAGCACTCAATTTTGGGCCAGATAACTTAAAAATACATCTATCAATTTTTCAGGTAAATTTCCACATTTTATCAGACAAATTTAATTTCTGAAGGGCTTTGAAGCCAGAGGTAAGAAACAAACAAACAAAGCCAAATGAAATCAAGGAGGAAAAAAAAAAAAAAAAGAAATCAAGGAGGGACATTGATGCCCAACTGAATGAATCACGCTGTAGAGACTATTTCAGGGACTGAGGAGAGGTCCTGTTTGTCTTGTAAAGTTTTTTTTTTGATTTAAAAAAATATTTTATTTATTTATTCATAAGAGACACAGAGAGAGAGGAGAGACACAGGCAGAGGGAGGATAAGCAGGCTCCATGCAAAGAGCCCGATGTGAGATCCCGGGATCACGTCCTGAGCGGAAGGCAGATGCTCAATTGCTGAGCCACCCAGGCGTCCCTGTCTTGTAAAGTTTATGGGAATTTCAAAATATAAGAAACTGAAGCACAGAAATGTTAAGAATATGCCCAAGTAACACAGCCAGTAAGTAGTGCAGATGAGATTCAACATATTATTGTAACACTGGAGTCCAGACTCTTACCACTGACCCAGGGACAATTTGCACTTAGTATCTCATCAAATCTAAAGTTTCCAGAACATTCTTTGTCATGAGCTTATTGTCCAGAAGTTGCCTTTTGTAGCCTTTACCTTTTTAACCAGCAAATGAGAATAATCTCAGATTATGTACGAAGGGAAAATTTATCTTGGAAGAAGGTGGCACTCAACTATTGAGAAGCACATTCATACATCTTATTTCTAGGATATGCCAGAAATAGAAGAGAAATAATTTGCTTGCGGTCACCCAGTTTGCAGCTGGTTGCATCAGGACTAGAATCCAGGCTCTGGTGATTCTTTGGCTATTGCCTATAGTGTTTTCTCTGCCAGCAAATATCCTCTGTGGGCAAGTGAAGATTTGCCTAAGGCCCATAGAGCCTTAAAGTTTCATGGGGTTAGTGTCTAGCAACTGGGATTTCCCTCTCCAGGAGAAGTCTGAAGGGGAAGTGGCACAGCTGGGTTAGTGGGATGTGGGTTGCAGCAGCATGAGGGGCTTAGCACCCTGAGTTTAGGTGTGGGCAGGCAGAGATGATCCTCTCTCAGGGAAAGACCTGCCAGTCCAGTGAGTCACTTTCAAGCGGAAATCTCAGGCAGGAGTGATTATTACTAAGGGTAGAGACTGTTGCTGGCCTTCTGGGGAGGGGATTCCTGCATTGAATGGAAGGCTGAACCAGATAACCTCTGGGGCCCTTCTAGCTCCCGACCTCTCTGATTTGTATGTGTTGGAGTAAAGAAGTGAGCAGTCACGGGACTGGAATAGTTGATTTAGGGTCCCACCCCAGTCGCCAGTGGAGTTCTCATCTTGGGCAAATAATTTAACCTGTCAGTACAAGGCACAATGCCTGGCCCAGAGTAAAGCTTTGTAAATGTTTGCTGAATGAATGAACGAAAGAATGGAGGATGGATTTAAGTCTCCCAAGTCCGGAGGAATATTGGTGAATATTGGATTCTTACAGTGCCCTTTGATTATTGTGGAGTTTGAATGAGACTATGTAAACTATATATTGAACTTCTTAAACTATATGTTGAACTTCTTAAAAGGAAATTTGATCTGCCAAACCCAAAGGGATTCTAATTCATTCTTATACTGGCAAAGGATAGAAATATAACATACCAGCCTCAGGAAGCCTACTTCGCAGTGGTCAGTTTTGAGCCCACACCAAACTCTCTATTTCATTAATCCCTCCTGTCGCCAAATGGGGCAGCTCAAAGCCTCCCAGAACAGGGTGGGGCAGCCAGATCGCATCCCTCCCTCCACCCCCGCCCCGGATAAATGCCGAGGTCTAATGGATTGTTCAAGCTGCTGTCCAGATTAGATAGCAAGCCCCTTCGTTATCGCGGCTGGAGCAAACTCGGGCGGCCACTAGGATGAGAGCTTTCTAAAGGCAGCCCCGAGAAGCCCGGGGAATCCAGAGGGCAAGAGAGAGCAGAGAGCTGCTGACAAATCCTGGGGCCCCAAGGCTGTTTCCACAGAGCGCCTCTTCCCAGAACTTGCCCCGACCCTAAATCCTGCCCCTACTCCCATAGCATTTAAGGAAGCAGGTATCCGATGCGATTGGTTGTTACTAAGACAGTAACTTGTAGATTCTGCTTGTTAACCTCAGAGAAGGTGGGAACACTTGAATGACACCCCCCCCCTTGATACCAGAGAGATGCTTTTGCACAGTGATGACTGCATCAGAAGGGCTGTACCTTTCCTCATTTTTTGTTGTTCCTGAGTCACTGCAGGGGAAGCAGAGCTGACTTTCTGATTCTCCCTTCCTAATTCTCCATGGTCAAGTTTTTACCGGTTAATGACCCTGTTTTTTAAAGGAAAAGTTTCTTTAGAGTTTTAAGTTTCTTAAATAAACCTTAAGGTTTTTTTTTTCTTATGAGCTATTTTTGTCTTCAGTCATTATCCAAAAGCAAAAAAAATCTACTATTTATCAACACTTATAAAAATAAAATTTCATATACGCTCTCACAACAAATTCTACATAAAACAATGATAAATGCTCAAATCATTATTTATCTACAAGGATATACTAATTGTTCTATCATTATTATGATAGAGCTACTGTGATATAACAGAAAGCAAATAAAATCTTAGCTGGTGAACAAGGAAAAGTTATCTATTTATGCCATATCAATTTCCTGTTAAATCTTACAGTTAGTGAAAAGCCATAATAAATGGTGTGGCAGGACAAATCATCTGGCTCAGTATGAAATGTTTCTACAACATTAAAAAAAAACTCTGCATCATGTTTTCTTTCTTTCTTTCTTTCTTTCTTTCTTTCTTTCTTTCTTTTTTTTAGTGAATCAATCTTGGTAGACATCCACCTATGAAAATGATTGTATAGTGTGGTATTTTAGAGGTGGAAATTTAAGACCTTTCTTAAGGGCAAACAACACAGCTACTGTGTAGTTTAATATCCAGAAATTAAGATAAGTCGCCAACAGGATGGCTTCTGATTCACCCAATAAGACATCGTTATCCAGTGAGTTCTGCATGCAAGGATCACACTCAAATTAATTTAAAAACGAATTTACCATGAGGAGTAAGGATCTACGGTTGGGATGAGAAAAGAGCAAGCGAGAGTCGGGGGATTTTGGATTTTAAAGGTGGCACGAATATCTGGGAGCACCCCGGAGTCACTAAAATCAGCCAGGTCTGCAGCCGCCAAGGACCGGCAAAAGAGAAAGGTACTCAGGTAAAAAAAAAAAAAAAAAAAGAAGAAGAAAGAAAGAAAGAAAAGAAAAGAAAAAAGAAAAAGAAGAACAAATTTTATAGATAAAGAACAAAGTAGAAAGGGGAAAGGATTTTGATTAAGCAAGAAAAGGAAACTCAGGAATTGAATTGGAGGGAGGAGAACGAGAACCAGAGAGGGAGGTGGGGGTGGGTGGGGATGAACGAAAGAAAGGAGAAAACAAGGAAAGTTAAGACAATACTAAACGAATAAAGAAAATCCCTAAGACCTGCGGGTAGGGTGGCTGAGGGAGAACAACACATCACCGCATCTAAAGAAAAGGCAGCAGCCATTCCAAACCCCGCCCTGTCAAACAGCGACCCCGGGCACGCCGCACCGGCGCCTGGACACGCGACCCCCGCGCGGGCTTCGCTCTGGGGGCTGCGGCCACCGCCCCCCGCCCCCCCCCCCCGCCGGGGCTTAGCGAAACGTGCTTTTGGAAGGCTCTGCGGGCAGTCTTTTCTCAGACCAATTGGACGGGTGTTGGGGAACGGGCGAGTGCGCGGCCCAGAAATGATAAAAAGACAGTGCTCTCCCCCCAGAACTTGAGCTTGCCCAGGCCTGGGAATCCAGTGGCTTCTGCACAAGCCCCTGGTCCCGAAGCTTCGAGAAATCTCTACTTCCGGCCCCTGCGCCAGCCGGGGACCGTGCAGAAAATGTTAAAGCTCTTCAAATCGGGCCGAAGGAGACTTCCCCAATTCCGTGTTGGTAACCACTAAGCCCACGAGCTAGGGGTGCCATCCGCGCCCCTTAGAAGCCCCCCAAACCCGGCCCAAGAAAGGACTGAGGCAGTGCCTTGCGGACGGGAGTCGGGTCCGCGGAGACCCTCGCTCGACTAGGTCGCGGGGAGATGTCTTTCTGCACAGGGATGCTGCCGTGCACGACAGCCTAACTCGGGCTAGGGCGCGCGCGCGAGGGATACCCGTTTTGTTCAAACTCCTACTGTAGTTCTTGGCCTGTTCTGGGACCTTACGTGGGAGCCACCGGGTAGGCAGCAGAGGGACGCGGCTTCCTTGCGCCCTTCGCAGCCCAGACCAGACGGGGCACCGCACTGGGGCGAGCTGGGCCAGGGTCGCGCCAGCCCCCGCACTGGGAAAGGCGCGGGCGGGCTGTGGGTGGAAGCCCTGCCCACCTTCTCCACCTGGGTGTTGAGAATCCCCCGGGCTCGGAGCTCCCCAAAAAGGGTCTCCCGCGGAGAGAGCGATCTGGGACCCGTTTTGAGCAGCATCAGGCCCAGGCCCGAGGTCACACGGCTGATCCCGACCTGGACTCTGGGGTCTGCGGCCTGGGCTCTGTCGCCCACTGGCCCTGCTCGGGCACACTGGGTCCCGCCGGGATCCCGGGGTTGGAGACGCGACCCTGGAGACCGCTGGAGCGACACGCACCCGAGGTCGACCTGCCCTCTGCGGCGCCCTAAAGGTTGAAAGCCTTCAAAGCAACCTAACCGCAGCCTCGCCAGGGGCAGACACGATTAGAGGCAGTTCCGCTGCAAAGTGGCATTGCAGGCAAACGGTCTAGTTCGCTTGCAAAGACCCGCGGGTTCTAGAACGTGGTGCCGCGCGCCGGGGTTTCCTCCAAGCCTCGGGCGGCTGCAGCAGCCCCGTTGACCGCCACCGCCTCCTTCCCCACCTGCTCCGGGCTCTGCGCCCACGGCCGCGCCGCAGGGACCACACGCCCGCACCTTAAGCGCACCCGAGGCGGGAGCAGCCTTCTTTGGGGCGCCCACGGCAGTTTTCCGCGAGGGCGGCGTGCTTCTCAGTGGGGTTTTTTCCTTTGGGGAGATCGCCTCCAATGCGGATTGGCAAATGGTCTGAGCCCCCTTTGCAGGACACCCCGGCCATGTAACTTTGGGCAGAGTAACTTCTCCCAATCTTTCTTCTCGTCTTGCGGGGTGTGGGAGAAACACCACCTCCCACACGGAGATGAATTCGCAAACTTTTAAAGCGCCATTCAGAAGGGATTGCAATTGATCACTAATTAATACTTTTTTTTTTTTTTTACTTTAGGAGCAATTATCTGCCTCTTTGGGGGTCCCTGAAGCTTTACTGGGTGTTCCCCTTATTTGGGAGTGTCCATTGCCACCACCCCCCTCCCAGCCCCATTCTGTCCCTTAAAAAAAAAAGTTACTTTTCATCTCCTTCTCCAAACTCTCCACGCGGTTAGGACTGTTCGCCCCAGACCGGGCCCATGAAGGCCAGGGACACTTTCTAGGTCGTGGGTATCCCCGCTGGGCCGCGCGCGGGGACCCCACCCAGTCCGCGGGTGCCCACATTGGGAGCTCAGCAGTCCTCGGTTCCTTTTCATTTCGCCGACAGCCCTAAGCCTGGTCTCTTCCCTTTCCTCCCCTGTCCTTTCCTACCCTCCGCCGGAGCCTGACGCCTCCCGGTTTATTGACCTTAGATCGGCTTCGGGGCTTTATCAGGCCCGGCGGAGTGTCCCGCGGCGCACCCCCCCCCCCAGGGGCGCGGTGGGAGCCCTTCTTAAGCTTTTCTAGAAACCTCTTTCCTGCCCCGTCTCCACTGGGCTCCGAGAACCTACAGAGAAATCGTCTGAATTCTGGGGATCCTGGAGGGAACCGAAGCAGAGCCTTGAGGGCCACGGATATTTTCTGTGTCGCCCCTTTATAGATAACGCGGGTGAAAGTGCCTCCCTCCCTCCCAATTATTCGGATAATTGTCTTGAATCTCCACTTGGTGCTGTGTTTAGACAGTTGGAGATGGATCGTTTGAATTTCTTCAGTATCTGTCCTATCCCAGCCCTCAACGCCCTCTTCTCTACTGTCCCCAGCCCTAAAACATCTCTGGACTTACACATACAAACTATAATTTTACATCCTATAAATCACTTGGCAAATATAACTAGGCATTAGAAGGTCGTTTGAAATGGATATTTTATTGAGCTTGAGAAATAGAACAGGGATAAAGAGCAACTTCATACCATTTCCTCAATACCAGCCCCACAAAGCTGTCTTAAAATCTCCCCCCCTCCCCCCTCCCCCCACCAACTGAACTTGGCCAATGCAAAAATCACCTTCACAGACAAATTCTTTAGAAGACAGAGGAAATGTCTATGTCACTAAAAATGAACTCCAATCTAAAAACTTCTGTAAAAAAAGTTCATGAACTGGGACTTTCAAATATCCTTTTACTCTAAGCAGATTTATCCAAATAAGACTAACAGAAACAAAACACTTATCACTATAATGGGAAAAAAAAAGCCAAACCAATTTTGTGATCATAGGTCATAGGATTCTAGCAGCCTTTCGCAGTAAGGTTTTCCCTCATTTCAGATCGGCACTTCCTTAATCTTGCCCAGCTAAAGACCTTTCAATTCCCTTTATTTTTGACAAATACGCAGAAGAGTGAGAATGTCCACTCAAAGGGGGAACATGGGAAGGAACAGGAGAAACATGAGCTGGGCAGGGGAATGATAAGTAAAGCAGATGAATGTAAGTTTTGAGACAGCTTTTGAATTTGTCTCACTGGAAGCTGGCAAGGCTTTGGGAGAGGGAAACACAGAAGGAATAATTTTCCATTCCCTGTTAATATTTGTAGTAAGTGCACAGACATCAAGAGACTTTGCACTAAATCAGACCCAATTCCCAAAGAGCACTTGATTTGTCCTCAAGAGGCTACAGAGTTAAAATATGCCCTTGTCTGTTTTTAACCTTTGGGCAAAGGGAGGAAGCTCAGACAACTGGTTGGTTTTGAACTCTCCCAGAGCAATAGCTGTTAAATAATGCTTCACTGAGAACTCCAGTCTTCTCATTCTCCACCTCTGTTTTTTCAAAGCTACTCCTCTGTCTTTACTTTTCTTTCAGACTCACCCCTTTTCTCAGCTACAACTAAAATTCAAAGCTCATTTGTCCCAACTCTAGATTTAGAGAAAGCAGAGGTAATTTTGACTTGGATGCAAAAGCATATGCAACCAAGCTCTTCAAAGCACGACAAAGCGTGCTTTGCACAGTCATTACCATACACGTGCAAAACCCACCTCTACTCCTCCTTCCCATCACATGCCTGGCTCCAGAATAAATGAAAAATTAAACCCTACACCTAGCCTGGCTGACCCTTGACCTGTAAATAGGCAAAGAAAAATATCAGATCCTGAAGGCCGAGAGGCCTATTCGCTAACAAACCAATGAAGCCAACAGGAAACGCTGGTGAGACTTTCTGCCCTGAAAGCATACTGAGCACCTCTGACATAGATCAGGAAGGGTTTTCCTAAGCTTTCTCAAGGGGTTCTCAAGACTGAGCATCAGTGGCCTCCTGGGGTGAGGTGGTGGTGGTGGGGAAGCCGTGAGATCTGGGTGTGTTGGAAGGAGCAAAGGCAGGAGGGTCCGGGGCACCTGGTCAAATCCCTTTGAGTTTTTGTGTGGTGTGTATTTATTTACTTTTTCTTAGGAGACTGGCCATCCCCATCGATTTCTGATTGTTGGAGTGGGAGGCTGAACCCGGAAATAGAGAAACTAAAACACTACCAAGTTGTGAGAAAGAGAAACAGAGGGAAAAAGTGGGAAAGGAAGCCTTGCCCTGTGGTTTGGCCTGGTAAGAATCTCCTTTCTTCCTGTCCTCAAAGGTCTGAGAGCCTCCAGCTCATCCTCAGTCACTCACTGGTGGGTCCTTGCCCCTACCTCCCCTCTCCCCACAGGCTCCCGACTCAGCGCTCCAACCTTAACCGACCTTCTATTCCTCTGCGGGGCTGTGGGCCCTCCTGGGCTCCTCCTGGGCTCCTCCCGGTGCCCTGCATCACCCCTCTGCCCAGACAGGGGTCCCCAGGAAGGCCAGGAAAGGACTCACCCCTGGTGGGAGCGGTGCCCCTGTAGCTCCCCGCGGGCCCAGTGCGAGGCAGACTCTCAGGGACCGTCTCAGTTCCTCAGTCTCTCAGTCTCAGGGATTCCAGGCTGTTCTCAGCGGGGTGGGAGGGAGGCGTTGTGAGCTGCGTCTCCCAGCTCCCTCGGAGCTCCCAGCTTTCCCCTCGGAATTAGATAACAGGAAAAATAGATAAGAGAAGTGGTTCATTAATTCAGCAAGCATTTTTTTTGGGGGGGGGGTAATGTGTACAAGTGGAAGGAAATCCTGTTAGGGAATGAAGCCCTGGTTGGACATTTTTTTAAAAAGTCAATGTTCAGAATGTTCCAGAGATGCTTCCGGAAGGTCACTCAGAAGGACCGAGATGGACAGGAAACAAACCTAAGGAATCACTATTTGTGGGGAAAAGTGCTGACTTCACAGCAGGGGGCCCTGCACCCCAAGTCTCTCTCAGAGGCTAGTCCTGCCCTTCTGAGGAGTGGGGCTGGATGCTTCACATTGCCTGCTTAGGTAGGTGCTGTCATCCTCCGAGGGTAGAAATCACAGTCACTGCAGTACTGCTCTTCCTAGTATAGCAATACAAAATCAGAGATTTTTTAAAAATATTTTTTAAAATTTTATTTATTTATGATAGTCACACAGAGAGAGAGAGAGGCAGAGACATAGGCAGAGGGAGAAGCAGGCTCCATGCACCGGGAGCCCGACGTGGGATTCGATCCTAGGTCTCCAGGATTGCGCCCTGGGCCAAAGGCAGGCGCCAAACCGCTGCGCCACCCAGGGATCCCCAAAATCAGAGATTTTTAAAGAAAGATTTTATTTATTTACTCATGAGAGACACAGAGAGAGAGGCAGAGACATAGGCAGAGGGAGAAGCAGGCTCCCTCCCAGGGAGCCCGATGCAGGATTCAATCCCAGGACCCCAGGATCCTGACCTCAGCTGAAAGCTGAGGCTCAACCAACTGAGCCACCCAGGTATCCCCAAATCACAGATTTTCAAAGCTCTTTTTGTGTCGTATTGCCTGGGCTCCTCACAACGGGAGCAGGTAGGCAGATTATATAACAGTAAGAGGAAATTGAGACAGTTGAGCTCCAAGAGGTTAGAAATGTGTCCATGGCCCAGTCATACAGCAAGGAAAGGGGTACATGATTAATTGATGATTCCTCATCTAGCCATAAAGAAATCACTGGATTCTTAGAGTTAGAAGATACCTCAGAATTCCAATCTTCTACCCAAAGCAGAAAGCACCAATGAGGTGATTATCTGTACTCTGGATACTCCTGGTATGGGGAGCTCACCACTCTACATTGCATGTAGGTACAGCTCCACTGGCCACCACGCTTCCTTGTCTTCCAGACGACCCAGGATGGTGGGGCTGTGCCACGAACACAGGAAGAAGCAGGGAGCAGTGGTTGTGGCCTGACCGGAGGTATCAGGTAAACCAGGGCAGAAGCCTACCCTGTCAGGCCCGGCATTATTTAGAGTGAGTCTCACTCAGCTGTGGAGTCAGTATCTCCCAAAGGCAGTTAGTTCTTAAGAAGCCGCAGAAACACAACACCTTTATGTTTTAACCTATTTCCCAGTTCCCAGTCTCCCAAAATCCTTACCATAGTCTCTCTGGAAAATGGGGAGAGAATGTACAAGGGATGACTTTTTTCCACATGGAGACCAGGAACCTGAATCAGCAAAGGTAAGCGAACTGCCAGAGGTCAAAGAGCAAGTATATGGTGGAAAAGAAATCAGAGAGATGAAGGCCTGGGAAAAAAAGGGGAAAATGTAATGGGATAATGAATTTTTTTTCCCTTCTAAGAATTTTTAGTTACTAATGTTTTTGTAAGTGATGAATAAGGTGTCTATTATTGTTATCTGCCTTTACACTCTTCCCCCGCCAAATAGCTTGTAGAAACTATGCCACAGGAAGATTTTAGTGTAAAACTCCCTGTGGTGTCAGATCATTAAAATTCCTAAAGAGTGAGCTGAACAGTATAAGGTCTGGATGCAGAAGCTTGGGTCCTTCTTTCTCCAGGACCAAGGTGTCTGTTATTTCACAAGAGGACTGCCTTGTTCCCACATAGCTTCTCTTATGGACTTTTAAAAAAATTATTATGGTAAAATATATATAACATAAAGTTTGCCATAGGAACCAGTTTTAAGTATATGTCCTCTTCCTAAGCTGAAACTCTGTCCTCATAGAACACGAACTTCCCATTCCTCCTCTCCCCTGGTGACCCCCATTCTACTTTCTGTCTCTATGGCTTTGACTAGTCTAAGTCTCATACAAATGGGATCATATAGTCTTTATCTTTTTTTTTTTTATATAAGATCTTATTTATTTTTCATGAGAGACACACAGAGAGAGGGAGAGACACAGGCAGAGGGAGAAGCAGGCTCCCTACTGGGATCCCAGTGTGGGACTCCATCCCAGGACTTTGGGATCATGCCCTGGGCCAAAGGCAGGCACTTAAACTGCCAAGCCACCCAGGGATCCCCTCGCTTGTTCTATTCAGTCAGAAGGTAACTCCTAGAGATGATGGAACTGCTGATAAAAGCAGCCAGAACTCTAAAAATCGATCAAAACCCACGCCAAGGAGAGAGCCCGAGACTTTCTGAGATCTGAGGAACACCTGTTTTTAGGTCTCCTTTCCCTGTTCCTTAACACACACACACACACACACACAACACACACACACACACACACACAGAGTTTTTATTAGTTTTTCTATTATCAAATTGTTACATATTTATTGCTAAAATCAAAAGTACTACAGAAGGTAGAAAGCAACAGTCTTTCTTACCACCTGTCCCTCTCTCTCACCAAATAACTCTTAAATTCTGACTTCCCTTCTAAAAACTCTCCTTCCTCTGGGGTGTTTGACATTGAACATATGATGAAGAGACAGTCTCCAGAAATTACATTTTTTCTTCTTGTGTGAGTAAATTAATTAATATCTTTAAGACTCAGTTTTCAAATCCATAAAATGGGCACGATAACAATTCTTATAGGGTTCCTATGGAGGTGAAATGGGAATCACTTAGTGTGAAGTCTAGAATTAAAATGAATGACTGAGTGAATGAATAAACTGTTATTAATATTATTAGCTGTGGGCAGAAGAGGAAGCTTGCTGGAATACTACTCAGCCATTAAAAAAAGAAATCTTGCCATTTGCAATGATGTGGATGGAACTAGAGGATAGTATGCTAAGTGAAATAAGTCAATCAGGGAAAAACAAATATGTGAAATTTAAGAAATAAAACAAAGGATCATAGGGGAAGAGAGGAAAAAATAAAACAAGACTAAATCAGAGAGAGAGACAAACCATAAGAGACTCTTAATCATAGGAAACAAACTGAGGGTCGCTGGAGGGGACAGGAGTGTGGGGAAGGGGTAACTGGGTGATGGGCATTAAGGAGGGTATGTGATGTAATGATCACTGAGTGTTATATAAGAGTGATGACTCACTGACCTCTACCTCTGAAACCAATAATATATTATATGTTAATTAATTGATTTTAAATTTTTAAAAAGATTTTATTTATTTATTCATGAGAGACACACACAGAGAGAGGCAGAGACACAGGCAGAGGGAGAAGCAGGCCCCACGCAGGAAACCTGATGCGGGACTGGATCCCAGGACCCAGGACCACAACCTGGACTGAAAGCAGGCACCAAACCGCTGAGCCACCCAGGGATGCCCTTGAATTTAAATTAAAAAAAAAAAAAAAAAAGGAAGACCCTTGCCTTTAGCCCAGTGACTCAGCTGGGGCCTCCTGCGTCAACCTATGTCCGCGCAGGATATCTGTGGACTGTTGCCTGGCAGGTGTTGACCAGCTGCCCAAGAACCCTTCCAGGCTCAAGAGGAACTTATGGCTGTGCCATGCTTAGCAGGCAGCTCCTCCAGTTGTGGTGATGTTACTGTTGATAAGTGTGTCCTTGTGACTGGGAGGCCCTAGGGTGACCACCAGCTTTTGGTAAAGGTGAGAACGTCGGGCCTGGGCCTTTAGAACATCTCACTGACTCTGGAAGTCCCTGAAGTCCCTGTGGCATGGACAGGGGTAAGGATAATTGGAAAACAGGCCAAATTCTGACTTAATTGCATTTCCACCCTGTTGACCTATCTCTCTTCTCTAGCTTGTCAGTTTCCAATTTTTATTTTATTTTATTTATTTATTTACTTATTTTTAAAGATTTTATTTATTTATTCATGAGAGAGAGAGAGAGAGGCAGAAACATAGGCAGAGGGAGAAGCAGGCGCCCTGTGGGGAGCCCGATGTGGGACTGGATCCCAGGACCCTGGGATCACAACCTGAGCCAAAGGCAGACGCTCAACCACTGAGCCATCCAGTGTCCCTCCTGAAAGTTTCTTAAATAAAACCCAGGCTGTCTAATTAGAGAGGTCCCTGGGGTTTTTTATTAGTGTCGCTTCATTCTAGCTTGATCTTCTGTGTCTGCACCCTCAGTCTCTCACCCTCTTGTTCTGCACATCGACTTGATGAGCCAGGACTGTAGCTATGAATGGAGACCATTCCTTGGATTCTCATCATGGTACCAAGTACGATGCTGAGCACTTTGTGTGTATTTTCTCTCACCCTTTTTTATCTAACTTTATAGAAGGGCCTTGAACTCAGGGCTACTAGCTTCAACCCTGATATGCTTCTTGCCTTGCCAGTGGACTCTGAACTGCTCATTGGACTTTTCCTCAAGGATGTTCTCCTCATGCTCTCTGCTAGATAATACCTGTGCAGCAGTTTACAATTTGGCAAGCATTCACCTCTGTTCTCTCATGTGACCCATTAACCTTGTGTGTTCAAGAGCCAGAATCTTTCCCTCCTTGGAAACTCAATCCCTCCACCCTAGATTCATCAGATTCCAGGCCCTCTGGTCATGTCCAAGACCAGTGCAACATTTCGTTACTCACACTTTACCAACATCCTACTCAGATCAGTCTTTTCGTAGAGTTGGGGCTCAAGGTGGACATATTTGCAAGCTCCTGTCTCTTGTGTTGATATATAAATTTGCATGTTTGGTTTTGGCTTGTTTCTCCTTGTGGAACATAAAGCCTGCAGGGGTAGGGACTGTCTGAAATTTTCCTTTTTAAGGGCAGAGAGGACCTTTTTGGGGGGCTGATCTCCGCGCTTGGCCTCTCTTGTCCCTTCTTCCAGTGGGAGAATCTTCCTTCCTATGGGACATCCTTTTTTGTGGTGTAGTTGGAACAAGTGCCCTAAGTTGGTCAATTTGAAGATGCACTCAGTTTTCCTGAGACTTTCCAGCCAGGGCTAGTGATGAAGAAGCCATCTGTATATTGGGCTTCCAAAGTTGGTGGGATGTGCATCTTCAAATTCCACATGTGGAAGAAGGTCTGCTAGGTAACAAGGACCATGATGACATACTTAGAACCCCTAGATTCGGCTACACCTTTACTAAGCGAATATGAACTTTTTTAGATACTTGCCATGAGAAGAGTACCAACAAAGGGCTGCACACACAGAGTAATCTGGAATTCCATGGACTGGCTGGCCTGTAAAATATATATATATAGTGTGGAGGCTGTGGAATTGAAGAAACCGAATCTCCATAAGTGATCAAGCCTCCTTTGACAGTACGTATTTTATTTTATTTTTAAGAGATTTTATTTATTTATGAAAGACACATGGAGAGAGAGGCAGAGACATAAGCAGAGGGAGAAGCAGGCTCCATGCAGGGAGCCCGCTGTGGGACTCAATCCTGGGACTCCGGGCTCACGACTTGAGCTGAAGGCAGACGCTCAACCGCTGAGCTACCCAGGCATCCCTCACATTATGTATTTTAAAAGGAAGACAGTGCAATAATTGTTGTCATCCTCCACAGTTTATTAAAAGAGATGAGTGCAATCGAAATAGAGGAAAGGACTCATTATAACCCACGTGTTCTTCCCTTTACCGGCCTTACTCATAGGAAAGTCTCTTGGCTGCCAATACACTGCTGTGTATATATAATAATATAATGTATTGTTATAATAAGATTATATATATTCACAGAAAGATGCAAAGACAGTACATTCCTTGTATTCTACTCTGTTTCCTTCAGTGATTGCATCTTACATAACCATGGTACAGTATCAACACCAGGACATTGACAGTATGTGTGTATCATTCTTTGTCATTCTATCAAATGTAAATTCACGTACCCATCCCTGCAGTCAAGATACACAATTATTCCATTAGCACAAAGACCTCCTCCCCCTTGTACTACTCCTTTCTAGTCACACCCAACCCCCTTCCTAACACCTGGCAACCACCAATTTTCTCCACCTGTGTAATTTAATTATTTTGAGAATGTTATATAAATAGAATCATACAGTACCTGACCTTGTGGCATTGACTTTTTAAAATCAGCATAATGTCCTTGAGATCCATCCAGGTTGTTGTATTAATTCATTAATTCATTTATCATTAATTCATCATTAATTCATTATTCATCCTTAATTCATTTCATTGCTGAGTAGAATCCCATAGTATGGGTGCACCACTGTTTATTTAACCATTAACCAACTAAAGGACATTTTGGCTGTGTTGACTATTACAAAGGAAGCTGCTAAAAGTAATTATGTACAGCTTTTTGTGTGGATGTAAGTTTTCATTCCTCTGGGATGAATGCCCAGGAGTGTGATTGCTGCATCACATGATAATTGTATGTTTAGTTTTGTAAGAAACTGACAAACTGTCCTCCAGAGTGGCAGTACCATTTTATATTCCACCGTCAAAATGTGAGAGATCTGGGATCCCTGGGTGGCGCAGCGGTTTAGTGCCTGCCTTTGGCCCAGGGCGTGATCCTGGAGACCAGGGATCGAATCCCACGTCGGGCTCCTGGGGCATGGAGCCTGCTTCTCCCTCTGCCTATGTCTCTGCCTCTCTCTCTCTCTGTGACTATCATAAATAAATAAAAAATTTATTTATGGTAAATTTAATAAATTAAATTTAATTTTAAATTAATAAAATTAAAAAAAAAATAAATTAATAAAATTAATTTAAATGATAAAAAAATAAAAAATTTAAAAAAAACTTAAAAATTAAAAAAAATGTGAGAGATCCAATTTTTCCACATCCTTGTCAGTATTTGATATCTGACTATTTTTAATTTAAGCTCTTCTGATAAGTGTGTAGTGATATTTATCATGGTCTTAATTTGTGTTTCTTGAAAGTCTTTTCATGTGCTTATTTGCAATTGTATATTTTCTTCAGTGAAATGTCTCTTCACATCTTTTGCCCATTTTCTAATTGGGTTGTTTGTTTTTTCAGTGTTGAGTTTGAGTTTTCTTTATATATTCTTTTTTTTTTTTTTAAAGAAGCCCATGTTCTTTTTTTTTTTAAGATTTTATTTATTTATTCACGAGAGACAGAGAGAGGCAGAGACACAGGCAGAGGGAGAAGCAGGCTCCATGCAGAGAGCCCGATGTGGGACTCGATCCCAAGACCCCAGGATCACGCCCTGAGCCAAAGGTAGATGCTCAACCATTGAGCCACCCAGGCGTCCCTCAAATGACCTATTTCATATTAAGAAAGTTGTTGTACGGGATCCCTGGGTGGCGCAGCGGTTTGGCGCCTGCCTTTGGCCCAGGGCGCGATCCTGGAGACCCGGGATCGAATCCCACGTCGGGCTCCCTGCATGGAGCCTGCTTCTCCCTCTGCCTGTGTCGCTGCTGCCTCTCTCTCTCTCTCTCTCTGTGATTATCATGAATAAATAAATAAATGAAATCTTTAAAAAAAACAAAAAACAAAAAACAAGAGGAGTAAGTTCCGGGGATCCACAGCACAGTGGTAATAGTTAATAAAAAAAAAAAAAAAAAAAAAGTTGTTGTAGTTTGTTTTTTGAGGAATTGGTCCATTTCATCTAAGTCTTCAAACATGTGTGTGTAGAATGGATCACAGTATTCACCTTTTGTCTTATGATGTCTGTAGGGTCTGAAATAATATTTCTTGTTTCATTCCTGATCTTGGCAATTTGTATCTTCGCTTGCTTTTAACATTTTCATTTTTGTTAGAGTTTTGTCAACTTTACTGGTCTTTTCAAAGAACAAGTTTTTTGTTCCATTGATTTTTTTCTCTATTATTTTTTTGGTTTTCAAATTCCATTGGTATCTGTTCTTGCCTTTGTAATTCTTTTCTTCAACTTGCTTTGTATTTATTTCACTTTGATTCTTATAGCTTCTTGAGGTGGGAGTTAAGATTACTTATTTGAGAGGTTTTTCTCTTTTCTAATACAAACACTTAGTGTTATAAATTTCTTTCTTAGCACTGATTTAGCTATGCCCCTCAAAATTTTTCTTAAAAAAAACTATATACTCCTTTATATATTGGCAAACTGAGTCAGAACAAGATTACATGTTCAAGACACACAACTAGTCGATGGCAGAGAAACCTCTGTCTCTGGGACTAGTTATTTCTCCTATATTCCACAGCTCCCTGGTGATTTTATTTATTTTATTTTACCATAGTGCTTTTTTTCCCTTTTTAAGTCATTATTTAAATTGAAGTATGATTAGTATACAATGTTACATTAGTTTACGGTGTACAATATGGTGACTCACAATTCTATACATTACTCAGTACTCATCAAGATAAGTGTACTCTCTCTCTCTCCCTCCCTCTTTCTCTTTTTCAGTTTCAGAGATAGAATTTTAGTGATTCTAAAATTCTAGTTGCATATAACACCTGGTGCTCATTACATCAAATGCCCTTCTTAATGTCCATCACCCAATTATCCCTTCCCCTCACCCACTTCCCCTCTAGCAACCCTCAGTTTGTTTCCTAGAGTTCAGTGTCTATGACAGACACTGTCAGACAGTCTGTCAGTGACAGACATAGACATTCCTCCTCTAGGAATGAGGGTGGTCTCATTCAGTGTCTATGGTTTGCCTCCCTCTCAGTGTTTTTTAAAAACATTGAGATATAATTGTGATATATTAGTTTCAGGTGAACAATGTAAGGACTTGATATTTGTATATATTATGAAATGATCACCATAAATAAGTCTAGTTAACATCTTTTACCATACAATTTTTTTTCTTGTGATGACAACTTTTAAGATTTACTCTCTTTGCAGCTTTCAAATAGGCAATGGAGAATTATTAGGGATAGTCGCCATGCTGTACATTATATCCCATGACTTATTTTATAACTAAAAATCTGTACCTTGTGACCCTCTTCACTCATTTGGCCCACCCCTCATCCCTCACCTCTGGCAACCACCAATCTGTTTTCTGCATCTATGAGTTCGTTAAAAAAAATTCCATGTATAAGTGAGATCATATTGAATTTATCCTTCTTTGTCTGACTTATTTCACTTGAAATAATGCCCTCAGATTCTATCCATGTTGTCATAAATGGCAAGAATTCTTTTTTATGGTTGAGTAATATTTCTATTGTGTATTTATCATAACCTTCTTTATCCATTCTTCTGTTGGTGGACACAGCTTGTTTCCATGTTTTGGCTACCTTTTAAAAAGATTTTATTTATTTATTAATGAGAGACACACAGAGAGAGGCAGAGACACAGGCAGAGGGAGAAGCAGGCTCCACGCAGGGAGCCCAATGTGGGACTTGATCCCAGGTCTCCAGGATCAGGCCCTGGGCTGAAGGTGTTGCTAAGCCACTGAGCCACCTCGGCTGCCCCAAATTTATCCTGTTTTGAGTTTCACTCAGTTTTTTGAATCTCTAAGTTTATGTCTTTTGCCAAATTTGGAAAATTTCAGGTTTTTTAAAAATACTTTTTAAGCCTTGCTCTCTTCTCCTCTTTTCCTGGGACTCCAGTGACATGAATGTTATTTTTATTGTTGTCATTATTGTCCCATCATCTCTGAGGTTCTTTTCATTTTTTTAAGCCTCTTTTCTGTCTATTGTTCAGGCTGGGTAATAATTTCTACTGTTTTATTTTCTTTTTCCTTTTTTTTTTTTTTTTTTTAAGATTTTACTTTTAAGTAATCTCTATGCCCAATGTGGGGCTTCAACCCACAACCCTGAGATCAAGAGTTGCACTCTCCACTGACCAAGCCAGCCTACTATTCTATTTTCAAGTTCACTGATTCTTACTTTCATCCCCTCCATTCTGCTGCTGAATCCATCCACCAAGTTTTTCATTTTGGTCACCATATTTTTTAGTTCTAAAATTTCCACTTGGTTCTTCTTTATTTGCTCTTATTTACTAAGAGTTTCTGCTTTTTCATTTGTTTCAAGTGTTTGTAATTGAAACCCTTCTTTTTTTAAAAGATTTTATTTATTTATTTGAAAGAATAAACGGGGGGAGGGGCAGAGGGAGAGAGAGAGAAGCAGACTCCCCGCTGAGCAGGGAGCCTGCTGTGGAGCTTGATCCCAGGACCCTAAGATCATGCCCTGAGCCGAAGACAGACAACTGACTGAGGCACACAGGTGTCCCTATTGAAGCATTTCTATTGGCTGCTGTTAAATCTTTGTCAGATAATTCTAACATATATGCCATCTTGGTTGATTGTCTTGCCTTATCAAGTTGAGTTTTCTCTGGTTCTCAGTATAACGAATGATTTTCTTTTTTTTTTAATTAATTATTTATTTATTTATGATAGTTACACAGAGAGAGAGAGAGGCAGAGACACAGGCAGAGGGAGAAGCAGGCTCCATGCACTGGGAGCCCGACGTGGGATTCGATCCCAGGTCTCCAGGATCGCGCCCTGGGCCAAAGGCAGGCGCTAAACCGCTGCGCCACCCAGGGATCCCTAACGAATGATTTTCAATTGAAACTTTGGCATTTTGCATGTTACATTACAAGACTGGATTTTAGTTAAATCTTCTGTTACAGTAGTTTCTGGAACTACTGAAGTTTGGGCTCCCCACTAAGCCTCTACTGATGCCACTCTGTCTAAGATCACTAGAGGTGTGTTGTAACTTTGTGTGGCCTCCACTTATACCACAGGGAAGAGGGTGGTCTCATTATCAATGTGTGGTGGTGAAAGTCCTGACTCCATTAGGCTTCTCTGACACCATTCCAGTTGAGAGTGTGGTTGCTGAGTTGCTATTGGGTGGGATTATGGGACCAAGATTCTTACATGATTTTCATTCACAATGCAAAGTGGGGGACTTCACAAAAAAAGGTTAAACTTTATTGAAGGAGAAAGAAAAGATGAAATAAATGAAGAAACATACTATTCTCTTAGGTGAGAAAACTCAATATTGAAAGATATGTTGATATTTTAGAACTTCACAAATTTGTCTTAACATTTATTTGAAATAATAAAGGGATAAAAATAGCCATGAAAGAAAAGTAATCAAAAGAGACCTGACCACTAAATGTTAAAATGTATTATAAAGCTGTAATGATAGCAATGAGGCATTGACTTAATAATATGTAGATTGATCAATGGAACAGAAATAGGTAGTCCAGAAATATACATAGGAGTTTTCTACATTATAAATGTGGCATTTTATAAAGAACAGATTATTCAATAAAAATGTGTGGGCACCCCAAGATTGCCAGAACTCATACAGCAATTCGGCAGTGTGGCAGGATACAAAATCAATGCCCAAAAATTATTTCTACACACTAACAATGAGACTGAAGAAAGAGAAATTAAGGAGTCAATCCCATTTTCAATTGTACCCAAAAGCATAAGATACCTAGGAATAAACCTAACCAAAGAGGTAAAGGATCTATACCCTAAAAACTACAGAACACTTCAGAAAGAAATTGAGGAAGACACAAAGAGATGGAAAAATATTCCATGCTCGTGGATTGGAAGAATTAATATTGTGAAAATGTCAATGCTACCCAGGGCAATTTACACATTCAAAGCAATCCCTATCAAAATACCTTGGACTTTCTTCAGAGAGTTGGAACAAATCATCTTAAGATTTGTGTGGAATCAGAAAAGACCCCGAATAGCCAGGGGAATATTAAAAAAGAAAACCATAGCTTGAGGCATCACAATGCCAGATTTCAGGTTGTACTACAAAGCTGTGGTCATCAAGACAGTGTGGTACTGGCACAAAAACAGACACATAGATCAATGGAACAGAATAGAAAATCCAGAAGTTGACCCTCAACTCTATGGTCAACTAATATTCGACAAAACAGGAAAGACTATCCAATGGAAAAAAGACAGTCTCTTCAATAAATGGAGATGGGAAAATTGGACAGCCACATGCAGAAGAATGAAACTAGACCATTCTCTTACACCAGACACAAAGATAAACTCAAAATGGATGAAAGATCTAAACGTGAGACGAGATTCCATCAAAATCCTAGAGAACACAGGCAACACCCTTTTTCAACTTGGCCACAGCAACTTCTTGCAAGATACATCTATGAAGGCAAGGGAAACAAAAGCAAAAAAATTATTGGAACTTAATCAAGATCAAAAGCTTCTGCACAGCCAAAGAAACAGTCAACAAAACTAAAAGACAACCTACAGAATGGGAGAAGATATTTGCAAATGACATATCAGATAAAGGGCTAGTATCCAAGATCCATAAAGAACTTATTAAGCTCAACACCCAAGAAACAAACAATCCAATCGTGAAATGGGCAAAAGGCATGAACAGAAATTTCACCAAAGAAGACATACACATGGCTCACAAGCACATGAGAAAATGCTCCGCATCCCTTGCCATCAGGGAAATACAAATCAAAACCACAATGAGATATCACCTCACACCAGTGAGAATAGTGAAAATTAACAAGACAGGAAACAACAAATGTTGGAGAGGGTGTGGAGAAAGGGGAACCCTCTTGCACTGTTGGTGGAAATGTGAAGTGGTACAGCCACTCTGGAAAACTGTGTGGAGGTTCCTCAAAGAGGTACAAATAGAACTACCCTACGACCCAGCAATTGCACTACTGGGGATTTACCCCAAAGATACAGGTGCAGTGAAAAGCCGAGACATCTGCACCCCAATATTTATAGCAGCAATGTCCACAATAGCCAAACTATGGAAGGAGCCTTGGTATCTATCAAAAGATGAATGGATAAAGAAGATGTGGTCTATGTAGACAATGGAATATTACTCAGCCATTAGAAAGGATGAATACTTACCATTCGCTTAAATGTGGATGGAACTGGAGGGTATTATGCTGAGTGAAGTAAGTCAATCGGAGAAGGACAAACATTATATGGTTTCACTCATATGGGGGAATACAAAAAATAGTGAAAGGGATTATAGGGGAAAGGAGAGAAAATGAGTAGGAGATATCAGAGAGGGAGACAAACCATGAGAGACTCCTAACTTTGGGAAACGAACAGGGGTAGTGGAAGGGGAGGTGAGTGGGGGGATGGGGTGTCTGGATGATGGGCACTGAGTGGGGCACATGGTGGGATGAGCACTGGGTGTTATACTATATGTTGGCAAATTGAACTCCAATAAAAAATATACAAAAAAAAAGAATAAAGTAAAAAATTGTGTGGGCAATTGCAAACCATTTGTAAACAAATGTAAACATTTGATGGCAAATGTTATCTCACACTGTATGTTTAAATTTTAGTTGGATCAAATATCTAATTAAAAACAAAACCACAAAAGTTGTAGAAAAAATATGCTGAACATTTATATAATCTCAGGGTAGGAAAGACCATTCAATGCATGACATCGAAGGTACAAACTATAAAGATGTATCTTTATAGATTTAACTAGACAGAAAATTAAAACTCTGTATGGCAAAAATTATTATGATTTATTTGCAATTTACATGTCTGATAAGGATCAACATTTTAAATATACAACAAACACAAATCAGTAGGAACAAGACAAGGCTTCAGTACAAAATTAGATGAAGGATATGAATAGACATCTTATACAAAAAAAGAAATAAAACTTGCCAATTAATGTGAAAAAATTAAACTTCACTAATAATTTATATGAATGCACATTAAAACATAAATGCAATATTACTTTTGTTAATTGAGTTAATAAAGATGAAAGATGGTTAATGTGGCTGAAGAACAGAATAAGGTGGTCAGTGATTGGACCAAGATGAGCCTGGAGAAATAGGCTTGGGCCAGTTTGTGGCCATGCAAACCATGAGAGGATTTGGAGTTTTATCTCCAGAAAAATGTTAAGTTTTTGAAGAGTTTTAATCAAGAAAATTACATGCTCAGATAGACGTTTTGAATAGCTCACTATAGCTCACACAGGTGGATAGATAAATAGATAGATAGACACTATCTATTTAGGTATATAGCTGCATTATCTATTTGTGTTGGAAAATGTCTGAAAGGAAATAGTTAATTCTAATATTTTAATAGTAGCTGGTTTTGGGTGATGACATATCTGGTGATTTACATTTTTTTCTTTTTTCTAATTCATACTTACCAATTTTTCTGCAAATATTATGCATTAAGAACTTATTTTTTTTTAGATTAAGGATGTGTGGAGATAAAGAAGCACAGGATTTAACACCTGATTTTCTCACTTACTAGGTGTTTAGCTATTGAACAAGATACTTAATTCTTCTGAACACGGCCTGTTTCGTATATGTTCCTGTGAATAAAAATAAATATAAAATAACAAAGTTTTATACTTAAAAGTGGTAATGATAAAATAGTTGTCTCACAGGGCTTTTATAAGCATTATGTGCAATTGCACACATAATTAGTATTTTATAAACTACTATGTAAACATTAGTTGAGATGATGTTTATATCACTCACAGTTTTCCAATACATGTTAATAAATCTCTTAATTTATCTGTGTAATTTATTTAAAGGAATAAATGAGATACCACTGTACCTTTCTGATTAAATGTGCAAAGAAGCTACTTTAAGTTTATTTATTTTAACAAGGATTTATTGAATGCTTGGATGAAGTTGGGTAGTGTCAATACTGTGACAAATTTTGGAGGTTTCAAAAGATTATCATTTGTAGCAAATATTCCCAAGGGAGTTTCCATTTCTGAGTTGGTATCACCCATTCTTTGTACTGAAAAAAAAATATTTTTAAAGATTTTATTTATTTATTCATGAAAGACAGAGAGAGAGGCAGAGACATAGGCAGAGGTAGAAGCAGGCTCCATGCAGGAAGCCCGATGTGGAACTCGATCCCGGGACTCCAGGATCACTCCCTGGGCCAAAGGCAGATGCTCAACTACTGAGCCACCCAGTACAATTTTTAAAAAATATTTATTTTATTTTATTTATTTAATAATAATTTATTTAAGTATTTATTTAAATATTTTATTTATTTATTCATGACACACACACACACACACACACAGACGCAGAGACACAGGCGGAGAGAGAAGCAGGCTCCATGCAGGGCGCCTGGTGGGACTTGATCCCAGGACTCCAGAATCACGCCCTGGGCTAAAGGGAGGTGCTAAACTGCTGAGCCACCCAGGGATCCCCATCCTAAAATTTAAAAAAAAAAATATATATATATATATTTATTTATTTGAGAGACAGAGTGTGAGCAGGGGGAGGAGCAGAGGGAGAGAATCTTCAAGCAGACTTCCCATTGAAAGCTGAGCCCCACCTGGAGCTCCATCTTGCCACCTGAGATCATGACCTGAGCTGAAACCAAGAGTTGAACACTTGACTGACTGAGCCACTTAGGTGCCCCTAGACTGTGCTTTTTGAACAAATAAAATTATCAGACAAAATTATCAAATCAACTGGCCAGTAGAGAGTATAGCATTTGAATAGAATTGCCAGGTAATCTTCAGGACATATGAGACCTACTTAGACTAAAATACAATGTGTTATTTGTCTGAAATTCAAATTTAACTGGGTATCTTGTGTTTTTATGTGCTAAACCTGGCAACTCTGAACATGGAGAGCCCACTATTTTGGGGTCAATAGAGGGGATGTGTGTATTGGTGAGGATAGCATGTAAGTGGGAGGGTACCTAGAGCACTGCATTATGAAAGTACCCTTTTCCAAAATTTGGATTAGTTATGACAACCTAGAGTTGAGAATAAATGAGTATTTAATGAAAGCGGCATTTGAATCGATTCATGAAGGATGGTGGATTTCCCAGGAATAGTATCCATGTACATAACATAGTATGTTGGACATAAGGCCTGCGTGTTCCACCCATGATTCCCATAATTCCTGTTTTATGATTTGTTTTTCTCAAGTCACTCATGCACACTGATTCACTGATGTGTCAGAGCCTCCCTCTATCAAGCTGGCCTGTGACTAAGCTGATGATGATTGAGTCCACAGACCAACACACTTGTTGCTTTAGGCTGAAAGGGAAGGAGCTGGGCCAGGAGACGCCATGCTGAGTTGGTGTTTTTCTGGGAGTAAAGTCTCCTCTCGGGAAGGTGAATGAACTCTTTTTCTGCCCTGCTGCACAAGTCACCTTTCCCTGGTCCCTTGGTAAAGAGTGTATCTTCCTCCCTTTGACAGCTTATTGTCACCGGATGGTTTGTTCCCATTTGTTGAATAGTGTGATGGACACTTGAGAGTCACCACCTCACGCCCTTTTCATTAAAAACAAAAAATAAAAACAAAAACAAAAAAACAAAAAACAACCAACCCACCCATAAATACCAACATTGAGATTTGGGTTTCTATCTGAGAAAAATCTGGAAAGATACTGCACATTTAAAGCTAGTTAATTTGGCAGAATGGGATTAAGAGATTGGGGAGTGAGAGTAGGGTAGGTGCTTGTACTCTTTTTTTTTTCTTTTAAGATTATTTATTTATTTGACACAGAGAGAGAGAGAGAGATTGAGAGAGAGAGAGAGAGGCTTGCACAAGCGAGGGGAGCAACAGGCAGAGGGAAAGGGAAAAGCAGGCTCCCCATTGAGGGAGCCTGACATGAGGCTCCATTCCAGAACCCCAGGATCATGACCTGAGCTGAAGGCAGATGCTTTACCAACTGAACCATCCAGGTGCTCTGGCACTTTTACTTTTTATAGCCTATACACTTTTATATTGCATGCAAAGAAAAAATCTCCTTACATAGAGAAAGTCATGATATTTCAATAGACCAGTAACAAGGTGGTAAAACTAGAGACCCAATTCTAAACTAAAACCCACTCCCAAACACAATTATTTTCATTCATTTTGAAGTACTGCATTTCTCATGGCACAGCTACAGTCATAGATTATGTGCTACTTTGTATTCTGCTGTGTTGCTCAAAATTTTATCACGGCTGTTCCTTTATATTGCTGTAAATTCTAAGTGTCACTTTTCAGGGCTAGAAGGTGGACTTTGAGTTACCAGTGACTTGCATCACCAACTTGTCTTCCCTGACCAGCTGAGGAAGGGCAGGGGGTGTGTTCCTTGTTTTTTTTTTTTTTTTTTTCCCATCTGGAAAATGAGGTATCGGAAGTAGGTTTGCTCTGGGGTCCCTTCCAGGTGTCATCTATTACCTTCATGAAGTACATCATAAATAATGATCCTTTGGACATAATTCTTTGTAAATCTTCATTTAATCCACCAGCTTTTCTGTTTTAAGATCACTTGGTGTAACACAGCTCATTTATCCTCATGATAGATACACTGTGGTAGATAGAACTTTCGCTTTCAGAGATGGAGAAACTGAGTCTGGAGGTGTGGGATGATTTACCACAGCATTGGCCTCTTATCAGGGCAGCCCCGGGATTTGGCTTCTCCGTGTTATGGGTGATGGATAGCAGACGAGATCTCCAAAGAGCAGACAATACGAGGCGGCTTAGGTATGATTATTAAATAGATCCATCATGCTCCTGTCATCTCCATTTTTCCTCCTTTTAGATTCCAAGTCACGATTTTTCTGTGGCGTTACTTTGGGACATATTCATGAATGGACCCTTGGAACCAACACACACACATACACACACACACACACACACACACACACACACACACACACGGCAATTTGGTCACACCTACTGGGCAGATAAAGCCAAAGGGAGCCTGCAAAAGGATCTGTAGATAAAAAGTCCGGTATCTGGGCAGGTAACACCCAATTACAACAGAGCAGTGTTGACTTACACTTTTCCTTATCGGGGGAATCAGGTATTTGTGTAAATCAGAAAAGGATTTGATGGATACTACTTCATTGGAGTTTCCAGCCAAAGGACAGGTTTGGTTAAACAAAATATATATTCTTCTTATCTACAGTGGCAACTATCATGCAACTCCCCGTCTCCCTTCTACTCCTCCAAGCCTTATAAAAACGAGGGCCTTATCTAGAGTTTGTAAGAGCCTAATGTCTAGCAGAGTCTGTGCTAAAATCACTCTGACAACACTGCATCTCAGGCCCAGCTCAAGCCATCCGGGCAGACAGATGATCTTTCCTTATCTCCAATTGTCCTGGCAATAAATGTCTTTTTTTAAAGATGCCTGTTTAGACTACCCCAGGGGAGGAGAACAGGTACCATCTCGCTTGCTGGGAGAAGATCTGGAGGCTTGCTCTGTGGCGTTCAAGGGCCGTGCCAGGAAAGCACAGCTCGGAGGAGGAGGAGGCTGCGGGTCCCCACGAGTCCAGAAAGAAGACCACCTGAAACAATGAGGAGATGGGGAGCCTCGGGCAGGGTGGGAAGTCTGAGTTTGGGTAATAAATACGTAGGGCTGGAGGCAGACACAGGGGAAGAGGGTTAAAGTGGGGAGAGTGATTTGCATCAGGCAAGACAAAGTTGCTGAGATTTGGGTGTCGCTTCTCAAAAAAGCTGGTGGCCTTTCAGGCGTGCTGTCAGGCACTGGCTGGGGATGGTGAGCAGCACAGACGGTGGAGTCCAAGACCTGAATGAAGCTCTGTCCCGGAGCTGCTGGGAGGCCTGGATCAAGGCTCTCTCCCTCTCTGGGCTCTGGAATTGGTCTTTCTGGAGCACGCTCCGTGGTGCTCGGGACCCCGGGTGCAGGAAGGCAGCCACCTGTGCCTGCATTGCTCGGGCTTGAGACGCGTGGCCCTGGAACTCACACGGGGTGGGCTGGGAGCCAGGTGAACACTCTTCCGGCTTCAGCCTTTGCCATGGATCCAACCTGAGTTTGCCTCTCCTCTGGCTTCTAGGGCGCTTGGTTTTTGGATACAAGTAATGAGTTTGTCGCAGTGAAAACCCTGGGGCAGCCCGGAGTCTCCCCAAGAGCTTCCTGTGAGAACCAGCACATCGGATGTATGGGTGGCTCAGCTGGTTAAGTGTCTGCCTTTGGCTCAGGTCATGATCTCAGGGTCCTGCGATCTAGCGCCGTGTCCAGCTCCCTGCTCAGCCGGGGAGCCTGCTTCTCCCTCTCCTGCTCCCCCAGCTTATGCTGTCTCTCTGTCAAATAAATTAATAAAATTAAAAGAAAGAAAGAAAGAAAGAAAGAGCACATCATCTCCACCTTCCCCCCTAAAAGCAGCATCTAATCTCGTGCTTCAGATGACCCAGTGACACAGATGCGTCTCTCTTCCTGGGAAAATCACTTCAGAACTGCACAGGGCAGTCCACATCTTCCCTCTAGCTACTTAGTCTAAATATAATTCCTCTCCTTAGTTTTGTTTTGCATTTCCCTAATAATTAGTGATGTGGAGCATCTTTTCAGGTGCTTATTGGCTTTTCCTATGTCTTCTTTAGAGAATGTCCATTTAAGTCCTTTGTTCAGTTTTTAATGGGGATGTTTTTTCATTGAGTTATAGAAATTCTTTTTTCCCCCAAGATTTTATTTTTAGGTAAGCTCTATACCCAACGTGGGGCTCAAACTCACTACCTCAAATCAAGAGTCGCAAGTTCTACTGACTCAGCCAGCCAGGTGCCCCTAGTTGTCAAAATTCTTTAGGTAGTCTGGATATTCCTCTGATATGAGACATAGGATCTGCAAATATCTCCCCCATTCTGTAGATTCCCTTTTCACTCTTTGGATTATGTCCTTGGATGCACAGAAGTTTTAACGTTTGATGTAGAGTCAAATTTATTTTTCTCTTTTTGCCTGTGCCTGTTGCCATCCTTTCTTAGTTTTAATTCATTCTTTTTAGTCCTGGTAAGGCAATCAGGGCTCAGAACATTGGAGAGAGGAGCATTCAGTCATGTATCTCCTTGGCATTTACTGCAGAGTACTTGGAGGGAGCAGACGGTGACGATCCAGGGCTGTCCTCTGTCAGAAGCCACAGGCAAAGCTTGAGATTCACTCTTGGAGTTTATTTCCTCTCTGCTCAGCCAGCTCAGCCTTATTTCAACTACGTGCTATCACCTTTCTTCCCAAAGCCACAATTCTCTGGATTTTGTGACCCTTGCCTTCCCGAGAGACACACAGCATAGCGGCCACACTTGTGGACAATTTCAGGGTCCTTATGATGTCAAATGGATGGACTGTGAGATGTGGGATGGTTTTGGAGAGCCAGGGGCACAGCGATTTTCATGATCACAGGATCCCAGACAGTGGGGGAGAACAGAACCTCATAGCCCTGTGCTCTCCTGGGCCCAACAACTCCTGGCATATGCATGCGCGCACGTGCACGAGTGTGTGTGTGTGTGTGTGTGTGTGTGTGTGTGTGTGTTGACAGAAGAAAGAGAGAAAGGGAAAGGCTGTAGCCACTTTGTTCCTTCCCTAGGAGGAAGCAGACCCTTATGCTCACATTTGGGACAGAAATCTGCCTTTTCTCTTCAAGGCTGACTCTGGTTTGGGACTCTCCGAAGCTGTTCTCTAAAGTGACTCTTTTGTTCAACTTCAGATATCGGCCTGTAACTCATTTTGTTTTTACTATAAAAAATTCCATTTTTTAAAAAAAGATTTTATTTATTTATTTATTCACAAGAGAGATTGAGAGAGAGGCAGAGACACAGGCAGAGGGAGAAGCAGGCTCCATGCAGGGAGCCCGACGTGGGACTCGATCCTGGGTCTCCAGGATCACGCCCTGAGCTGAAGGCAGGCACTCAACTGCTGAGCCACCCAGGCATCCCGAAAAATTCTTCCTTGACTATGAAATTAATTCACACACCCTGAAAAAATTTTGGAAAATGTAAACATATACAATGAAGACAATAGGAGCCATCTATAAAATCTCTATTGAGAGGCAGCCTTACATTACATTCTGAGGTATTTCTTTCCAGGTTTGAGAGGGAGAGGTGGGTTGGTAAGCAGAAAAACAGCTAGATAGACAGACAGGCATAGCTACTTCAGTAGGCATATATTTTCTTGGTTGATGTCACCCTATATTTCATTCCTTCTCTCTTCCCAGACCTCCTTATCTTCTCTCTCAGCTTCTTAGCTAATTGAGAAAACAGAAGCCATCCATGTGCTCTCACCCTACCGTCCACCCACCTACCTCTCTCAGGGCTTGTCTGTGACCCTCCTTCCCATCTACACGTGGCCACACTGCCCTTGGTCTTCTATAAGGCCGCTCTCTCCTCTCCTGTGGACTGGACCCCATTCCTTCCTGATGCTTAAAGGGGGTGGGTCCTACAAATCTCCCCTCTCTTCTTTGACTCATTCATTCTTTCTTTCCTTCTGGATCATTCTTGCCACCATCAGACACAGTATAATAGCTGCCTTCTTTCAAAACTAAACTCCCCCTTACTTAATTGCACATTCCCCTGAAAGCAGGGGATAAACCATGCCCATTCTATGAGGGATGAGTAGGTGCATTCAGTTGTAGTATAAGGTACACTGAGATTGTGGGAAGTGATTCTGGAAGGGGAGGCTGAGGTCAGAGGGCTCAGGGCTTAGTGTGCTTTATTCTAGAAATGATAGGGAATCATTTAGGGTTTTTGAGGAAGAGGGCCATGGAGGCTTCCTGTGTTGGCTTACAGCAATGAGGAATGGTGGGGAGGGCCATTGGGTGGCAGGGGTCCCAGCTCAGGCCAGAGAGGACTAGGTCCTCAGTGACCGAAGTAGCCATAGAACCCAGAAGAAGCACTCTGCAAGAGACCTGGTCTGGTGTGAATTTTTAAGTCACAAAAATAGGTTGGACATGACTGGAGAAGGAGTGAGGGGTAAAAGATACCTCCAGCAGTGGGACAGAATATTTATGAAAATGGGGTTCTCTCGCTTTTTAAAAGAAGGCCTGAGAGGAAGATAACAAGGCAGATGGTTTCTACAATGTGGAGGTGGGACGCTGGTTCTGGAATGCTTCCACTAGAGAGAGAACCATGAAGGTTTTGTCTGCTGGGCCTTCCCAAGAGTAGGCTAGGGTGACTGATGGTGGGAGGGGGGTTGGAAGGGTTCTCTAGGTACCTGCCCCTCTGCCAGTGGGGCCTCCTGTGGATGGCAGCAGGGGCAGGTGGTGTGCAGTGAGCCCAGTCCTGAGCAGGTGTGGAGGATGCTTCTGTGGAAGGGCTCTTAGTTTGATTCTCCTTCATTTACAAACAAAGCGAGAAGGGTCCCATGGAGGGGATTTGTGGGGGGAAGCAGAAAAATCTCTTGGTGAAAGGAAAAGTCTGGGATTGGACAGGGGGATGAGTGGTGGGGAGTGGGTATGGTGGGGATTGAGGACAGCTCTCAAAACTTACAAGTAACCGGGCAGCTGGGAGTGAGAAGATGGGAGACGTAGAAGAGTCCAGAAGGAGTCACTCGGGGAACAAGTCCTTTCGCAAGCAGACCAGAAGGGCTTGGAGGGGAGCTGTCGAGCTCTGCAAGGCCTCTTGGGTTCCTCTCTTTATTTACATGAAAGGTAATATTTTCACTTCTGAACTTGGAAAGTAGGACCCCTCCCAACCTCTTCCTTGAAAAGGGAGCACCAACGGCCAATTGGTTATTTATTTCTTTCTAATCCTGTGGTTTTATGGGGCCGTAAATGAGGGCAGCAGGGAATTAAAGAAAAAGGTGTAGCCAAGACAAATAGCAGAGTCCTTGCCCATGTGGCACTTGCAGTCTAAAGGTGTGCATGATGCAATCTCATGGTCGCTGTGTTCCCAGGAGGTCAGGGGGAGGCTACCAGGGCCAGTCCCGGGGGAAGCCAGGACGTATTTGGGAGGGACAGGTGGCCTCAATCCACAAAGAATAACTGAAGGAAAGGCTTCTCCTGGAGCAGTGAGGGGACACATGGCAGGTCAGCGCAGGTGGGCACAGGCAGGCGGCAGGATGGGAGATAGCTGGAATGATGCAGGATGGAAGGGACCCTGAGCTCATCTTCATTTTGGAGAAGTTTTCGTTTTGGGGTCATAGTTGAGTAGAGAGAACTGGGGAGCAGGAGACTTGAGTAAGGCCAGCAGGTGCCCAGCTGTATGACAGAAGCTACCAAGAGTCCCCTGGCCTCACCAGGCGATTGGCGATTCTGGATGCCTCTCCCAAGGGAACCACCTCTCACGCCTGGACTATTTGGGGATGTGTTTAACACTGATGAGATGAAGAGCCCATGCATCTGTGACAAGGAAGTACTCCCCGAAATAAGTTAGTGAAAAGTAATCTGGATATTTGGGGACTTTAGCAAGTTCTGGAAGGCTAGAAATGAAGAAGAGGCTGTCCTGTTAACATGGCTTTAGTGGAGGTGTGGTCCCTGGGGAGAGAGGCCAGCCTGGGTTTGTTAGCAGTTTTCTTTTCTTTTCTTTTTTTTTCTTTTCTTTTCTTTTCTTTTCTTTTCTTTTCTTTTTTTCTTTTCTTTTCTTTTCTTTTCTCTTTTCTTTTCTTTTCCTTTCTTTTCTTTTCCTTCCTTTCTTTCTTTCTTTCTTTCTTTCTTTCTTTCTTTCTTTCTTTCTTTCTTTCTTTCTTTCTTTCTTTCTGATTTTACTTATTTATTCACGAGAGAAAGAGAGAGAAAGTCAGAGACATAGGCAGATGGAGAAGCAGGCTCTCTGTGGGGAAGCCAATGTGGGACTCGATCCCAGGACCATGGAATCATGCCAAGGCATGATGGCATCATGCCAAGGACCTGTGGCCAAGGCAGACACTCAACCACTGGGCCACTCAGGTGCCCCTGTTAGTGGTTTTCTAGTGCAGGCCAATTGGCATTGGATTCCTCAGCAGAGAGTGGTGACTTCCCAGGCCACAGCATGTTGAGTAAAGGATCTTATAATCCATACATTCAACCTTGGGGACATCATGCTGAGTGAGATAAGCCAACCAGAAAAGGACAAACACTGTATGATTCCACTTACTTGTGGTTCCTGAAATAGTCAAATCTAGAGAGACAGGAAGTAGAACAGGGGCTGCCAGGGGCTGGGGGCAGGGGAGGGGGTGTTAGTGTTTACTGGGGACGGGTTCAGTTTGGGAAAATGAAAAAATTCTAGAGATGGATGGTGCTGATGGCTGCACAGCCATGCATGTGTACCCAATGCCTCTAACTAGTACACTTAAAAATAAGATGGTATAGGGGCACCTGGGTGGCTCAGTTGGTTAAGCAACTGCCTTTGGCCTGGGTCATGATCCTAGGATCCTGGGGTCAAGCCCCACGTCAGGCTCCCTGCTAAGTGGGGAGCCTGCTTCTCCCTCTCCCTCTGCCCTTCCACCTGCCTGTGAGTGTTCTCTCTCTCTCTCTCTCTCTCTCTCTCTCAAATAAATACATAAAATCTTTTTTTAAAAAATGAGACAGTATGTCTTACATGTAGCATGCATATGTAAATCTGCAAGTCACTTGGGATGGACTTTCTTTGCATCAGTCTGGTTCTGACCTGGATTTGGCTCTCTGAGCCAGTAGGTGGTGGCTGATGGGGAGTCAGGCAGCTCTTCTCCATTGGGTCATGATAAATGGATAAACACCACCCTGTTTTTAAGTCAGTCTCCTCTGCGTGGGGGGCAGACCTCTGGAGCCCACTCACCTCTGGGAGAAAGGCAAAGGGTGCCCCTGCAACATGCAAAGTGAGGCCCAGGGTCTGAAGCCACAGCACCCCCTCATCCCTTCCCCTCCTCCCCACCGCGGCAAAGAGGCAGGGAAATGCAAGTAGATGGTGTTGGTCAGGAGCAGCTGGCCATTTGGAAGCACGGGTTTCCACGTCTGGGTCTCTATCGCCATCGTTAACCGGTGAGCTGCTAACCCCCCTGCACCTCAGCTCCCTAATCTGTAAGGTGGCCTCCTTATTATCCATCCCTCAGGATTTAGAGACTTCTGTAATATAAAATGTACAAAGCACGGGGGGCTTTGCACGTGCAAGGGGCTTGCACGGCGAAGCTGTTCAACGATGCCACTTACCTTCCTCAGCCACCTCCCCGCCTTGTAGCCATGTAGTCCTGGGGGTTCAGGCTGCGGTCACAGAATACCGCACCCGGAGTGTCCTAAGCCCCACACATTTATTTCTCTCGGTTCTGGAGGCTGGGAAGTCCGAGATCATGGTGCCGGCGGATTCCGCGTCTGGTGAAGACCCACTTTCTCCCGCCTTCTTGTTTTGTCTTCAGCGGGCTGAAGGGGTTAGGGAGTTCTGTGGAGTCTCTTCTTTTTATTTTTTATTTATTTTAATTTTTAAATTATTATTTTTTATTGGAGTTCAATTTGCCAACATATAACACCCAGTGCTCATCCAGCCAAGTGCCCCCCTCAGTGCCCATCACCCAGTCACCCCAAACACCCACCACCCCCCTCCCCTTCCACTACCCCTTGTTCGTTTCCCAGAGTTAGGAGTCTCTCATGTTTTGTCACCCTCCCTGATATTTTCACTCATTTTCTCTCCTTTCCCTTTATTCCCTTTCATTAATTTTTATATTCTGTGGGGTCTCTTTTATAAGGGTACTAAACCTGCTTATCACTTCCCAAAGGCCCTACCTCCGCATATCATCACTTGGGGGCATTAGGATTTTAACATATGAATTTCAAGGGACCACAAACTTGCAGGTCATAGCAGTATAATTTAAGAAATACACAGAAAGCTCCTTCCCTTGAGATTTTAAAGAAGAGGGCAGATGTCTTTCTGCCGTGGAGTTTTGGAGGGAGGGCGGGGACAGAAGGTCTTCTGCAGGTCCTTGGCCCCCAAATCCTGACTTTCACAGGGGTGGCCTTTCCATGCGTGAGGGCTTCTTCGGGACTGTCTTTTCCTGATGATGTTTATGAATATGTCTGTGAAAATGCCCCATTCCACCAGTGGGCAGAGAGTTTATTTTTGGCCAGTCAGCAGCCGGATAAAGACCTGGTCATGGCCTTTGGCTCACAGCCCCTCGTTAGGCGCTGAGGGCCAGGGTTGGTGGCCATCAAGAGAGGTGTCCTGACCCTCCCGCAGTCGGGTCAAAGTGACCTCCAGCCAGCTCCAGGCCAGAAGCCAAAAAGGATAAAGCGGAAAGTATTAAGTTGTCTGGATTTGATTTGATTTTTCATTTTTTTTTTTTTAAGTTTTTATTTATTTATGATAGTCACAGAGAGAGAGAGAGAGGCAGAGACACAGGCAGAGGGAGAAGCAGGCTCCATGCACCGGGAGCCCGATGTGGGATTCGATCCCGGGTCTCCAGGATCGCGCCCTGGGCCAAAGGCAGGCGCCAAACCGCTGCGCCACCCAGGGATCCCTGTTTTTGTTTTTATTGAAGTTGGATTTGTCACCATATAGTGTAACACCCAGTGCTCATCCCATCAAGCACCCCCCTCAGTGCTCATCACCCAGTTACCCCATCCCCCACCCGCCCTGGATTTTATTTTATATGATGTAAAACATCTGAGCACCAGGAACTAGAAGTCTAGAAATTGGGAGTCCAGAGGAAAAATACATTGGAAGGTTGTACTTTGCCACTTCTCACTACCATTAGTAAGGAGAGATTGGGAGTGATACAAAGGTAAAAAGAGCCGAGGGAACAGAAAATCATGAGAGCATGTGGAAGAATTTGGGCTCTTGTGCACTACTGGTGGGAGTGTAAAATGAGGCAGCCACTGCCCCATTTAAAGTTCCTCAAAAATAATTAAGCCTGGAATTGTCATTTGATGCACAAATCCCACTTTGGGACACATATTCAAAAGAATTGAAAGCAGGGCCTCCAAGAAATCTTCATGCACCCACGTTCAGAGCAGGATTATTCACAGTTGCCCAAAGGTGGAAGCAACCACGTATCCATCAGCGGATGGAGGGATAAATGAATGTGGTCCATGCATACAACGGCATAGTATTCAGCCTTAAAAAGGAAGGATGTTCTGACACAGGCTCCTGCGTGGATGAACCTCGAGGGCATTCTGCTAAGTGAAGTAAGCCAGCCACGAAAAGACAAAGACCGTATGATTCCACTTACGTGCGGTATCTAGAATGGTCAAATTCACAGAATTCAGAAAACAGAATGGTGGTTGCCAGGGACTGCAGGGGTACAGAGTGAGCAGTAGTTTAATGGATATGGAGTTTCAGTTCAAAAAGACACAAAGAAGACTGGAGATGGATGCTGGTGATGGTTGCACAACAATTAATGCCCCTGGAGTGTACACGTGCAAGTGGTTAGGAGGGTAAGTTTTCTGTTATGTGTGTGTTTTGCCTTAGTTAATTTTAAAAAATAGAGCTGAGGTTGTGCAGGGGTGCAGAAGCCAGTGAGGTGGTTGGGAGGGACGGGTAGCCTCTCTTCTTAAGGAACGGACCTTAAGGAACTCTAGGGAGTTCTTCTCCCTAGAGAAGGTGCAAGTGGGCACAGGCAGGGAGGGAGGCAGTGGGGTTTGAGAGAAGCAGGGTGAGGAGGGACCCAAAGTTCAACCCCTTTGTTTTAGAGAAGTAAAAGAAGAGGTTTGTGGTTGAATGGAGGGAGCAAGCAGGCAGAAGCCTCAGTTTCCGCATCTGTACAATGGGGTTTGTGAACCATCTTCCTTAGCATAGTCCCTGGGACACAGGTCCTCTAGGTTTTTGGTGTGTGGCTAATCCCCTGGCTCTGGTTCTGGAAGGAGTTCACCAGGACAATCCTCGGTAGGATTTCTGGGGGATGGGAGAGGATGTGGGCAGAGCCCAGGGGCTGATTGATGCTGCCACCGATCAGTCTAGGTTCTCTCTGGTGTCCCTTGAAACTCTTTATCATCCCACCCACCTGCCTGCCTTCTGTGTTACTGCTCTCAGCTTCCTTGTCTGCCACCTTTTTAAAAATTTTATTTTATTTGAGAGACAGAGAGAGAGAGAGGAAGAGAGAGAGAGAGAGACAGCATGTGCTCAGGGAGAGGGGCAGAAGGAGAAGCAGACTCCACTGAGCCGTGAGTCCGAGCGAGGGCTCAATCCCAGGACCCCAGGATTGTGACCTGATGTTCAACTGACTGAGCCACCCAGGTGCCCCATCTGCCACCCACTTTTCTTTCTTCTCCTGGGTGCCATTCCTTTTCCTTCATGTCCAAAAGCAGCAAAGAAATACCATTTTTGTGTGAGGCTGACTTTTACCGAAGGCCTGGGTGCCAGCAAGGAGATGTTCACCTCTCAGGACAACAGGGCAGACACATTTAAATGCAACATTGGACAGTATTGTTCTGGGGTTCTGCGTAGCCTTGCAAGAGAATTTTCCCTCACATGAGAATTTAGTACCGACTGCCATGTTGTACCCCCTCTCCACAGACCCTCCTCCTACTCTTGCCTTTCGTCCTGCCCTGACTATTTCTTCCTTGTCAGATTGTGCAGAAACTCGAAATTCCTTTCACCTTACCATGCACGGTGGGGCAGCTCTGTATCTGGCTGCCATGCTTCCTGAGGGCAGGGGTTGGGGATGTGGGAGGTGCTACTCACCTTTCTCTTCTAAGAAGCCCCAGTCAGGTATTTCCTGAGAAGGAAAGGAGATAATGTAGGTGAACACAGGAGAGTGTGGAATGAGGCTTAGACAAGAGCAACGAGCCTCCTCATTGACCCTGACTGTGAGGCTGCTTCCCTGACAAAGGGGCCCAAGAGTTGTAGCAGCAGGGCAGGTGCATGGGTGACAGGATAGCCCCCATCTCCCTCACGTGGCCTGGGCTCTGCAGCAGCACAAGAGAGGCTCCGTCCCAAAGCCTTAAGGATGGGTTCCTGTGGGTGGAGGCCAAAGCCCTGGATGGAGAGCTCAACTGCCATGTGTGCAGGAAGACACTGATTTTTCATCTGGTACATGTTGGTTCTATGGTCCAAGGTGAGGGAAGTGCATAGCATTGGAGTGAGGAGGTTGGGTCTCAGGTAGGCACATCTGCCCCATCTTAGCTGAGTGACTGGGCAAGTTAGCCCCTCTGTGTCTTCTGTGAAGCATGGAGATAATAAGGGGCTACCTTATGGGGTTGTTGCAAGGAGTCGGTGAAATACTGTGTACAAAATAATTTGGCATATAGTAAGTGCTCAGCAAAACTCACCTGATGGCATAATGATGATCATCATGGTTATGTCAAAGCCCCAGGGTTGAAGAATGTGCAGCCTGGTAGGAGGCCAGGTATGCTATGTCCCTAGGGAAGTCCAGCCCATTTGCACTGCACCATTCCTGTCCTGTTTTTGAGAACGCTCAGAACACAGGTCTGGGGTGGGGAACAGGACTAGCCAGGAGCCCCTGGCAGTGATTTGGGGTGAATGAGCAGGACCAGGTATTAGGCTGTAGTTGCCAAGGAGTTGGACATAAGTGAGGAGACTGTTAGGCACTGCCATGGGCATTTGTGAGTCTTCCTTGGCAGCTCTAAACAGAAGGAGAGAGATGTCCATCTTTGGGGGCAGGTTCAGAAATCACAATTCCTGTCGTTGAGAGGTGACCAGGATGATGTCCCAAGTCCTTTGGTTTTGTTTAATGTTCAGCAAAAGATACTTCCTGCCATTGGATACCATCCCTGAGACAGGGGGGGATGCAGGGATGTGGACCAAGAGAGACTTCCCAGAAGAGGAAGTGGGTTCTGAAGGATGAATAGGAGTTTGCAAGTTGGATGATACCAGAGCAGGGCATCCTGGGTGCACAAGCCAGTGTATGCTAATATATTTGGTGATGTATCCTCTCCCTTTGGCTCCTGTTACACCAGACTGTTTGCTGCAGCCCATGCTCCCCTAGCCCTGCTGCCTTACTGCCAGCTGCTGAGACCTGGTCTGTCATTCGGGCAGTGTCACCAGGATTCTATGGCATTGCTCACTGGATAAGGGTACTGATATCCCTACCCCCTTATACCTACAAATCCTGATGCTGGAGGTCTTGGGGAGGAGTGGAGGGTATGTGGGCAGAAAGAAAAGGCAGGAAAGCATATTATGTGAATACAGGTACCTCTACATGTGGAGACATTTTTTGGGTGACGAATATGTTCATTCTTGCAGCTCTGGTGATGGTCTCATACATGTGTCAAAACCTATCAAATTGTAGGGGCACCTGGTGGTTCGGTTGGTTAAGTGTCTGCCATTGGCTCAGGTCATGAGCCAAGACCCTAGGATCCAGCCCCTTATTGAGTTCCCCTCTCAGCAGAGAGTCTGCTTCTCCCTCTCCCTCTGCACTTGTGCATGTGCTCTCTCTCTCTCTCTCACTCTATCTCAAAAAAATAAAAAAATTAAAAAAACCCTCATCAATTTGTATACTTAAATGGTGCAGCTTATTATATAGGGGTTATGCATCCACAAAACTTAAAAAACAGTACATTGGTGCCTTAAAATTTTTGGTTGCTTTTTTTCTTTTTAAAGGTTTTATTTATTCATGAGAGACACAGAGAGAGGCAGACAGAGGCAGAGGGAGAAGCAAGCTCCCCACAAGTAGCCTGGGATCACACCCTGAGCTGAAGGCAGATGCTCAACTGCTGAGCAACCAGTGTCCCTTTTGGTTGCTTTTTAAACATGTTTATTTTTTTTAAAACATGTTTATTTTTCAGTGTAAAACTAGTACAGGATTACCAGAGAAATTTAGAAATTCATGAAAGCAGGAAAAACAAAGTGAATCACAATGTGTTTGCTTTTGCTTTTTGGTGAGGGATCATTATTACCAAACCAAAATATGTGCATGAGGCTCACCCAGCATCAGTCGCACTGAATGGAGAGTCTCCTGGGGGCCTGTGTCCTGCAAATGTCTAACTACTCCCCCACCCTGAGACTCTGGTCCAGTGAGTCTGAGAGGGAGATCTGGAATCTGAGTTTCAAGCTACGTGGTGCCTGGGTGGCTCAGTCCGTTAAGCGTCTGACCTTGGTTCAGGTCAAGATCTTAGGGTCCTGGGATGGAGCCTGGAGTCAGGTTCCCCATTCAGCAGCAAGTCTGTTTGTCCCTGTCCCTCTGCCCTCCTCCCCTCCCCTGTTCTTCTCTCTCTCAAGTAAAAACAAAAACAAAAACAACAAAAAAACCCCCACTATCTTCTCTTCTCAAAAACTCTGATCTAGGCAGCCCACAGCCTAGTTTTTGAGGAATGCTAAGATGGAGAGTGAATCACGAAGCCCTGATAGTCCCAGACCTTTTCTCCTTAGTCCCAACCATGCTACTAGTACCCCCGGATACATGTTGAGGTCACAGCTGTGTGGTGAGAGAGAACTGGCTGATTCTAGTCTTAAGAAGTCTTGTAGAGGTACCTCGGTGTCTCAGTCGGTTGAGGGTCTACCTTCGGCTCACATCACGATCCTGGGGTCCTGGGATCGAGCCTGCTCCCCTTCCCGTCTGCCTCTCCCCACCCCCACTCCAGCTCATGTTCTCTCTCTCTCAAATAGATAAATAAAATCTTTAAAGAAAAGAAGCCTTGTAGTAGCAGCAGCAGCAGTAATATTAATGGTAGTAGTGCTAATATTTTTTAAAGATTTATTTATTTATTTATTTGAGAGAGAGAGAGAACACGAGTAGGAAGGTCAGAAGGAAAGAGAGCCTCAGGCAAGCTCCCCACTGAGTGTAGAGCCTGGCTTGGGGCTCAGTCTCAAGACCCCGAGATCATAACTTGAACTGAAACCAAGAGTTCGTTGCTCAACAGACTGTGCCACCCAGGTGCCCCAGCAGTAGTGCTAATGTTAGTGATACTAATAGTGGTGCTGGTCCTAATGGTTATAAAGGTAATGGCAATATTAATGGTAGTAGTGGTAGTATGAATGGTAGCAGTAGTAGTGCTAATACTAATGGTTACAATAGTAGTGGCAATATTAGTGGCAGCAATAGTAGTAGGGATATTAATGGTAACAATAGCTAACATTTACGGAGCTAATGCATCTAAGGCACTGTTTCAAGAGCTCTCCCTGTGTTATCTCAGTGCTAGTGGTTAAGAGCAAGTTCGATGTTTCAGTGTGAACTTCACCCTGCCACCACGAGTTCTGCAGCCTTGGGCAAGTTACCTAAAAGTCTTAAGTTTCACATGTCTCCAAAGCAGATATACAGATGGTCAACAAGCACACAAAAAGATGCTCAACATCAATAATCATCTGGGAAATGTAAGTCAAAACTCCAAGGAGACACCACCTCGCTCACATCCGTTTGGATGGTTGCTATCAGAAAAAATAGAAAATCAGTGCTAGTGAGGATGTAGAGAAATCAGAACCCTTGTGCTCTGCTGGTGGGAATGGTTGGTGTAGCAACTGTGGAAAACGGGATGGTGGATCCTCAAAAAAATAACCATTTTATCCAGAAAATCCACTTCTGGGTATAGACACAAAAGAATGGAAAGTGGAGACTCGAATGGATATTTGCACACCATGCTCATAGCATTATTCAGTGGCCAAAAGATGGAAACGACCCATCTTTGTTGATGATAAACAAAATGTGGCATACACGTTTAATGGAATTCTACTATTCAGCCTTTGCAAGGAAGGACATTCTGACCCAGGATCCCACATGGATGAACCTTGAGGAAGTTATGCTGAGTGAAATCAGCCAGTTACAAAAAGACAACGACTGTATGATTCCACATAGATGAGGTACCTAGAGTAGTTAGACTCATAGAGATGGGGAGTAGAAAGGTAGTTGCTAGGGCCTGGGGGGAGGTACTGAGGGGGCTTATGGTTCAATGTCAATTTGGGAAGATGAAAATGTGTTGGGGGCACCTGGGTGGCTCAGTCGGTTAAATGCCTGATGCTTGTTTTCAGCTCAGGTCATGATCTCAGTGTGGTGAGATTGAGCCCCACATCAGGCTCTGTGCTCAGCAGGAAGTCTGCTTGAGATTCTCTCTCTCAACCCCTCCCTGCCCGTCCCTCTTTAAGAAATTGTTCTGGAGTTGGATGAGGGTGATGGCTGCACAACAGTGTGAAGGTACTTAATGCCTCTGAGCTGCACACTGACAAATGGTTAAGATGGTAATTTCATGTTATGTGTATTTTGTAGTTAAAAAAAGAGAAGGGGGAAAAGCTCCTAGGTTCCAGTTTCTTCCTTTCTAAAATTGGGCAAAAACTCTCCCCTACCTCTGAGGATGTGAGGGTTGAACGTATGAACATGTCTCACACCTGAGAGAGGCAGCCAGCCCCGGGTGAGTGGTCAGCAATGCTCACTGCTGTGATGCTTGTTAGTGTCATTTCAAGGGCCAGTGCCCGGGGATGGTCAGCCCTTTTCTGGGTGACCTCAGGCACATCCCTACACAATTCTGGGCCTCGGTTTCTCCACACAGGAAAGAGGAGCTGGGATCATCGCCCTAAATGTGATGATCTGTGCAAGCTGCCTGTTGGAATCACCCTCCTAGAACCTGGAACTGACATCCAGGGGCAGCTCTGGCCCCTTTATTCTGCTGGCAGCCAGGGCTGAGACCGCTCTGCTGAGATTGGCAATGCTGGGGTGATGTGGGGTAAGTCGGGATTTGTGACTCACAACCCCCCATCTGGAGAAGCCCTGGAGAAGCTCGTATTTGATGGACCTTCCCCCTATGGGTGTGTGACACGCGGTCCTGGTGTGTGCAGGCGTGTGCATGCTTGTGCCTTTGACTTGTGGCCATTGACACATCAGTGCGTTGTCTGTGCAAGCAGCAGCGGAGGTGTGAACGTGGAGGGAGGGGGCGCTGTGTGGAACAGCACACCCCTCAGGGACCAAGGACATGGGGAGGCCTTATGGCGGCATCTTTCCAGCCTCGCCTGCACACAGGGGAGGCTTCTACAACACTGGTGCCTGAGTCTCAGAGTCCCAAGGCCCTGGTCTCATTAGTCTGGGGATGGCCTGGGCTCCGGGATTTTTCACAGCTCCCCTGGGAGGTTTGCTGTACAGCCAGGTAGAGAGCCTCTGCCTTCAGGGCCAAGGAGAGGAGGCCCCAGCCCAGCAAGTCTAGTCCAAGGGCTGTGTGGTGTGTGAGGGAGGCTACCTGTAAGCTGTTTATTGCCTGCTTGAATTACTGGGTAAATATTGACCCGAGGCTCTGGTGTCCCAGGAGCTACCTGTTGTTTTCACGGGCACATCTCTGGTGCGGTGGGGACACCTCAGGCTTGGGCTGTGCCAGCCAAGAGAGAGGCAACACGGAGGCTGAGCATCTCTCCAGGAACCCGGTGCCAGGTCCTCCACTGGAAGCTGGGCTTTGTGGGCAGGCACATTGATATGAGGGAGAAGACAGAGCGGTGGAGTCAGGCTGATGTTGCTCAAATGAGCCACGAGAACTTTGACAAGTGTTCGAAGCTGTCTGAACCTCAGTTTCCCCATCTGTATGACAAGAAGAGCAGTAGCTATCTGCAGAGTTACTGTGAGGATAAAGTGGCATGCTGCATGTAACATGCCCGTCACATAGCAGTTGCTCAATAAATGGGCTTTTTTTTTTTTTTTTTTTTTTCTGGACTAGAGAACCAGCCAACTGCCTGGTCTGTGGGAAGTTGCTGCAGTCCTCCTGCCACCAGGATGGTGTGTTACCCAGTGAGAAGCTGATGGCCCCTGGGCCAAAGGAGACAGAACTCTTTCCCTTCCTGTTATGGGCCGATTTGTGACCTTCCATCCCCAAACTCCTGTTTCAAAGTCCTAACTCTCAGCATCTCAGAATATGATTGTGTTTGGAGACAGGGCCTTGAAGAGGCACTTGCATTAAAATGAGGTAATCGGAGTGGGCCCTAATCCAATTGGACTAGTATTTTTATAAGAAGAGGAGATTAGAACACAGACACGTACAGAGGGAAGCCGTGCAAGGACCTGGGGGAAGACGGCTGACTACAGAGCAAGAGAAAGAGGCCTCAGGAGAAACCAGCCCTCCTGACACCTTGATCTTGGACTTCCAGCTAAATGATGAGAAAATACATTTCTGCACTTTAAGCCTTCCAGTGTGTGGTACTTGGTGATGGCAGCCCGAGCAAACTCATACAAGTTCCTATAGCAAAGGGAAGGGAGAAGAAATGGGTAGGAAATATCAGAAAGGGAGATAGAACATGAAGACTCCTAACTCTGGGAAACGAACTAGGGGTGGTGGAAGGGGAGGAGGTGGGGGGTGGGGGTGACTGGGTGGCGGGCACTGAGGGGGGCACTGGAAGGGATGAGCACTGGGTGTTATTCTGTATTTGGCAAATTGAACACCAATTAAAAATACATTTATTATTTAAAAAAAACAAAAACAAAAACCGCTCCAGATCCTGCTCCTCACCAACCACATCAAACTCTGTCCTCTTCTCCCAGCTTCTAAATCCTGGACTCCTCCCCTGCCCCCCCCCCCCCCCCCCCGGAGAATCCACTCACTGAGTTCTAAAATCTCCCAGCTTTTTCCGTCACTGTCATAACCCATTGGCCACCTTCTCTCTCTGAGAAGAGAGATTGGTCTCCGCAGAGACCAAGGATTGGTCAGATGAGAGAAGGATTGGTCACCGCATCCTCTCTTGCTCACCTCTGCTCCAGGACAGCCTTGGTACCAAGTTAATTTTTCAAGGTCAAATGTGATCACATGACGGAGCACCTCCCCACCTGCTTGGCCCAACCCCTTTCCCTCACTGTGATCTATGCTTTCGCTACATAGAACCCCTTTATGGTTTCTGGAATGTGCTGTGTTAATCTTATGCCCCTGGGCCTCTGATCTGGGCCCCCCGCCTGAGCACATTCCACCTTTCCTGCTGTCAAACTCCTATTCATTCTTTATAGCCCCTGTGTGATGTTCCCTCTCAGAAGCCCTCCTGGACGTTCCAGGATCATGATCAGCCCTCCCTCTTCTCTCTGCCTTCCTGGCCCGTGTACAAACACTATCACATGCAGTTGTGAGATGCTCTGGTTCTGTGTCTTTCCTCCTACCCGGAGTGTGAGCTGATGAAATCAAGGACCTTGCCTTATTTATCTCACATTCCAAGCATCTTGCCCCATGTCTGACATGCTTGGTGTGAAATAGCTGCTTCTCAAATGAAGGGGTTAAATGTATAGTTTAGACCAAGATTTTAGGCTGGCTAATTCCTTATCATGGGGGCTATCTTATGCTTTGTAGGATGTTGAGCCTCTACCTGCCAGAGGCCAGTAGTACTTCCCTTCTCAAATTTGGACACCCTCAAATATCTCCAGACTATATCAGATGTCCCCAGGGGACAAAATTGCCAAGTTAAGAACCACTGTGAGGCTTGCAGAGATCTCTGACCTCCTGAGAACAACACTGTTGGCACATCCAAGGCTATCATGACATCAATGTTGATTTTGTTAGAGTAGGAATCAGAAATAAACAGCAATTTTGGAAGCTTTGTGCTGACAGGGGTCCTATGAAAAATGGCAGGGAGACCAGGAGTCCTTTTCTAGTAATAAGGTTAAGGAGACCAAGTTTCTAAAATTGTGGCTTGAGTTTCCTATAAATTGGGTGCAAACTCAATGGGAGAGGATACACATTTCCCAAGCAGAGGGTCTGACGGCAGTTGGGACCACAGTTTTCAGAAATCACATTGGTGCCCATTCCATCTTAAATCCCCTCTTTTTTCTTTACTGATTTTCTCCAAAATTACTTTGGCCCTGAAGCTTCTTCAGCACCCCAGTAAGCATCAGTGTCCTCAGAGCACCTTGCATTGCCCTCATTTTGTCAGATGTATCCACCAGTGTCTGAGTGTCCCTCTGCTTGCCTGCTGTCCATCTCTGTCTCACCCATGCCCAGCATGGTGACTTGAGGAAGAGCATGTTCCTTCCTGTGTTGACCCTGGCTTGCTCTGGTGGCCTCTCTCAGGGGTGAATTGGGCATATTTTCTGATCTCCCTGCACTCTGTTTCCTCTCTTGTAAAACCAGGGTCATAATATCTACCTCACTGTGAGTGTACAAGGATAAGTGCTCAATAATGTCAGCTCCTCGCAGTCCTACAGGTCAAGGCACAAAACTTTATTATTTAGTGACAAGGTAAGAGATGGCTGGATAAATTGCCTTTTTTTTTTTTTTTTTAAAGATTTTATTTGAGAGAGAGCAAGAGGGAGAGAGAACCTGAAACAGATTCCGCACTGAGCAGAGAGCCCAACATGGGGCTCAATCCCATAATCATAAGACCATGACCTGAGCCGAAACCAAGAGCCAGACACTTAATTGAGCCACCCAGGCATCCCATGAACTGCCTTTTCTATACAAAGCAAATTTTCTATATAAAGCAAGGAAGTCCTCTTACCTGGCACAGTAGCACACCTCCATAGGTCCTCCTTCCAACCACATCATTGTCTAAATCCAATTTCCTTGAAACAGTGACATATTGAGTCTTACCAGTAGACTTTTGAGATAAAATATAGGATGCTCAATTAAATTTGAATTTCAGATAGACAATGAATAACTTTCTGCAGAAATATGTTTCAAATACTGCATGGAATATACAATAAAAATTATTCATTGTTCATCTGAAATTCAAATTTAACTGGGCATTCTGTGTTTTTTCATGCTGAATCCACAAGCTTGCTAACTGGCCATTGACATCGGGTAAATACATTTGTTAGACCCTTTCCAGAGAGGTTTAGTTAGGAAAAGAATAGGAGGCTCATAGAATCACCTCTTGGTGGCAACCAGTAAAAAAGATTATTGGCTTGACAAAATTTTAGCTAGGCACCCCACTCTTCTCCTAGGCCCTTCTGTGCACTTCCTGATAAAATCCAGTTTTAGCAAGAACCCTTCTAAGGCAATTGAACAAAACGCCCTCATCTTTTATATCAGATCAAGATCCTGGGGCCCCACCACCTCCTTGTGATATCTGACCGCCCTGGTCTGCTTTCACTGGGAGTCCCATTAGGTTGGTTTTTAGCCAGAAACCTTCTCACCTCTAATGTTTTCTCTTCATTTTCTGTCTGTTGACCCCCACCTTGGCTATAAATCCACACTTGCCCATGCTCTATTCAGAGCTGAGCCCAGTCTCTCTCTCCCATCATAAAATCCCCTACAGTGGTTCCCATATTGTCCTGATAGGTCTGCATAAAGTCGGCCTCACCATCTTCAACAAGGATCATTGATTTTTTTTCTTTTCTGATACCAGTGCAATAGTCCTGATGGATCCTTTTATATGGATTGGTTCACCAGCTGAGTTTTATCTGTCATGAAACAGCTTTAAAGAATACAAGAAAGCCTAGTTTCCACTGATCCTGTTGCTTTTACATGAAACATGCGTGTAAGGCTTCTGTGCTGGCCCTTCTTCTCAAAATTTTTGGCAAAGGTGACCAAAAAATAGCTTCTGTGGAAATTATTTATTTAGTATTAATGGGGCAAAGTTAGATCTTGGCTAGACATTTCAAGTAAACAGGATCACTCTGCATAGCCTTGTTTGAAACCAGAGATTTCCTGTGACCCCTAGAGTTTTAACAAGAGCCAGAGAAGTTATATTTATAGAAACCCCGTTAATTTTACCCCCCACCTCCGCATTTAATCCCAAATACAACAAATCCCGGAACGTCTGCAGACAGTGGCCTGTTTGATGGATGAGGCCAGGAGGCGATTCCTTGATGCGGTTGTGTTGATAAATGGAGGCTGGGTTGAGGTTGTCACAGTGGAGCTGGGGGTGGATGCCAGTGGGTATACAATATTTTTAAGAAGCTGCAAACACAATCAATTAATAAAAACATTAACCCCCAGCACACAGTGTCTTTCGGTCAAGTTTCTTGGAGGGCTTTGCAAATTGCTCCTGACCTCAGCAGCTTAAAAGAATTCCCAGGCAGAGCTGGAAATACTGTGGCTTTTTCATATTTCTTCTTGAGTCATCCACTGTCTCCATTATTCCTAAACATTTGCTCAGGCACTTTGTGGAAGCTGACTTTGGTGGAAGCCCCTGCTGGCGGGGCTGTCAGTTGCATAGACTGCTGTAAGCTGCCTACCAAAATTTTTTCCTACTGGAAGACCTTCCTACTCCTGTGAGAGCTTGAACCAGAAGGAATTTCCAAAGGGAGAGAGGGGAAAATACCTCGAGTTTCCAGAATCCGAGGATTCTTCTACTCTTAACAGAGGATCAGCAAAGTGCTGGGGTGTGGGAGGCGTCATGGTAAAAAGAATATCAGAAGATCCGGGTCTTAGCCCTGGCCACAGGTGACCTTGGGCAAGGTTACTTACATAGTCTAACCTTTACTTTTCTCATCTGTTTAACAAGGGAATAACATTGTCTATTCTACTAGGTTGTTCTGAGGGATTTCCAGTGAGATAATGCATGTACGGGAAATATAAATTATTGTTATTGTGGTCAAAAGCTGTATTGGCATCTGAATTGAGGCATATCTATTGGACCTAGTGTACTGGGATGACCCATGGACCTCACAATCATGGGGACATCATTGAGTTGTAATTTTAGTCTTCTCAGAAAGGCCTGATGATGACGTCCAGCCAACCTGTGAGTAGAACCTCCCTAGTGACCTGCTATCTCTTCTGGGGCTCTTTGGGGACAGAAAGTACCTTCAGGTCACCATGGTCCTCCCTTCAGCCAATGTTTGTCCAATTACAAGAAACATTTCTTTTCAGTGATAGAGAAAAGAGACGAGAAGAGAAAATACTAGAATGTATTGCAAATAGGTTGAGTTTTGATTTGTGAAACTTTTGTTTCAGATAGTTTATACACATCCATGTGTGTCTGTGTGTCACACTGTAATTGAAAATACATTTCCTGGGATGCCTGGATGACTCAATGGTTGAACATCTGCCTTTGTCTCAGGTTGTGATCCTGGGGTCCTGGAATCGAGTCCCTTATCAGGCTCCCCAAGGCGAACTTGCTTCTCCCTCTGCCTGTCTCTGCTTCTCTCTCTCTCTACGTCTCTCACAAATAATTAAAAAAAAAATCTTAAAAAAAAAGATTTCTTACTGTGAATTGTGCTTTAAAAAAAATGCACTGCTTTAAGCAAAGACAAATATGATTGCATCACTGGGGCAGCTTTGAGTCCAAAATCCAGCCAAGGAAGTGAGTGCTGACAGAGTCACCGAGGCAAGGAGCCCAGAAATGCCTTCTTGATTTGAGTCATGGGATGGTGTCATGACACCAGTATTGTGACACCAAGCAGGTTCTGACTCCAGCTCCTAACTTTGTAGCTCTGAGCTTCTCTGAGCCTCATTTCCTAACCCACAACACAATGGGCTGGCTTCTGTGAGTGACAAAGCCTTTGCAGTGCTAACATTTTGGGGCTTACTACGTCTTTGTTGTTATGGAACCCTTTGGGCCTCTTCAGTGTGAGAAGGAGCTGAATCCAATGCCACATTTATCTCTCACACCTTCGGGACCACTTCCTCCTCCAGGGTTCCCAGACAGCACTTCCAATGTCCTTAGAGTGTGCGGAAATGGAGGTGCTTTCTTAACAGTTCCCTCTGCTTCTCAGAGAAAGAAGATTCTCCCTCCAGGCTGTTTTCACCCATTTGGATAATGTGAGGGACATTTGGGATAGTTTTGGCTGGGACTTTTGTCAGCAGTGGGATTGGCAAACCCAGACATTTCCTGGCTTTGTCCTCTGCAGGGGCTCTCTGGCCACAAGGTTAATGGGCCTTCCATCTCCCAGCTGCAGGCCACCTAAACTCCCCTTGGCAGAGCCGAGCTTCGTTGGGAGGGGGCTCTTCCCTCACCCACCCCTTGTCTTCCCCTCTGATTTTCCTCTCTCCTCTTCCCCTTATTTTTCATGTCCCCCTTTCCATCTAACTCATGCCGTCTCTGAGGCTTCCTACTTTGTCAATGGACTTAGCTGATCTATTTTTATTTTGGAGGAAACATTTGTAGAGGTGTAAGTAAGGCCAATCTGTGAAACTGTATCACTTAGACAGTGGCACATGGTAAAAATTATGTAATTGTTGACATAGAGGTTACATCACCCTGATGTTCTTCCACTGGGCTTTTTGACTCCTCCTGACCCGTGAATCTGAAGCCTATTCATCTGGAATAGTTTCTTATTGCTTTTGAGGTGGGTGATGATGCTTTTCCTTTTAAAATGCCTTCAGTAACTGTCTGACAAAACATTTAAAGACATACTGAATAGTACAAAAGCATTTGATAACTATCTCGAATACTGGTAATCAGAAATCAATATGTTCAGGATGCCTGGTGGTTCAGTGATTGAGCGTCTGCCTTTGGGTCAGGTCATGATCCCAGGGTCCTGGGATCGAGTCCTGCACCGGGCTCCCTGCTCCCTGCTCCGTGGAGATCCTGCTTCTCCCTTTCCCTCTGCCTCTCCCCTCCACTGTGTTCTCGCTTGCTCTGCTCTGTCTCTCAAATAAATAAACAATCTTAAAAAATAAAAAACAAATTGGTAGGTTCATGGATTTTTTTTTTTTAGAGTGAGTACCACCCTTTCTTATAATTCCAGTAAAGACTGAATTCCTGAAAATTAAAAAAAGATTAATTTGTATAAACTTGGAAAAAAAAGGATTGTATTCCTGGAATTTTACACTATTAACGAAACAGTATTAAAATATCTTCCTCCCTAAAGTCATTTTGTGCCCTGCCCCTCCCTTCCTTCCGTATTGGGTGGGGGTTGGCACCTCAGAGTCTCCTGAGTTAGCCCTGATCCTCTGAAAACCAGGTGCCAACATGGGTTTAATGTCTGAGGAGAGAAAATGAGGAGGGAATCAGAAAAGCGGGGAGAGCTGTCAGTCTGTGAAGCAAGTGTAACTGGAGGGAAGGAGAGGGAGAGAAGTTGGATGGAAGTTTCTAGACTAACATGAAGTCAGAGGCCAGTTTGGGAAAGCAGTATTGGAGTCCATGAGCTCACACCGGCCATGGGTGGGTGGGTGCGGTTGTCCCGGGTATCCCAGGAATTTTGTGCCTACCTGATAGAAATCTGCCCTCTACACACCCTCTCTTCCTAAAGAGCTTTTTGCAGTGGGCAGGGCCTTTCTGTTTTGTCATTACTTACTAACCAATAATAACTGCGGGTGACCCGCATGCACATCCTCTGTGCTGCTTGCAACACAGCAAATGGAGCTCCTCCAGGGTTTGGTTAGCAGGTTCTGGTAGGTGGAGAAAGCAAACAGCACAGGGGGTGGCTGTGTGGGACCAGGGCACCATAGAGCTTGGATGGGGTGACTTCACCAGTGCCTCACTTAGGGTCCTGATGCCAATCTGGGCCATGTGTTCTCAAGGAGCAGATCAGGGTCCCCTCCCAGGCAGGGAAGTAAAGCACATTTTGGGTTCCAGAGCACAAAGCACGAGAGAGTCACCCAGCATTTGAGACTGCTCTACCCCTTGGCAGTTTAGGTGAGTTGGGCTCCAATCTTGTTTCCAGCCTGGGTCAGCCCGGAGGCCTCCTGAGATTTGTGTGAAGGGCCAGCCTTACGTCCTTGGGGTCCTCCTCTCTGCTGCTACATCCAGATGTGCCAGGTTGGTTCGCCCCCTTGCCAGCTAGCACCTCCTTGGAAACAAGAAGTCTCAACACATGTGTACTTCGTCAGGCTACTAAGTTTACTGAAGCTTTAGGTTTTATGTGTAGGGATCACCACATGGACATCCTTCTACCATCTTGTTTCCCCCTCCCTCCTGGCTCCACATCTTTCCAAAAACCTAAGTTTTCTGCAGTATCTGGGTCTCCTAGCTCACACTCAGGTCCCCCAGGGAGTATGACCTCCAAGGTGGTCAGTGTGCCTCCCTCCCCTAAAGCTGCCTTCCCCAGGTCCCTGGCATTCTGGGGGAGGAAGACTCTCCATCTTCCTACCACTTCTTGTAAATCTTTCTTTCTTACTTTTTTTTTTTCCAAACAATTCCAAACTCACAAGAGAGTTGCCAAAAGAGTATGAAGAATTCCTACATACCCAGATTTCCCAAATGTTAACATCATTCTTTTTTAAGATTTTATTTATTCATTTGACACACACACACACACACACACACACACACACACAGAACAAAAGCTGGCAGAGTGGCAGGCAGAGGGAGAGGGAGAAGCAGGCTCCCCGCTGAGCAAGGAGCTGAACATGGGGCTTGATTCCAGAGTCCTTACCTGAGCCGCAGGCAGACGCTTAACCGACTGAGCCACCCCAGGCGTGCCGAATGTTAACATCTTACAGAAGCACAGTACGATGATCAAAATGAAAAATTGACGTTGATGCTCTTTGTGATCTAATCTGCAGGTCTTACTCAAATTCTGCTCACACCCTTTTTCTGGCCCAAGGTCCAATTCAGGACAGGCTTACATATTGTATTTAGTGGCCATGTCACCTTAGTCTCTTAATCTGAGTTCTAGGTCAAGGGTCAGCAAACTTTTTCTGTAAAGAACCAGATAGTAAATATTTTAGGCTTTGCAGCCTGTACGGCCTCTCTTAAAATTATTATCATTATTTTTTGCTCTAAGTGAATAGCTGTCAAATCTAGGCCAATAAAATACATGGTCCTCCAAATACTTCCCTGCTCAAAGTGCCTGACAACCATCTGCATTTATTCAGTGTATTCTAAGCAAACTGCTCTGATGAGTGATGGATGGGAGATGTGTCTCCAGGCTGTGGCTGAGTGCTCCCCGTCCTAGGTTTGGGCCAGGAAGAGTGAGTGTTTTCTGAGTCTGACAGCCAAGGCAGTGGGGAAGATGTTAAGGGCCGGTTGTCTGTCTCCTCCATCATTTGGGTCTGAGGCTGCTAAGGCTCTACTCGGGCCTGCCCACGGAACGCCTAGGAGACAGATTTCCTTTTCCCCAAAGTGAGACCCTTGGAATCCCAGACAGGCAGAGTCAGCTGAGGATTGGGGGAGTGCCTGGGGGAGGGCCAGGGGAGGGATGAAGGGGCAGCACTGAGCCTCTTTAGCAATCAAAGCCAGCATTGTTCTCAAAGAGTTAACTGCATACCAGGCTTGCAATTAGCAAGGAATAATGGGGTGTGATGGGTGTAGAACAACGGCTGGAACTGATTTTCAGCCTTACAGTGAGAAACTGCCCTGCTGATTCCCTTCCCTTATTTCCTGGTAACTTGCAGGCGGCAGGCTCAGTAGAGCAGAAATCCTTGGGGGAGGGGGTGGGAAGGGCAGGGGAGCAATCTGTCTTTGAATAATTTAAACAATGCAGCACAGCCAAGCTAAATGGAGCTTATCAAATGTTACACCTCTTAAAGCTGCAATCAGAGGCGGCAGGATATTAACTGTAAAGCCCTCCCTCTCCGCAGAGGGAAACCGAGGAACAGACCTGCTACTAACTGGAAAGAAAGGGAGTTTGAGAGGTGGCAGGAGAGAGAATTGGATCTGTTTTTAAGGCCAGATCAATAATGTGAAGGAAGAAGTAACGACCCAAGGACAAGAGAGAGGGATAGCATTTACTGAGCACCTGCTGTGTACACAACTAGGGCACTTCTATACAGGATATTTTCTTTAACCTTTGCCCCAGTTCTAAAAGACACGTGCTAGTATTCATATGTATTTTTAAATAGAAAAGCGAATCATTTAAGACGAATTCACTTCAAATGCTAGGAAACGCTGGCCCCAACTGGCCTGAACAAACGGATTTCCTACCCTCTCCACCTCTCCCCCTACCCACCCCTTCCAACTCATCTAGCTTAGATGTCTGACAAACCAGTTTGATTGAGGGCTCAGACAATAACACCAGGAGACCATTTCTCTCCATCTCTTGGCTCTGTTTTCTGCTGTGTGAGCTTTGGGCTCTGGCTCCTTGAAGTGGTAAAATGACAGCAGCAGGTACCAATCCCTGCATCATCCAGGGTTCTTGCTCAGCGAGGAAGAAGAACCATGCCTCTAAAAGTTGAAGCAGGACCTCCATGTCCAGCCAAGTTGGAGCTACAGACACCAGATTCAGTTCTCCTTGAACAATCAAGAAACAGAACACAATATATGAAACAACGATTTTTAGACAATTAATAATAGGCAGTGCATGACAGGGATCTCTGAGAGAAGGAAACAGGAGAAAGTTTCTAGGCTGTAGCATGAAAGGAGAGATCCAGGTGGAGTCTGACAGTCTCCCTGGGAAGGCCAGAGCTCACAGACCAGAGTGGTGGAGAGAACAGAGCTGCTCAGAGAGCTGGCTTTGGAGACCTTCACAGGATCCCCTTAAGTAGTTAGAAGAGCACTGATAGATGCATTCATGCACGGAAACTACTGGGAAAACCAGGAAAAGAACTCCTTCAAGGAATAGGCATAACCATCCCCAGAGTTCACACAGATTAGTGACAGTTCATGTTCCACAAGACAGAACAGAATGCCTGGTAATACTTGGAGCACTGGGTAGAGGACTCAGGGGGTTAGGGCCTCAATGGTGGCAGTAAGTCTGATTAGCCTAAGACATAGCACTGCACTGATTGTGATGAGTAAATTGTACACACACACACACCTGTAAAGGAACAAGTTATTTCCCAGCAACTTAACTGAATCCCAGAACAAAACTTAAGAACATTGAAAGGAATACAAAAATATTCAGGACCTGAGCAGATAAAATTCAACATGTCTTTGAGGCAATTAGAATTACCAAGCATGCAGGGCACCTTGGTGGCTCAGCCTTTGAGTGTCTGCCTTTGGCTCAGGTCGTGATCCTGGGGTCCTGGGATCAAGTTCCACATTGGGCTCTCTACAGGGAGGCTGCTTCTCCCTCTGCCTATGTCTCTGCCTCTCTCTGTGTGTCTCACTCTCTGTGTCTCTCATGAATAAATAAGATCTTCAAAAAAATTATCAAGCATGCAAAGAAGCAGGAAAATAAGACCCATAATGAAGAGAAATATCAATCAATAGAAACAGACTCAGAAATGAGATAGATGATAGAAATAGTAGACAAGCACACTAAAATAGTTATTTTTAAAAATATTTTTATTTATTTATTTAACAGCACACAAGCAGGGGGAGCTGCAGGAGAGGGAGAAGCAGGCTCCCCACTTAGCAGAGAGCCAGACATGGGGTTCTATCCTAGGATCCCAGGATCATAACCTGAGCTGAAGGCAGATGCATAACAGACTGAGCCATCCAGGTGCCCCTAAAATAGTCATTATAAGTATTTTCTATCTATTTAAGATGACAGAGGAAAACATAAGTGTGGTATGGAATATATGAAACTTTTAGAGATGAGAAAGAATGTCTGAGATAAAAACCAGACAGGGTGGATTAACAGTAGACTCAATATCCAGCAGAAAAGATTAGTGAACTTGAAGAAATAACAATGAAAACTATTCAATATGAAACACAGAGAAAAGAATTGGGGATATCTGTAGGATCCCAGTGAGCCGTGGGACAACTTCAAGAGGCTTAATACATGCACAGCTTGGAGATACTGCTGGTTCAGTTGCAGGCCACTATAAAAAGCAAATATTTCAATAAAGTAAGTCAAATGAAGTTTTTTTTCCCCCATAAAATTTCTGTTTACACTATACTATGGTATATTAAGTGTACAATAACATTATGTCTAATAAAGCAATGTACAGGAGTACCTGGGTAGCTCAGTCAGTTAAGTGTTTGACTTTGGCTCAGGTCATGATCTCAGGGTCACTAGATCAAGCCCCACATTGGGCTCTGTGCTGAGCACTGCGCCTGCTTGAGATTCTCTCTCTTCTTCCTCCCTACCACCTGCCCTTGCTTGTGCTTTCTCTCTAAAAACAAAAAAATAGGGCAGCCCCGGTGGCGCAGCGGTTTAGCGCCGCCTGCAGCCTAAGGCATGATCCTGGAGACCTGGGATCTAGTCCCACGTCAGGCTTCCTGCATGGAGCCTGCTTCTCCCTCTGTCTGTCTCTGCCCCCCCCCCCAATAAAGAAATAAATCGTTAAAAAACAAACAAACAAACAAACAAACAAACAAAAAACAAATAGGGATTCCCTGGGTGGCTCAGCAGTTTGGTGCCTGCCTTTGGCTCGGGGCGCGATCCTGGAGACCCTGGATCGAGTCCCACATCGGGCTCCCGGCATGGAGCCTGCTTCTCCCTCCTCCTGTGTCTCTGCCTCTCTCTCTCTCTGCCTCGCTCTCTCTCTATGTCTATCATAAATAAATAAATAAACAAATCTTTAAAAAAATAAAAACAAACAAATAAATAAAAAATAAATAAAAGCAGTTTATTGCTAAAAAATGTTAACCACCATCTCAGCTTTCAGCAAGTCAGCAAGTCAGTCCCATCTTCAGGCTTCACTTTTAATTCTGCCTCTCTTGCTATTTTTACCACATGTGTAGTTACTTTCCCCATGAAAGTCTTGAACCTCTCAAAGTCCTCCATGATGGTTGATCAAGTTCTTCCAAGCTCTTGTTAATGTTGATATTTTGATCTCTTCCCATGAATCACAAATGTTCTGAAGGGCATCTGGAGTAGAGAATCCTTTCCAGAAGATTTTCAATTTACTTTGCCTAAATCCACCAGATGACTCACTATCTACGGCAATTAGAGTCTTGCAAACTGTGTTTCTTAAATAATAAAACTTAAATAATAAGATTTAAGGTCAGAATTACTCCTGGATCCATGCGCTACAGAATGGATGCTCTGTTAGCAGACAGATAACATTCATTTGGTTGTCTATCTCCATCATAGCTCTCGGGTGACCCAGGTATATTGTACATCTACATTGAAAATCTATTGTTTAGTGTTTCTACCTTCATTAATTCTCTGAGCTAGATCTTCTGGATAACTTGCTGCAGCTTCTACATTAGCACTTGCTGTTTCACCTTGTACTTTTATGTTATGGAGGTGGCTTCTTTCCATAAACCTCATGAGCAACTTCTGCTAGCTTCAGAGCCTTCTCTTGCAGCTTCCTCACCTTCATGGAATTGAAGAGAGTTAGGGCCTTGCTCTGGATCAGCCTTTGGCTTGAAGGAATGTTATGGCGGTTTGATCTTCTACTAGACCACTCAGACTTTCTCCATATCAGCAATAAGACTGTTTCACTTTCTTATCATTTATATGTTCACCAGGGTAACACTTTTAATTTTCTTAAAGAATATTTCCCTTGCATTCACAAGTTGACTAATTGTTTGGTGCAAGAGACCTAGCTTTTAGCCTATCTTTGCTTTCAACATGCCTTCCTCACTAAGCTTAATCATTTCTAGCTTTCGATTTAAAGTGAAAAATATGAGACTCTTCCTTTCACTTGAACACTTAGAGGCCCGTATAGAGTTGTCAATTGGTCTAATTTCAATATTGTTGTGTCTCAGCAAATAGGAAGGCCTGAGGAGAGAGAGAGAAATGGGGTGATGGCTATTTGGTAAAATAGTCAGAGTACACACATTATTTATTGATTATGTTTGACATCTTACATGGATGTGGTTCATGGTCCCCCCCAATAATGACAATAGTAACATCAAAGATCACTGATAACAGATCACTGTAACACATAGAATAATAATGAGACCTTTGAAATATTATGAGAATTATCAAAATGTGACACAGAGACACAAAATGAGCAAATATCGTTGAAAAAAATGGTACCCATACACTTGCTGGAGACAGAGTTGCTGCAAACTGTTAATTTGTAAAAAACACAATATCTGCAAAGGGAAATAAAGTGAAGCACCATAAAATGAGGAATGTCAGTATACATATAATTGGAGGGCCTCAAGAAAAGTAAGTGGACGGGGACTTGTGCATGGAAGATGCTCTACTGTTAAAGAGGTGGATGATCCTGTTGCCGTGACCTTGAACCTCTTCCACTCTATGAAGTTGAGTCTCATAATGACAGTGATAATAATGATGATGGTGATGATTTATTCACTGATCATATTTGATGTGAGAATATGTACAATATTTAGTTTTGCCCTTACAACAATCCTGTCAAATCTGTCATCATCCTCAAATTACAGATGAGGAAACAGGCATATGAAGCCTGTTTGTGCCATGAAGATATAGTTGGAACAAATATCTTGAGGAACACAGTTTGATTGTATAAACTCACATAGTTCTGTGAGAAGGCAAGACCTTGGCTTCTGGGCATTACTTGAGCTAAAGAGTAGGAATCAGGGAATATCCCTGGTTTTATCCCTCAAATGATTTGTGTATATGGCAAATCTTTTCCAATCTCCAGCTGTCTTGTTTCCTACCTATAATATGAGAATATTGGAACAGTTGTTCTGTCAGTGAGAACATTTGTATTGGTTCCCATCACATGTGTGTTTCTTTCCCCTCAGGGCTCCTATCACTTGGTAAGAAGTGCCTTTTGGGTGGTATGGAAATCCAGACACCAGCTCATTTTCCCTAGCTAAGGGCACAATAGAATAGTCCATATGTTGGATAAATTAGATTTTTTTTTCAAAAATCCATAAATGCCTAAAATGAGGCATTGGATAACAATTCTGTTGGATAACTCAAGATGGAGAAGGGACACACATGCAGGTCAGGTGACAGATGACTGAAGAATTTTTGGCAGAAGATCCAAAGGAGACATGACCTCGGACTTGGGTATTTGAAAGGCTGCTATGAAGAAGGATGGCTAGACTTTGTAGAGGACATCTTTTAGTTCTGTAAGATTGAGAATCCATCTTTTTGCATATCTTTAACTGTGACCTTGAGAACAATGGACAGCTACCTCCCTCACCACCCAATCCTTTTTGGGACAATGTAGCACAGAAAAGGTGCTTTGCTGAGAAAGAAGTTGGACTCTCTTCTTAGATTGGCCTTTCTTTGGCAGTAAGATGAAGAGAGCCTCAGGGCCTTTCTTATGTTTGGCTTTGTTCTTTCTGCATTTCTGCCCTAAGATCCTGGGAGACATTCTGCATGATTAATCTAAAGACTCCTTAGCTTAAGCTAACTTCAGCTGATTTTTGTATGTGCAACCTAGAGTCCTAAATTTCTCAGGAATCCATCTAGGATTACAGGTGGAAGTCTGGGGAAATGCATCGCACCATATACCAGAGAATAAGTGCTAAAAAGAGCATTGCAAATCTGGAAAGGACTGCTTTGGGAGAGGTAAGTCCCTCACTGTGGGATGACACAGTGTTCACAGTGATCAGGTGTTCAGAAGGGCAGCATAGACACAAAAGCTCATTTAGTAAAAATGGGTTAGATGGCATCTTATCTTATCCCCTTATTCTAATAACACAGATAATATACACATATGTTCTTTGCAAGAACAATGTATTTCAGTCCACGCGCACAAGTTCGTTTTCAAATGTTATCTTTTGGTGGGCTCTTTTGGATGCCAACTAAATACTTCTCTTAGGACTTGAGTAGTCATTAATAATTTCTGATCATGATAAAGAACATTTCTTCATGCTTTCCTGGTTATCTTTGGCCCAAGAATTGCAGAGTTTTTTTGCATGTATAAAAGTAAAGAAACCATATTTTTTGAAAGTTTGGATCTACCCTGGAAATAAATTCATTCAGGCTATTCTATTACAGTCACCTTCAGTTATGTGGCATTTGTTTGTGAGATATTTGTAGCACTGATATTCTGATAAATGACACTCCTTGAAAATTTCACTTTAATATATGTCAATAATGTTTGATGACCCTAAAACTGGCATAGAGCTCCCTGGTTCCCTAAATGAAAGGTACTACTGCATATAACTTTTTCTTGATGATAAAGAGATATTATGATATCTCTCATTTCTTGTACTTACGGTAACACAGTGATGTCATCCAAGACCATTGAGATGTGTACAGTTATTTTCCCTTAAGCTAAATTACCATATTGGTCTGCTTTCCATGGTTTAAGTTTTACTAAACTCACTCTTAAATTGTCAATCCAGATTTCACTAATATTAGTGTGTGTGGCTGTCCAAGGAACACCTTATGTTTGCTTGTGCCAGACACCATGACAAACACATATGTGTATTCATGCACACTTGCACAGACACTCACTCTCTCTAGCATGAGAGAGTTGTAGGGTTGGTTTGAGACTTATGATCCTAACTAGACAGATGTCACAAGGGCCACAAGGAGAGGAGGACCATAGCATATACAAAACAATTTCTGTGTGTTGCCTTCCCAAAGTCCTTCCTCTGGGCTCATTGTCTTTGCTTCTCCAACATCTGCTCAAGCTTCCCTTGGTTCTGGCTCTGGGATTTTCAGCACAGCCCAGACCCTGCTTAAGTTGCGCTTCTGAGGTCTATTGCTCTTTGGATCTAAATGGTCTTGGCCATTGCCAAGTATTGTTTCATTTATTCCCTGAGTCACTTCTCAGGCATTTATCTCCCTCCCAGCTAGCTCTCAGACTCCCCATTAACTGCATATAAACAGTCCTAGACATCTGAGGGTCTCTCTTTGCCATTAAAATAATTTTGACTGGATTCATTGATTTCACTCCCACTGTCTTATTTTGTTTGGGCTGCTATAACAGGAATACCATAGACTGAGTGCCTTAAACAACAAACAATTATTTCTCAGTTCTGGAGGCTGGGAAGTCCGAGAGCAAGGTACCATCATGGTCGGGTTCTGGTAAGGGCTCTCTATTCCTTGTTTCTCACATAGTTGAGGGAGACCATGAGGATCTTATCCCTTCCTCTTCTTATAAGGGCACTGATCCCACCCTCATGACCTCATGGAACCCTAACTAGCTCCCAAAGACCCTTTCTCCAAATAACTATCACATTGGAGATTAGACTTTCAACATAAGAATTTGAAGGGGACAGAAACATTTGGTCCATAACACACACCTTATACAGCTCTTTGTGTGGCAAAGTTATAAATGATTTGATCTGTTATACACCACAGACAACATTATATAAACCTATTATCAGCATGGACTCAACAGTTGTAATTACTTTCATAAGATAATTGCTATTTTTAAAAAAGATTTTATTTATTTATTTGAGACACAGAGAGAGAGGCAGAGACATAGGCAGAGGGAGAAGCAGGCTTCCTGTGGGAAGCCTGATGCAGGACTTGATCCCAGGACCTGGGATCACATCCTGAGCTGAAGGCAGACACTCAACCACTGAGCCACTCAGGTTCCCCAAGATAATTGCTATTAACTCTCTAACTTGAAGTTGAGAAAAAAGCATTTTCCTTTCCAAACTCACTGTCTTTGATGAAGCCTTTTAAAGTGAATTGCAGCTATCATAGTATCACCTCCAAGTATTTCACAATGTAGCTCTAAAAAATAAGACCATTGTCTTACATAGTCGGAATAGCATTATGATACAAAAAAGTTACTGTCTTGGTTTCCTCTAATACCCATTTTTGTATTCAAATTTCTCTAGATGTCCTAACAAGACTCTAATCTATGATCATGCAATGCACCTGATCATTTTGCCCCTTCATGCTCATTTATCTAGTGGTGTTGATGTGCACAATCTCCCACCTTCTGGATTTGTCTCCTTGCTTCCCACATGATGTCTTCTAGCTTGTTGCTCTGTCCCCTGCCTAACCTCTAAGTGGAAAGTTCTGTGGCCCAAGGGCTCCCAATGTCTCCCCCCTCCACCACTGTTGACCCTGCCGTTCTGACCTGTGGCTCAACATCTCCTTACAGGGCAGAGAACCCTTGTGAGAAGCAGTTCCAGGGAGCTGAGGGAAGTCTGTCTGTCCCTTGACTTGCCTAGTCACCTACCTCAGGGACCCTTCTTGGTTCAGAAGATCTCCTCGGAGAAAGAAAGAAAATGTTCATGGTTGAATTTGATGCTTTATACTTTGGCTTCTGTTCCAGGCTCCACTCTGTCCTCCTTGCCCCCTGGCCACCCTCACTTCCAAAGCATCCTGCAGTTTAGTTTGGTTCCATTTGACTAAATGAATGGAGCTCCCACTATGTGCCAGGCATGGTGCTAGGTGACAGGCTTTACAAAGCTGGATAAGACATCGTCCCAGGACTTTAACCTCAAAGACTAGTGGGGAAGATGTGGCTATAATCAGATAAAATCAGTACAATACCCTAAATGTTCTTTATTTTTAGTCGTGGTAAAATGTTCGTAGCATAACACTTATTATCTTACCCATTTTTAAAGTGCACAGTTAAGTAGTATTTAGAACATTCACATTGCTGTAAGTGTTTTTGTATGGCGGGCATTGGGGCCAGGAGGAGAGCACTCAAACCAGTCTGGGGTAAGGAAGCTTCCTGGAGGAGAAGTTTTCTGAGATTCATCCTGCAAAGTAGATACGCATCATCTTGGTAAAGGAGAGAGGGAAGGGCACTCCAGACACAGTAGTCCATCCCAGAATACCATAGACTGGTGGCTTATAAACCATAAATTTATTTCTCAAAGTCTGGAGGCTGGCAACTCCAAGATCAAGGTCCTGCAGATTCAGTGTCTGGTGAGGACCTACTTCCTGATTTTTAGACAACTGTCTTCTCATTGTGTCTTCACGTGAAAGAAAGGGGAAGGGATCTCTCTGGAGTCTCTTCTATAAAGGCACGAATTGCATTCATGAGGGCTTCACCTTTATGACCTAATCATCTTCCAAAGGCCCTGTTGCCTCATACTATCACATTGGAAGTTAGGATTTCAACATACACCTTTTTTGGGGGGGGTGAAGGTGGGGGAGGGGGTACAAATAGTCAGTCCATAACGCAAACTGAGGAAACAGCCCAGGTAAAGGGCATCGGGGCAGGAAACAGCTTGACAGTTTCAGGAACCACAAGCAGGTCATGATGACGAGCATGGATTATGCCGTGGAGGAATAAAAGGTAAAGGCTGGAGAAGGAGACAGGGCCGTGTCACAGAGGGGCAGGATATGCTTCACTAATGAGCTTGGACTTTATCTTGAGCATTGGGGACTCCCTGAAAAATGCAAGAAGGGTGTGATGTGGTCACATCTGTAGGTCTAGGAGCTCATGCTGATGGAGTGAGCATGGGTGGGAAGAAGTGAAACAGGGGCTGAGCATCGAGGCAGGGGTAGTGCAGAGCTGGTGAGAAATGCTGGGAAGCTTGACTGAGGTGGGGCAGTATGGGAGAGCAGGGCAGAGATGAGGAGGAGTCTGGAGGGACTATGATTAGTAAGGGGTGGGGCCAAGGGAGAAAGAAAAGAATGATTCCCTCATTTCTGGCCTGGATCATTAGGTGGATGTTAGTGCCCATTAACAGAGGGAGGGAAAGTAGTTTGATGAAGAGCTATGGGTGGTGGGAGAAGAGGAATCATGACTTTGTTCTTGGAAATGTTGAATTGAAGGTGTCTAGAATGCCTGCATTTTGTTCCACCCACCAGGAGCTGGTCAAATCCAGGTACTTGAGCATGTCTGCCTGTGGCTCTGGAAGAAATCTGGGCTGCGACATGTGGTCAGTAGGTAGATGGCAGTTGGAATCATGAGAACAAATGATATCACCCAGGTCACAGAGGGAAAAGTGTGGTGGACCAGGAGTGGCACAATGGTCAGAAAAAAGAAAAGAAAGACAAGGAGTGTGTTGGACAGAAGCCATGAGAAGAGAGTTCTAAGAACAAAAGAGAGGCTCATAGCACTAAACACAAGAGGTCCAGTAAGACAAAGTCTGAAAGATGTGCCTTAAATTTGGGAACAGGAAGGCCATTATGGGTGTTCTTGGCCAAGGCAGTTTTAGTGAAGTAGAAGGAGTGAAAGAAAATAGTAGATTAATCTTGCAAAAATGGGTCCAGGGTATTTTGACTTTAAGAGAGAAGCTGATGAGATCAAAACGAGGTTGTTCAAAATACTCTGAGTAAAAAAATTGGGGTCAAACAGGTGTAGTCAATGTCACGTCTGTTCCAACTCAAACACATGTTCATCCTGGACAAAAACCCAAGCTCCTCATCCAGGCTTTGATGGTCCCAGGAATTCCAGATAGATTTCTCTCTATTTCCCCACAAGCCTCCATTCTAGCCGATGAGCCTTGAATAGGGACAGGTTTTCCCCACCCTGCCCTTCTGCTTATGTTGTTCCTCATCCTGGGACCCCTGCCCCCGACTTTTGTTCCCTCCAGTTCCTGCCTACCCTTTAAGGCCAGGCTCTGTCTAGCTTCCTTTGGGAAAACCTCCCTGTCTCCTTCAGCAAGACCCATCTCATCCTCTCTGGCAGGGAGCAGGGGTACAGTCTGTTCCTCTCAATAATAAAAGATCAAATCTACTTTATAAATTGGTCATTCTTTTCTCCCACACATTTGAGATGTCTTCTCAACCCAACTAACTTCTTTAGGATTAGGTATTGGATCGTCTACCTTTTTTTTTTTTTTTTTTTAATGCTCCCTAAACTATTTAACTCAGAACCTAGTGCTTGGAGGGTCTTCATTAGCTATGGAGGAAAATCTTAAAATGAGACAATAAGGTTAGGCTGGCTAACATTAGGGTCTGCTCGAGGCTAAATCTCCCAGACACCAACAGCATGAGATACAGGGCACCACGAGGCTTTGCACACATCTGGGGCTTGATCCATCAGGCTTTGTTGCAAAGCTCAGAAAAGGGCATGTGCTTCATGAAAGAGCCTGGCTCTTTTCTGAGGGACGCCAGAGGTCTTTTATGGAGAAAAGCAGACACAAAGTTAGGTGCTTTGTACATCTAGTCTCATTTAACACATTACTAATTGCTCCCACTTGGATGCCTAAGGTGGTAGTGAATTCTCAGAGGTTGGTGGGTGCTTAGTTGCAGACCACAGAATCAGTATTAGCCAGTAGTTAGGGCAGGAAAAAATTTAAAGATGTGTGTGAGCTCTAAGTTCTAGGTTGTTCCTTGGGGAGCCATCCCCAGAGCCATGTGGAACTGGCCTGGTCAGGGAACTGTTGCTCAGTGGCCTCGGTTGCTCTTCATGCCCCCTGGCAGATGTCCCACCCAGCCTGCCTCCTTGCGAACAACTCAAAGTCTCATGCAGGTGCATTGCTTGGTGTCACCTAAGTTATGCACCTGTGCCCTTGCAGGAAAGGAGGTTGGGAAATTGCTCTGTTGTCTTTTGTTTTGGGTAAGTGGCTCTACAATGCGGGGAACCACAATAAATCCAGAGAGAACCACAAAAACACACACTTGGGTTTGGGAAGCCACAAGTAATAGTGTTGCTCATGTATCAGCTGCACATGTATCAGCTCATCAGACCATTTCCAAATTGGACAGTTAGGGAGACTGAGGCACAGAGAGGCTGGCTCACCTGAGTCACATAACTGGCAATGGGATGGTACGGATTCAGGGCTGTCCCATATTGTTTTACTCTTTCCCCGGGGCTTAGAGGATTAGACCCTTATGAAGTGATGGCACCTCTGGCAACAAAGGAGAAGCAGAAATTACTGTGGAGGTTGAAGAAGGTTCAGTTCAAGGTTTCAAAGGGACAGAGGGCTGGTGACCACATCCAACAAGCAGTTAGAGATTGAGAATTGGGGCCATTTTACTCTGTCCTCCCAGCCTTGGAGAGGGTTCTGGACAAAATGCTTCTATAACTCCAGCATTGCAATCAAGGCAAATGGCTTCTCTACGCCTTCCCAAGACACACGCACACACCCATGCACACACGCATGCGTGCATGTTCACACACACACAAGACACATTGCCGTGTGCACACACATGCATGCATGCTGGCATCGGCATGCACGCTGACACATAGACACACACTGTGACACACACAACACATGGCAGGTAACATGGACTGCCTCTGGCTGTAGAAGTGCTTTCAAGCGCCTTTCTTTCTTGTCCTTGCCTGGAGTTTACAGCACTTGGAAAATGTCAGGCGTGGGAGGCCTTCTAGTCTTGGGTTAGGTTAAAACTCCCTCTACATATTTGGAGGGCGTCCAGGCCCTGCGAGCGCATTCACAGAGCAGATAACAGTGACCTTGCTGGTGAGGGAGGACAGCCCAGCTGAGGCCAAGGAGCCGTGCTGGCTGAGCTGAGGTCACTTCCCCTCCCCTGCTGCACCTGGGTTGGATCTAATGTCAAAGACCTCGGTCCCAGCTTTGGGCAGGAACACAATGCTTGATTCTCTAGGAGAGGTTGAGAGCCAAGTGCTGGCCCTGCAGGTTTGGGGTGGACATGAGTCCATCTGTTTCCTAGGGGCCCACGGTCTAGTGGCCAAACATCAATCTCATTGCCTTCCTAAAGACACAAAGCATGCCTCTCCAGAATGGTGACAGATTTTCCATCCTAGCTGGGGCTGCATCCTGCTCCTTGACAGCCCTGAGGCTTCTCAGCTGGGAGAGCTCAACTCTGTACCATGAGTGGCGTGTATGTGGAGGGGGCCCCAAATTAGAAACTAACCCTTAGTGCCCTGGAGTTTGAAGGCACAGAGGTGATCTCATTGAAACAAATCTGTTCTACTGCCCCCACTTCAAGGGGCCATCCTGTCCTGACCACAGGTGACAGGGAGCTCCCTCCCTTGGGAGCAGCTATGTGGTAGGCAGAGTCCACTGATGTCCTGCCTCTCAGTCACTTCCACTCACTGGTCTTGACGGGGCCCCTGGAGCTACTCAGGTGAGGACCAACCCTTCTTCCACATGACAGCCTTTCAAATATTGGAAAACAGCTGGCATTCATACATTTGGCAAATACTTGATAGGATACCTACTAGGTACTGGGCCCAGTGCTGGGAGTTGGGAGCAGACATGGAATTGACCATGAGCAGCTGGAGAGGGCAGACAGGAAAGCCGAGCAGGCCTCACAGGGTCAGGAACCTGCAGGGTTAGGGGAGCACATGGGGGGCTGCACTGCCCAGAGGAGACGGCAGCAAGCCATGTGCTGGAGCTCATTCAGTGGGTACTTGGATGGCAGTGCCGGGGCTCTAAGCCCTCCCAACAGGGTATGCAAAGTCTGGGGGTGCAGCAGAACATCCCCAAACTTCAGGTGACTTAGAGCATGGAGCTACAGAGCAGCTGCAGGATCTGCAGGGCATCATTTGGATCTTATCCTGGGGCCATGGCAAGGTGAGTGGGTGGGAGAGCATACTGCAGAGTTCTAAGCAGGGAAAGGCAGGATCAGGTGTGGATTTTATTTTATTTTATTTTTTAAATATTTTATTTATTTATTCATGAGAGACACACAGAGAGAGAGGCAGAGGCAGAGGCAGAGAGAGAAGCAGGCTCCCCAAGGGGAGCCCAATGCAGAACTCTATCCCAGGACCCTGGGACATGCCCTGAGGCAAAGGGAGACACTCAACCACTGAGCCACCCAGGCGTCCCCAGGTGTAGATTTTAATGAGGCCACCCTGGCTGTGGATAAAGGAGCCGATTCCCAGGCCATCCACTCACTCGGGCCGAGTGTCCAGGAGGGGCTGCTGGAGAAGTCTGGGCCAGAGGTGCTGGGTGTCTGTGCTGAGCAGCAGCCACGATGTGAAGGGCAGTGGGCAGAGCTCAGAGACGTAATGAATGCATCCCCAGGGAAGCTAGTGAACTTCTTCTCTGGACATGCATCTCCAGAGTCTGCACACACTCCTCACCAGACATAGCTCTGAAGCTCCTCGCTGGCCACTCACCCTCTTGGGTTGCGCTCCCCTTTACGATATAGGGCAACTTCAAGTGTGCTGTCCAGAACGGAACACAGTATTTTAGACAACGTCTGAACGGTGTAGGGTATCTTGGCCCTTTCTCTCTTCTCTTCTTGTCTCTATCCTTTCTGCCACGGAGGCTGACATCAGTGACCTGGTAGCCACTGCCCACAGTTGGTCCATAGTCAACTCAAACCATCTTCTCACAGCCATGAACCTTCTCCAGCTGGGTATTACAAAGCTACATGCTCCCATCTGGGGTTTGGGCATTTGGTTTCTAATTAATAGAAACTCACATTTCTAATTTTTCTTTATATTTATTCCTATTTTAAAAGAAGATTTTATTTATTTGGTTGTTTATTTATTTATTCATGACAGACACACAGAGAGAGGCAGAGAGATAGACAGTGGGAGAAGTGAGAAATAGGCTCCTTGCAGGGAGCCCGATGCAGGACTTGATCCCCGGTCGGGGATCATGCCCTGAGCCGAAGGCAGCCGCTCAACCACTGAACCACCCAGGCGTCCCTATTCCTAAGGAATTCAATTCGCTTAGATTCAGTGCTCCCATCTCCACCTCCTTGCCCTTAAGAGACAGGAGCCCTTGGGTTAGGAGCCATGAGATTTGACCTCCGGATTGATACGTGACTTTCTACTACGGTTACGTCTGCTGCATAAAAGAACAAATAATGTCCTTTTTCATAAGGCTTGAAAAAAGAATTTTATGATTTTTAAAAGTTTTCTCCAGAAGTTCCTGCCTAGAATGCTTTTCTTTCCATCTTAGGGGGACAACATGTTGCTACTTGTATGAATCAGAGAAGCAGTGGGGTGGCTGACCAGCCCCACACACCTTTGTGGAAGCCCACGGCTGGACTTGGGGCTGCCCCCGGGAGGCCCACCAGGCAAACCAGGGAAAAGACACAGTATCCGAGCCAACCTGCTCTCTTGAAATAGCAGGGGACCTGGCACAGCTGCCAACTGGGCTTAGATCTCCAAAAGACCATATAAAAGTGCAGTGGGAGTGTGTGTGTGTGTGTGTGTGTGTGTGTACAGTGGGAGTCAGGTTATTAGGGGTGGAGGGAAGGGGACTGTTTGATTAATGGGTGTCCTGTGAACCTGCACATTTGCCCAAGGCTGCATTCCTAGGCTTTCAAACCCGGGGCAGTTTGATAAGCTGAGACCAAAGTCCTCTTTCCTTCCAGCAAGGAGAGCAAACAGGGCCACTCGCTAATCCCAGCCCTGGCCTCTGGGGCCGTCTCTCGGCAACGGGCCCACCAAGTGGCCTTTCACAGGCCAATCAATGGGGCAGCCTCGGTGTTACCCGGACTTGTGGGAAGCCTGAGAGCCAGCTTGCCCGAGCAGGGTGGGAGGGAGGCCATGGCTCCCCGGACCTCCAGCACGCAGTCTGGAGGCTCATGCTTGGCCAAAGAGGCCCTCCATAATCACAGCACCTGCTGAGCTGGCTTCTCTCCCTCTGTGTCCTGCCACCCCTTCCCCCTGCAATCCTTCCCACCTGGGCAGCTTATCAGTAGGGCTTTCTCCATTCCTCCAGTGCTTGCCTAGAATGTTCTTCCCAACCCCCACAGCCTTCAAGCTCGTTCCTCCTCTTCCAGGAAGATTTCCCTGATCAGTCCAGCCTATATGGGACTCTCCTTCCTCTGGATTCCTAGTGCCCTCAGAGCCCTTGCTCATGGCTTAGTACCAGACACATCTCCAGTCAGTTTGGGTACTCTGGTTTGACATTACCAGCTACTCTGTCAGCACCCTGAGGTGAGGGTAAGGCTCATACTTTGGGACTTCTTCCACCATCCTACAAGTGGAAGGCACACTGTTAGTTTTGGGAGGATCACACTGGGTAGGGAGGCTTGTGGGACTAAGGGGATGGAGCAGGGGGAGAGGGGAGTAGCTCAGAAGCTGGAGGATTTAATCCTAGGAAGATGTAGGGTTAGGGCTGGAAAGATGTTTATTTCTGGGGAGTCACAGTAGATGCCTGGGGGTGTCTATCAGCCTGTCCCCACACTCCTCCCCTCTCTCTGAGAACTGGGGTGGGCAGGCATGGTGGAGCTGCAACCCCAGGGATTCCTATACCTGACTGGGGAGGCTTAGGGTTGTGATGGACCTAAAGGCCTTCCAGATTCTCTTCTATGGCGACTGAGAGAGATGGGCCTCCATCTGGAGATATTTCCCTCTGAGGAGTTGTAAGCTAGCTAGAAGTTGGCCACAAGCAGGGAGGAGCCATGGAAGCCAGGCTTCGAGAGAGGAGGCAGCCATGTAGAGACAGGCAGGACTGGAGAGCTCAGCCCAGGCTTACAGGGGCGCTTGCTGTCTGCAGCATCTAGGTCAATGCTCACTGTACTCCTGAGAGCACGTACTGTTACTATCCTGTCATACTAATGGGAAAATCAGGCTTGGAGACATTCAGTAACTCACCCAAAGACACTCAGCCAGTGAGCGGTAGACTTGAGCCCTGTCTTGCCAGGTTACTGCATCCAAGTGGAACCTTCCTGCTGCCTTTGCTCTCAGTAGCTTTGTAGATCCAGGCATCGCACACTTCAGTTCCATGACATTCCAGAAGAACTGTGGCCAAAACTGTAATAAGGTTTTGCTCTATCATCTGTCTATCCATTATCTATCTATCATCTGTCATCTATCTCATCATCTATCAGCATTATTAAACCCTGCCATATATAAGACACTCTGAGAGGAACTGCAATGTGTTTCAGTCTTGCCAATTTAGCATAGACAATGAGGGACAGAAGATGATCAGGGATAAAACTGTGTGTCTCATAAAATTCCCTTGTAGGGATCATTACAAATGCAGATTCCCTGGTCGTCCCAGAAATTCGAATTCAGAATGGGGGAGGGGCTCAGAGAATCTGCTTTTTCAAGTTCCCCAGGGGTGTCTGATAGACATAACCCTCAGATCACATGCTGAAAAACAACTGTCTGGACAGTGTTGTTCAGAGAAGATGATTAGTGAGACCTGGGTGCTAAGGCCAAGCACTCTGACATCCCCTGAGAGGGCCTAAGTAACCCTGGGAAGATGTGGTATGGCAAGGGGAGAACAATCCAGGGGCTGGTAACCTGGGCAAAGGCCCAGCATCCCAGCATCTATCCATGATAGCAAGAGGCACGCCCATGAAGGGGCAAAGGGTGTTTTATAGGAAGCAAGATGGCAGGAAATGGCCATTGTTAGCTTTTGCTCATTAACAATAATGCCGCAATAGCAACAAGAACCGTTTCACCAACTCCTTCAGTGGAAGTGGGTAACCTCCTATATTCATTCCTAGGGGCTATGTGGACCTTCCCTGGTGAAGAGGTGTTATTTAATACCTCATCCAGCACTACAGAAACCAAGGAAACCCAAGTGCAACTAGGACTGGGGTCGAGATGAGAGCAGTTGGGAACCCTAGAAGTCTTGGGCTGAATGAAGACAGAGAGATGGTCATTGTCATCATCATTAGCGTTATCTGCTATGGGCTTTTCGGGGAATGCCCCATTCATCATGCAACTGCATTTTAGAAGGGAAGCCAAGACAGCAAGCTGTCCACTTACCTGCCCAGGTGGTAGGTAGTGGAGTGCAAGTCTGCTGTTAGGCTATGCCTGGTCTTGGCCTCTCCCGACAGATGGGGCAGTCTTGGAACACCCCAGAAGATACTAATTTGTCTTCTTTTCAGCCTTCTTCCCGGGACATTGCCCTGGTCAACTAACCCTTAAGGCCACCAGGAACCAGGTCCTGAGCTCTCTCTCTTGGACAGGACCTCAGTCTCTGTCACTCTATATCCAGCTTTTCCTGTGGAGCAGTCCCCAACCAGACAGTGTCTCAGTACCAACCCCCACCCCGCCCTAACTGGTTACCAAGTGCCAGGGCAAGCTTCACCCCCAGCACAGCACCTCCTCATCCTGCAGCCCCCAGCCTCCCTCTGCAGAAAACACCCAGTGCCCTGCCTCTGCCTCCCCAGCCTGCCCTTGGGGGCCCCACTTTCTTCCACTCCTTGCTTATTAGTGTGTGTGTGAGAAGAAAAGGAATTTCTTTTGCCATTTATCCTTGGAGCAGCCTCCAAAAGGAGTTGAAGGACACGCTGCAAAGTGTGAAAAAAACGAGGCCTGAGCTTGCCAGGAGGGCCCAAGTGGTTATTTTAATCATGTGGAACAGCCCCCTTTTCATGGAAAATTTTCTACTCTAACACCTGTGGCCATTAAAGGAACGTTCACTCTTTTCTAGCCTGGGGTCCCAGGGGTCACCCTCTAGTTGGGGCTGGCTGCCAGCTCAAGTAATTATTCCTGCTGTGCTTCCTCTTCACCTTCCTCATCCCTTCCCAGCCCAGCTGTGCCTTCCTTCAGGCCTGCAGTAGATGCAGGGGAGCAATTCTACTTGACTTCCCTCCTCCCCTGCAGTTTCTGGAAAGAATAAACTGGCAAGACCAGCACCCCCTCCTTCCCCCAGCACTAGCTGGCTCTCAGGGCTTGTTACATCAGCTCTAGCTCTCTCTCTGTCCCTCTGGTGCCCCCTCCCCATTTCCTCATTCTTCCTTATGCAGACCCACTGCCCACTTGATCCCTGGAGGTGGTTCAGGACCTTCTATTCCCTAACGTCCTCGATGACCCTCTTAACGCAAAGAAATTGGGGGAGTCCCTAAAGAAATGATACCACCCAACTCTCTTTTGATCCATCGTCCTCGTAGGTGCCTAGTTCCCTTTTTCCAATTACACATGCTGCCTTTGGTTTGCAAATTATCCATGCACTTAGAGATACTGTATCTCCCTGCTTCCCCAGCTTCCTTAGGGAGTAACAGATCCCGAGAGGGGATGAGATTTACCGAGTTGCGCAGCGTTCAGTGCAGGTGGAGAAGGACTAGAAATGGGCTGTCCTTGGAAGCCAAATTTGCCAGAGGAGTTGCCTCGACTTTCTCCATTTTGTCACTTGCTCTGCAGTCCCCTTCAGTCCTGTCTCCTCCAGTCATGCCACGGAAACAGCCCTTAAGGTGACCAATGACCTCAATGTCACTAAACTTGATGGACATTTTCTCTCTTCCTCTTAACCTCTCAGCAGCATTTGACATTGTTGATACAATCCCCTCTTTCAGTTTGAAGTATTCTCTTCCTTTGCTTCTGTGCTTCCACAGAAGCCTTGCTTCCTCTGACTACTTTGGTCACGTCTCTGTCTCGACTGCAGGAAATCCTCACTCTAGTGCTTATTAAGCTGGTATTCCTCAAGGCTCAAGTTTACGTTCTCTCCCCACTCTATACTCTCTCCCTTTCCAATTCCATCCAGACCCACTGTTTCTACCACCACCCACACATCTCCAGCCCTGACCTTTGCTTTATGCTCCATTTGATGTCATGTGGATGCCTCAATGACACCTCAAACTTAACTCGTGATCTTCCCTGCGATTCCAGTGTTGTATAACTCTGCCAGACACTATTGAGCAAAGCTGTGTCCTGATTTTCTCCCCAAATCTTCGTGCTCCTGAACTCACCGGATAGAACCAATCAAACGGTATTACAGGCCAGAAATCTCAGAGTCATGCTTGATACCTCTTTCTCTCTCTCCCTTACCATATGCAATCTATCATCTGGTCCACCACACTTGTGCAACCTACCTTCACTTCCTCCATAGTACCCTGATGGTCTAACTATTCTCCCACATTAGAACATGAGATACAGAGCAGTTAAAGTAGAAATGGAGACGAAAGACAGATGTTGACATGATGACATTTAGCACACACTCTAGAATTTGGACTGTATCTACAAGAACACAATTCTATGAAATTACATCAAGTTAAAAAGTCAACCTGTGGTAGCAAGTGCACCATGATTTCAAGCATGTAGCACAGACTGTGCTTGGTACTGAAGGTGGCATCCAGGTGTATCAGTAGTTGACCTTTTATGCTCAGAGCTTTGATTTCCTGTAAGGCCGTTAATACATGCAGTAGCAATTGAAACAGTAGAAAGTGATACTCAAATCAATAAAAAAAAGTAGGGACTTCCAAAATAACTAAAATTTTCCTTCATGTTACTCAAATGTGACACTGATTACCAGAGGGTGGAACTCGTTGTACCCAACCCAATGCCTAGCACATAATAGTTCTCTGTAAATGTTTTTGAATAAATAAATGTCTACAATCTAAAATATATGAGACTTTAAAAATAAATTAAATAAAATATATGGGACTTCATTCTTTATTCATCAGACAAGTGCTAGAAAATATCAAGCATAATTCAATGACAGTTGGAGGAAGAACTGAAGGTGACTCCATCTCTAACTTTCTTCCTGGCCCAGACTTCTCACCTCTCTGCTGATTTAGTACTTTCTAGAATAACATCTTTACTGATGATCTAGGAAGGAATGGACAGAAGCCTGGTAGCTATAGATGTGGGGTTTGTGGGAGGGAAGTTATCTGACAGTCACTTCCCTGATAACTGGGGCCTCAGTTTGAGGATTAAAAGCATTTTTCAGGGTGAGCTTACTAAAGAGCTTCAGGTCCCACACCAAGCAGGAAATATAAGTTTGTCACCATTTTGCAGAAGAATAAGGCTAGACCGGAGAAGAGATGTGGTTTATAAGGGACACCTAGAGAGTTGATGGCAAAGCCAGCAGAACCCAGGTCTCTAGATTCTTTCTCCAAGGATCCTTCCACCCCAACAAGTTGACTCATGGGATGATGGGTGACCCAGGAAGGAGCCTTTCCTGTCATTGAAGTGAGTTAATTCACAAAAACAATACTGAAACAGAAAAACAAAGCTGGAGAACTCATACTTCTTCATTTTACTCCAGACTCACAGTAATCCAAACTGTGTGGTACTGGCATAAGGATAAATGTATAGACCAATGTAATAGAATTGAGCTAAAATAATCCAGATATAAACTTATACATCTATGGCCAATTGATTTTCAACAAGTGTGCCAAAACCATTCAGTGGGGAAATAATAATATCTTCAAGAAATGGTGCTGAGAAGACTATCTAAATGTCAAAGAGTGAAGCTGGACTCTTTCCTCATACTATTTATGGTATTTAACTTAAAATGGATCAACAACCTGTATGCAAGCGCTAAAACTATAAAACTCTTGAAAGAAAAGATAGGGATGAATCATCATGAACTTGGATTTGGCAATGTTCTCTTAGATACGACATCAAAAACAAGAGGAGCAAAAGAAAAAATAGATCATTTGGACTACCTGAGTGGCTCAGTGGCTGAGCGTCTGCTTTTGGCTCAGGGTGTGATCCTGGGTCTGGGCATCAAGTCCTGCATTAGGCTCTCTGCAGAGAGCCCGCTTCTCACTCTGCCTCTTTCTCTGTGTCTCTCATGAACAAATAAATAAAATCTTTTTTAAAAAATAAGTTGGACTCACCAAAATTAAAAACTTATGCATTAAGAAAGTGAAAAGACAACTTACAGGGTGGTAGAAAATATTTGCAAATCATAAATCTGATAAATATCTAGTATCCAGAATATATAGAGAACTCATACACCTCAACAACCAAAAGACAGAAACCTCAATTTAAAAATGGGCAGAAGTCTTGAATAGACATTTCTCCAAGGAATTTATATAAATGGCCAACAAGCACATGAAAAGATGCTTTACATCATTAGTACTTAAGGGAATACAAATCAAAATTATAATGAGATACCACTTCACATCCACTAGGATGGCTATAATGAAAAAACCAAACTCCAAAAATAACAAGTGTTGGAGAAGATGTAGGGAAATTGGATCCATTGCACTTTGCTGGCAGGACTGTTAAATGGTTTGGCAGCTGTGGAAAGTAGAATGGTGGTCCTTCCAAAAATTAAATATAGAATTACCACATGATCCAGAAATTCACTTCTAGGTATATGCCCCAAATAATAGAAAACATGTATGAAAACAAATACTTTTGCATGTCCATGGCCACACTATTCACAATGGCTAGAAGGCAGGAAAAACCCAAATGGGGATCCCTGGGTGGCGCAGCGGTTTAGTGCCTGCCTTTGGCCCAGGGCGTGATCCTGGAGACCCGGGATCGAATCCCACGTCGGGCTCCCGGGGCATGGAGCCTGCTTCTCCCTCTGCCTATGTCTCTGCCTCTCTCTCTCTCTCTCTCTCTCTCTCTCTCACTGTGTGGCTATCATAAATAAATAAAATAAAAAAATAAAAAAAAACCAAATGTCCATGAACAGGCTATTGAATAAATAAAAAGTGATATATCCATACAATATGCTTGAGTCACAAGAAGGAATCAAAGAACTGATACATGCTATCATGTGAATGAACCTTGAAAACATTATCCCAGGTAAAACAAATCAGGCACAAAAGATCTCATATTGTATGACTTCATTCATAGGAAATCTCTGAATAAGTAATTCTACAGAGACAGAAAGCAGGTGTGTAGTGGCCAGGGGCTTAGGCAAGGGGGAATGAGGAGTGACTGCTTAAGGGGTATGAAGTTTTCTTTTAGGATGATGAAAATGTTCTGGAACTTGATGGTGATCATTGTGGCTGCACAACATTGTGAACGTACTAAATGTTACTGAATATACACCTTAGAATGGTTAATTTAACGCTATGTGAATTTCACCTAACAAAAGAGTTAATTCACTCAGAGAATCATTGAGAAAAAAAAAGTATTTAAACCTACTGTATGCTTCTTACAAACTTTTCACATTTAGCCAGTATGGGGAATAAAAAAACAAACAAACCCACATGCATTTTCTGGAGCATGCAGAGTTGTGAAACACATGTACTGAATAAGCTGAAATTATGAACTGATTGAACCCAAGAGGCCAATTGAGCTAGCAGGCTGAGATTTCCCTTGTAACCAGATATGTCCCTGCTGCCAAGCAGCATTGTCCTTATCCAATGCGCTACTTCCACTTTCCCTCTTTTACAAAGGGTTCTACCTTTAGATCAAATCTGGGATGGAAGGCGTGCTGGGATGAAAGGGGAGGGGTATCTTAGGAAACCGAGCTTCCATGGGCAGCAGGTTGGCTGTGATTGGAGAGATAGTTCTTGTCAGCTGACTGACAAAAATCCAGAGATGAAAGGCCAAAGCATTTGATAGAAGAGGCCCTTAGAACAAAGCCCAACCTGACCTAAAGACCGTCACTACCCAGGTCCCTTAGCAGAGCTCAGGAATCACTAGTAGAAATGCCTGTGATGATGGTAGCATAATGTGGCCATCCTGGTAGATTACAAAGGGAAGAATTGGGACCTGACATGAGCTGAGTGATTCAGGACAGGACAGTGAATAAAAGAGATGGAGGCTGGATCTGAAAGAAAATAGCATCACAGATATTTGGAAGGACCTCTGAAAAGTCATGCCCAGGCAAGTAGCCAGCTCTGGGTAAACAGGGTTGATGCCCCCTCATTCTTAACCACCAACCAATTAACCACTATGTTTATTGGCTTATTCCTCTGCAGTGACTTTCTTGGGTCACCCCTTGGATATGTCCATTCGATGGCCTCTAAGGGCACAGTCTGTGCCTTTAGGGCCCAACTGCATTCTATGATAGATATTTGTGTGCATAACTAAACCCTTACTGACTCCAAGCCCCTTTTGGCCAGGATGAGTCTGACTAATCTTTGTTTTCCCCCACAAAGCCTAATATGGTGCTTTATTCTGAGAGGGTGCTCATAGATGTTTATTGTATGGATGACCTTAGGGGACAGGTTTTGTCTGCCAGCAAGCTTTCACTGGGGAAGCACAATATGAACCTAATATGGCTCTAATGGGATATCAAACACAGAAGCCTAAGGGATGGCATAGGAGCTAGGTCTGATTCTAGTATATGTGCTGCCGAAAGGAGCACACTAGGTCTGATTCTGATTGTTTACTTTAGTCCCCAAAGTGATTGGCCCAGTTGTGGCCTTGCGACCTCAGCAGAACCAGTCAGAATCCTTTCATGAGATTTGATACATAGGCTCCAAAAAAATGTTTCTTGCTTTTGGATTATGAGCTGTGAGGACCATGAGGACACCCAGAGGTTCACATAGCATATTTATTATCATGCTGAGAGTTTTTTTATAAGAATCAAGACAACTGTATTAGGCAAGCAAAGGCTGGATATGGAGAGAGAGATAAACAGAGGTTGATGGCATTTGACATTCTGGTCTTGCCTGAAGTCATTATAGCTCAGACTCACCAATTATAGGGTGAATAGTTTCCCTCTTTTCCCAGTTAGGTTGGTTTTAATTGGGTTTTTTCTTCAAACCCAAGAGTCATGACTAATGCTTATGGCTGGATCATTAGTAAGAGTATCCTGTTCTGAACCTCACTTAGCAGTAGAAAGAATTTCAGGCAGATTCTAGAGAGAATAGTAGGAATTTGGTGTGATATAGTCCTGTGGTCTCCATACTCTCAGAGGTTAACTCAAAGCTTGGGCACTTGAGGGAAGCCAAAAAATGCTTAGGAGCTTGGAGTCATAGATAAGCAAAATGCCTGGAGGATAGTGATGAAATCAGCCTCAGCCATTGACATAGGGAGCTGAGGCAGAGATAGGGAGAATGAGACTGAATGGGCAGGGAAGATAAACTCTCAGTATACATGGGAAGCAGGCCAGTGTGGGCAGCAGAACCAGGTAAATCATGCTAAAATGAGTAAAGATTGGCAATCAGTAGAGACTAGGCCAGATACGAGGATAACATCTATCTCTCCCACCCTTCATCCACCGATTTTATATGTCAGGCACTATATCATCTGTCAAGGTTATACTAGTGACCATAATGACATTGTCCCAACCCTCATACAGTTTATGCCCTGTAGAGAAGACAGATATTTAAAAAGTAATTATGTGGGAGTCCACAGTAGTATGAAGCAGGAAGCATAGGTACCTAACCTAGTCAGGGGGTTGGGGGAAGGATTCACTGAGGAAGACTCTCTTCAATTTATTTAAATTAATGTGGATATAAAATGCTTAGATGTGGGAACCATACTTTAATCTATTTCTGGTTAAAAAAAAAAAGGATGGGTTTATAACCACAGCATAGGGCTATTATTAGATATGTGCCTGGTACGCAGAAGACACTAAGTTGTAGTTGTTCTTACTATCCATAATTTATGGATCAATCAGAGAAGCAATGCCAATTCCCATCCATTTCCATGTCAATAATTTTGCCTCATATTCTGCTTGAGAATGATTGAAGTGTTGGGAAAGCAGACTATCAGATGGTGAAAAAGAGGGTGTCCTCTGTCTGGCTGGGAGGATCTTTTCAGTTCTACAGATAAGTGAGCATGCATGGAGCAGCCACTCATCCTGGGTGCTGATAAATTATTTTAAATAAAATATCCTTGTCTTGGTATTTGAAAACATATCTTTGATTCTATGTCAACAGTTCTCTAACTACTTTTTGGATAAACCATACGTGGTCAGGGACTACATATTTTCAGTTTAATTAAAGAAATTCAATAGACATTTATTTTTTTTTATTTTTTTTTTAATTTTTATTTGTTTATGATAGTCACAGAGAGAGAGAGAGAGAGAGGCAGAGACACAGGTAGAGGGAGAAGCAGGCTCCATGCTCCGGGAGCCCGACATGGGATTCGATCCTGGGTCTCCAGGATCACGCCCTGGGCCAAAGGCAGGCACCAAACCGCTGCGCCACCCAGGGATCCCTCAATAGACATTTAATTAGGTGCCAAGGCTATATGCCAAGGCTGAGTTAGGCCCTAAAGACAAATGGAAGACTTGGTGTTGCCTTGAGAAAATATGGGGGAGAGGAGATGTGATCATTATAACATGGGACAGTTTAAAGGGAGAATAGATACAAGAGTTGTAGAAACAGAGGAAAGAGTAATGAATTCTTCTAGGGGAAGGGATAAAGAATAGCAACAAGGGGAATATGACAGTTAAAGATGTGGTCATCACCAAGGGGTTGAAGGCATTCCAAGCCAAGGAATACCTGGGCAAAAGTCTAGAGACTTGGGTGGTGTCCTGTGGCTTTCACTTGGGCGTTGTGGGGAGGAGGTGGAAAAAGTTGAAGAGGCTCGTAGGGGGTGAATGCTTTGGAGTCTGGACTCTGACAATAAGAAGGTCTTGAAAGTCTTTTTTTTTTTTAAGATTTTATTTATTTATTTGAGAAGGAGAGAGCATGAGCAAGCAGAGGGCAGAAGGAGAAGCAGACTCCCCACAGAGCAGGGAGCATGATGCAGAGCTGGATCTCAGGACCCCAAAATTATGACCTGAGCCAGAGGCAGATGTTTAACCTACTGAGACACCCAGGCAACCATCCTGAAAGGTTTTAATTAGGACCTGAGGTGATCAGAATGGTGTTCTGCAAAGGTCACTCAGGCAGCACTGTGAAGGATGGACTGGAGAAGGGGTAGTTGGGGCTGAAGACCACTTGGGGGTGATAGAAATAGCCCAGATGAGACACAGTCGTGGCCTGTCCCAGGGTGGTAGCTGTGGAGATGTCAAGGGAGGCTTTAGGTATAAAATTGAGAAAGGATGTGAAAAAGTTTGGATGTGAAGCTGGAAGGAGTGGAGGATGGCTCCCAGGCCTTTTTGGCATAGTGACTTGGAAAACATAGGACATTATGGAGTGTGTAGGAATAGGGCAGGGGGTAGGAAAAGCCAGGCTGACTTTCCTGGATGGGCTCCAATACACCTGGATACCTGGGGTGCATACATGGAGGATGAGGGATACTGGGTCAGTCACAGGGGTGGGGGTGATCCAGGCAGGCAGCGGTCTCAGCAGGGAGCCCTCTGTCCTAAAATAGCACCAAGAGTCATATTTTGAAGGAGGCAAACCGTCCAGGAACATGGAGGAGTGGCCAGACCCTTGCACATATGCACCAGGGGAGCATATGAGCTTTCCAAACCTACAAGTACTTTCTCAGGGGGTTCATATGAGCCCAGCTGCTGACACAGGCAGGGACACTTTCAGGGATTGTGGAAATTCTGACAGTCCCATTGTCTTGTCCGCTTTCTCCAAATAAGAAACAAAGTACGGATCATTTCAAATGTGTAAAACAAAGCACTAGATTTATATATTCTAAAGGGATTCTCTTTCCTGAGATCCAAAAGGATTGCAAACTCTTCAATTACACCTGGTTCTCTGATTGTGCTGTTTTCCCTCAGAACTGACCACCACCAGTCAGGTTAATTCAGCATGCTTCAGCTCAAAGCTGAAGATGGGCTAGCCACGCTGGTAGCGTCGTGCCTCAACTGAAGGACATTCCTGAGACCTAACCCTTTTCATCACTAGTATAGGCATTTTTCTTCTTGTTTTCCATTTAGTTAGGTGACATAATGAAGGAAAATATGCTAATATGATACAGATAATTGTGGTAACGTGAACTGCTAAATGGACAGAGATGGCGACATGGCCAACAGCGGTTGTCTGCAGCCAGGCAGCACCACCATGAGAAACTCAAAGTTCTTTCAAGAAATGCCATACAAAGGTCCAAGATAGGCACATAAAAAGGAGTTCCTAAGTATTTGTATATGAAAGCATGGGGTATATGAGAGTCAAATATATAAAACTGAGAACCACTTAACTTTAATTTACGGACTTATTTTTGTAAAAATTTTCTTCTTTTTCATTACTTAAAAAAAAAATGAGTAGAATATCCAAGGCTCTCCTTTGTGCAGTTCATACTAAATGTCTTTACCCTAATGTGATCTGTCAGTGGAAAGAGATCAGTCAAGGGAAAAGAGAAACAGAGGAAGGAATAGAAAGCAATACATAGAGAGACGGAAAGGGGAAAGGAGACTGGGCACTTTGCCCAGCAGCTATGTTCTCTGCAGGAAAGGTCAAGATCATGGACTGGGCTCCCCCTGGCCCAGCACTTCTCCCACCCTGTGAGGTCTAAGGTAAGCCATTTCTCTGAGTTCTTTCTCTGCCTAATGAAGGGGTTCCATGAGATCTCAGGCATAATCCTAAGACTTGCCATATACTAAATGGTGCTTTAGGTGCTAAGTAAAGTGTTTTCTGGTGGAACCTGAACTGGAGAGACCCCTGACTCAGAGTGGAGGGCTGTGCTGAGGAATAGCCCTGACCAAGAGGATAAGAAGTTAGCAAACTAAACCATCAGACCCACACAAATGCCTTCCTCTTCCTCAATCCCAGAATGCAAGATCCTCATGTAGGTCCCATGACAGAAGCTGGAGAAACTAACTAGTCCAAGAAAATGACTAAGCTCTCCCTCAGTCACCAGGGCACGAATTCCCACAGGGCATGAGACCCTTGTGCACTTAGAACATCCAGTGATACTTTAGTGACACAACCAAAGATCACAACACATCTCCTACTTCAAAAACAGAGACCAAGACAAATAGATAAAAGGAAGCTGAAAGTAATAAACAATGTAAAGAACAGAAGGAAACTCAAAAAAATAATTATAATGAATATATTTTAGAGAATCAGATGTTGCCTTAATTAGACCAGAAACTATGAAAAAGGAGCAATCAGAAACCAAGAAAGATCTCTTAGAAATTAAAATACAGAAGAAAAAGATTTTATAGGAGGCTATGAAGATAAAGTTGAAAAAAAAAAAAAAGAATCTCTCCAAAAGTAGAAGAGACAAAGAAATAGAGGGAAATAAGAAATAAAAGATGAGAAACCTAGACTATCAATTTAGGATATCCAATATCCATTAATAGGAGTTCCAGAAAGAAGGAATGAGAGAAGATGGTCAAGAGGAGAAATTAGCCAAGAAATAATAGGTGAATTTTCCATAGAATAAAGGAGGTGAGTTTCCAGATAAAGAGCCTATTGAATGATTAAGACATAAAGAAAAGATACATTAAGAAATATCACCATGAGGGGAACCTGGGTGGCTCAGTTGGTTAAGCATCTGCCTTCAGCTGTGTTCATGATTCTAGGGTCCTGGGCTGGAGCCCTGTATTGGGCTCCCTGCTCAGCAGGGAATCTGCTTCTCCCTCTACCCTACCCCTGCTCATTTTTTCTCTTGCTCACGTTCTCTCTCTCTCTCTCAAATAAATAAATAAATAAATAAATAAATAAATAAATAAATAAATAAATAAAAAAAATCTTAAAAAAAAATCACCATGAAACATTCCAGCAACAGGTATAAGGAGAATTTCCTAAGAGCTTCCAGTAGCAAAATAAGACAAGGCCCCATACAAAGTCTGAGGAAGAGGAACGTATGTCTTGAGAAGTCTGGCAAGGAAGTAATCCTGTTAAAGTACTATGAAAAAATGATTTCCATTCTAGACTTCAAAACCCCACCAAATAAAGATACCGAAGGAGATACTCCAGCAAGACAAAGGAGTACCTTAGCAAAGTAGAGGAAACAGGATCTAGGAACAGGGTTACAGTAATATTTCTATTGTGAGAATAATCACTATTATTTGACTCAAATATACTATATAATTATTGAAGGATGAGAGAAGGTCAAAGGGAGAGCAGGGCAAAGTTGCTACGTTCTCATCTGCCACATAAAAAAGCCGTTCGATGATGCCTGAAACTGATAAATACTAAGAGCAGCACAAGTGCATTATTCAGAACTAGAAAGGCAAATGCCAGAAGCAGTCCTAAGAATTGACAGTGGTTTGGGGAGAACAGGGCACAGGGACAGGGTGGAGAGCAGACCGCGGGAAATCAGTCTTGTTGTGAGACACTCTTCTATTACTGATTAGCTTGAAATATAAAAACTCTGTGCGCATATTATTTTGATAAAAAAATCCTGAGACTCAAAGAAGCAAATACACCTGCGAGCAATGAGCAGTCAAGCGGCCCAGTCCCACCGCCGGGAGACACGAGTGGGCCGCCTTCCCTTGGCTGCTGAACTGCAGGACCGGCCGCGGGGCTGCAGGCGTCCGGGAGCGTGAGATGGCGGGGGGGAGGCTTGAACCTCCGCGGGGGCTAAGCGGTCTCCCCTCTGAGGTCCCAAAGACCCGGCGCGTGCGGTCCCGGACCTGCGCTGAGCTGCCGAGTCGGGTCCGATTACCCCGCCCCGCCCCGCCCCGGCTCCGCCCCTCCATGGCCCCGCCCCCGGTCCCGCCCCGCTCCCAGGCCCCGCCCCTCATTGGCCCCGCCCAGACCGGCCCCGCCCCTGGCCCCGCCCCCTCCCGCCCCGCCCCGCACGGGCCGCCCTCCCCGCCGCTGCCCGCGGCCGCAGGAATCCCTGTCGCCCCGGGACTCAGCTGACAGCGGACAGACAATGGTATTTCCCATCAGCCTGGGTATCAGGAGCCGGCCTTATCCAGCGGTGTTTTTCTATTAGTCTAACACCCCATTGTCCACCCCTTATCACTGAAATGTTGATGTCATGCCTGGCTTGGAAGTGGTTTCTGCATCGCGGCGCTGGGATAGCTTCGCTTTAATTGGGGGGAGGGGGAGGGGTGGAGGAGCCCATTTATCAGAATTCTCATGAGAATTCACCCCTTTCCTCCTTCCAGTGGGGCCGCCGAGGGCGCCACGGTGGGGTGGGTTCCCAGCCACAATCCCTGGCCTTTCTCTCCATCCCTGCGTCTCCACCCGGCTGGCCTCCCTCGAAGTTAAAATGCTGAGGAGGGTGGCCAGGATGCTGTGGGCCGCTTTTGTCCCTCTTTGCTTTGGGCTGTGACCCCCGTCTGGTGAGCTCTGGGTGGGGAGGGGCCATGGCTCTCACTTCTTGGAATCTCCTGCAGCCTCTAAAGGCCCCACCCTGCCTGTTCTCAGTAGGATCTCGGTAAACGCCTGGGGATCAAACCAAAAAGGCGGTGGGCTGGGAAGGTCCAGTCTGAGAGCAGATGGAAAACTGAGACTGGACTTCATCTCCACTACATCTCCCCTCATCTCCAACAACTGCTGCCCCAAATTGTCCCAACTCCTAAGGAAAGTCTTAAAAATATGATCTGGGCTGTCTCTACTGTCCGCAGGGCTTCTCTGATACTCTTTGTTGGTTGTGGAGGCCCAAACATAGGAGACTACATGTGTGTGTGTGTGTGTGTGTTTGTGTGTGCGCGCTGCGTGTTTGGTTATTGTAAAGCCCCTCTGAGAATCTGGTTAAGAGAGAAAGTGGTGGTGAGCTCTGGGATGGAGTGGGCCCTTGCTGCAGTATGCTTGGGCAGATTGCTTAACTTTTCCTGGAGACCCGGGATCGAATCCCACGTTGGGCTCCCGGTGCATGGAGCTTGCTTCTCCCTCTGCCTATGTCTCTGCCTCTCTCTCTCTCTCTCTGTGACTATCATAAATTAAAAAAAAAAAAACAAAAAACAACTTTTCCAAGACTCCATCCCCTCATCCATTAAGCAGTACAGTAAGGTTGCTGCTCAACGGATTGTCCTGGAATTACAACCATTAGGTGCTTAGCTGGGTGCCTGGCACACATATGCACACAGTAAATGGTGGCTGCTGTTAGTACAGCTATTTGTGGGCTTTGCACAAAGCCCTAGGTTTGCACAAACTGGTGAGCAGGGCAGAGGAGAGGAGCCAGTTCTCTCTTGGAGAGCTGGGGCAGAGAGGAGGCGGTGGCTCCTGCAGGCTAGCTCAGCCCATGTTGGGCTACCAGGAGCAGAATGAGCCCACAGGGCCTCAAGTTCTTGCCTGAGCTTTCAACAGAAACTAAATGCATACTGTAAGTATTCAGAGACTAGTCTCTGTGGAGTCAACATTTATATATAAAGGGTCTGTCTTGAAGTGTTGCTGAGAAAATTGAATTTGGAATATGGTTGGCAAGCTCCAGGTGAAGATAGTTTTGACCTGTGCCAAGTGGCCTCAACATAGAAACCCAACTGAACACACACACAAACCCTGCAAGCAGGTGCTGCTCTAAGCAAAAGCGTGGGGCTCAAGGCCTGCCTGATGACACCCAGAACACAGCAGAGCTCTCAGGCCACCAAGAGTCTAGTCACCTCCCCACGGCTCCCTCAGTCTGCTTCCAACACAGCTGTTGAAACCCTTCCCATCCACTCCCCCCCTCCCCCAGGCCAATATCCTAAAGGTCAAGAGGTCCACTTGGGAACACCTTCCCACTTGGCTGGTTCTTGCCAGACCCCGTGAAGTACACGAGGGAGGAGTTCTATACTGATGTTCTACTAAGGAAGCTGGGCTCACAGAGAGTCTGAAGTCAAATGTAGGTCTTTTGAGTCCACAGCTAGGCCTTTTCCCACAACATCCAGTGACAGCAGACAAAGCATGTGGCTCTGTCTCTTAAGTACATATTCCTGGGATCAAAAGATGCATAGAGGTTGGGGTCTACTTTGTCGCATGTTTACTGTGTGATCTTCGCTTGCAAGGAGCTTGCTGGGTTTCTCACATGCACTGCCAGCCATCCTTGGGGACCTTGGCCGGGAGACCAGGATGAAGAGAACCAGAGGTCCAGGGTAGGGGTGCTCTTCCTTGACTGCAATTCCAGACCACATGGTTTCTTCCTTCTCTTTCCTGACAGGCCTCTCCTTTGGTAGTTCCAAAGGCTGAAGGCTGAGGAGGAGAGGGGGCAGGAATAATAGGCTGTGCGAATGGGAAATTTGCCAGGGCTGCTTTAAGCCAAGCAAGTCTTCTCATCCCAGAGGCTTCAAAGGGCTCCTATGTGTCTCAAATCTGTCCTCCAAGGACTGGGTGAAATTCCACCAAATTCCATCTATCCCATTTTAAGGGCAAATATTTCCGTGTGGGCCAACACACAACTGTCATGAACACCTTAGTGTGAATGAGTAACTTTCGTGCTGTCTTCTAAGAGTGCAGGTAGCGACCCTAAGTACTGAGGGGAGAGGGCGCAAGAGGAAGGGGGTACAGAAACAGAAGACTTGCTACCCACTTGACATTCTTCCCCACTTGTCACTTTTTTTTTAATGAGTTGTTCCACATGTGGCACATGGATTCCTTTAGTTCCTTTGGTTCAAGGGAGCATTTGCTGGGTGTCCTGTGCTCAACCCACCATTTAGGCTTCCTGAGCTTTGATGGTCTCAGTGTGTGGTTTTTGGGAGGTTAGAGGGTGTAGCTGGGTTTCTTTGAAAATTCTTACATACATTGAAGTGTCCCTCCCTTCCCAGATAAACTGGAGTTTAGAGAGTTATCAGGGCTTTACCAATAGTGCTTAGCATACAAAGTCAGGTTCATCCCCTTTCTCCTTTCTCCTTCCTGCCTGTCCTTCACCTTTCACCTTTCTCCTTGTGGTCTGGGGGTTTACAGGTGAAATCGTCACTCACCCAAGAAGTCTGTAACCTAGAAGAGGAAATGATGGATTCTTCCTTGATCACGCACCCCCCCACACACACCAAATTTTAACTTTCACAGAGCATTTAATAGCACTTCTTGGGCTTGTCACTATCATTTGGTCTTGTGTCTGCCTCTAGATCACTAGCCCCCTCAGGGCAGGAACAGGTCACCTGTGTGTCCATGCCCATCCCCAGGTCTTTGCACAGGGCTGGCACACAGAGCGTGTTCAGCAAATATGGGCTGGATGAATGTCTGAGCTGATGAAGACTGGGGTGCTCATCAAAGACCAACAATTCTGGGGGAGAATGAACTGTGTCTGGATTTTAAAAAATTTTTATTTTATTTATGAGAGACACACAGAGGCCAGAGACCTAGGCAGAGGGAGAAGCAGGACCTGGTGCAGGACTTGATCCCAGAACCCCAAGATCACAACCTGAGTCAAAGGCAGATGCTCAATCACTGAGCCACTTAGGGGCCCCTGTGTCTGGAATTTCCAAGGAGGTTTTGTTAGGGGAAACCCAGTGAGCATGAACTCAAGCAGGGAGGGTTTGCACAGCCAGGTGCCAGCCGGGTTTCTTTCCATATCACAGCCTCCTCCTCAGGAGCCAGAAGAGATGCTGAGGAGGGAGCATCCCTGAAGCCACTTTTAAGGAAGGAGAGGAAAGGCCCTTAACCTGAGCACCCACTGGGTACCAGCTGCTCACCTTGGCACCTCTCAGCTCTCTTACCAAAACTCAAGTAGGGGAAGCTAAGTTTCTAAATAACCCACCTCCACAGCCCCATTCCCCTCCCCGCCCCCCCCAGCAGAGGAGACAGACACGCTGGGTGGGTTAAGAACTTGCTGGAGAGTGTGGGGTTTGCCCCAGGCCTGAGCGACAGCTGACACCCCCAGCCAGTTGTCTTAGGGTCCCAGAGAGGCCTTTCTCTCTCTGCTAGCACTTCCTCTGTGCTTCCGCACCATCTTCCTCGTCTGTCCCTCCGGGGCTCCTCCCTGGCTCCGGGGGTCTGCTGCCTGTGGCCGGCCTCCCCTTTATCTTGTCTCCCCGTTTCCACGCTATCAGCCATTATCTGGCGCTCTCCCACCCTGGCCGGGCAGGGCAGGAAGCCGGCCTGTGACTCTCCTCTCTTTACTCTCCATCCTCTTCCTTCTCCAGAGACAAAAGCAAAAACAGCCTGTTAACAGATCTGCCGTTTCCCTTGGCTCCCTGACTCCCATTTCCCACTCTCATTTTTTCACAGGCTCCACTTTTCCACCTCGGGAACCCCTGCACCCCGAGGCCCCTGAGCCCAGGGCTGTCACTTCCTCAGGGACCGTCTGCCAGGAGGTCGGCACCGGTAGACCCAAGGCTGTCCCCTCTGCAAAGCCCCCTGCTCCCTTTTATCCTTTTGAGATCAGCCCTGCCCAGCTGGTCGTCTGGCTGTCTGCGCCGCGGTGGGGCGGGCCGGTGCTCTGGCCTTGCTCATTAGCAGGCTGGCTGTGGCTCTGATTATAGCCATGTGAGGGGGGTGTTTTTGGTCAAAGAGCATCACGCATCCATTTATTATGTCGCCATTCACTCAGACATTTACCGTGCACTTCCTACGCTGCTGCTGGAGACCCAGAGATGAGCAAAATACGACCTCTGCCCTCAAACAGCCTATAATTTGTGGGGAGTAGGGAGGTCATTGGACTGAGTTAAAGTGCTCTATCTAATGCGTGGTAGCGATTGCTAAGTGCAACAAGAGGGGGTGAACACAAGAGGCTCTGAGAGTTCCGAGGAGGGAGAGATGGACGCTAACAAGGGGAGCTGATGCTTATCAGCGTTCTCCACACCAGCCCAGCCCCAGCCAGCCGCCAGCCACTGCTAAGCACTTCATAGTCCCCTCTTTCCTCCTCCTGGCAAACCCGTGCAGCAGGTGTGATTATCATCCTCAATTTGCAGACAAGAGGCTGAGGTTTAAGGAAGTGAGGTAATGGGTCCATCACCTGCAGTCATGGCTAGAGCCTCCTTTCCCTTCGAAGGCCCAGTTCAAATACCAGCTTCATCCCCACTCTCAAGCCCCTTGGTCTATACAGCACACCAGCACGCAGGGAGGGAGAGTGAGCTCTGGAGAAATCTCTCTCTGGCTCAAGATGTTTAAGAGCACTGAGTCTCTGTTTTACTCATCTGTAAAGGAAGGTACTAACAGTACCTTCTCCTAGGTTCATTGTGGGGTTTATTTCTTCTTAAAGATTTTATTTATTTATTCATGAGAGACACACAGAGAGAGGCAGAGACCTAGGCAGAGGGAGAAGCAGGCTCCATGCAGGGAGCCTGGTGCAGAACTCAATCCCAGGATCCTGGGATCATGCCCTGAGCCAAAAGCGGATGCTCAACCACTGAGCCACTCAGGTGCCCCTCATTGTGGGTTTTAAAGAAACTGTGCATACAGTGTGTTTACACAGTGACTGCACAGAGTATATAGTAGATAAATATTAGCCATGAGCATTTTGGTCATTACTATTACTACTACAGGAAAGTTATTAGGGGGTGACGTTTCACAGGAGAGTGACTTAGGAGGCAGATTGTCAGGGTTGATATAAATTCTGCATCTGTTTTTCAAAGACCATGCAACACTTGCCCTGGGCATCATCATCTCAAGCAAGAGAACCTGCACTGTGTAGGATCCAGAATTTGTCTTCCTATTTTTCTTTCAAGTTTACTGTAAGTCTCCCCAGTGATAAAACAAACAAACAAACGAAAAACCTGTTAATTTCAAAGTCATAAAAAAAACAAAGTCATCTGGGTCCTTAAACCTGAGTCCCTTCTCTTGTGATTATTGAACCCCAGCCCCCTTTTTTTTTTTTTTTACCATAGTGAAGTATACATAACTGAAACTCACCGTTTTAGTTAAAGTACAGTTCAGTGGCATTAGGTACGTTCACATTACTGTGCAGCCATCACTTCTGTTCATCTCTAGAACTTCTTCAGCAGCACAAACAGATACTTTGTCCCCACTGAACACTAACTGCCCACTCTCCCTCTCTCACAGAGCCCCTGGCAATCCCCATGCTGCTTTCTGCCTCTCTGAGCTTGACTTCTCTGGGTATCTCATATAAGTGGACTCATATAAGATTTTTCCTTTTCTGACTGGATATGCCACTCAGCATAAAATTCCACAGGGAACCTTCATGTTGTAGCATGTGTCACGATTCCCTTCCTTTTTTTTTTTTTTTAAGATTTTATTTATTTATTCATGAGAAACAGAGAGACAGAGAGGTAGAGACACAGGCAGAGGGAGATGCAGGCTCCATGCAGGGAGCCTGATGCGGGACTCAACCCCGGGGCTCCAGGATCATGCCCTGGGCTGAAGGTGGCGCTAAACCGCTGAGCCACCCACGCTGCCCGATTTCCTTCCTTTTTGGGGCTGAATAATATTCCATTGTATGGCTAGACCACACTTTGTTTATCCATTTGTCTGTTCATGGACCCTTGGGTTGTTTGTACCTTTTGCTATTATGAATAATGCTGCTACGAACATAGTGTACAAATATCCTTTCAGATCTGTGCTTTCAATGGTCTTATGCACATATCTAGAAGTAGAGTTTCTGGGTCAAATGGTAACCTGATGTTTAATTTTTTGAGGAACCATCGTACTGTTTTCCATAGTGGTTGCATGATTTCACATTCTACCAGTAGCACATAGGGTTCCTGCATATTCACATCCTCATCAACTGCCTCAAAAGACAGTTTTTCTTTATGAGGGGTTAGGGTGCAGAGTGAATGGTCTTTTATCCAGAGTTCAAATCCTCTTGTGTCCTTTAAAACTGGCCTAGCCTGGCCCTGAGACTCAGCCAGTCTAAGGCTGCTCCTTCTTCCCCTAGGCATTTGCCTTCAGCGGTCTGGATCAGCCACTGGCCCAGCCGTCAGCACATTGACCGGCTTCCTGCTGGCTTTGCTCTGAAGGATGCTAACCATGGGGTTTCCTCGCTGATTGCTCATGAGGCGCCTCCTGCCCTGAATGGGCACAGACGCCGACAGCACAGGGGGACTCCACTCCCTTTCTCAAGGAGGGTGAGTTATTGGAGGGAATTCTGGCTCCCTGACTAGTTAAATCATCTCTTGACTCAGACAAGAGCCCTTTGCCCCACAAGAGAACATTACTCATCCCGGCACCCGCGGGACCAGGCTCTATGTCAGGGGAAAGTGCCGCTCCTATTCCCCTCGCTCAGAAACTCATAAATCATCCCTTTAGAATTTCAGCTCTTCAGATAGAAAAGGAACAGCTGGCCAAGCCAGGTCTCCCAAGTGCTGCAACACTTTTTTCTGGGTGGGTGCTGGGGGTAGCCTCAGAGGATCTGGGGACTCCAGATGCCAGGACTCTGCTCAGGCCTCCATTCAAGCCAGCCAACTCTCCCACTGCTGGTCCATGTGAGACAGAAGGACTTCAGGTCCGGCATCCTCCAGGACTTGAATGGTCATGGAGGGAGTTCATGGAAAGCCCAAGTGTTCTGTTTGTGGTGGCCACCCTGCCCCTAGACCAGCACTTACTTGGTCATGGCCAGACTCAATATTTGTTGTACAAATGTTGAAAACCTCTCCCCTGAAGTAATATGGTTCTTTCTGTGCCTCAACTTCCTCATCTGTAAGATGGAAGAAAGACTGGACAATCTCTATGGCTCCTTCCAACTCTAACATTCTATGACACCAGTGGTCCAAGAGCTCCTTGTGGATTGGCTATAAGTCAACATTACCTGGTGCTGAGGTTTGTTTGGCTGTTTCAATGGGAGCAGAAGATTGGATGACCATGCTGGAAGGTCCATAAACTGTGAAGATAGCACCAGATGCATGAACACTTTTCAGAACCAACCTGCTTATGTTTTTGCTATGTTTTTTAGAGAGGCACAGCTGGATTCATAGACAGATAAGGATCCTTTCCTAACAGTGTGAGTGTATAGTGTGCCCATTTAGTGTGTCTATTTTGAAGCTCAGGAATTCTGATGGGAGACATAGCTTAATGTTGATACCATTGCTCCCAGCACACCTTTGAATGTGAGACGCAGGTTAACCAGGTGGTCATGGCGAGTAATAAGGAGCTCCAGATTATAATTTTGGCCACGGCTGCAGGCTGATCTCACCATGAATTCTCATTGACTAGCCTTCAAATGTGAGCTGCAGGCCCCCACATCTCCTAAGGGATTGAAATAAATCATTCCACCACTGGGTAAATAAAGTCTATCAATGGGTCCAGGAATCTGAGCTGATGGAGGGGAAAAAATACTGGATGAGGAACCAGAACACTTACCCACTAATTGGCTGGGTGACTTGGCAAACAGAATGGATGGAGATGTTCTCTGCCCCTGCCCCCTTAACCCCACATGAGGTCCAGCAGTGTCTGATGTCCCAAACCTTTCACTTTTACTTCACCTTGTCTGAGTTGGATTTTGGTCATATGAAGCTAAAGGAGTTGCAAAACAGAAGACCACCTCACCTCTAGCACTCCACTGACTATTTTATTCATTAAAATAAATGTATTGAGGAGTACCTGGTGGAGTTGTCGGTTGGGCATCTGACTCTGGTCTCGGCTCAGGTTGTGATCTCAGGGTCTTGAGATCAAGCCCTGTGTTGGGCTCTGCACTCAGTGTGGAGTTGGTCTGAAACTAAATAAAAGAGAAGAAATAAAATCCTTTTTTTTTTTTAAAGAAGGAAGATAAGGAATTAACAACTGCTGAGTGCTTACTATCTGCCAGGAACTGTACACATGTTCTCTCATTTAGTATTCACCATAGCTCTTTGAAATACGGGTTAGCCCTCCATTTCACAACTGGGGAAACCAAGGCACAGGGAGGCTATGTAATTGGCTCAAGTCCACAGAGTTAGTAAGAATCAGAGGTAAGGTTTGGATTCAGAACTGTCTGATTCCAGCACTCTGGATTCTCTTCCTCACAGGGGATAAAGTTTTTAGTCACAAATGGTCCCCCCAGCATTTGTTATTTATTTATTTATTTATTTATTTATTTATTTATTTATTTATTTATGACAGACACACACAGAGAGAGAGAGAGAGAGGCAAAGACACAGGCAGAGGGAGAGCAGGCTCCATGCAGGGAACCCGATGTGGGACTGGATCCCGGGTCTCCAGGATACATCCTGGGCTGAAGGTGGCACTAAACTGCTAGGCCACCGGGGCTGCCCCCCTCCCAGCATTTTTATGTTGGTAAGGAGACATCCCACTGGACCTGGGCTGACTTTGAAGGCAGAAGTCTAGCCAGGCTATCCTGTCACTCAGTTCCTCATCAGCCATCCTCAGAGGCTGTGCCACTGTTGCTCTCCACAAATGCTATGTTTTATTAATGTAAGAAGCAATTCTTAAGCAACTGAGTTCTTTCTCCACTGGCTTTTGAAAATCCTACTTCTGGCTCTCTGTTTCCATCATGTTTTAATATCCTGTCTGGACTTGGGTTTCAAACTTGGGTGGGATGTGACAGAGATGAAGACTGGGGAGAAAAACCATGCTACCTCTGAGAGGTGCATACTGGACTCCTAGTGTAGCCCTAAGAAGGATGGTGAGTTGCCTTGATCCTACTAATAGTGATTGCTTGTGGAACCTCTGCTACATGCCAGGCACTTTCTATAGCTTTACTACTCTTTTTGCAAGATGTTATTGACCCTATTTTATAGGTTTCAAAATAGAGGCCCAAAGATGCAAAATAACTTGCTCTGCTTTGAGATGGTTTCAAAGTCCGTGCTTATTCTGACATACTATAAGGTGTATTAGCATGGCCTAGGGAAGCCTGGGGGTTCCTGCATAGGTGAAGATTATCCCTTGCTCAAGACATAGCCAGGTTCCAGCAACTGGACCAGGCAGGCCAGGCCAGCAGTGGGGTCTGCACCATTGGGAGATCTGGAACTTAGCTAAGGCCCCTCCTTTGACCACTGATTTCTCTGATGCTTCATTGCAGTTTTCACAATCCTCAGTCATGTCAATGCAGCATCCTCACCATGGTGAAAAAGCCACTACTTTTGGAAAATGTGTTCAGAGAGTACTAGCCCTTCTGTTCTTCAAAATGAATGTGTTAGATCCACCATGATTGTACAAGGTCTTTTAAATCTCAGAGTTCCCTCTGAGAGGAGGCTCCAAATGTTCACCCTTGGGACTCCAGAGGCTGAAAGTCCAGTCATCCAACGCCCCTCCGCAGAAACTCCTGTGGAGCTATCCAAGGTCCTGCAAATGCTTTGACCTGTGCTCTGTTTAATCAACCATCTCTCTACCTGTGTTCTTGCCCTTCTTCCCTTTCCTGGCTTTGGACCTCACAAAACCTTTCCTGTGTAACTTACCCTTATTTTCTAGGCCCTGCTCACCTGAGCTCACCTGACTCTGTCCATGATAATCTTGACTCCAAGCCTCCAAGCCAGTCCAGGGGTCACTCTTAACTACCATTGTCCCTGCTGATTATCAGCTGACCCACCTGCCCAGCACTGCACACATTTCTATCCCCTACCTCCTCACAAAGCCACTTGGTTTCTTGGGTGCCTATTCATCTGATAGACTTCCGAGAGACAATTTATTGACTTTTTTCCATTCTTCTTTCTTGGCCCCATACCTAGCCATTTATGAAATGATTCCTGGAATTAGAGCAGTGGGGATACTTAATAAAGCCCATAACTTGAGGAGGCTTGTGGTTCTGGCCCATGATATGGTCACATCTACTCTGTCTCTCAATACATACTGGTACAATTGATTCTTCAAGGAAAATCAGCTAGAAAAATAGCTTCCATTAAAATGCACCACCTTGCTTTCTCATGAGAACTAGAGTTCTGGTGTTCTAGTTTGGCCTTGTCCCTGACCAGCTGTGTGACCTCAGGCATTTAAACCACGTATCTCTTTATACTTTCTGTCACTTATTTGCTTTCTCATCAGATATTTACTGACCATGTATCATGCATTATGCACTAGGTACCCGGGATGCTACTAGGAGAAGGATACAGTTTTAAAGAACCCACAGTCTAATCCTGGAGACCAATATGTAAATGGTTAAAGCAAAAGTAATGTGGTAAATTATTATAACAGTAGGGACAACATGCTAAGGGAAAACACAGGCCACATCTGCACTTGCTGTTCTGTCTGCTTAGAAGGCTTTCCCCCTAGGCACTTGTATGACTCACATCCTCACTTCTGCAGTTCTTTGGTCAATGTCATGTTATCAGAGAGGCCTTCCCTGACCACCCTATTTGAAAGAGGAAACCCACCCTTAGCCTGGCACCTCCCTGTATCTCTCTTCTGCTTTATTTTTCTCCAGAGCATTTATCATCCTCTGGCAGGAAAGGGTGCGTTCATCTGTGAAGTGGAAGACTGAGCCAATGATCAGTGGTGGGTTGAATGGTGGCCCCAAAAAGTTCTGTCCATGTCTTAGCCCCAAGAACCTATGAATTTCCTCCTTTGGAAAAAAGGTCTTTGCAGATGTACTTAGGTTAAGGATCTTGAGATGATGTCATCCTGGATTAGCTGGTGACAAGTGTCCTTATTAAAGACAGAAGAGAAGACATGGACACACAGAGAAGAAAGCCACATGGAGGCAGAAGCAGAAAGTGGAGTAATACAGGCACCAGCCAAGGAACATCTAGAGCCACCAGCAGCTGGAAGAAGCTAGGAGGGGTTCTTTTCTAGAGCCTTCAAAGACAGCACGACTCTGCAGAAATCTTGACATCAGACTCTGATCTTCATAACTGTGAGAGAATAATTTTCTGTTGTTTAAGTCACCAGGTTTGCAATCATTTGTTATGACAGTCACAGCACAGGAATTCAGTGTCTATCTATATTATCTCTATGATCATCCTCAGGCTAAACAGTCTGAAGCCTAAGTAGTTAGGACTATGAATACCATTCAACAATACCAATCTTTTAAATGATTCATCAGCTGTATTAGTGGAAGTACACATAATTTGGGGAGAACATTGGGTGCTGTTGGCCACCTACATGAGCCACATTGGGTAAATATGCATAGCAAGGGGTGGTCTCTTGCTGTTCCCAGGATGAAAAGAAAGATACATGGTCATCTGTGCGGGGACAGGGACACCCACCGGCCATGCCTACAAATTAAAAAAAGGGACACTTTAACTACAGCATGGTTTCTATAGAAGAAAAGTGAGGGGAAAACCCCCAAATTTCTATAGGCAAATAGTTATACAAGCCATACAACATTTTTACTTTAGAAATCCTATGCAGGTGTGTCTGGGTGGTTTAGTCGGTTAAGCGTCCAACTCTTGGTTTCGGCTCAGGTCATGATCAGGGTTGTTGGATGGAGCCCTGCATCAGGCCCTGCACTGGGTGTGGAGTCTGCTTAAGATTCTCTCTCTCCCTCTCCCTCTGCCTTTCACCTCATTCTAAAATAAAGAAATCTTTGGGAAAAAATCCTATGCAAAAGTTTGTATTTCTAGACTATGGGAATAGTATATTAGGATAGCATATCTAGTATATTAGTATAGTATGTTAGAAATATACTCTATTTCTAAATGCACTCATACATCATGTAAATCCCTTGAAAAAGATCTGTAAGGACATGTGCTCAGCTGATAGCATCAGCCACCCTTGGGAAGGCACAAAGATGGAACAGAGTTCAAAAGGCATTTTCACTTCATCTGCTTGTTTGAATCTTTTTACAATAATTCAGCCCATTTAAAAAATTTTTTTAAAATTTCAACAACAACCAAGATGAAACAAAATGCCCCCAGCTGAGAGCATGATGTGATTACTGGTGGCCTTGCAGCCAGCCTGGTGCAAGTGGGGCGGGAGGTGGGGTTTGGTGTTCTCTGACGCTCCAGCCTCAAAAATTTTGCCTCTACAGCAAGTTCTTCTCTGGTTCCTCGTCATTGTGATGGGGCCTTGATGTGAAACCAATGAATGGACAGAGTCCTAGCACCTAGTGTTCTGGACAGAGAGGCTGTTCTGGCAAGCCAGTGAGGCACTTTCCTTTGATCTTCGTTCTGGTAGGCAGTCTGGGGAGGTGCTTCTTGTAGCAAACCCTCACTCGCAGTGACAGTCCTCCACCATGTTTCTGAGGAATAGCCAGTAACGGTTCCACCCCAGCCCACTCCACCCTGGAGGCCACTTGGGTAGGTTGAGGGTGGAAGCATCTCATTCAATGTGGCATTGGATGTGCACCCTGGGGGGCTACAGTGAAGGTCCTCAGAGAGAACAGATGCCATGGGGCATGCATGGAAGGCCCTTGTCATCCGTCCCTCCAGCCTACTGGGGCCTCAGGAGGGGAGGTAGCTCTTTGCCTCTCCATCAGGTGCTGGCCAGGGGCTCAGGTGGTCTGAGGATCACAGGACACCTGGATCACAGAAGCGCTACTGGGAAGGCGGAGAAGACTCAGGCTGCCACTGGGGGAGAATTCTAGAAGTGTGCATTTACTAATATAAATTATTTATTATATGTTGGCACAAAGGATAAAATGACCTGAGAATACAGCAGACGGGCTCCTTAGGGTTCCTTCAGTGAACAGAGAGGTCTCATTTGTAACCAATGTCTGTTGCTGATAAACCAAATGATACAATACTGAAAAAGAGGACTTTTTTTTTTTTCTCAGAAAACTCTCCAACTCCTTCTCCTACTCCCTACTTCTGTGCATTGGTACTTTTCTTAGCAAATATTATATGTGTGGAATAAAGGAATCAGGCCAGAACTGTCACAAGCAAGGGGAGCCTAACGAGACATGACGACTACATGTAATGTGGTCTCTTGGACTGGAAGTCTGGAACAGAAGGACATTAGGTAAAAACTAAGGAAATCTGAATAAACTATGGACATCAGTTAATAATAATGTATCAGTATTGGTTCTTTCATGGTACCAAGTGTATCATATTAATGTAAAATGTGGACAACAGGGGAAACTGGGTGGGGGTGTATGGAAACTCTCTGTACAGTCTTTTCAACTTTTCTGTAAATCTAAATCTATTCTAAATTTTTTTGTTTAAAAAAATCAGGCCTGGGCGCCAGGGTGGTTCAGTCAGGCACCTGCTTTCAGCTCAGGTCATGATCTCAGGGTCCTGGGACCAACCTTCATGTCAGGCTCCCTGCTCAGCTGGAACTTGCTTCTCCCTCTCCCCTTGCCGCTCTCTCCCACCCTCATTCTCTCTCTCTCTCTCTCTCTCCAATAATAAATAAATAAATAAAATCTTTAAAAAAAAATCAAGCCTGACCTGATTTAATGGATGCCCATGCCAAATGAAGATTGCAGGTGGTAGTTGGGGGGAGGTGAGTAGAATTTGGAATGTAAGGGATTATGATGAGTTTATTTGAAGTAAGATTGGAGTGCTTTGCCTTAAACATTCTTCCTCCATTGTTGTAGTTGACTCATATAACTGTGTGCAATATTAATATTTCCACTTTACAGATGGAGAAACCAAGCTCAGAGAGGTTATATGGTTTCCCACCACGAGCCCCAGTTTGTGTTTCTTTTGCTCCTATAGTCTGGTTAATTTCCCAAATTTACCATTTCACTTTGTGTGTCAGTGTCTGCCAAGCACTCTGTCCCTCTTTTTCTCTGCCTGATAAATCATCCATCTTTTTCCATCCTTTTAAAACCTCCTCAGATGGGGCATCTGAGTGGCTCAGTAGGTTGGACATCCGATTCTTGATTTTGGCTCTGGTCGCGATCTCTGGGTAATGGGATCCAGTCTGCTTGTCCTTCTCCCTCTGCTCCTCTCTCCACTACCCTCCCACTCTAAAATAAATAAATAACATCTTACAATATAGAACTTCTTCAGGTTTCACCTCCTCTGAGAAGTCATCCTTGATGTTCTCACGTAATTAATCATCCTATACTCTGTGCTCCTTCTGAACCCCCCCAAAATGAATTATTTCCTCGAAATTATCTGTCTGTGCATTGGACTATGAGCAAACTGATGGCAGGGGCTGTGCCTTTTTCTTTTTTTCTTTTAAGATTTTGTGTACTTATTTGAGAAAGAGAGTGAGCAAAGAGAGCACAAGCCAGGGGAGGGGCAAAGGGAGAAGGAGGAGCCGATTCCCCGCTAAGCAGGGAGCCTGATGTGGGGCTCAATCCTGGGACCCTGGGATCATGATGTGAGCTGAGGGCAGACCCTTGCCTGACTGACCCCCCTGCCCCCCACCAGGTGCACGGGGCTGTGTCTTTTTCATCTTCAAATCTACACTGTCTGGCTCAGTACCTGGCACACAGTGGCTGGGCAGTCTGTATCTCTTGAATTGAATGAAGCTAATATGAAACCATTATTCATTTGCTCAGGCTGCCATAGCAAATTACTATAGACCAGGTGGCTCAAACAGTAGAAATTTATTTTCTCATAATTCTGGAGGCCGGAAGCCTGAGAATGAGGTGTCAGCAAGGTTGGTTTCTTCTGAAGCTTCTCTCTCTTGTCTTGCAGATGGTCATCTTCTGCCTGGGTCCTCACATGGCCTTCTCTCTGTACATGTCCATGTTCTAATCTCCTCTTATTAAGACACTAGTCATATCAATTAGGGCCATCCTCATGACCTCACTTAACTGTAGCTATTTCTTTGAAGACTCTAACTTCAAATGCAGTTGTATTCTGAGGTCCTGGGTATTAGGATTTCAACGCAGGAATTTGGAGGGGACATACTCAGGCCATAGCTAAACTAGAGCAGGCTGTGGGGCTGGAAGGTGGTGGAGACCTCAAGTGTCCACCACTTAAAAGAGGCAGGTGAAATGTGTGCAAAGGCCTGAACATCACTCAGCTGTTGTCCCGAGGGCATTGCTGCTATTCAGGGACAGAGGATGTGAGAGGGGCTTGGGTTGGGAAAACAAGCTGAGGGCATGAGATGAAGGAGCCACAGAACAGGCTTGTTTTTATTTATCACCACTAACAATTGCTTCAGCCAGAAGAGGGATCCTGGAAGCCTCCGGTCTGTGCTCTGTTTCTGGCCTTGACCTCCTGGCTATCATGCTCACAGTCTCCCTCTCTTGCTCCTTTTTCTCTCACACTGTTACTTTCGCCTGGTCCAGCCCACACAGCATGCAACATCTTCAAGGCCTTGTGCTCTGGGGCAGGGGGAGGCCTCGGAATGGAATTTCAGACTAAACTTGCACTGGGAAGCCACCTTCCAAGGGCAAGGAGATGCCTCGGGCAGCAGCTGCAGCCGCCCAGGGAGAGCCAGAAGGTTCTAGCTGCTTGTTGTGCATTGGAGGGGATGGTCCTGACAACCAGGCCAGTCGGAGGAAGGGCCTGAGAGCCCCAATCCTGAGGGTCCAGTCGTCTAGGACCCTGGGAATGCACAAGGACATTCAGAGGACTAGAGGCAGCCGAACAACAGTTGGTTTTGTGCCATTAACATTGCTACTTTGCAAATAAGGGTTTGTTTTTGTCAGGGGGTGGCTATTTATTGAGCATGTGGCAAATACCATCTAATTGGTGCTTAATAATCTAGAGTTTCCTCACAGATATCCCTCCATTTGGTCTGCACAGTAAGGGGTGCCCATACCCCCATCTTGTTGGTGAAGACACTGAGAGTCAGCACAGTGGAATAATGCTCCCAGGGTTGCTCAGTTGTTAGGTGGTGCGTTTGCAGCTGGGAACCAGCCCTTTGGCTGCCAAGGGGTGTTCTATGCCTGCACAGGCTCATTTGATCCCCCCAACAACCCTGACAGGAGAGTCCAGTGCATTTCATTTCTCAGGTGAAGCTGAGACTCGGGGATTATGTGAGTGGTCAAGATCATGCAGGTGGTTGGTGGCAGAGTTGACTTAAACGGATTCTCCTGACTTCAGATCTCGGGCACTTTTTCCTCCATCACATCACCATTCCTGGGACAGGTGGGACCCAGTAGGTTTGGGACCAAGCCTTGTCCTCAGTGTGATTACAGTGTGGCTTCTTGAGACCAATGGTGGCTGGAAGGGCAGAGAGTATGTGTACTGGCCAGGGGACTAGCCCATGCAGTCCCTGCCCCAGCTGCCACATCTCCTCAATGAGCCAGGGACTGTGCTGGCTGCAGCTCTTGAGCCTACAACCATAGGAGCACCTAGCCTTTCCCCAACACTTTCTGCTGGGGGTGACCACTCCTGGAAAGAGGCATGCATCATGGGAAAATAGAACATGGGCTTGGGAGTCAGAGCCCAAGTCCAAATTCTGATGCTGCCACCGATGAGCTGCTTGACCTTGTGGGTGTTAGTTAATTTCTCTGAACCTTAGTTTTTCCACCTGTGAAATGAATGCAATGATGCCTATTTTGTAGGCCTGCCTTGGAGATGAAAATGGGATCACGTATATCAATTATCTGGCACTACACTTGATGGGTAGTAGAAGCTTAGTAAATGGCAACTAGTAATACCTTGATTAGCATGGTGGGGGCCAAGTCCCTGATGTACAGTCCTGAGAAAATGTGTTGGCACCTGTGGCTCAGGATGAGCCTGCCTCTCTGTACACCTGTCCTCCCTCCTTGCTGACCATGGCTCAAATTCAAAGGCTGTGTGAGCACTGGTTATAGCTGTAGGACCTCAGGTGAGTTAGTCACTTCTCTCTCTCCTCTCCCTTGTCTGCAAGATAGGAATGATAAAAGTGACCCACAGAGTTGTGAGAGTCAAATGAGGCATGCATGTAGAGATTCGACACAGAACAAGTTTCTAAATAATCATTACCCTCATTATTGTTTGATGTGTTAGCTTCACAATCTGGCCTGGGGGTTCATGCTGGGAGGATGGGGGTCTTGTCTCCGTTCAGCAGGAAAAGTGCCAAAATTGATTGGTGAGGTGTGCAAAAAGTGGATTAGGAGCATGAAATCCATGAGTTTTCCTTTCTCGAAGGAGGTGATCTGTGAGATCCTATTAGTCTAAAATGTGACTCTTCCCCACATTGAGTCTCAGTTGTCTTCTCTATCAATGAGAGAATTGAGCTGGCTGACCTCTGAATTCCTTTTTCGTTCCATCATTCTAGGATCCCAGTGACTCTGGGCCTCAGCTGAGCCAAACATTACCCCAAATGCTCCTCTACAAAAAGTTGGCCCCAGCCGGGAACAGGAAGGAAACCAGCTCCTGCCTGGCTCCTGCCTCTCCGGGTCCTCTGGGAAGCAGCTCCACGAGTCAGCAGGCAGTTCCTGATTGTCAGCAAGACTCCCTTCCAGCTTGCACACACACACCCATGGAGGGAGCCCTCACCCCAGGGCCGGGGTCCCAGCTTGGTGGTGAGCAGCAGGTGAGACTCCTTGCTGCGTTTTCCACCTCAGAGGCAGCAAAATTTTGCTCGAACTTTGTCTCAGGGGAGGCTGTTGAGTCTAGTGGTATGTCCATGACACCGGGCGCTCAGAGCTGTTCAGACCTAAGGAGCAATGGACCTTGACTGCCCAAAGGGCCTGTGAACAGGCCTTCGTCATCTTCCCAGAGGAGAGAAACATGGAAAATAAAGCGTGGTCTAGAGAGGAGAATTCACATCTGCTGTGCTTCCACTCTGTCGGCACTATGTGGTTTCTCAGAATATAAAGAGGAAGAAGACAAGGAGTCTACTGTCTAGGAGACAGACACGTTGCTTATTTTTTAGAATTTTTTTTTAATGTCTGTTTCCTCCAGCTCGAATATTTGCTGCAGGAGAGTGGCGATTTCCTGCATCCTGCTCACCAAAGTAGTCCCTGGAACTGGAAGTGTACCTTGCATGTGGCAGACATTCAGTAGATAATTGACTAACTTAATGGAACAATGACAAAATTACAGAATAAGAATGAAAGTGTGATCAAGGTTCTGGGAGAACAGTGGAGAAAGTAAAAGCCAGAGAGGTGACAATTGGACTGGGTTTTGAAGGATGAATAGGAGTTCATTAGGGAGTAAAGGTACCAACAAAGGTTTTTTTTTTTTCCCCCTTTCAGTTAGACTTCATGATAAACTTCCTATCAATACTTATGAGACCCTTAAGGTCATGATAGAAGGTAAAGGTGTGAACCACAGAGAAATTAGGATAAAAGGAGGAAGGGATATTAATAGCATGTCTTGGATGTCCCAGTGCCATGCCAGGCACTTAATGCATGAAATATTACTTATTCCTTCTAACCCTCCCATGAGATAGGCACTTGACATATGGGAGTGCAGACTCAGAGGGCTTTAGTAACTTGCTCTGGGCCTCAGAGCTCACTAGGGCTGGAGGCTGGATTAGACCCAGGGCTTTCCACCTCCAAAAGTCTTGTTCTTTCCTGGAAAGGCTGGCTCTCCTTCAAGGCAGAGGACCTGGTCATCTTAACCATGGAGTGAATATATTAAACACCCCTCCAGAATTAGAGCCTGGTCCTAAAGCTCCAGGCCCCAAGGCCAGATCTGGAAAATAAGGCTTTTTCATTAAAAAAAAAAAAAAAACAATTTTTTTGAGCCTGTGTCCTTTCTCCTCTGATTTCTCCCAGTCCACTCCTTTAGCCTCCACTGTCCTCCCATCAACACAAGGTCTCAGAAACACTCAGAAGCTCCAAGAGGAGGCTGGAGAAGCTCCATCCATCAAGACCTTGAAAGGCCCGGGGCGGGTTTGAGGGGCAGGAGAGAGGGTGGGATGGTGGTGGGGGGGTGGGAAGCCTAGTTGTCCCAGAAGGGAATCACAGCCTGGAGGTCCCTAGCCCCATTTCCCCGGAGGGGAGGGCCCGAAGTGTGGGGGTGGAAAGGGAGAGAGGGGCAGAGAAGGAGGGAAGATAAGCGGATGGTCATTTGTCTTTTTAATTGGCTCAAATGCTCGGAGGAGAGCTGCGCTGTTATCCCGGCTCGGCTCGGGGCTGGACCGGCTCCAAGCGCCAGGCTCTGGGCCGCGCAGTGCGGAGCAGCGGGGGGAGGCCCCTCTGCCCTTCACGGGGCGGGGGGGGGGGGGGGGGGGGGGGGGGAGGCCTCTGGGAGGACGGGAGACAGGGTGGGAGGCAGCAACACGTGGTCAGACGCAGCTTTTGCTTCTCCGGCATTTCAGAAATTTAAAACAGTAATTCAGAGACTGAAATAGACATATTTTAAAGAATCCGTGGCATCTGGAGGCCTCCTGTGATTCATTCCTCTCTGCCTGTGGGTGGAGCCTGTCAGGGGTGTCTACGGGCAAGAGAGTTTTGGAGCGGTTTGAAACTTAGAGCCTTTCACTATTATTTATATTCCCCAAATGAATGAGACCATATAATGTTTGTCCTTCTCTGATCGACTTATTTCACTCAGCATAATACCCTCCAGGTCCCTCCACTTCGAAGCAAATGGTGGGTATTTGTCATTTCTAGTGGCTGAGTAATATTCCATTGTATCCATAAACCACATCTTCTTTATCCATTCATCTTTCGATGGACACCGAGGCTCCTTCCACAGTTTGGCTATTGTGGCCATTGCTGCTATAAACATCGGGGTGCAGGTGTCCCGGCGTTTCACTGCATCTGTATCTTTGGGGTAAATCCCCAGCAGTGCAATTGCTGGGTCGTAGGGCAGGTCTATTTTTAACTCTTTGAGGAACCTCCACACAGTTTTCCAGAGCGGCTGCACCAGTTCACATTCCCACCAACAGTGCAGGAGGGTTCCCTTTTCTCCACATGTTTCAAACAATATTAATATTAATTAGGTTGACGGGGCCTGAGCTGACATAACCAGCATTTCAACAGGAGCTCTGAAAGAGGGGTCTAAAAAAAAAAAGAAAAAAAAACTTAGAGCCTTCTGTTGGTAATACTATGACACTGTTCTGCAGCTTTTCTTTTCTTTTTTTTTTTTTTAATTTTTTTAGTTTCCATTTTATACTTATTTATTTCAGGCTTTCACCACACACTTGTTCATGGGTGCAGCAAGGAGAGGGACCCACAGAGCTGGAGTGGTGAGGGCTGGCCCTTTGGACTGAGCACTGGCGGAACTTGTAAGGGGATCTTGCCATCCTGCAGCCCCACATCTTGCTCTGAGATAATTCCATTAGTGAAGTGATCACACTTAAAACCCCAAATTGATGTGAGCTGAATGTCACTGAAAATGAAGTCGTTTAAAGTGGCCCAGTCTTGCTTTACTCCCAGTTCTTATGAGGGAGATCCACAGTGTGACCTGGCTGTAGAAGAGCAAGTCTAAGTACAGGTCTTCTAATTCTGCATCTGTGCGCTGGCTCCTCCATCTGTCCCACCCACAGAAGAGCTACACAGGCGGATGCCTGGTGTGGTGTGATGGTCCCCAGTGGTGATTGTTGGTTCAGCGTCTAGGGGACTGATGGATCAGGTCAAGTTTCCACTTAGAGCACATCTCAGCCTGGCAGGCATGTGGCTGAAGGAAGAATGCCCCCAGTGCACGGAGGGAAGGGTTCCCAGGAGCATGATGGATCCAGAGAGGGAGGGACATGGACAGGGAGGGGAGGAGGAAGGTGATGTGGTTCTAGTTGGGATCAGGATATTCAGAGAGCTGAGAGAGGAGATTGGCTGGGCCTGGGGATCCCTGGGTGGCTCAGCAGTTTAGCGCCTGCCTTTGGCCCAGGGCTCGATCCTGGAGTCCCGGGATCAAGTCCCACGTCGGGCTCCTGGCATGGAGCTTGCTTCTCCCTCCTCCTGTGTCTCTGCCTCTCCCTCTCTCTCTATCATTCATAAATAAATAAATAAATAAATAAATAAATAAATAAATAAATAAATAAATCTTAAAAAAAAAAAAAAAAGATTGGCTGGGCCTGAATGGGTGTTTGTGGGAGAGGGCCCTCAGGAGGGTGAAGCTGGCCTGTAATACTGGGTTCTTCATAACGGATAACTGGATAGACTATCTTTGACTAATGTATGTCTATTACCTCAATTCATTTAGGCCCAAAGCACCCAATTCAAATCTATGAATCCAAAGCAAAGAAGACACTTTGACTTTCACAAGGGCTCCCGCACCTTTGTCAAAAGGTAGCTGAGCTTCAGAATCCTCCAACTGGTGAGAGGGCAGCTTCTGGCCAACTGGGAGGCCCTCTGGCTTTGCCCTCCAGGCCCGAGCTCGGCTTGTTTACTGTCACCTGAACAAAACTCCTTCTCACTTCTGTTCCCTTACTGCTCAGCTGGCTTCCTGCTCCTGCACCTCACCCCCCAGAGCACTGGGCCTGGAGGAAAGGGGGAGGCAGCTGTCATCTCAGGAGTGGGGCGAGTGTGACCCGAAGGAGTGGCTTGGCCCAATGGAGGGGAAGCAAATTCCTTCTGCGACCGGGCATCCAGAGGATGGAAGAAGAGACAGGGGGAAGTAGAAGGAAGTGGGTGGTGGGATGGTGTATCTCAGCCTCTTCTTGGCCACACAGCTCCTAGAGGGGCTGGCAGATTAGGCAGGGTGCGGGCAATAGGGATGCCATGGGGGCCTTTGCTCTGTGCCTTGTGGTGCAGTGGGAGGGACCGCCACTCAGGGTGACTGACCAGGGTGCCATATCAGAGCAAAGCCTCCATTGCCCGGGATGATAAGCTGTGGAGAGGCTCTGGGTTAGTCCTGTGTGGTGGGGAAGGGACCCAGATGATGGGGCTGGCTGAGAGCCCTGCTGGGTGGGTGAGCCTCCAGGGAGGTGGCTGGGCTGAGGCTTAGGGATCACTCTGGCAGGATGGAAGGACAGTCAGACTCCCAACCAGGGCAGAGGTGGGGCTACATCAGCCCTGACCAAGCCCAAGACCGGATGAGTGATTTGTCAGCCCCAGATCAGGGTTCCAGTTCAAGGCAGGACCCAACCAGTGTAGACCCATGCGGAGGTAGAGAGAGAGCCTAGAGAATTCCAGCCCCCACTGCAGGTTCAAGGGCCCAGTGCTCCCTCCTGCACATGAAGTGCAAGACATCTCCCTGGGCCCCACTTTCCCACCTGGCCCACTCTAGGACCTGACTTGCGTGGACTGTGGCCGCCTCCATGCCCTCAGGCCTCTGCTAGGCTGGATTATGAGGGAAAGTTGCCCCTGTCAAGCAAAGTTGTTTGAGCATTCAATACTGGTACAAGGGCATGGGCTGGGTGCCCAGTAGACCTCATTTCTGTTCTGTCTTATTTGCCCTCAGATCCATGCCTTTGCTCCCTCTCAATGTTCTCATCTTGTCTGGACCTCTCTGGTTCCTGGGCTTCAGGAACACAGCCTCCTCCTGGTGCCCCCAGTCCGAGGGTGGTGTCTTCCTGCACTGCTCATCTCCAGGGGCCTCACTGCCACTTTGTTAGGCTTGGCAGCAATTGCGTCATCTGATTAACCAGTTCCTCTGCTAAAAATCCCCCAGTTTTAAGTGTCAGAACACTTTTCTTTTTCCAGGTTGAACCCTGACTGATACATCTCCTGAGGGCACTTATGTGGACCCCATTTTACAGATGATGTTAACCAAGACTGAGGAATCGAGTGACTTGATCAAGATCACACAACCAGTTGTAAACCACAGTTTGTTTATCCATTCACCTATCCATGGTAACTTGGGTTGTTTTCTTTTCTTTTCTTTTCTTTTTTTTAAAGATTTTATTTATTTTATTTATTCATGAGAGACAGAGAGGAGAGAGAGAGAGAGATAGAGAGAGAAACAGAGACACAGGCAGAGGGAAAAGCAGGCTCCGTGCAGGGACCCTGATGTGGGATTGGATCCTGGGACTCCAGGATCATGTCCTGAGCTGAAGGCAGACACTAAACCACTGAGCCACCCAGGGATCCCTTGGGTTGTTTTCACTTGCCCAAATCTACCTACTTTCAAGACCCAGCTCAAATGTCACCTCCTCCACAAACCTGCACTGCACATAATTGTGTCCGGGACTGGTGGATGAGAGCTGTCCAGGAATTCGCACTGGGGATGCAGGCCCTCTCCTACCCAGCATCCTCAGGTGGCCTGAACAGGATAGACAGCAAGGGTCTGCATGTTGCTCACAGGCTCTGTCAAATCGGGGCTCAGTATTGAATGCCTGGCACTGAAAGTCATTTGTTGGAAGTAACTGAATAAATCAGACAGATGGAGCAGTGTTTTCTCCCAAGAAGGAAATGTGTGTCTCGAGTCCAAGTCAGATATTCTACTGGGTTGGAAGCTACTGGAGGGTGAGGCTGGGCCTCTTGCCCCCACAGGGGTTCCCAGCACAGTACTCAGAGCCTGAGCGAGTGCAGATGACTGAGCTTGCCTCTCCTGCTTGCTGCAGCTGGGAAAAATGGTAAAACTGGCTTATTCTTTAGCAGGCATCCATAATTCATTGCCTCAGAACCTCTCCATCCAATCCTGAATGAGGCAGCAGGGGTTGGGGCCCTGGAATGATGCACCAACATAGGAAAGAAGAAGGAAAAGGCAGAACAAAGAAAGAAAAAGGGGGTGAGAAGAGAGGCTAAAAGTATCTGGAACTGTGAGATGCTTTCTGAAATTTGGGAGCATCGGTCTAGATGCTTAAGAATTTTTTGATTGTTACAACAAATTTAAGAAATCACTTTGGCTTTAGATGACACATCACCAGCCCCCTTCCTTTGTTGAGACTCCTGAACTTTTTTTCTTCTCACATCCCAGAGTGAATAGAAGGAAATAGAGAGCCCTGACTCTGGGGCCTGGGGCCCTAGGGAGGCCAGGACCCTAGGGAGTGGTGTGCAGTCTGTCCATCCCCCTGGGAGCATTGCACAATCTTCCAGCAGGTGGCAGTAGTGAGTCCGTGAGAAGGATGCCATTTTCTAACTCCCACAAAGGCCATGTGTGGGTTGGGTGGCCTGGGGTTGGGTGGAGGGCAGGACTTAGACATTACCTGATTTTCCTTTGCCATTTGACAAATGTGGGGTATGCCCTGCCAGTAGGTTAGAGACTACTCCACACTGGATCTTTGGAGGTAGGTCACACTTATTCTACTCAGCCCTTGAGACAAGGATGAAGATGAAGGAGTAGATGATAGGGGAGAGCAAATTTTGGCCCAACACAGGAAGAGCTTTATAATAATCAAAGGTGTCAACGATTTGTGATAGTGAGGTGCCCATCACCAGAAGTGATCGAGCTTAGTGATGTTGTAAAAGATGCTCAAACTTTAGATGAGTTGGTTTAGACAGTCTTTCAGGATCCCTTACCAACACAGAAAGCTTACCATTATTTCACCAAGAAGAAAATGATGGCAAAGTCTTGAATTTATTGAGGAAAGATATATGCCTCATTTGTCATGGACTCCCTGTCCCTAGAACATATGGGCACATATGATACATACGGCAGTAGATAGAGTAGCCTATTCAACAAAAGAGGGTCAGAGAATTGGGATGGAGCTGTTGCTTGCTCAGCTTTCTGCATTGCCATCTTGAAACTGTGGGTGTGCATTCAAAGAATCCCCACCCCAAACACCGGCCCCCAGCATCCACTGGCTGTAAATGGCCAGGGCAACAGCCCCCAAACTCTCTTCTGCTCTTCTTTTCTCTCTTAGGAGATGGGGCAAAGCAGGAGTGACATTGAGGCTTCATAACAGTCTGGAGGGCTGGCCTGAGTCCAGCTGAGGACTCCAAGTGTCCTAAAAATACCAGTCCCCAGCCCAGTGTCCTCTCCCAGCCGCCACGTCCAGAAATCCTGACAGTAACCATATGCCACCACCGAGTCAGTCAAAGCACCCTTGGCAAATGTCAGCCACAGTTGCTTGTAATCTTCAGGGAGGTAAGGCGGTGCCAGAAGTGATCGGTTTCTTTATCCACATCACCCAGATATAAACAATATCGGGGAATCATGACAGGGAGATCCTTCTAGGCCAGTCTCCCTACACCATTTCTCCTGAGTGAAGTTTCCCTCTAGCTCAGGGCCCTAATGGCTCCCGGGGATTGCAGCTTATTACTCTTATCTGCTGGAGGCAAAAGCACCTCAGTGAAAGACATTTTTGGTGCCCTGTTCTGGATGTCCCGGTAATCCTCTCATTTATGTCTGCAGACAACGAGATCAAAGCCCCCTGGGGATGCATAAAACATGTCAGGGCTGGAAGCTGGACGTCCATTAAAGCTGACAAATGCTTTGTCCAGCTGATGGGCAGCCAGATAGCCACCCTGCGGGACAGGAGAGCTGCAAGGAGTGAAGCGGACGACGGCAGTCTGCAGGGGAGGGACAGGGACCAGGAGAGATGGGGGCTGAGAGGAGGACTGGAGTCGGGCTGGGGCACGGTGAGTGAGCAGAGGGGCTCAGACCCCCCAACCTCCTGGGCACCCCCAATCTTCCAAGTAGCTTTATGAAAAGTGCTGTGCAGAAAAGCCTGGAGACCCTTCTATGTGGACATTCCAGAATCAAAGGCACGGAATAGGAATGGGAAATCCTTTTTTAAAAAAATTTTAAAAGATTTTATTTATTTATTCATGAGAGACACACACAGAAAGAGGGAGAGACATAAGCAGAGGGAGAAGCAGGCTCCTCCTAGGGAGTCCGATGTGGGACTCAATCCCAGGACCCCAGGATCATGACCTGAGCTGAAGGCAGACACTCAACCCCTGAGCCACCCAGGCGTTCAAAGGAATGGGAAATCCTGAAAGAAAGGAAGGGTCAAGAAAAGAAACAAGAAAAAAGAGGAAAAAAACTCAAACCTTAATGTCATCAATAGTCTCTTTTACAAAATCACAAGAGCGTAGAGTTCACCTGCAGTCCTGCGTGTCACTGTTGTAGCTGCCACCGTGGACCCCAGTCCTTCCACTGCAGGGCGAGAGTGTGCCCTCTGCGGCCCCGAGGAGGAGAAGAGCCTGCCAGGAGTTTCTGCTCAAGTGAAATTTGTCAGTTTGCTTTTTGGGAGGTCACTCTACAAATGCAGGAGCAGAGTGTCCCTGGGGGGGCTTGTGGCTCTTCTGGCCTCCGGGAGAACACGGGTCACCACTCAGCCCCAAATAAGGAGAGGTCTTAGGTGAGGATGGGCTTACACGCATGTGTGCATGTGTGTGCATGTGTACGTGTGTGTGTGTGTGTGTGTGTGTGTGTGACAGAGTGAGAGACACACAGACAGGACAGGCAGGCAGAGATGGGCATCCAGGAGCCGTACCAGCCCCTCCTATCCCAGGACCAGGAGCACAGAAGCCATCATTCCTAGGCTTTGGAACTGCAGCTGGAGCTGCTGAGCTGTACTGGTGCCCGAAAATATTATTCTGGTTTCCTAACTCGTGTGCATTCTGGGGGAGCCTCATGGTCACTGCCCGGGCTCCTCTGGCTAGCCAGACCTGGCTGGTCTCTCATGGAAGTCCTGCCTGTGGACTTGTCAGGGACACCTTGCCTCCCGTCTGGAGGTGCCCCGCCCAGGGTGCAAAGACAGCACAGCTGCTAGGAGTAACTGGTTTTCCCAACGCTCTGGCTTTGCCCTCGGCCCCTGGCTCCCCCGTCCAGTACAGGTGTCCTGGTAGTACTTCGAGAAAGACAAATGCAGTCAGTGAGTTCTCTCTCTTCTTCATGTGAGGCAGTCAGGATCTGGTGTCCCCAGTGTACTTCCACCTGTCGCCATAGACCTTGTCTCAGCCTTAAAGCTGAGGAAGTGGTGGCGCAGGCAGCCCCTGCTCACAGATGGCTTCATCCCGAAATTGTAACACACCGCCCTGTACAAACACAGTAATACTTCCAATCCTCCGAACCCTCAAATCTATTAAGCCCAGGGCCTAAAATGCCATATGTTTGTAATGAAAAGTAAATGCCATCGTAAACTCATAATTTAAAGGAACAAAATGACAAATTTGATAAAGCCTGCTTTTCCTTTTCCCTCTGCCTGTGTCTCTGCCTCTCTCTCTGTGTCTCTCATGAATAAATAAATAAATTCTTAAAAAAAAGCAATCAGTTTCCTTCTTTGAATGCAAGCTCCTGAGGAGAGATAGGTTTAATCAGAAGTGGAGAGAGAGTTGGAGACTTTTGAATTCATCTAAGGGGGCTCCTGAGCACCAATTCGTGCTGTACTGTGAAGATGCTGTGTTTTAAAAAAATTGTCCTTAGCTTCAAGCCTAACACATTGTTCTTCCATTAGTACAGACCCTTTGCTATCTTTTCTCCAGTTATGATTGGGGTCTTTTAAGAAAATCTGCTTCTGTCTCAAAACAAAATGCAGAAAAGAGAAATGGAGAAAACAAGATCAGAAACTTTCCTCCGAGGCACCTGGATGAGCTCTCAGGCTGAGATGTGGGAGTTTGGACAGCAGAGGAGTGTTAATGTGAGCGAGTGTTGGCTCTGGAGTGCACTAAGCTTTGGATGGCGACCCAAGGGATGTTGCAAAGAGGTGAGGGCACAGTGTTTTCTCAAAAGAGAAGCGGGGGATGGTGCGCCAGTAGATCTGGGGCTCCTAGTTTTATGGCCGGCCACTAGATGGCAGCATAGACCAGAACAGTTTTGTTGCTTTCTCACCAACTTGTGCTCCGGGACCTGCCTGGTCTCCAGCGTTGGTGAAGCTCCTCCACCTCACAGCAAAGGCCACCTAATCACCACCCGCACCCCAAGCTTCAACACCCATCTCAATCTTAGTCACCACAGTTTTAAGGAGCTCTGGTTGTCATGCTTACCCGCTGATCTTATTATGGTATCACCAAAGCTTTGGATTTTTGTCCTTGACACCAAGTTCTCACTTGTACCAGTTCCTACTACCCTCTTTTACCTCTTCACCACAGCTTCCTCTTTTTAAAAAAAGCTTCCCTATTATTGTTGCATCTCCATCTCATCTCTCCTCCCTTTGCCCAGGATCGAAGTCTTGTCCTCTGGTCTCAGGCCATAGGCCTCACACCTGATGCCAGAACCACCTGCTCATCACTGCCTATGCAGAGAATGTTATCCATTGTGAGTCTGTTGGCTTCCCTGATAAAAACTGCTTGCCAGGATCCCTGGGTGGCGCAGCGGTTTGGCGCCTGCCTTTGGCCCAGGGCGCGATCCTGGAGACCCAGGATCGGATCCCACGTCGGGCTCCCGGTGCATGGAGCCTGCTTCTCCCTCTGCCTGTGTCTCTGCCTCTCTCTCTCTCTCTCTCTCTCTCTCTGTGACTATCATGAATAAATAAATAAAATCTTAAAAAAAAAAAAAAAAAAACTGCTTGCCGGGATGCTGCCTTTGTCAGAGATGAACCTGGCTAGCTCCTCTACAGGAAGCCTTCCCTAATTGCCTACCTGGGGTAAGTGCCCTCCTGTGTGTCTCCAGCAGCCTATGCTTTCTCTATTCTTTTTTTTTTTTTTTTAAGATTTATTTATTTATTTATTCATGAGAAACACACACACACACACACACATGCAGAGGCAGAGACACAGGCAGAGGGAGAAGCAGGCTCCATGCAAGGAGCCCGATGTGGGACTTGATCCCAGGTCTCCAGGATCACATCCTGGGCTGCAGGAGGCGCTAAACCGCTGCACCTGCCCCTGCTTTCTCTATTCTAACTCCTATTGAATTGTTTCATGGCGTTACACAGCCCCTGCCAAGCCAGTTGCCAAACTCAAACTGTGCAGTGTGAGTTTCAGGTGAGTAAAGACTGTGTCTCCTGTGCTTCTGCAGTCCATCTCTATGAATGGGCATCAACTGTTTAATGAATCATGGAATGAGTTAAGGATATCTGAATAACATACTTAAGCACTTTCTTAAATATATCCCAAGAAGTTCTATTTCCTTAGAGTGACAGATATTGCTGGACAGAGGCTTTTGTAGAAAATTAGTTTGGAGAAATATTAGATGGCAAGGTGACACAGACTTTTTTATTGAAGTATTTTTCACATTTTAAAAAATGCTAATTGGAAAAAAAAAATAAAAAAATAAAAAAATAAAATAAATAAAAAATGCTAATTGGGTATTGCTCTCTCAAGTAGTCTCTGATTATATTAGGCTATAGAGCACATCATTTAGAAATATCTGATATAATACCTGTATCGATTCTCACGTGAAGTGCACTAACTGGAAAATATCAGTGTGATTACTTTTGTGGGAATAAATCACCTGGCCATAGTGGTGTATATTCTGCAAATATGTTTGATTAACCATGTATCCACTACACATATTGTCTTCTTATAACACTAGTTATTCTTAATCTTTAAGATCTATGGAAAACTGATTCAACTTCAAATAAGGCAACAGGATTTTAGGAGATCAGGCCATCTAAGAATTTCCTTATATTTTCAGCCAAGCAGATCCTTCAGTCAGGGATCCTCTCACTTCTTGTTGCCAGATAGAATTCATTTGCTTAATTTTTTTTAATGAGTTTTGACATTATTTGTTCATATTTTCCCATGGTGCCCTTTTATTGCACCATTATTTCTCTTTTTTTAAAGTTATTTATTTATTTATTCATAAGAGACAGAAAGAGAGAAAGGCACAGACATAGGCAGAGGGAGAAGCAGGGAGCCCGATGTGGGACTCCATCCCAGGACCCCAGGATCACAACCTGAGCCAAAGGCAGATGCTCAACCACTGAGACATCGAGGTGTCTCTTCTCTGTTTTCTTTCTTTCTTTCTTTCTTTCTTTCTTTCTTTCTTTCTTTCTTTCTTTCTTCTTTCTTTCTTTCTTTCTTTCTTTCCTTTTTTGGGTTTTCATTGAGACTCAGAAACCACTAATTAGCCTCCCTTTGAGTCCTGGAAACACACACACTCATCAGAGAGAAGCACCAAAATGGCAGCTCACACAGCCTGGGCTCTTCAGAGCCATCTTCATGTGGCCTCACAAACTCTGAGAACTCCATGACTTGGAAAGGGGAGTTCTTGGGGCCACACAATCCATCTCCAGCCTCAGGAGAAACCTCATCAATCCTCGTGATATTTTGTCTTGGCTGGTACTACTTAAAAGGTGACTGAGCTCTTCTCACTCTTCTCCCTTTAGCGAGCGTGGCACTCTCCACCTGTTTCTCCTAGCTGCCTCCCACATCTCTTAGGGGAAAAGAATTGGGTGGGTGGGTGTGGGAGATTTAAATCAGAACAGAGAACAACGTGGAAGAATGTCCCATCAATCAAAGAGTGTTTAAAACACAACCCCAGGGATTAGTGAGACCTCTTCCTCAGAGGCCTTTAAGAACACAGACATTGATTGCTTGAAACATTCTGCTTCCTATTCCTAGAGGAAGGAGCATGAACAAATGACTTCCAATGGTCTCTTCCACATGGGTTGTTAAAACCAAGGCATTTGCCTGCTAGTCTCGGACGAGGAAGGGGAAAAGAAGATGGTGGGTAGAGTGGGAGGTGGGAATGAGGACATGCAGGGTTTCCACTAGGGCATTCATTCATTCCATTCATCCATTCACTCATTCACTATTTTCTGTGGGCCTGCCATGTTCCGGGTACTGCTGAAGGCCCAGTGAGTAATGTGGATGGCTCACTCCAAACAAGCAAGTTAGTATGTCATGCATCAAAGGCTCAACCTTATTCCAGCAGAATCCGGAGGCAGGAAATAGAAAGCAAGAGACTCCAAGGCAGATTCTGAACTCAAGGAAGCAGGACATGAAATGATCTTGAGGCTCTAGGTGGGTGAGGCCAGATGAGCACAATAAAGAATACGAGCCCACAGGCAAGTGTGAGACCTCCCTTAGAGACCCCTCTGTAACTGGACATACAGGCTGACGAAATGGGAAATCAGGTCTCACCTGGCTCCAAAATTCTTATGTTCTACAGTCTGCAAACCTACTAGACTAGCTGTTGTGAGCTCTGGAAACTCAGTCTTGATTGTTAGTTGGGGATTTTCCAGACTTCTCATTTTCTCATCCTAGTGTCTCTTGCCACCTCTTTGCTTACTCTAAGACATGTGCAGAGGAAAAGAGATGAGAGGAAATGTAAATCTTTTAACAGAGATTCTTTTTTTTTTTCTTTTTAAGATTTTATTTATTCATTCATGAGAATACACAGAGAGGAGAGAGAGAGAGAGGCAGAGACACAGGCAGAGGGAGAAGCAGGCTCCATGCAGGGAGCCTGACATGGGCCTTGATCCCGGGTCTCCAGGATCACACCCTGGGCTGCAGGCAGCGCTAAACCGCTGAGCCACCAGGACTGCCCTTAACAGAGATTCTTATGAACAGTTCTGACCAAGGTGAAAGGTTGAAATCAAAGAGACTGAATTAAGTATCTGAAGATTTTGACTTATTAATCAATCACTAGGCAATTCTTTCCTGAATCTCTATCCTTTCAAACAGGAGGAGTCCGAGTCAATGTGCTTGGGACCCTGCGTCTGGTACAGGGAAAGTTTTGAGGCAGGAGACAGGGCCAAGGCAGCATGCAGAACCCCAGGAAAACAGGCTAGGTGATGGGGAGAGAGGAGAAGTCAAAGCCCAGAGAAATTCTTTGAGCCACCAGGACCCAGAACAAATATGGTGGAGGGAACCACACAGAAAGGGCTTCAGATTTATTCATTTAACAAGTATTTGCTGAGAACTTACTATATGCCAAGCCCTGTTCTAGGGAACAAAGGAGCTTGCCTTCAGGTATTGTGTTCAGAAAATCTGTGGCAATTTCTAGAAGCCAAGATGGGTTCCCTCAGACCTAACGGATGAGAATCCTTCCCTTCTCTTTCTTCTCTTTCATGTATTAATTAATCATAAACTAATTAATTGCAGGGTTAAGTAGGTAGAGAAGGGTAATAGTCTAGATATTAATTTTGTCTTTGATGTCATTGTTTCATATGGGAGTGGAAGGGAGAGACTAGGAATTGAGAAGACACTGCCCTTGGGGAAGAACGCTCATGGGGGGCTATAGATTGAGCCTCTTTGTCACCGTCATGACTCTGATCTGGGTCACATGGGGCCTGGCGGACCCCAGAGTTCAGAAGTCTACAGGATCCTTCAGAAGATAACTGAAGCAGCCTTACTCCAAAAGACGGCTCAGTGTTGGTGGTTTAAAAGGAAAGAGGGCGGGATTACACAGGGGGCCGAAAAGAATGGCTCACATTTTTAGAATTACCAGAAGCTGGAAGATGTGCTTGGAGCAGAGGCTTATTCCACAGGATGAAGGAGATGGGAGGAAGAGTATTTAGAAGAATGGTAGAAAGAAGGGCAAGAATTCTGATGTCAGAAAGACCCAGGTTGTGATCTAATCTCAGCCGATTGTCTAATTAGTCCTCAGTTTTCTCATCTATAAAATGAGGTTAAGAGTATGCCCCAGTGCAAAAAGGCAGAAGTAGGTAATAGGACCAACCTCCAAGGGTGTAGTAAGCACTCAGTAAGTGGCAGCCACCATCATTTTTGTGGTCACGACTATAATTAAGTCATACTCCCCTGGTGGACAGGGTCATTCCCGATTGTGTGTGTGTTCCTTGGCACAACATAATGCCCAGCATGTGCTGCACACAGGAAGACTGGGAAGGGAAGTCAGGGCATCTGCATGTTGGGGATGCCAGGAGGAAGATTAATAAGCCAAGCATGTCCGGGGCCTGGCACACAGGATGGGGTCCCACACGTCAGCTATTAGCACTGAATTAGGAGTGTCAATGCTAGAGCCTGCCTTTGGCCCCAGGGCTGCACAGCTCCACTCCCTGGACTGGCCACCTCATCCCTTCTGTGGACCAGGGAAGGGAGGAGGCACAAAGGTCAGGCTGTGGTGAGTCCGATCCCGAGCTGAGTTGGGGAAACACTTAGCTACTTGAACATCTGAAAACAATGCAAATAACTAGTAGGAACTTTACATTTATGAAGCTTTTTCTTGTACCTCCTCTCATTTGTGTGAGATTGGTGGTGCAGATATTGACATTATTCTCCTGTTGAGACCAAGACACTGAGGCTTGGAGGTTGAGGGCGTGCTTCAAGCCCACACGACTTGAAATTGCAGATCCAACCTGAGCCAGTGAGTCACTAGCTCCGTAGCCTTTATAAAGTAGAGAAATGTGACTGGGCCAGCCCAGCTCTATGGGGGCCTCTCAGCACCAAAGTTCTGTAATTCCATCACATTCTCTTCACTAAGAGATGCACAGACCAGGCTGCTTCTGTGGCAGCTCCCAGGGAGGAGACTGAAGGTCACAGTGGACCCACAGAATTCAAGGGAGAATAAGGGGGAGTTCCAGGTGTATGTAAATTAGAGGGACAATGTTTTGGAGAAGGAGGCCTCAGAGAACATCCCTTAATGCACCATGAGCACGCCTGTGGGACACTGGGTCCTTGGTGCAGGCCCTCCGATGCTGGGATGCTGCCATTCTTGGCCAGGCCATCCTCCCGTAGGGCCTGTGGCTTCCAGCAGGAGAGGTGCTTCCCAGCTCATCCAGATTTGCTGTGGAGGCTGCTAGTCCATCTTAGTGTTTACACTGCTGTCTCTGAGATGAGAGCCTCAAGCTTCCAACACGGTCCCCCAGCAGCAGGGAGCAGGGAGTGACCGAAGATGCCTGACCAGCTGCTGGCCCTGGGCTGACCCCCCTGACCCCAGAGTTATCACAGGGAGACAGTCCTGCGGTGGGCCCGGGACCACCAACGATGCAGCCAAGACAAGAGCAGTGATGGAGCAAAGGGGGAAGCCAGGGGAGGATCCCTCAGGCCCATGGACCCTGTCCTGGCTCCACTCGGGTGCTTAATAAATACCTCCTGCTTTAATGTACGAGAACCCAGACACTGGCTACTGTCTACTGAGCACATGACAGACATTTCTCCATTTATTTTCTCAACAGCCCTTGAGGTAGTTAGTTACATTTGATAGCCAGATTCTGTAGCTGGGGGAACAGACATGTAGCAGAGAAACGGTGAATGCTGCAGCGGGATCACTCCCCACCTGAGAAGCGACAGTGCCAGGAATGTCATCCGGGTGTGTTGGCCAGTGCTCACCTCACTCTACTGCCCTGGACTGAACCCCACCCAAATTCCCACCAAGCTTTTATTTATATCAATGTCTGGGGTCAGGAATCCTTGTGGGACACAAGGAAGTCAGAGAGACAAGGGAGGTAAAGATTGAGTGTTTTGAGTGTTGGTGAGTAGATAGCCCACCAGTGGTCCCCCTCCAGTCCCACTCCACACTGAAACTCACCATCAACCCACAGGATGTTAGCACTAAGGCTCTTCCAGCCACTGGGGAAGGAACTTGCCCAAGACCCTGCCTCACCTCCTCTGAGTGGGATGACAATACTGGTGGTTGTAGTATCTCTTGAGTCTCAGCCATCGTCTTAGTAAGGCTGGTCATAGTTTTGATTAACCTCGAGGGACAAGTTATAGAATCCTTGAGCCAGACAGAGGTCTTTCTTTCCAACCCCTGTCTCCACCTTTTTTTTTTTTTTAAAGATTTTTCCAAATACTACCGGGTTGAACCACATGAGATTGCTAACATTCAATTACTTTTGACCAACAAAGATGGCAATTTCATATGGTCCAAACCAATACTTGAGAGGATGACACTGACCCAAGAAATTTACTGGAAAGCCCCTGATTGGAGCTCTGAAATCGTATTTTACCCCAAGTCTTTGCTCAACCAACTGACTGGTCTTGGCACAGTATTCTCCAGAGCCAGTTGTGTTGCGGGTAGCTGGGTGGCAATCCTGCAAAGGGTACTGGGTTGGAAGTCTAAAGCGATCTTGAACAATTCACCCAACTTTCTTGAGCTTCAGTTTCTTCATCTGTGCCTTCTCACAGGGTTTCTGTGCCATGAAACACAATGATACATGGGAAACATCTGGCTCTGTGCCAGGCACCCAATCTTTAAGTGTATTGGCTGAATCTGAGTCACCAAGAACAATGTTCAGCTCAGAAGATACATGCCCCAGAATGGATACGTTGGCATCAATCTCTTTCACCCCAACCCAGCTGCTAGAGGACACCTGCAGGTGCCTGAAGCCATTGCTGGCTACTATCCATAGTCCACTCTAGCCTTTCTCCATCCATCTTCTTTGCTTGCTCCATCTCCTACAGCCTGCTGGGTGTGATCTTGCCAGAGGCCTCATAAACATGTCTGACTTGCTGGTAGGGATCTTGGCTGGGGAGGCTGATGCCCTCTAAGACACACCCTCATGACCCACCCATCCTTCCCTAACCACCCCCAAAACATCCCACACCGTGACACCTTAACCCCCAACACACCCATCCTTCCATGAAACTCCACTCCCCAAAGCTCACCATGCCCGTGACACACCTACTACTCATTGGTCTTCTTCCTATACCCTGGGACAGGGTCCCGAACACTTTCAGCCACCCTAGAAATGGTCCTGGTAGAATGGCACACAGTCACCAAAAGCCTCTGGGAGAACCAAGGTATTGATCATGTTTTTCGAATTGGTTCCTCTAAGTCTTTTTTTTTTTTTTAAGAGTTTATTTGTTTATTCATGAGAGACACAGGCAGAGGGAGACCAGGCTCCCTGTGGGCCTGCTCCCTGCTCCCTGCGGGGAGCAAACTACAATTTGCACAAGAGAAAAATGGAGGTACAGAGAATCTAGAACACTTGCCAGCAATTACTTGGAGGTTGGGCACAGGTAGAAGAGATTGTGGGAACTGTGAGACTTTCCAGCTCTGACAGTCTATGGGTCCCTTCTTTTTTTTAAAGCTTTTATTTATTTATTAATGAGAGACACAAACAGAGAGAGAGAGAGAGAGAGAGAACGAGAGAGCGAGTGGCAAAGACACAGGCAGAGGGAGAAGCAGGCTCCACGCAGGGAGCCCGATGTGGGACTTGATCCTTGGTCTCCAGGATCAGGCCCTGGGCTGAAGGTAGGGCTAAACCACTGAGCCACTCAGGCTGCCCCTATGGGTCCCTTCTATACTGGGGCCTACAACAGCTTTCCCCACCGGCAAATGGCATCACAACCTGGGAAGGAGCTGTGGTTTCATAACCAAATAGGGATGGAGCTAGAAGAAGGTGTCACGTCTCTGGAAATCCAAGTAGCTTCTCTAAAGACCAGAAATTCCTACTCCCTGAACTCATGAAGGGGCTTTGTCCAGAATTTTCCAGAACTTTTCCAAAGGTCCCCAGATCCCAGACTCCTTCATACTTCCCTGGGATGCCACACAGCAGGGTCCTTCTGTTCCATCATGCCAACCCTTTCCAGTGGGATAAGGGTGAGCCTGACCCACAGAAGCTCTATGGTGAGAAGTTAAAGATTTTAAAAGTAAGATTGTTCCCGATACTTTCAGGGACATAAAGTTACTTGAGGTAGGCAGGCCAATGGAGTTGCCAGGGAATTGCTTTCAGAGTAGAAGGTCCATGGTGAGTGCATTCTGTAGGTTTCCAGAGGTTCTTGGACGCCTGCCAAACATCTTGCATAAGATGTTTCCTCAACTCAGTAGTATTTTCCCTGCAGTCTCACTTACTCTGGTTTGGCCAATCCTATTTTCTCAAAGGAAGTACCAAGGAAGCTTCACCTTGGCCTGTCACGATTATAAAAAGAGTTAGGAGAAACCTAAAAGATCATCTAAACTTCCCAGTCTCTTGACTTCATAAATGAGGAAACTGAGGCCCAGAGATTGGCGCAAACGAGGGTGGTGGTGATGGTGATGATGATGACATCACAGTTCCTGACACCCATTTACTTGACACCAAGAGGCATGATGTATATTAACGCCTCCTTTACCCCCTCACCCCTACCCCAGACACTTTTATTATACCCATTTTACAGATGGGAAAAGTGAGGCTGGCAAATGGCATGGCTGAGGTTCAGGGAGGCCTGCCAGGTCTCTGATCCCATGAAGTGTTCTTTTCCCCTCACGTACTCTCGCAAAAAGCCAGGAGACACAAATTCTTAATTAGCTGGGCTAAGTTTAATGACATTTGTGTGAGCCACCCTCCATGGAGAGGGTCTCTTGCCAACTACCAAGGATAAGGGGACAGAATGAGTCGCTGCCGGGTGAGGGGCATCTGGTCGTAGTCCAGGGCTGGAACTGATGAGGTCCACTGGGACCCCCTGCTTTCCAGGCAAAAGTCCATGCAGTGGCCCAGGTCCAAATCCCAGTTCTGTCACGTTTGCTCATGGCCTTGGTCGCTTAAGATCTCTGAGTGTTTCCTCATCTGTGATGTGGGCACTCCAGGAACTATCTGTTAGTATGGGGTCCATATTAAGAAGAAACAAAGCATACTCACTGCCTAACACGGGGGCTGGCCCATAGTAGGCATACAATCCACGTCAGGTGCTCTCATAGGAAGACACGGCTGTCTGGAGAATGTCACAGGCATGTCACAGTCGTGGAGAGAGGAGACGCTGGTGGTGGGAACTTATTCCCGACCCCCCACCGCATTAGCCCACGCTGCCCTGGGCTGAGGGGTGGGAGCTCCTCACCATCTAGCAGCACCGGTCCGCCGCTTGTGATGCGCAGTGTCCGGACCTCCCACCGGCCCTGCTCGGGGCTGGGACGATAAGCCGATAAGCCACGTGATGGCACATTAAAGGCGTGGTGCAGGGCTTGGAGGCGGGTGATAACCTGGTGGAAGGCACTATCTGGAGAGGAAATAGGCTGGAACTGGGTGGGGGGCGGGTAGGTGAGTGAGGCCCAACATCAGGAGGCTGCTTACAGCCCCAGGGCGGGACCCAACCCCAGGGGTCACGTCATCCATTCTCTGCCACCAGGCACAATTGCACCCAGCAATCCATCACTGACCTCTGCCTGTCTTTTTTTTTTTGTTGTTCTCCAAATGCATTAATGCATTCTCATACTAAAAGTCTAGAGCAATTCGGAAGAACAGAATAAAATGTGAGTGCCCTCCCTTATCTGCTTTTGTCCCATTAGCCATACCCCACCCCCAGAGGTCCCACAGGGCTCTCCTGGGTGGGTATCACTTGGATCCCTTTGCTGCATATTTATATACACACAAATGTGTGTGTGTGTGTGTGTGTGTGTGTGTGTGTGTGTGTGAGATAAATATAACATTGTGTGGGTGTAAAATCATGCCATATATGGTTTTCTCCACCTTTCTCCCCTCCTTGACACGTCTTGGTCATGTTTTCATATCAGTACATATAGAAGTACCCTGCTCATTTTAATGACAGAACAGAAATTTACAAAATAAACGTGTTCCAATTTGCTTTTATCTCTCCCACTGCTGTACCTTTAAGTTGTTCTCAAAGTTCGCTGTTTGGGAGGGTGAACATGTTGCTATGAAGGGTATTGTACATATACCTTTGAGAACAGGGCATGTTTTAAGGTAGGATAACCTTCTAGAAGGGTAACTGCTCTATTACTGAGTGTATGTATCTCCAATTTGGGGTGATGCTGCCAAGATATGCCCCCCCCCAAAAGGCTTTATCAAATTGCACTTCCAGCAGCTCTCGATGAGGATAATCATTCTCCCACACCACCCCCAATACTATTAGATACTAGCAGTGTCACTATTTTGCCATTCTGATGGCAAAAAAACATTGCATTGCTATTTAATTTGCATTTTCCCATTTGTTGCTGTGGTTGGGCACGTTTCCCTATGCAGTGGCCCAGGAATTTAGCTGTTTGAAGTTCTCTTTCGGTGCAATTCCTATGTCTTATCATTTGTCTATTTGTTTCAGGCTGTTTGGAATGGGAAGAACTCCTTAGGTTTTCTTTGCAGTAATGCTTTTGATATAAGTACCACGAATGTTTTCTCCCATCTAATACTTAACTTTTAACTTGTTTGCATGTCCTGCATGAGGGTCTCCTCTGCATCCTATGTTTCTGGATGTTTAAGTCACATTTCTCCGGTAGAAATCTAGTGAAAATATGAACAATTACCCTTAAGTAGACTGTCCATTGTGTGCCAGGCTTTCTGTAGGAGAATGGAGAGGCACTGTCTTGTCCACTCCAGGCAGGGCCCCTGACTACTGGATATGCTTGGTGCATGAAGAATCAGCCATTCAGCTAATCAAGACTTGAGCCTCCAGAGCCTTGACCATTGGGCTCTTCTCTTCCCAATTTCAGCCTCCTAATGTGGCTCAAACCATCCTTGCTGGGCCCTCATGGAGCATGTTTTGGCTTACATGTCACTATCTATGGGATGTGGGCAAAGAGCAAAATTGCAACTTGTCCCCATTCATTCATATATTTGATAAATATCCATTGTGCCCTTTCCATATGCCCCATGCACTTTCTTGTGCCAGGAGCTGGGGACATGTTAGAAAAAGACACAGCCCAACTCAACAGAGCCCACAGTCCAGCCTAACCTTTGTTCATTTTGCTTTGTCATTTGCTTACCCACTTAATAAATATCTGTGGAAAAAAAAATCTGTGAATCTCCTGGGATTCAGGTTTGGTGCATGGGGGTGGGTTGGGCCTCCTGTTTAATGCTAGGAGTTTACCAGGAGTAAGATGATGTCACCAGAGCCTTGGATGTAAGAAAGAAGCAATGCAACCAAAGAATGATGCAAAGGTCACCTGGATGGCTCAGTTCATTAAGTGGCTGACTCTTGGTTTCAGCTCAGGTCATGATCTCAGCATCCTGGGATTTAGCCCTGTGTCAGTCTCTGTGCTCAGTGAGGAGTCTGCTTGAAGATTCTCTCTCTCCCTCTCCTGCCTTCCACCCCACTTTCTCTCTCGTTTGAAAAAAAAAAAATTAAAAGAATGATTCCAAAGATGAGAAGCTTTACACAACTCTGTGAGTAAGTCTCCTCCCTGGATGCCCTAGTTTGGTTGGTCATGTGTGCACACTCTTATGCACACACCCCCACTCTCTTATCCAGCCTCCTGAATGGAAGCATGTATTCTATTTGCTATCTGGAAAGTGGAGGGCACAGCCCAGGCCCTGCTAGTGGTTCATGGGAAAAGGCCATTTGATCCCAAGCAATGAGCAGGAAGCTAATTTTAATCAAGAGATGCAGAGTGACCTTGGCACGGAAGGAAAGTTCCAGCAGAGAAGCCCCCAGATGGTACCAGCGCCCTTCCAAAAGACATCAGGCTGAGATTAGGGAACCCCCTTACCCTCTTGCTTTCCCATTGTCCCCAGCAATGCTGTCAGCTCATGGCAGCCATCCCTCTTCACCTCATCAGTCCTCAGCAATCTGCCTTCAGGCCCATTGGGACTGGCTCCCGTCAGCCCCTGTCAGCCACTGTTGCCCAAAGGGACCTGGTGGCCTAGGGCCTGAGCTGCTGATTGGACATGGAGGCTGATGGGATGGGGGTGGGCGGGCTGGGCTTCTATACTGGCTCCCAGGTAACCGCAAGGAGGATGCTGTCTGGCCTGAGCCTTGACGGGGGAAGGAAGCGTGCATGCATTGATATCCTACTGGATGCACAACCCTGTACCCAAAGCTTCATAACATGCTATCTCAGTTCATCCCCATCTTTCCTTTGAGGTATGCTTGTGCCCATTTTAAAGATGATAAAACTGAGTTTCAAGGAGTTTAAATAATTTGTCAGAGATTCCGTAGCCAATAAGGCCACAGCCAAGAGGTAAGGCAAAAACATCGTCTGCTTCCTTCAAAGCCTATTTGTCCACAACATGATTTGTGACAGGCAAGGGAGAGAGGCCAAAGGGGTATGGGCAAAGCCCCTACCAGTGGGTTCCGGGGCCCGCTCCAGCTCTGCCTCCAGCCTGCTGAGTGGTGGGCAGCCACAAAGCCTTAGCTCCCACCCTCTCCTAGGGAATTCTCGCTGGAGGAGGCTGGGCACAGAGGCTGATCTGGGCTCAAGTCTTAGCTGCGTCAGCTTGGCAGATGACCTCACCCCTGAGAGCCTAGGTTTGCTCATCTACAAAAGGGAACTAGTAACAAAACCTACTTCCGAGGGTTGTCTTGTGGGCTAAATGAGTTTTTGCACATAGAGCTTAAGGAGAGCACCTGACATAAAATGTAGAGAGGTGGCATTGCTACTAGCATCCTCGATTATGAACACGGTGATAGGAGATTTAAGTTTCCATGGATGAGGCTATATTTAAGAGTACTTTGGGTGTAGGTTCTTTTTAAAAAATTTTTTTCAATTAATTAACATATAACATATTATTAGTCTCAGAGGTAGAGTTCAGTGATCATTAGTCTTACGTAACACCCAGTGCTTATCACATCACATGCCCTCCTTGATGCCCACCACCCAGTTACCTCATCTCCTCTTCCACCTTCCTTCCAGCTACCCTTAGAGTCTCTGGGTGTAGGTTCTTGTCTTGCTCCTTGCTCTATCCCTTCAGGGTCAAGAGAGGACCTGAGAGGTCACTAGGTCCCTACAAGTGCCAGTTAGACATTTTCCATGTGCACCCACCATGCAGCCCACAAATTTTAACTTTCTCCCATTATCTTCTGGACATTCCCTGGTGGCTATATTTAGGTCTTTGGCTGATGTCAGGCAGAGTTGTTACCCTATGAATCATCAGCACAGTTCCTGACCTCATGCATGGGGACTCTGGCCACCTCACCTCTCCAGGGTCTGCATTACTGTCTCAAGTAGGAGAATCCATTAAGCCTGGTGGCCTCATAAGTGCCAGATGTTTCTCTTCCCTGCTTCTTTTCCACCAGGCATTCACAAAACCTCCTTGTCATCCTCTTGGAACGGTTTGCTTAACCTTATTAGAAGGATTGCACCACGAGGACCACTCCACAGGCCCTTTGCGGTTGTGTCTGCCCTGTTCCTCACTTCTCAAGAGCACTTTTAATCTCAGCACACTTGCTGGATCCTTCAGGTGCCGGGTGCAGAGCCAGGAGCCCAGGATTTGCATTCTGACCCCTCCACTCTCTAATGATGTGATGTGATGGCGAGGGACGTGCCAGCATCGCTGCCTTCCTCCTGTCCTGAATGAAGAGAAACAAAGACAAACACACCAGGGAACACAGAGTGAAGACACCCCTTTGTAAACTGGCAACCCATTCTTAGGAGGAACTGTTTAAAGGCTCTATGCTCCGTTCCAAGAAATAAATAGCTATTCTGGCATGACTAAGGAATGAGGTTTTCTAGGGAATCAACTAACCTGATTTGGAGAGTGTTCAGGTATAAGAATTTCTGTATTCAGAAAAACCTGGAATCAATGAACATCTGTCCACCAGGAAACTGAGTGTGTTGGGGGGAACAGAGAAAGGACCAGTGCAAGTGTCTGGAGGGCTGGGCCCTAGTGTATGGGCTCCCTGTGGCTATGGGCCCCGATCTAGGCCTCAGTTTCTCATTTGTGAGATGGAGAAGGTGGTCAGGATATTGGACCAGATGACCAATCTTCAAGACAATTTTAAAGCCACACTGAGTTCAAACAACCCTTGTAAGGCAGCTGAATGTATGAAACAGACATAAGAGGGGCCATGGTACCAGAAGTGTGGGGGCGTGTGGGACCTTCTTGACTCCCAGCTCCATCCTATTGTGAGCTTCCTACTCCTGAGATCCCACCATAGATCCCCAAGGTTCCCAGGAGCCCAGCTTGGAGCATCGAGACCAGATTCTTTCCGATGAGTGGTTAAGCAGTGAGTCCTCGCTCCACCATTTATCAGCTGTGTGTCCTTGGGCCAGTTACTTACCTCTCTGTGTTCCCTCATGTATAAAATGAGGATCAGAGGACCTACCTTTCCAGGTTTGTGATGTCACTTCAGACCGAACAAATGTTGACTGATCATGAAGGTTTTTTTTCAGCTCTCTAAGTTCTAAACATAGTATCAAGGTTGGCTATCTATTGCAGGAGAATTTAAGAGCTCAAAAAAAATAAAATAAAATAAAATAAAAGAGCTCAGCATGGCCACAGGGTTCACTGCAAGCCTGTCGGAGGCCCAAGTGTCTGTCATCTTCCCTGATCTGCCTGGGGTCATGGTGGCCACTGCCTTCTGCTCCCTCCTCTGTGGCTGAGTGCTCCATACTGGACTTGATGACAGAGACGACGCATGTCACACAAATCCTTGTGGACACCTGAGTGTGTGCCCACCAGGGGGTGTCTAGTAAGAGCCCCGTGCAAGTACCAGGCTTGTATCATCCTGAGGTGGTGATGGGACTGTCTCACCCAGGGGGCAGACAGTGGGAAGCCAAAGGCTTTTTCCTCAGAATAGAGTCCTGTTCCCCACCCGGGGACCTCCACCCAGCTGGGACCTGTCAGCCAGGCCCATGGAGGCCCCTCAGCCCCAGAGCCCCATGGAGACAGCAGATGCATCGGCCTGAAGCCGTGTATCATGAGCACCACAGTAGAAAAAAACCTCCCCTAGAAACCAGTCACCTGAAGGTATGTCAGAGAGGGCTGAGGTTCCGTGGGGCCCAGATTTGAAGGAATTTGGGTTTATTGCTATTAAATGACACTGTCGACCTCACACCCAGTGGGAGGGCTAGGGCGAAACCAGCAGAAGATATCCATGTGGAGGAATTGAAACCCTTGTGTGCTGCTGGGAACGCACAACAGAGCAGCTGCTGTGGAAAACAGTATGGCAGTTCCTCAAAAAATTAAAAATAAGGAGTGTTGGGGCACCTGGGTGGCAGTCGGTCGAGCACCTGACTTTGGCTTCAGCTCAGGTCCTGACCTCAGGGTCATGGGATCAAGCCCCAGGTCGGGCTCCGCACTCAACATGGAGTCTGCTTGAGACTTTCTCTCCTTCTCCCTCTCCCTCTGCTTCTTTTTCTTCTCTCTCTCTCTCTCTCCCTCAAATAATAAATAAATAAATCTTTAGAAAAAAATAGGGAATGCCTGGGTGGCTCAGTCAGGTAAGCATCCAACTCTTGATTTCAGCTCAGGTCAGGATCTCAGGGTTCTGGGGTAGAGCCCCACATGGGGCTCTATTCTCAGCAGAGAGTCCGCGTAAGTCTCTTTCTCTGCCCACCCTTCGTCCCCCACAGGCTTGTGTACATGTGTTCTCTCTCTCAAAAAAGAATTAAAAATAGAACTACTCTATGATCCAGGCTTGAATCTTGAAGAGATATTTGTATACCCATGCTCATAACAGCCAAAAGGCAGAAACAACCCAGGTGTCCCTCAGCAGATAAATGGATACACAAAATGCAAAATATACAACATACAGTGAAATATTTTTCAGCCTTAAAAAAGGAGGAAATTCTGACCCAAGCTACCTTATGGATGAACCTAGAGGACATCATGCAAAGTGCTGTAAGTGGACACAGAAGGACGCATGCTGTATGATTCTACTTACATGAGATACTGAGAGTAGTCAACTCCATAGAGACAGGAAGTAGAATGGGGGCTGCCAGGGGATGGGATCAGGGGGGAGGGGAGTTAGTGTTTACTGGGGACAGGTTCAGTTTGGGAAGATGAACAAGTTCTGGAGGTGGATGGTGCTGATGGCTGTACAACAGTGTGAATGTACAGGACACCGCCGAACACTACATTAAAACAGTGCTAGGGTGGTAGGCACATTTTATGCTACTACGTGTATTTTACCACAGTTAAAACCAAAACCAAAACCAATAACAACATGAGACCTGAGGACACTCAAATACTTCTTTTAAAATACCTAAGGAATATAAAATATTCCTCTAGTTATGATTTATTACTTTATTTTATAAAATAAATCATTAAAGACAGCTTTATCTTTTGTCTAAACCTGGACTTTCACAGATGAGTTTGCTGAAAGCTAGTCCTCTGGTGGGGCGCCTGGCAGGCTCAGTCAAGGAGGGAGAGACTCTTGATCTCGGGGTTGTGAGTTTGAGCACCATGTCAGGTGGAGAGATTACTTAAAAATAAAACCTTAAAAAGAAGAAGAAGAAGAAGAAGAAGAAGAAGAAGAAGAAGAAGAAGCTGGTCCACTAGTATTCCAGCTTAGCTGTGGATCTTACTTATTTGTAGATGAGAGTTTTATCCACACCAAATATTCTAGTTTCTGAAACTCATCAGTCACAAGAATACACTGGCACCTTCCATGTCCCTACTGCCAGGTAGAGATAGCAGAAGATTTGGAAGAAGAAATAATTATCTTTATGTGTTACTATTGTTATGGGTTGAATTGTGTTCCCCCCAAATTCCTATGTTGAAGCCTGAACCCCCAGTAATTTAGGATGTGATGGTATTTAGAGATGGGCCCTTTAAAGAAGTAATGGAATTAAAAGTCATTAGGGTCGACCCTAATTTGAGTGTTGTCCTCAGAAGAAGGGGAGATTAAGTCACAGACACACACAGGGGAGGCCATGTGAGGACACAGGGAGAAGGTGGCCATCTATAAGCTGACGTGAGAGGCCTCAGGAGAAACCATACTGCCGACGCCTTGATTTTGGAGTTTCTGTCTCCATAGCTATGAGAAAATACATCTCTGTCTTTGAAGTCCCCCCAGTCTGTGATACATGTTAGGGCAGCTTGGTATACCATTCTACTTTTTTAAAAATTATTTATTTATGAGAGAGAGAGAGAGGCAGAGACACAGGCAAAAGAAGAAGCAGGCTCCATGCAGGGGGCCCAATATGGGACTTGATCCCGGGACTCCAGGATCACACCCTGAGCTGAAGGCAGATGCTTAACCGCTGAGCCACCCAGGCGTCCCTACCATTCTATTTTTAAAATACTCTTTAAGTCCTTAAAACAGCTCTGCTAGGGAGTCATTGTTCTCCACTGTTCATAGAAAAGGAAGCTGAGGCTCAGAGAAGTCAAGCTATTTACTCAAGTTTGGCCAGCTGGAAAGTCCAGGTTAAATCGAGGTCCTTGACTTCAAAACCCACCTGCTTTTTTTTGCAGGTCTGCATTGAGAGCAGGAAGGGGCATGAAAGTAGAGAAAGAAAAATCACAGCAACAAAGAGGTCAAAACACCAGTGGTACTAGAAGCCCAAGCCTGGAGACAGATCACAGGGGATGGGGGAACCCAGGTAAGGTGTGGGAGGTTGTGAGTCAGCATCCTTGAAGGCCTCTCTTTGGGGGCTATGCTAACAGTAATAAGAGCTAACATTTATTTTTTCTTTTTTGTATTTTTAAGATTTTATCTCCTTATTCATAAGAGACACAGAGAGAGAGGCAGAGACACAGGCAGAGGGAGAAGCAGGCTCCCTGTGAGGAGCCCGATGTGGGACTCAAGGCCAGGATCCCTGGATCATGACCTGAGCCAAAGGCAGATGGTCAACCACTGAGCCACCCAGGTGCCCCAAGAGCTAACATTTCTGAGCATTTACCAGAAGACAGGCACTGTAATACATGCCTCACATAAACTATTTTGTCTAAACCCTGAAACAAGCCTATATTTTAGGTGATTTTTATATAAAGGATATTTATTTGTTTATTTATTTAGAGTGCAAGCTGGGGGAGGGGAAGAGGGAGAGAATCTCAAGCATATTCTGAGTTAAGCTCCCAGAGCTCAACATGGAGCTCTATCCCACCCCTCACCACCTGCCTGCCCACAGGCATTAAGACCTGAGCCAAAACCAAGAGTTGGATGCTCAACCACCTGAACCACCCAGCTGCCCCCATTTTAGGTGTTTCTATTATGTCCATTTTATAGATGAAGAAACTGAGGCCCAGAGAAATCCAGCAAAATGTCCAAGGTCACCCATCCTGGGAAAGGAAAGTGCTTGGATTTGGACCCGGGTCTATCTAACCGGGCAGAGCTTGCTGTTCTTCATTTTCCAACAGTGCTGCATGTGCCCTGAGTCGGTGGAGGGACACAGAAGGGAAGGCTCCGTCTCCATCCCAGGCAGGGAAGCATGCTCCTCCCCAGAGCTCTGGGTGAAGGGCAGCCAGCAAATGTCTCAGGCCCGGGGCCCCCTTGCGACCTCCCCCCACATGCAGATCCTGATGGGAGACTAAGGCCTCTGCCGCCCTGAGTAAGCTGCCCTCCCACGTAGAAGACCAATTCCCAGAGCAGGACATGCAGCCTTTGCCCATTCGTGTTCTCTCTGGGTCTCTGTTTCTCTCTGTCTTGTCTCTCTCTGTCTCTATGTCTCTGTCATCCTGTATCTCCACATCCTCTCACAGTTCACTTTCTTTTTTCTTTGCTAAGGTTTTACTTACTTATTCATGAGAGACACACACAGAGAGAGGCAGAGACGCAGGCAGAGGGAGAAGCAGGCTCCCTGCGGGGAGCCCCATGCGGGACTCGATTCCACAACCACAAGATCATGACCTGAGCCAAAGGCAGATGCTCAACCACTGAGCCACCCACGCGTCCCCACACTTCACTTTCTGACGGGGAATTGAAAGGCTTCTTGCCCTTTACAAACTCACTTAGATGCCTAAGGGAAACCCACCCTCTGGGACACTGAGGCTCAGTTCTGGGCACCGCTGAGGCAAGTCCGCCCCCTGGTGGGGAGAAGTCTCCCTAATCCTTCAAGGTTCCCCTCCAGCCTCCCCTCCAAGGAACCGTCTGTGTGCCTGACAATGTGCCAGGCTTATGGGCTTCTTTCCTAGTTTCTGCAGGTTAGAGCTTGCATGCAGAACTGGGAAAAGCCACAGACACGAGCGAGTCCTGCAATTCCAGGACCCGAGCATCAAGACCGGAACGCCAGGTGCCTTGCAGCCTGCCCTCTTGGAAGGGTACTTCCAAACCCCACACGGTCTACCCAGTAGTTTCCAATCCTGTCTGAACTTTAGTACCAGCTGGAGGCATCTAAAATGTGCCCATGGTTAGCCCCGCCTGGAATCCTGACAGTGGTATTTTTAGATGTGCCTGCCTTCCATCCCCCGGTGATTTGAACCAAAGTCAGGGTTGGGGAGCTAATCGAATCACTTAGAGTTCTTAGGAAAGATGAGATTTCCAGATCCTACTTTAGACCTGCTGGATCAGGATCTCAGAGAAAGACTAGAAACCTGTCTCTTACTTATTAATTTTTCCAAAGATTTATTTATTTTTAGAGGAGGAGAGCTCAGGAGGGGGGAAGAGGGAGAGTATCTCAAGCAGATTCCCCATTAAGCATGGAGCCCAATGTAGGGCTTGATCCCATGACCCATGAGAACACGACCTGAGCTGAAACCAAGAGTGGGATGCCTAACCGACTGAGCCACTCAGGTGCCCCAAGAAACTTGTCTTTCAAAACAAGGAGCGGAAGTGATTTTTATAAATAGTGCAGTGACAAAGCACTGGGAGACCCTTCCATCTTTATGGGAAGGTGGTGGGGTTCAAGGAGGTGGCCAGCCAGCCCTAGGCCTTGCAGCTCTGGACAGCTGGGGCCCAAGTCGTGGGAAACCACTTTAGAGGGGCCTTGAGGGGCAGGGAGGTGGTGCCCAGGCTGCTAAGGGGGAAGGAGGGACTCATTTCCTATCCTGCTGATATGAGCTCCTCCCAGTCCTACCTCCAAAGGTACCCTTAGGTCCTCTCAGGGCCCTGCTCATGTGAACCCTACGGGCTCAGATCTGCCTGGTGTGCTCCCCCACCCTCCACAGCGGCAGTCCACTCTGTGGTGCCCTGAACTCCAGCTTTATTCCCTCCAGCCATACCCCTCGTCCCAGGGTCTGAGCCTGATGGTCTCAATTCCCAGAGATTCTGGGGAGATGGGGTGCGGGCACCAAGCCTCCTCCAGAGTATGGGAGGCTGAGCTGCAAATTTTTTTCTGAAAGACTCAGCAGCCAACTCCCCCAAAGAACCCTTCCTTCCCGAGAGAGGTCAGAGGCAAGTCTCTTGAGACCCCCACTGCCCCAAGGACAGGGTTCCCTCTACCTCCCAAATCCTGGGCCGCCTAGAGGAGATCTGTCCAGGCCCCCATCTGACCACATTGCCCTCTCCACACACACACACTGAGACTTGCCCAGTGAGCCTGCCTGGCCTACCTGCACAAACATGCCCTGCTCCTGAGAGCGTCATGCTCCCCTACAGAGCAGTTTATGGCAAGGGGCTGAGGGCAAAGAATAGGTTCAAATCTGTGTGTGGGGGGTGTCCAGCACTGGCCAGCTAAGAGCCTCTAGACGAACTTAGTGGTGTGGAGTCTCTGCTGTTTACTTCTTGTGTGCAAGTGTGTAGGCATAATAACAATGGCGATGCCTTCCCAGAGCTGATTGAAAATCTATAGGGATCTATGGGAATCTATAGGGATCTATGGGAATGTACTCTGGAAATCGCAAGGACAGATGTGCATTCTTCTTTGCTGAGTCACCTCTGTTCCCCTGCAGAGGCAGTCCCCCGGTGAGGTCTCTCCCAGCCCAGCAGCTCCCCTCTACTCCTCTGCTGCCACAGTCCAGCATCTGCATCCTCATCCCAATGAGCAGTGTGGCTTGAGAATACGCTTTGTGCTTGGCTTTCTTCCTCCGTACATGGTATGATGCTATTCCCACCTCCTTGGGTTTTCAGGATCAGAAGAGTCAACACATGGCAAGGTGATGGCCAAGGGTTCAAAGGGAGGGAGGGATGCACAGAAACACAAGGAGTTTTTAGGGCATTGAAACTATCCAGTATAATAGTGTCATGCTGGCGCCATGTCATGATACTTTCGTCCAAACCCATAGGACATAACACAAAACGTGAATCCTAATGTAAACTACAGGCTTTAGTCAATAACAAGGTGTTAATTTGGCTCATCGGTTGTAACAAATGTACGTACTATTGCAAGATGTTAATAATAGGGGAAATTGAGGGGGTAAAGGGACATTCTCTGTACATTCTGCTTGTTTCTCATCCACCTGAGTACTCATAAAATGTATTATAATAAGTCTATTTAATAATCTATTATAAATAAAACCAAAAGAACCATGACATATAGTGCGCTTCCTGAACAGCGCAAAGCCTTGGCCGTTCTTGGTGTTAGCACGCCATCGTCATCCATACACCGCTGATGCTCCTGGTGGCAAGACTGGGAGCCCAGGGCGCTTGCAAGCACGGCTCCCACTGTCCCTTCTGGGGTTTTGCTGGGCAAAGGGTCCCCGACTCAGACCTGGAGCCCAGGGATTTCTGGGCTGAAGGCGCCACCTGCTGGCCCTGCTCAACCTCCCCTAAAAGGCAATGACCTTGGGGTCTGCCTGTTGTCCTTGGGGCTAGAGGCTCACTTTCCACGGATCCGCGAGTCCCTCGCTGCGCCACTCATGCAAACCACCTACGTTATGTAGTGATGTCCAGGCTTGTCACCAGTAACGACATGGCGAAGCTCAGATCTCGTGACTTTATTAAGGAAAAGTCCCCAAAGTGCTGGAGCTCAGTCTAGCTCAGGGCCGGTGGATGCTTCTCTGAGCGGACATCTCGGAGGACACAATCCTGCTTCTGGGGGAGCAGAGAGGGGGCAGCACGGGCGCGGACAGCGCAGGTGGGAGCAGCGGGGCTCCAGCCCCGAAGCCGGCTTTTGGCTCTTGGCTTTTGGCGCCGGCACAGGGGAGTCTTACGTGATGCCAAACACTTAACAGTGTGCCAGGCGTGTGCCAGGCGCTATTCTGAACATCGTGGAAGAACTAACGTAATCGTCTTGAGGAACTTACGAGGTAGGTGCTATTGTGGTTCTTCCCCATTGTACGAATGAGACATCTGAGGTACAGAGAGGCTAAGTGACCTGCCCAAGGTCACACAGCCAGAGAAGGGTGGGACAGCGATCAGATCTCCAGAGTTTATGCTGTTGTGACCCACCTGTCAGGCCGCCTCTACCTCTACTTTCCTCATCTGAGAAATGGGCGTACCCCGTCGGGGCTGGAATAAAAGCTGCGAGGTGAATATGCCTTGTCATGCTAGGTGGGGCGGCAGGTGCGAGCCATCCCCGAGGCCCCTCGGGCGCCCGAGCCCCGTCCCCGCACCGGGGCCTAGGGCTGCAGCTCGTACTGCTGCTCGGTGGCCGTGTGGAAGTCCTCGAGCACCGACTGCAGGAACTCGAAGGTGGGCCGCTCCTCCGGCCGGCTCCGCCAGCACTCGGCGATGACACCGTGGTACAGCTCGGGCGGGCACGAGTCGGGGCGCGGCATGCGGTAGCCACGCTCCAGGCTGCGGATGACCTCGGGGTTGCTCATTCCTGGAGGGAGAGGGGGCGCCCACGCGGCTGAGGGGCGAGGGGCCCACCGACTCCTCCCTCGCAGGCCACCTGGCTGCCTGGCTGGTGCCACTGAGAAGCATCCCCCGTTCACCGGTCATTGGAGGACGCGCAGTTCCTCCGTGTGGGGGACCCCGTCTTGCTTACCCGTGATGGGCGCACAGCCCGAGCCCCGGGCTCCCTGGGCAGGTGCAGGCACCAGCCAGCTGAGGGAGACTGCTGGATTTCAGCTCCTAAGCTGCCCAAGCCCTTCATGGATTAGGGGTGGGGGTGGCTGGGAAACTTCACCGTCGGGATAGAGCTTTTGGGAGTACACCCAAGGCAGAAGGCCGAGGGAGAGACAACCTGTTCTCAACTGAGAACAAACCAATTTAGAGTGAACTTGAGTTCAGACCCTGGCCTGCACTTAATTCCGGGTTTGGGGGCTCACTGACCTCTGCTGAATGAAGGAGGCATAGTCCGTTGCCAAAAGCAATGTTGCCCCCAGAGTGACATGCATGGGCCTCTGTTCCGAGGGGCCTCCATTCTGGCATGGACATGGGCAGCCTCAGGCACCAAGGGTATGCTCTCTGTCATCGCAGCCATTTCTGGACAGCCGGGAGCCCCTCTAGTCACTGCAGGACGAAGCCACCTACCTGGGTATGGTACACGCCCGTAAGTGACGATTTCCATCAGGAGGATTCCAAATGACCACACGTCTGCTTTGATGGTGAACACTCCAAAGTGGATGGCCTCTGGGGCAGTCCACTTGATGGGGAACTTGGCCCCTGTGAGAAAAGGCATGAGCAGTTTTGTGAGGCCATGACTATCTGTCCCTATGTACCTGTCCCCATCCCACACCCCCTTTTGCAGGGCTTGGATCACTGTACACAACAGAGATACTTCCAGAGAACTATTAAGACCCACTCGGACACATGACCAGGCATGTGCAGGCACTGGGGGCCCACAGCACAAGAGGACAACATGACATAGATACCACCACCATCACCCTGTTTGGATCTTTGCTCAGTGGGACTTCATAGGACAACCCACATGTGTCACTACCTGAGACAGAAGAGTCATTTTCCACATCACATGCTTAATAACAGGAATCCATGGCTTGAGCAAATCACCTTAACTTGTCTCTGCCTCAGTTAATCCCTACCTACAAAATGGAAATGATGACATACGACCTATGTACATGGGTCACAGTGAGGAGGGCATTCCAAGCCTGCTGTCCCATGACGGCCCGTGGATGGCTGTAGCCCTGGCCAGCTTTCAAGCTACTGCACATAGCTCAGCCCTGGTTTACCTCTTCCCTTGCCCTACTTTCCTGGTCTCACCAGCCAGCCTGAAACATCCTCAGGGAACAAGCCCTATTAATCCTTCTCCGGTACCAACTGATTCATATGCTCAGCTAATATTGCTTGCTAGGGTACTTGATAGATGTATTTGACCATTTCAAATCCTTTTGTGAAAAGGATTTTTACCTCAGTTATAATAGCAAAGGAAAGCAGAGTGCTGTGTGGAAACCCTATCTTGAGTATAAGCCCTTGCTGGTCATGCTTCAGAGAAGTGTTTTCCAGAGTGTGTTCTGTGAAGCTCTAATTCTGTGGGACGGTAATAGAAGCTACGTGGAAAAAGTAACTTGGGCTCAAATTAGTTTGGGAGAGACCAGTGAAGCAATTATACACTGTTTTTTGTTTTTGTTTTGGCTGCAGGCCTTCTCAGTGCCTTTTATATGTTGGTGTGCATCGGGAATCTCCAAAGGGTGCCTGAACGGACTCTGCAGCATCTCCAAATGTACATCACAAAGCTGTTCCTCATCAGGCACTAGTGCTCTACAGAGTATCTTTAGGGAAATGCCGATCTACCTGAGAGTAAGGCCAGAATTGAGAAAACCACAAAGCTCTCAGATCTCTTTACACAGGGATTTGTTCTGGAGTGGCAAGAAGTCCAAGGGGGTTCGGGGAGTTGCTGGGGAAGGTAAGGCCCAAGGTCTCCCATGTAGATGGGGGCTCCGCTTACCCTCTTGGGCAGTGTATTCACTGTCGATGATGCGGGCCAAGCCGAAGTCAGCAATCTTGCAGCACAGGGTCTCAGACACCAGGATGTTGGCCGCCCTCAGGTCGCGGTGGATTGAATTCATTTGCTCAATATACGCCATTCCTTCAGCAATCTGAGGGCACAGGCCACAGAGTGAAGGACAGCGGAGGGACCTCCAAGCAAGGACGGAGCCCACCCAGCGACCCCTGCATGGCCCACATGAGGAGAGGAAGGACCCTGCCCACCTGTCCCGCCTCCTGTCTGGAGGGCCAGCCTTCACCCTCTCACCGCCTGGAGTGGGCACTTGGGGGTTTGGGTGTGTGTTCATGTTTGTTGGCAGGTGCATAGGGGGTGGGGGATGCTGCCGGAGAAGGACCAGGCTCCTGAGTGGATGGGAAAACTGGCTTCAATTGCTCCTCAGCCGAATAGGCCATAAACCCCAGCCCTCCGAAATCCAGAAAGGCAGAGGTGCTGGCGTCAGAGCCAGAGCTGCCTGAACCTCTCACCCACTCTGTCTCCTTCCAAGTGTCTGCAGGGCAGGAAGACAGCAGAGTGAAAGCAGGAGAAGAAGAAGGTCTCTCAAGGGGCAGAGGGAGAAATAAGCAGGGCAGGTGGGCAGGAAAGGATTTTCTCTTCTTGCCAAGTTGGAAGCAGTGTTCCCGTAGCAGGGAGCCATGGGTCGGAGGTGCTTCAACTCCCTGAGGGGTCACTGTCCTGACCTGGAACATGAGGAAAGGAGTCTCCAGGGTACGGAGTTGAGGTGGGCACCCCACAAGACATGTGGCCATGGGTTATGATTGTAGGGGAGATTTGCATTTCATCCTGCAAAGCAGGTAAAGGAGGCCCAGAGGGTAGGTAGTGTGCGTACACACGGGCATGGTGAAGAGCTAGCATGATTAGAATGTGATTTAGAAGCTGTTCACCTGGAAGGTTGTGATTTTCTGGTTTCCTAACCCTTCAATGCTTGGCCGCACCTAGGTATAAATGCAGGTGGCTTTTCATGTCCTTTGGTCCTGGGTGACCCAAGATTTCCCCAGGAACTGAGAAAGAGACAGAGGAGAGTGAGAAAAGGCAAAGAAAGAAAGAAAAGAGGGGTAGACACACCTATCACTGTTATGTGGTTTAAAAGTGGTTGCCAGTGTTAATTTTCCGAGACCACTCACCAGCCTACTCAAACTCATCTGCGCTTACCTCAGTGGAAAAAAGGGCGTCGTGATATCAGTTCCGGCACTGATACTAATAACAGATAATACCAGACAAGGTGGGGATGGGGTGAGGGGGAGGTTTCCTCTCTGTAGGCGGATGTGTGTATGTTTCTGTGTCTCACCGGCCGACCACAGACCAGAGCTTTTCTGCTGAGAGTTCCAGTTTTAACAGACACACACACCCAGGGCCACCAGATGTGTTTTCCTGCCAGTTAGAGCGCTCAGCTAAAATCCCTGGGGAGGAAAGATCCCTCCTCTCTCTTCTCCTCGTGAAGCTTGGACTGTCCTTCATCTACTAGGGAAGGCATTTGGGCACAATCCAGGAAGAAAGAAGGTCACAACAAAACACCTGCCTACGTGGTTACATGGGATTCATGTGAACTCTGGGTTCCCACACCATCCATTCTCCCTCTCCTCCTTAGTTATAGGACTCACCCTCATCCCATCCGGGCTGCCCAGAATAAAGACTACATTTCCCAACATCCCTTGCAGCCCAGCTGTGGCCAGGTGACATGGCTGGGGTGGGGGGGATATTAAACAAGTATAGTAGGTGACTTCGGGGACATTGAAGGGAAGAAGGTGGACTTTCCTCCCCCTTGCTGGCTGAGAAGAGGACAAGATGGTAAAGCGTGAGCAGCATGAGCAGCCGTCTTGTCATCTAAGATGACATGCTAAGTACCCAGCAGGTGGAAGAAATGTGGGTCCCTGCATCTTTGAGGGGCAGACCCACCTACGTGCCCCAGAATGCTCACCTCTGGATGTTTGCACATTATTTGGGGTTTTCTGTCCTTCCCAGCTCAATCTAAATTTCATGGATGCAACCTCTAAACAGCCAATTTTGTGAAGCCACAGGGCACAGAGGAGAGGGCCTGGGGTCCTGGATCCATTTGGGCATTATTACCCTCAGGTTCCCCTGCACTCGGTAGCTCACAAACCTGGGCTGACATGTCGATCAGTCTTGGGAGGGACAGTCTGCTGCCTTCAACCGTCTTCAGGAAATCCAGTAAGCATCCTAAGGAAAGAGATGTTGCATCTGCTCTCTGCAAAATGATCCCAGCCTGCTGGTGCCAGCCTCTTCCGCGTGTGGGCTGGCATGAGGAAGTGTGAGGCGCCCTGTCAGATCTCTTGTACGTAGAGAATAAAACCACCCACAGCTGCAGAGTGCTTTCTGCTTTACAGAAATTCTAGTCTCCGTCCCCAGAGCACCCCAGGAGGCAGCTACTGCCCTCCCAGCTGCTCCGAGGAAGTTAGGTTTCATCCAGGTTCAGAGCCACCCAGCCCGGAGCCAGGAGCAGAACCTGCTCTTCTGACGATAAGTTTCATGCCTATTCCTGGCACGACATTCCAAAGTATCTTCTTGCCCCCTTCACCCTTTGTTGGCTGATTCTGCCTCCGAGGACCAAGGGTACAAGAAAATGCCAGAATGGAGAGACCTGTCTCCCGGGGTGTGGTGCAGGGGACAAATGCAGCTCCGCCATGGCATCTAAGAGCTAGGAGAGACAGTCACCCGAGGTGGGGCTGAGGAGAACAGGGGAGCCCTTATGCTCCCAGCTCAGTGTGGGGTCCCCTTCAGGACCATTTCTAGGGACCTAGGTTAACATGTCATGTTAGGATCCTCCAGGAAGCAGTGGGCAATACGGGTCACGGGAGGTGGTGGGGAGGAGGTCACAGGCTGAGGCCAGACCCCTGATCCACTGCCTCATGAGACCTTGGCCCCACTGTGGACCCCCACAGCCAGCTGGCCTGACCTCTCTTCTCACCAGTTACAGTTGTCAAAGGTCCACGGCTAGTAAGTAGCAGAAGTGGAACCAGAACCCATCTCCGGTCGCCTAGTCAACCACTCTTTGCAATGCTCTGTCCTCCCTAGTGGGCATCAAACAGTGGCTGGGCCCAGAGGACATGCCTCCTGAACGGGGGACACAGCTCTGTAAGAACCATTGACCCATCTTGTTTCTGTCCTTCCCTCCTGCCCTGCCTCCCCCCCCAGGCATAAGGAATACTGTAGATCTGTAGGACCTTGGCCAACTGATCCAACCCATGGCCCAAGGACTTCCACAGATGCACCCTGACCAGCAGACCCACTGTGGCAGATCCTGCCCCCCCCGAAGCCCACGTAGGGCACCACCTCTGGCCATGTACTCCGTCACGATGTAGATGGGCTCCTTGGTGACCACAGCGTAGAGACGAACGAGCCGCTCATGCTGGAGAGTTTTCATCAGGTTGGCCTCACCCAGAAAAGCCTCCGGAGACATGGTTCCCTCCTTTAACGTCTTGATGGCCACTTTCACGTTGTTCTTGTAATAACCTGAGCCCGGGGCCGGGGACAGAATAAAGAAACCCTTCAGAAGACCCAGACACTATGGGAGTTGATCCCTTAACTAAAACATCTATAAGCTTCCAGCAGCCATCCTTATTCTATAAGCACTGAGGCCAGAGCTGCCCTCCTAGGGAGGGGCCCGGGCTAGAATGTACGGCTCCTGGGGTAAGAGATGAGCCTTCTCTTGCAGGAGGCCAGCCTGTCTCAGTCTCCTGTGCCTGACTGGAGTCTCGGGAAGTTGAGGAACCTACCTGCCTGGAGTGGGGGCTGTTTTACCTCCTGACTCCCACACCATGTCCCTGTCGTGTCCCTTCTGTCCCCCATATAGCCTGCCTCTTTCCCTACATGAGTCTCCTCTACCCCATGGTCGATAGCTTCAGTATGGAAATTAGAATCTCAGCTCATGGCAAGATTGTCTAGGAGGCAGAGGGGGCTCATAGACTCCCTTCCTTCCTCACTATGCCCTGTGTTGTTCCTTTCCTGCTCCTCATGGTACCTGTACTCCACCTTCTCCCCTCCCTCCATCAAGTCCCCATCCACCCTGAAAGGTAAAAGATAAATAATAATTGGACCACCCTTCTCACGGAAGCTTTGCAAGGACCTATGTAGAGTTCCTGCCACATGCTTCAGGCATCAGCCCTGGGTGCTGGAGGACTTGGGACGCAGCAGGATCCTACTTGATATCATGCCCCAGAGATATGGCTCATTCCAGGGATAAAATAAAGCACTGTCTTTTATAGTGTGATAGTACCTTCAGTGAGCAGGAGAGTGGTCATTGGCTACACGTACAAGGACCTGGGAGTTAAGTGACTTGGCCAGAGTCACACAGCTACAAGCAGTGGCTTGGTCTATCATTAACTTCCTGGAGCTCCCGGGTCACTGTTGACCCTGTTGAACAAGTCATTTCCATCTGGCAAACCAAAGCTGAGAGGAGTCAACCAAATGTTCAAGTTCACACACCAGTCAACGGCAAGCTAGTCCCGGGCGGTGTAGAGTGGGGAAGGGAATCAAATAAGGTGTCCGGAGAGCTGGAGTCTAGTCCTACTGCACCACCATGGCATCCTAACAACTAAGGGCTAACTAACTTCAACATTCCAGGCTTGCGTTCATTACCTCATCTGTCAAATGGGTACCATCATCTCTGTTCTTTCTCCCGAAGAAGCCCTCTGGGGAAGCACAATGAAGTGTGCATATCCTAAGACTTCTGGGCTTCAGGACACAGGGCAGGGAGAGAGAGAGGCTCCTGCTGCCGCATACTCACCCATCCAGACTTCGCCAAACTGCCCAGACCCGAGTTTCCTGACCAGCTTGAGAGACTGCCGAGGGATTTCCCATTCATCCTGGGCCCAGGGGTTTTGAGGAGCCAGGCTCACACAGGGTTGGGTCAGCCTCTGGCATAAGCCATCCCCCTTCTCTGTGTTAGAGGAGAAGAAGTGGGGCTGGAGATTACCAGAGCAGCCAAATCACCTCCCCCACCTTGGGCACCATATCCTTCCCAGCCGTATCCACTTCTCGTTTTGGCCAACCACACTCCCATTTCCAGGTACACATGTGCACAGGTACACGTATACTACACACGCTCTGTTATTTGCATTCATTTTGTATAAAGCAAGGCATGCTCTCGTTGACCTGCTCTTTCTAAGATTGAAAATACTTGTTATTCTTCAACTGGTCACATGCTGAAGCAAGCCAGTAGAAGGGATTAGGGACATAGACTTTGAATCATTATGTTGATATTTGTCCAGCCTTCGGATAATCCCCCACCCCAAGATGGCACCAATGATTCACATGATCTTGAGGTCTTAGTGATAAATACAAGGGCTCCTTTGGCCCCCCAGTCACATTCTCCCCTCTTACGAGAATAGTGCTGCACCAAAGCCTGGAGAGTAGGGAAGGTGATGCGGGGGGAGATGTAATAGCCCCCTTCATCCAGGGAGCGGATCTTGTAGTGTTTGATCATCTCCCCCTGGGTGGTCACATCCTTCACAGTCAAGGAAAAGGCACCTAGAGGGGGTGATAAAGACACACGCATGAGAACAAAGTAGGGCATACACAGGGGAGATCAGGATTGGGATTTGGGCTTCATTTCAAAGCCTCCACAAATTCTGCTCTCTATTTTGACCCTTTCCACCATAGATTACCTTGGTTTCATCTCAACCTCAACTCTCCAGAAAGCCTTCTTTTTCATCTCCACCCAACTCAGATCTCGATGTTACTCCTCCAGTTTTCCTAAAACTCAGCCAGGGTATCCCAGAACTCTGGAGCAGGCCGGACGTTCTCATAGCAAACATGCTGTCCCCCATTTGGGCACCTGGTCATTTGGGGACTCTTCGCTGTGGACTATTGGGAAATGTAGGGTTATTGGAGGAACTAGGAGATTGATTCATGGATTCATTGGCTCATTCATTCTGGCTGAAAAGACTGGCCCTGCTCCCATAAGGAATAGCAAATCCTAACCTTATGGAGAAGGACATAATAAGCTACTTCCCAGGAGTTCTGTTCAAAGTCATACACGTCTATGCACTTGTCATGTATACTGCGGTCTGCCGGCAGACAAAGGATAGCAGATACTAAAGGGTAAGAGCAATTTAGTGGGAAAGAATTTCCACTGGAGAAACTTATTTCTACAAACTTGCTGTTTTTATAAAATGCCTCTGTCCAGCTCTCTGGCTACCATACCTGTCACTCTTATTTGGAAGATGAGGAAGCTGAAGCCGGGAAGGGGATTGTGGCTTGCTCCGGGTCACTGGGCTGGTTAGCCACCTGGCTGGAATGCTCCCGAGCCTCCCTGAGGACACGTTTAAGGTAAGCAATACCACGCTCTCCCGCCAGGTGTCAGGCTCGGACACCTCTTCTTCTGGGTGTGCACACCTGGTTTTTCGCTGTGCCCTTTGCCTCTATCGCAAACCACCTTTCCCTCTCATCTCAGCTATCACTCCTCTCATCACCTACTTGCAAAAGGATGCAAGATAACGCGTGTACCTGGTGGCGCCAGACCCATCCACGCCCACGACCCTAGCTCCACCCTGCAAGCTGCAAACCATCTCCCCGGACTCGCCCCCTAAGTGCAAGTGCAACGCCCAGTATCTAAGAAACCGGTGTCCCAGTATCTAAGAAACCAGAGAGTGGCTCTAGTGAGTTCATTCAACCTTGCATCACCGCACCACCCACCTTAGTGAACAATAGGGCGTCCCCCCCTCCCCCCCGCCCCACACCCTCTGTAAGATGCATCATAAGAAGCCAAGGGGGCTCTGCTCTCCTCCACAGGATGCTGCTATGGGAGCTCATGATTTAGGACCCCTCACTTTCTGCAGTTCATCTAAGGGCCTGTCTCCTATTTCTTTCCACAGTTTAATATTCTTCTTCTTTCCACAGTTTAATATTCTTCTTTCCACAGTTTAATATTCTTCTTCTTAATATTCTTCTTTAGGACCTCCAAATCCTATCTGCTGGGACAGGGCTCTCAGAGATTGAGATTTCTTAACACTTGCAGAACTGTCTGCCTTCAGACTGGGAAACTAGTTGGTTCTCACACAGATACTCATAAACTGAGGCTTGAGAGGCTAAGGGACGTCCTGGAGGCCAACACTGAGGCGAGAATTCATTTCCCCTGCTTCTGAGGGCAACGGAGCCTTCCCTGCCTTGCATCCTCTGGTTGCATCCAGATGCAGATGGAGGGCACTTGCTTTGTAGCTCCGAGGAGCCTGTGTGCACATATCTAGGTGTGTATATGTGTATGGGCTTCATGATGCTGGGACAGTCCTGCAGCCCCAGCTCCATCTGGCCAATTTCCAGCTTGAGCTAGTTTCCCCAGGGTGGGCAAGGACAGGAGCAGATATTCCCAGCTTTAGACAACTCCTTCCTCCATCCTAAGGTCAGGGGTCCCCTTCTCCCCAGAGGGCACCTTAGCCATAGACAATGACTGAGACATCATTTCCAGGGGGAAATTGCAGGATTCTGGACTTGCATCAAAATAATTGGAATGGGTGGGGATATACATGAAACACTATCGGCTGTGTGATCATTGTCGAAGCTGAGTGTTGGGTACAAGGGATTCCATTATACTATTCTATTTCTGTACATGTTTGAAATATTCTATAAAAACAAAACATGTATGTCATCTCCAGTGATTTCCATATCATTTCTTGGTCATAGGTGCTTTGCCTTCCCAGCTTCTGGCACTTTATTACAGCAGGCCTAGCAAATGAATATAGAATGTCACAAACAATGTCGAGTGGAAGGGACGAGACATACAAAAGATTAAAATAGTATGATTCCACTTGCATAAAATTGAAGAATATATGAAACATGGGTGGTAAAACTGCAAGGAGAAGCAAGGAAAGATTTGAGCTCCCTGGTTGGATCAGTGGTTAAGTGTTTGCCTTTGGCTCAGGTTAGATCCCAGGGTTCTGGGATCAAGCCCCGAGTTGGCCTCCCTGATCAGCAGGGAGTCTGCTTCTCCCTCTGCCTCTTCCTCTGCTTGTGCTCTCTCAAATAAATAAATAAAATCTTTAAAAAGAGAAAGAGAGAGAGAGAGAGGATTTCCCTAAAAGTTGAGATAGCAGTGATCTCTGGGGGGTGGGTTGGTTGAATCAGAAAGGGGCACAAGTGGAGCAATGAAAGGGCCTGTGGATGTCTAGAATGTTCTCTCTCTTGTGGCTGCACAAGTGTTTACTTATTATGAGTCTATAATTATACCCTCACTTATAATTTATGCAACTTTTATATGCTTTATATTTCATAACAAAAGGAACTTGAAGAAGGAAAGGAGAGAAAACCAAATGAAAGAGAAAAAGAAAGCCCAGTGGACTGTGAGCAGCGGCTGAAATGTTGTGCTCAGTCAGTAGGTTTGAATCCATGAGTGCTCCCAGTTCTCCACAAGTGCCACGTCCTTCTTTCACATCCAGCCACATGAGCCATTCTCCAAAATTCCATCACCTCCCAGGCTCCTGTAAGTGTCTGAGGTCACAGCCTCTGGCTGAGATGATCTTTAAGAAGTCTGTCGGCTTCCAAATTCTTTGATTCCAAAACATGACTCTGGGTCATGCCCCCTCTTCTGAACCCCCCAGCTTCAGTGCCCCCGCCCCTGCGAGCCTGAGATGATGCACCGTGGTCTGGGTGGGAGCAGCCTCCAACTGCCTCTCTTACCTGCACCCTGTACTTTTCCAGCCCAGCCAGTGGAGCCCAGTTGGTGCTACAGCCTCACACTCGGCTATTAGGCACTAGACAGGCTGTCCAGGCAGGGCCTGAATTGGGAGGGAGACGGGAGGCCCGGAAGCCCGGGTTCCCCTGGGTGGCATCCCCCCCCCCCCCCGAAGCAGCCTCAGGTGGGGCTTCCTGGGGTCTGCATAGGAAGGGCGTGCGGGTTGCCACGCTTACCTTTGTTGGTTTCACTCTCTCTGATAAGAAAGGAGCCCGCCTTATTGACTGGAGCCAGAAGCTGTCTCTCAGCATCTTTCCGGCTAATTGACCTAAAGAACCATCTGGAAAAGGGCAAAGGCAGGCAGACCTCACAGGCTGACCAAGCTTCTGGGAATATTCTTATCCATCCCTCGCTTCTAAGCAGTACCCCTCCCCCACCCCCAAAATAAGACAGCGTTTCCCTGTTTTCAGGTTAGCTAGCCCTGAACTAACAACACCCCTCACACCTTGATTCATGAAATGCCCTTTGGTCCCTGGGCCCCCCTTTATTTCCACTTCCTATCAGTGGATGGACTTAACTGTTCTCTTGAAACAAGAACATTTTGGGGGGCATCCCTTGTTAATTCTACTCAGGGGAAATGCACCCAATCCCCTTCCCTCAAAGCACGCCCTCCTTGAGGTCAAGTATGAATTCCACAAAGTGCTGAGGGTCTCAGAACACAGAATCCTCCCGTGTTCCTCTTCAGCATGGCCCAGCAGTGCCCACGGTCTCACATGCTATTCCAGGGAAGGGCATGGGGTGGGGAGTACCAGACACAGAGCCCTCCCAAAGGTGACCATCGCAGGCGGAGGGATACCAGGTGAGGCCATCACCCAGTGCCAGCCCTTTGCTCATGAGTTTGACACACTCTGAGCTCTTTCAGGGGGAAAAGTCACATCCTACTCATGTTTACAGTCTTCTCAGTCCTTGGACAGAGTCAGAGTCGGGGTACTGTTTGCTCAGTGTGTGCTGCATGAAGGGATGGATGAGTGGCCCAGGTCCACCTTCCTGGTGCTGTGTGGAAGTGGGTGGTGAGGATGCTGGGGAGTACTGCTCTCTGGAGGCCACTGCTCTGCATGAGGCCACTGCTCTGCGAGTTGCCCTGAGGTCTGAGTCCCTGAGTCCTGCCCACTTGGAGGCACTGGAGGTCAGAGAGCTTGTGAGGCCACAGGCGGGAAGTAGGGAAGTTTCTATCCAAGTAGGCCAGGAAACGGGCAGCTCCATTTCACAGATGGGAAGAGTGAAGTGAGCAGGGAGGGGAGGCCCGCTGAGCACCGGACAGCGATGTGAAGGTTGTTGGGTGAGGATGCGGATAAACCTGTGCAGCAGTTCTAGTTCCATGCCCCTTTCCTGCACCCCTCCATGCTGAGCTCACAGCAACCCCCCTTTCTCTGACCCCTCCCCGCCCAGCAGCCCACGGAGCAGAAGCAGCAAGCATGCCTCTGCTTTAGGGGCCTTCCGTTCGTCCACCTACTTTTCCACCTCCAGGGTCTCCACTCGGGTCACAAAGTTGCTGGGCACGTAGCCTTCTCTTCCCGTGATGAGAGACCTGGCCCACCACCAGTCCCCAGCTCTACGGAGGAGGGAAAACCAAAATGGGGCAGTGGCTCAGGCAGGCCTCTGTTGGGGTCACCCGACAGCCCTCTCCCCACAACAATGTCATTCCCGAGGCAGAGGATTCCCGGAGGGCCCGCAAGAGCGAACCTGTACAGGCTCAGTGAAGGGGTGCTAACTTGCTGAGCATCTGACAGGCCCAAGGGGTCCCTGGTCCTGGGAGGAAGGGGGTGATGCAGCCTCCAGGGGAAGAGTTTGTCCAGGCAGCCTGACCCCCACAGAAGGCCCCTGTCTTCAGTGAGTAGCCTTGATCTTGATTAATGGGACAGATTTCAAATTTAGTGAGTTGGGACTGAACGGGAAAGACAAAAGCAAGAGCAGAGAACTGCTGCCCAAAGGGGGAGCCGGCGGCCTACATGGGCCCAGAAGATCGGGGCTTTCGCGCTTTGGGCTCAAGGCCACCGTAGAAGTTCAAGAACACAAGTAGAACCACAGGATTCCACAGAGCAAGCCAGACATTTGAGAGAGAGCAGACTTTGGAGGAGTTTCTGAGAGGGAACAGGGAACACTGGGAATAGAGCTGATTTCATGGGTGGAATCCTGCGCGAGGTCTTGTCTGGCAAGGGAGACACACAACGCAGTGGTGGAGCAGCCAGGCAAGCGCTGTGCCCGTTGGGAGGGCTTCACGGAGGAGGTGATGTTCGAGGTGGGTTTTGAAGGAGGAGTAGGATTTTGACAGTGGGGCGGGAGATAGCGAATGGAAACCACCCTGTGAGGAAGACTTCGGAATGGCAGCTAGGAGGACGACGACCAGGTCAGGCTGGCGGGCAGTCCTGCCGTGATAGGCAGACACAGAGGCCTCTGACCGCGGGGCCACATTCCAGAAACTTACTCCTTCAGTATCTGCAGCTTCTCTCCCTTCAGCATCTGCAGGTCCCTGTCATTCACTGAGCTGTAGTCATACAGGGCCACCACGAAACGCTCCTCTGGAGGGAACAAGGAAGAGATCCGCACGCTCCAGCCCAGCAGCGTAAGGGCAGGGCCTGGGTGAGTCTGTGCTGTGGGCCCTCTCCGGTTCCCCAGGTCAGGATGACACAGGGGTGAGGGGCAGCTGTGGTGCGCCTTCTCACCCACCCACACAGCAGAGGAAACTCCTGTTTGGCAGATGGGCCTCCTGACCTTGCTGCCGGCAACAAGGTCTCCACGTCGAAGGCCTCAGGCTGGACAGGGCCATGCTCTAGGGGAGTGGCGGCCTGAAGATCTAGGGAGACTGGCTGCATGGGGCTGGTGGCTGCAATCCCGTTTGGGAATGCACGTTGGCTGATTCCTTACTGGCCCAGAGGCCCATGAGCTTCCCTTCTCTTCCCCTTCCCTGCCTGCCCCTTCCCACCTCTATTCCAAAGGGGGTAGTGCTCATGGAAACATGGCCACCTTAGCCGTGATCTGTAACCTGCCCAAGGCAGTGTCACAGGGCCCCCGGCAGCAGTACCCCCGACTCGCTGCTGGTGCCTGGAATGTATGTTCAAATAGCCCCTGCTAATGGGGAGGGCTTTTCTATACACCTCCAGGGTGCCAAGACCCCTTTTCCAGGTCACTTGGAGGCCACCTAGCTTACCTAGGAGTGGATGACTCAGCTTTGTCACTGATGTGTGGTGTGATGGGCCAGTTACCTCCCCACGGTGGGGAGAGGGGATTGGAATAGATGACAGTGGCCTCCTCCAGTTCTGAGATTTGAGTTATTGTACCAAAGGCGGTTAGTGTATTGTTTTCCCAGGGGCTTCCTTATGGAGATGTGAGCCCCCTGGGAGGAAGTGAAGGATAAACCCTGCGGGAATTAATTGTGATTCCCCCAGCAGGGATGAGAAACAGCAGGTAAGATAACTAATCCCGTTTCAGCCTTTGCTCATGAGTTGGACAGACTCTGAGCTCTTTCAGGGAGGAGCCATGTCTGATTCAATATTTCAGCTTCCCCAGTATTCAGACAGAGCCAGGCTCTGGGTACTGTTTGCTTGGTGCATGCCCTGGAGAGCTCCTGGTGCTGTGTGCAGGTGGGTCATGAGGGTGCTGGGGTGCAGCTCTCCTGTAAGCCAGTTCCGAACAATGCTGCCATCCTGTGAGTGTCTCCAAGGTCCAAACCCCTGGCCCAGGAGGGCCAAGGTCACTCCTTAGGCAACTGCCAACTGTCCTCATACCCATCCGAATGGAAGTAGAGACGGTGTGTGCGTGTGTGGAGGGGTGAGTGGTCAGAAGGTCAGCAGAGGCTTTTGTAGGTGGGCAAGTGGGGGGAAAGATGGTGTTTCTGTACACGGGACAGAGGGCAGGAGGGAAGACAGACCCATCGGCCTTTGCCTTTTGAGGTTGGGAGTTAGAATCTTTGAAAGCTTGGGTTTATTTTTATGCTGTTTGTATGTACTGTAATGCTTTTCTTTGTGTCTCATTTACGGTTTGTAAAGTCTTTTTAAAAAAAAAAAAAAATCCACCCCAGCTCAGGTACAGAAATAGGGCTTGGTTCCTGGAGAGGCCTTGGGCAGGAGGAGCCTGGGGCAAGGCTGGGAGGCACCCTTAGCTCTGCCTGCTGCAGCACCCTCCCCCCATCCCCAGCCTTCTCATCTCGACCCTTGAGAGCTGCCCTATCCTCTCCAGGAAGCTGCTGCTAACTGAGCCCCTGTTATGCCTGCACCCAGCCCAGGCCCAGGGAAGGTGGCCTGTAGAGCCTCAGCTTCCAGGGCAGCACCTTCTTACCTTGGTCCAAGCATGCGTCTGGAGGTGCAGGAGTCAGGTGGTTAAACAGGATCTGGAGCAGAAGTGCACACACACACGCTGTATTAGTTCAACCCCCAAGGCCTGGGCAGGGCCTGGTGTGACAAGGAGGCTGCTGGCACCTGTCCGCTGGATAGTCTGTAGGGAGCTGCTATTTCAGCTCCTCAGGGACCAGTACCACCTCACAAGACCCCTGGACCATACACTAGGCTAGAGGAGAGGGCTGTGCGCTTTGTAAGAGGGAGCTATGGAACTGGGGTGGGAGTGGTGGAAAGTATGATCACCTGGATTCAAATGCTGCTTCTGCCATTAAATGATGAAGTTGCAAAAGGGTATTTATTCTCAGGAAAATTATTCTGAAAGTGCATTTCCCTAAAACTCCACAAATATATCCCTAGGTTTATTCCCTGTAGAGAAACTTTTGCACATGTGTACCAGGAAACATGTATGGGAATGCTCCCAGCAAAGAATTGTAATAATACATAAAAATTGTAAAGGGTGGGAAGCATCCTTATGACTAATGACAGAAAAATAAGCAAACTGGGGCGGAGTCATGCAAGGAAATTCTCTGCCACCTTTGGAGCTCCTGAGCTCTATCTAGCTGCATGCATCATCGTGGATGAAGTTCGCAAACGTAACGCAGATGTGACAACCCGTTCTCAGAAGAACGCATGCTGTTTGATTCGATTGATTGAAAGTTCATAATGGGCAGAATTAAACTAAATGGTCTTTAGGAGTATGCACACATGTAATGATACAGAAAAAGCAAAACTGAGGAATGATAGACACATTCAGGGTAGGGTCCTGAGGTGGACTGGGGGACAGCCGTCACTTCTTCTGAAGACCGGAAAGGCTGTGCTGGGGGTTCAGTGCATTATTCTTTTAATTTGACAGATGTGTTATGAATATTCTTTTTTTGTATCCCATATTTATTGAACACAATTTTGAAGTAGCATTTTACAAAAACGGTATCTATAGTATGGCTCCATTGAAAATAAAACACGTAATATAAATAACATCGAAAATAAGGATGGATCTGGGGACAGGAGCTCTGAAGTGCCAACTCTGGGTATCACTGGCTAGTAGAATAGTGAATATTTATAATTTCCCCCCATAATTAGTATATGTTATGCGGTTTTTTTTAAAACGTTAAAAACATTCCAGCTTCTATAACTTATCAGTATGTAACTTTGGGGAAATTATACAATCTAAGTCTGAGTTTACCCCGGTCATCATTCCCCATTCAACGAACATTTCACTGTTCCGTGCCAAGTCCTGAACTAGGTTGGGACACAGATCGAATGGCTTGTTTGTCTAAGGAATGGGATTAGCAATCCCCACCTCCCATCAGGTCACGCGTTGGAATAAAGTGATGGCCAGTTGAAGGTGCCCCTGGAGGTAGAGAGTAGGAGAGCGGGTTCCAGGCATGACTCCCAACAGCTCCAAACCAAAAAGGGATAGGTGGCCATGAGGGAGGGGTGTATCATTAACAATCACCTAAAAATGCATCTTGGGGCTGCAGTAACCTCTGTGGAAGGGTGCTAACTGCCCTGTAAACAAGCCAGAACTGCATCCTGGGCTCCAAGGGAACGCGTGGGTTTGCTGAGGAGGTGTGGATAGTCTTAGTATTGCTCGTCCCTGGAGAGGAAGCTCCTTGGAATGCCAGCAGCAGTGCCATGAAGGGGTAATGAGTTCCAGGAGCTTCTGGGTAGGAGATGTTGCTAGATGCCCCAGGCCCTTTCCCACCACACCCTCTTCTCCAGCTGCCTTTTTAAATTTCTTTTTCCCTTCAAGGCTGCCCTCCTTCCCTTGTGAAATGACAAGTAGCTAAGAATTACTGGGGACTATCCATGCCCAGTCCTGGGCTAAAGGTTATGGAATTGCATGCTGGTATAGACATCACATATTGTTACATCCCTGAACAGCACTTTCCCTATATCCATTTTACAGATACAGAAACTGAGGCACAGAGGAGTTAAGTAACCTGCTTCAAAGCACAGCTAATCTATGTAAACACCAGCAATCGAGCTGCTTAACGTTCTACTATACTGCCAACCAACATGAAGTGCCATGTTTGGTGGCAGGAGCAGGGACAGGGGGCCTATTTGTCAAAGCCCTGAATTATCTAGGGATGGTGTCAGGGCTGGCTGGAGACACATGTTCTCTGCTCCTCTTCCTCCCCCTCCCTCTCCAGCTGGGAATGGCTGTCACTCACCAGAGGTGGCAGTGGTGGAGGATCTTTGCTCTGGGTGCTGACCTTCACAGGGCTCCATTGATCCTTCTCCTTCTCCTTCACCTGCTTTTTGCTGCTCACCACTCCCATCCTGTCGAGAGCACACAGCAGATTGGTGATGTGAATAGGTCTTCAGAGCCTCAGTACAGAAAAGTTCCCTCAACTCCTTCCGGATGGCCAATTAGAAAGGCAGAGGGGAGGGAGGGAAGTGGGGGAGGGCAGTGAAGGTAAAAATCAGAACAGAGTCAGTAGGGGGTCTGGCAGGCACAGCCTGCATCCGTCTCTTTTTCCAGAGCAAGAAGAAGTGGAGGAATGACCGGGTTTAGGACACAGGGATCATCTGGTCTGAGTGTACTGCCAGAAACTGTTGGGGTGTACCCCAGTGTCCTGAGGTACAGGAACCCTGGCATCCAGAAAAAGTCTGCTACTGTGTCTGGTGGCCTGGGTTCCAGTCTTCACTTTGCCACTGGCTACATTACTTGTGAGGGTCACGTTCCTCTCTTGGCCTGTGTTAGAACCTATTGGGCTGCTCAGATTTTCAGGTGAGATGCTATAAATTCAGGGCACAGCAATGGTACAGGCATCCGAGGCCAACTGCCTCTTCTCAGTAATCTCAGGAAATCTTCCTTAGAGGTGAGAGAAATACGGCCAAGATCTTTCTTGGGTAAAGCATCATAGATTGATAGAAGTAGAGAAGATGCTAGAGACCACAGCCAACATCACCATCACATCAGCACCACCTTTGTTCCAGGGGTGGCTATTTAGGAAGGGCTTACCCTTGATGGAGAACTTTCTTTTTCGTAAACCCTGTCTAATGTCACCCTTTTCACTCTCAAGTAAGTGTAAGTAGGCTTCATCCCTGTCCCAGTGAGGTTTGACATGTTAAAGAGCTGGTTCATGGTCAGTTAACCAATGAAGAGCCAATTCTGGAGCCCTGGCTGACCCCAGACCAGCACGTTCCACCTCGCACTTGGCCCATTTCAAGATGCAGACATTTAGAGGAAAGGGCCTTCAGTTTCTGCTCTTGTCTGAAGGACTGTGTGATTGGCGGAGAGTTCCAGACTGCTTTTGAATGTGTTTGTGGCATTTCTTTGATTCCAAGATGCATCTTTTCCCCACATTTCAATGTCTCTGAAACCATGATATGTTCTACAATTGATGATTGTAGAGGACAAAAAGACATATTATTTTTTTTTCAAAAAGACATATTAATAGCAAAAGACAAATTTATAAACGTGAAAGGTATTCTATGGTGAAAGAAACGATTATGGAGTCAATACATAAGCAATAGATTGGGGAAAAGATTTGCAAAGCATACCACAGACAAATGTGTATTTATAATATACACAGAGCTCATGAAAATTAACAAGAAGTATGGGTCTAGCATACAACCCACTCAATAGAAAAATGAGTAAAGATTGTAAACAGGCAGTTTATCTAACACAAATCCCAATAGCTAAATAAACATGTGAAAAATGTTAAAATTACTTACCAATGGGAAAATGCAAATTAAGGTAATAAAATATTACATTACATCAGTAAGATTGGGAAAAAAAATAAAAGGAATGATAGTATCAACAATTGATGGAAAAGCAAAGGAGAATTGTGCTTTCATACATTTCTAATATGAAAGTATTATAGTTACTGTTCTTTCATCTCTTCTTCCCCACTGTATTTTTACGACAAACCCTCTATATGGGTTGGGATCTTTGTCTTACTCATTGTTGAATCCAAATTGCTAAAATGTGCCTGGCAAGGAGTCAGGAAGGGCTTAATAAATATTTATCAGACAAATAAAATATGAAATATTACTGAATGTGTAAAAATTTTTCCAGTTCTATTAAAATTTAAAAATACATATACCTTTCAATTTACAATCCTACTTCTGGAAATCTCAGAAAGTAATCAAACATCATTATGTAGTAATGTATGAGATATAAAAATGTTTATGGCAGCAATATTTGCAGCTGCAAAAAGCAAAACAAAAAAAAACTGTGTAACTGCTCAGCATTTGGGGAATTGTTGAATAAATCTGCATTCTAAAAGTCTAATATATTATGCGACTCTTAAGAAGAATGTGCTAGATCTTTACAAGTGAAGCTGAGAGAAATTTCTATAACATGCTGTTATGTGAGAAAAGCAAGGTACACAGAGGTGTGTGAAGTTATCCCATATTTGGGAATACGAAAGAATGAGAAAAGAAACCTCTATGTAGATACGTGCATACATTTTTATGTTACATGGAGAGAGGTTTGGGAGGATGAACATGAAGTTGTTTACTTTCGTTATTGGGGGGAAGTAGAGACAGACAAGGGAGGTGGAAAACAAAACAAACAAAGCAAAACAAAAGCAAATTTTGAAAACCGTGTGTGAGAGTGCATGCATTTTGTGGGTGTTACTGAGAGGCAGAGCGCCCAAAAGTTATTTCCTAAAATGTTAATGTTGTTTATCTCAGGTGATAGGACTTCGTGTGACTTTTACCTTCTTTTGTATAATTTTATACGTTCCTTGAATTCTTTAATAGGAAGCATATATTATTGGTACAAACAGAAAAATAAAGAGAAAATGCTGATGGCTTGTCCAAAAACAGAGAGGCCCAAGGCCTGGAGCCAGGGTCAGCCCCTGTTCTTAAGAATGGCCACTGAATAGCCACCAGGGCTGCCTGAGCCTCACGCCTTTCCTGACCTCTCCCTGCCTCCTGCTCAATGAAGGGTCAGCAGGCAGCAGCTTCTAGAATTTTCCCAACTTGGACTTCTGCTTCTGTTACTGACCAAATAATCAGCCATATCCAGTCAGCCATATTGCCACCAACTATAAACTTCCTGAACAAATGTTTATGTCCACTTAAACAACATAATTGAATATTTAAATTATTTGACAAAAAGGAAATTCTTAAAATCAAATCACCCACTACTTACACTTCTTTGTCCTTTGACTCCTTAGCAGGGTATACACAGATGATTCTCCATGGTTTTTATAAAGACATAGGTTCTCTGTGGGTCCCTCCTCCCCAGTGGCTCTGACTGGAGACTAGAGTTATTCAGGAGGCCAAGTGACAACTAGAGCTGTGACTGGGTGCTGGGGCTGCCACCCTGCTGTGAAATTTTCGCCCAGCAGTTTCAGACTGGGCGGAGCCAGGAAATGCAGAAGTCCATGCAAAACCAAAGTGTAACATGTGCAGGTCCTGGGGGGCTCCAGGTGGCTTTGTTGCCCTGAGAAGACACTGGCCTCCTTTCCAGTGGTGAAGGACAGAGGATGGTTGGGAGAAAAGTGTGTGTGTGTGTGTGAGAGAGAGAGAGAGAGAGAAAGAGATGGAGTGGGGAAGGAAGGAGAGAAAGAGTGTACACATGTGCACCTGTATGGGGGTATGTGACAGAGCAAACGTGTGCATGTATCCATGTCATGTGTGCTTGTGTGTGTGCTTGTGTGTTGGGGTGCGGCTAGCAAAAGGATGGGAAGGTGAGGCAAGGGACTTCTATTTGTATATTTGGAATGGATTCAACCCTCCCGTGCAGACTTGGACCAGAGCAGGGAGGTCAGTGTTTGCCCCTTTGAGATACTCAAAGCCTGACACACAGCAGCAGCCTGACAGGGGATTTGGTGGAGGCAGCAACTAAAAATAGAGAAACTAGAAACCTTTATTTATAGTTGCTTAGCAGTTCACAGGTAGAAAACACTTGGCATATAGCGTTTATTTGATATTCATGAAAGTATCAATAGGTTGGTTATAATTATCCTCCTTTTATAGCTGAAGATAAGAGCAGCGAAGTGGGTGCTTAAGGTCATGCTGAGGCGACAGAGCCAGGAGCTGGAGGTGGTCTCTGCTCAGTACTGCCTGGGACTCACTGCTCAAAGCAGGTGCACAGGTGGCCCTGCCTGGAGCTCCATCCCCTTTGACCCACAGTTCAGGTTCAGGTCTAGATACCCCGGTAAGTCCTCTGTGGGGACCTCCACCTGCCTCAGAAGCCCTCCATCCAGAGGTGAAACCTCGAGGGTAGCTGCTGGAGCAGAGATGTCTGGGGGCTGTGTGCCCCCCTGGAGTTTGGGCACACTCAGGCAGATTTCTCTCCCCTCCTTGGTGCAGTGTGGGGAGTCGGGAGCTCAAGGAACCTGGACTCAGAAGCAAGCTACGTCCTGGCCTGGCTATGTGAGCTTGTGCAAATCCCTTCATCTCTCTGAGTCTCAGTCTCCTGGCCTACAAAGTGGGGAAGTATGAAACTTTTCCTGGTTTCATACATAAAGCCTCTCTGAAAAAGCATACTGAAAGGTGAATGCTGAAAAAAAAGTCAAACAATTGGCTTTGCTGCTTTGTGGGGAGAGAGCAGTTTTCTGCAGAGTTAAACCATGTTATGAAATTCTCGATTACGTCTTGTCTCTTTGGCAAATCTTTACTGTCTATTTTCAGCGTCTCACAGATGTTTTTGAATTATGCACTCACCCATCATTATGGGCGTAATTTCAATGACTATTTGACTATTTGTGTCAAATTAGAGAAAAATGCCCCAAAATATTAAACCAGTTGTGCAAACACTACTACCCAGGAGAAAATCGTTGTCCTGCCAAGACCAAGCTGTTGGCAGGTGGTCACAGGCCCCCGTGATGCTGAGAATGTTCATTCCACCAGCTGACGTGCTCAAATTCAAATGCAACATATGGAAAATATTTTGGGATATTGACACACAAATATGTAGGTTTTATAAAGGTCAAGACCAACAGCTTGTACATAATTCTCCTGGTCGTCACACGAACCAAAAAGGTGAGGGTGGGAAAAGAACAGAGCATAGAGAGTGCTAAATAAATATTAACTAGAGGACACCCAGAGTTCCTTGGATGACACTTTCCCTCTCTAGAGCTTCATGGTACCCAAAGGTGGCCCTGGGATTCACTGGGATTTTCTTTTTCTTTTTTTTTTTTTAGAAACCAGGGTATTTGGTGGTGTTGATGGGCAGGGCGACAAAGGCCAATGTAGGTGATGGCTGCTGTGCGGCCCAGAAAAGTGTTGATGGCTCTGAGTCCCTCTACCTGTACTCTTTGTTCCAGAGGCTCAAGCATGTTATTTTAGAGCCAAGGCTTGATTTGATTGAAGAAAAGTCTCACACATTTATGTTATGTGTTATGGAATGACAGAAAACTCAAGTTGACTCTGATTTACTTTTTTTTTTTTTTAAAGATTTATTTATTTATTTGTGTGTGTGTGAGAGAGAGAGAGAAGCAGAGACACAGGCAGAGGGAGAAGCAGGCTCCATGCAGGGAGCCCAATGTGGGACTCCATCCTGGGTCTCCAGGATCACGCCCTGAGCTGAAGGCAGCATTAAACCGCTGAGCCACCCAGGCTGCCCTGGTTTACTTTTTTAAATAGCAGATACTATAATGTGTTAAGTGTTTCCCATGTGCCAGACACACTACATACACTGTCGTGTTTGAGAGAGACCACGCAACACAGCAGACAAGAATACTGAGCTCTGAATCCTGGTTTTTCTATTTTTCTACTTGTGTATCCTTGGGCCAGTTGCTTAACATTTCTGTCTCTTAGTTTTAGGATAATACCAGTTTACAACAGTGTTACAAGGATTAAATTAGTTATTACAGGCTCTGAGGACATCTTGGAACAAAGCCTGGTCTAAAGTCAGCGTCTAATAAATTATTTGCTATTATTCTGCATATGCAAATTACCAATAATTTTTTCAGTAACTGTGTAAGATAGGCTTGACTACCCTCTTTCTACAGACAGATGAACTTCGGACATAGTGTTTCTCCAGGTCAAGCAGCTGGTAAGCGGTGGTGCTGACCTTACACCCAGTTCTGACTGGTTCCTAAGTTGGCAATTTGGAAACTTGCCTTGTTAGTAGCTGAAAGCTTTCCTTTTCTTACTTGACCCATCAGGCATGGGTGGGCAGCATTGAGGTGGAACAGGTGAGCCTGTGCAAAGCCAGGGCTCACCCCGGATGTTGACTGCCATGATGAGATATTGGCTTCCCTTCGGTGAGTTCTCCCTTTCCTCATGGAATGTTTGCCAATATCCAGGCATTCTGAGTCCTGTCCCCTATGAAGTCCATTTCCTAGACGAGAAAAGTATAGTAATGGCCCTGTGACTCTCAAATCAAATCAAGTTCCAAAGAACTTGAATTGACACCCATTTTTTGAGTCTCAACTTCAAGATAACTCAACTTGAATGAGACCACCTCACCTTTGCCTCCATATTGATCCCTCCACATGCAAACATGAAACAGTAGCAGTGTTGGCTCTTAGAGCTCTATATTTTTGTGTTCATTCAGTTGCTGTCAACCGTGTACTGTGTCAGGGAAAAAGTGAGATAGGAAACAAGTAAGGAGTCTGCCCTCATGGTAGGATAAAGAGGTGAGACATTTACACAAGTCACAACAATTCAAGGTAGACAGAATTACATACTAAAGAGAGTTTTTGTGGGTTCAGCAAGAAGAAATCACTTCCATCTGGAAGAAAATACTAGCTAGACCTTGAAGGACAATTCAGATGTAATTTAAAAATTTTTTTATTTAAAAATTTTTTTAGATTATTTATTTATTTATTTATTTACTTATTTACTTATTTATTTATTTAAGACAGAGCACAAGCAGGAGTGAGGGGGAGCAAGAGAGGGAGAGCGAGAAGCAGGCTCCCCACTGAGCAGAGAGTGTTATGTGGGGCTTGATCCCAGGACCCGGAGATCATGACCTGAGTCGAAGGCAGATGCTTAACCAACTAACTGAGCCACCCAGGCGCTCCCAGTCATGACAATTCTTAAATCAAATCAAAATCCGGATCCCTGGGTGGCACAGTGGTTTGGCGCCTGCCTTTCGCCCAGGGCATGATCCTGGAGACCCGGGATCGAATCCCACATCGGGCTCCCGGTGCATGGAGCCTGCTTCTCCCTCTGCCTGTGTCTCTGCCTCTCTCTCTCTGTGACTATCATAAATAAATAAAAAAAATCAAAATCCTTCCTGCTTCCTTTGTGCCACAAATATCTGCCACAACTATATTTTACTTACTTTTTTTACTTTTACTTCACAGAAGTGCCAGTTGTTTTGGCCTTAGATTATGTATGCCTAAGAAAATAGCATGATATAGAGTATGTATATATAGTATAGGATAATATAGTTTAATAGTATGTCTAAGAAATAGCTTAACCAATCGAGCCACTCAGCTGCTCCCACATGTAATTTTTTTAGATTAAAATTATTTTTAATGAAAAATTTTAAAATATAAAAATAAAGAGTATGATGAACACCTACATACTCATCATCCACATTCAGTAATTGTACATTACTTTCTTGATATTAAGACAAATCATTTTATAAATAAAGGATTGAAACTTTCTGAAACCAAATGAAACAAATGGCTTGTGAAACATGCCAGGTCACTTCCACACACTTTGCATTCCTCACTAAAATATGAAGACATTTTCTCACATAACCACAATATCATTATCACACTTAACAAAGCTAGAAATAATTCCGTAGTATTATCTAATTTCCAATCTCAAAAATGGCTTCTTGCTGTTGGTTTGTCCCATTCTGGATTCAAACAAGCTTCATACATCACATATATGATTGTTCTGTCTCTCCCTCTACTCGAGGAGCCCACAATCCCCACTTTGGTTAATTTTATGCCATCAGTTTGTAAAAATCCACTTAGTGGTCCTATAGAATGTTCTGCATTTTGGATTTTGATGACTTGTTTCTCTCCCTGTTCCTCATACATAGAGTTAACTCTATGGGCTCCATTAGATCCAGGTTCATCTTTTTCTCCTAGGGATGTCTTATGGAAGGACCATGTGCTCCACCTCACATACTATCAGGAGGCTCTCACTGTCTGGCTGCACCACTTTAGTGATGCTAAGACAGATCTGGGTTCAAGGGATGCTGGTCTGATTTCTCCATTGACAAGCTCCTAATCAACACTTCAACTAATGTTTCCATTAAGGGTTACTAAATACTACTAAATACTGATGCTCTAATTCCATCATTCCTTCCACATTTGTTAGGTGGGGAGTTGAGAAAATAAAGGATCAGAAAGGAAAAAATGCCATCATAATTCTACCAGAGTTGGGTAGTATTTGCATATAAACAAATAGGGCTTTCCCAGAGACATGGAGATAGGAAACTTGTTCAAGAAGAGTTTTTCTATACACTGGATTATGAAGCATATAATAGGATTATTCAAGAAACGTCAGTTTCTACTTTGCACAATCCTTTTAAAAATTTTTTGAAGATTATTTATTTATTTAGGAGAGAGAGAGAGAGAGACCACAAAGGGGGAGCAGCAGAAGCAGAGGGAGAAGGGGAGAAGCAGATGCCCCACTGAGCAGAGAGCCCAACGTAGGGTTCAATCCCAGGACCCTGGGATCATGACTTGAGTTGAAGGCAGACGCTTAACTGACTGAGCCACCCAGGTGCTCCCGTGCGATTCTTTTAAATACTAGTAGCTTATTTGTTCAGTACTGGTATAGGACCAGATACAGAGTTGTAACTCCTGGTTGAGCATGTGGAGCCCCCAGGCACATACAAACCGCTGCCAGGGGACAAGCTGGCAGTGATGACTTGAGACATGGTTGTGGTTCAGAATGGCTGACAATTTGGGCACAGTGAGGGGGAGACACACATGTGACTATTTCAACTTTGTAGAGTAAAAATCTTTCCACAGTGGAAATTTACTCCCCACCATGGTCAAGTTAGTAGGAAAGATTTTCAAGTGGTAAGAAGTTTGAGGGTGCTGGGCAAACTTCAGGAAGGAAGACCGCATTCTTCGTGAAACTATGTTAAGTGAAATGCAAACACATGTTTACTGAGTCACCTACATTTGATTCTGCTGACATAGAGAAGCTTGAAACTTGGTAGGCATTTATGAGGAAAAATGGCACAGTGTTGATATCTAAGATTTTGTTATAATTACTAGCCTGTGAATAAAATTCCTTTATTTGGAGACAGCATGCAAATTTATATTTTCAAAAAAACCACAGTAGTGATAACTAAAACATGCCACAGATATGCCAAAGCATAAATACAACTACTGCTATACTTTGTACTGATGGGACTATGGGGCCTTAATTTACTTTTCAATTTCCAAATTTTGGGGGCATTGTTTGCATTTTTAAAAAATTGAACGAAAAATCAAATCATGAGTTCACTACTGCCTGATGGAGTCAATAATACTTCCTTAGCACAATTATTCTCAAACCTCAGTTTGCAATACAACCAACTGGGAGTTTGCAAATTCCTGAGGCCCAGCTCTAGCAGTTCTGTTATTTGGACCAGAGTGGAGTTCTGAGGTTTCCTTTTTTTTTTTCTTTTTTAAAGACGTTATTTATTTATTCATGAGACACACAGAGAGAAAGTGGCAGAGACACAGGCAGAGGGAGAAGCAGGTTCCATGCAGGGAGCCCGGTGTGGGACTCGATCCCGAGATTCTAGGATCACAGCCTGGACTGAAGGCAGACACTCAACCACTGAGCCACTCAGGTGCCCCCACAAAACCCTTTCTTAATTTGGCTGCACTTTGCAGGTATTACTTGTAAACAGGTTTAAAAGTCCTGCAGAGCTTTGGGTATTTCTTCACATGAGTCCCTCATAAATAATACTCTTGTTTTTTTGCCAGTGATCCTCTTGTCTTTAAATGAAATGAATTTTTTTCTATTCTCTACATATATTCCTTATATATTAATATATTTCTGCAAGTTTTTGACGTGGGGGAAATAACTTCCCTTTCTGTAATCACAGCTAGCATTTCTATGATACTTACCAGTTCATAAAGCATTTTCATACATTGTATCTTAGAAACCTCAAAATGACCCTATGAGCTAAACAGATTTTTTTAAATTTACTCTTTCTTTTTTTTTGTTTTTTTAAAGATTTTATTTATTTATTCATGATAGTCACGGGGGGGGGGGGTGGGTGGGCAGAGACACAGGCAGAGAGAGAAGCAGGCTGCATGCCCCGGAAGCCCGACGTGGGATTTGATCCCGGGTCTCCAGGATCGCGCCCTGGGCCAAAGGCAGGCGCCAAACCGCTGCACCACCCAGGGATCCCCAGCTAAACAGATTACCATCATCCTCCTAGTTCTCAGACAGGACAGTGAAAGTAGAGAGGTAAAGAAACTGAAGTGCAGAATAAGAATTTGAGTCTCATCTCTATCTTCAAAGCTTTGTTTTCTCCTACTGATCTCACAGATATCTCTCCAGGCCTGTCTGTCGACAACTTGAACTTCTTTAAAAAGACACTATCTGAACACCAATAAAAAATAAATTTATTATTAAAAAAAAAGACACTATCTAAGGAAGGCACTTGCTGGGATAAGCACTGGGTATTATACTATATGTTAGCAAATTGAATTTAAAGAAAATATTTTTTTAAAAAAATATATATGTTTTTTATACTCTCTGGAGTGTCTGGGTGGCTCCGTTGATGTGACTGTTAATTTCAGCTCAGGTCATGATCTCAGGGTCATGAGATTAAACCCTGTATAGGGCTCTGTGCTCAGTGGAAAGTCTGCTTAAGATTCTCTCTCTCTGCCGTTCTCATGCCCCCAACTCTGTTCACATGCATGTGTGTGCACTCTCTCTCTCTCAAAACAAACAAACAAAAAAAACCCCACACTATCCATCATTCAGTCTTTTCAAGCCACCTCTCCAACGCTTATTAAACACAACCCAGAGATGGAATGTGTAAAAAGAAGGGAGGCTTGTGCAGGGAAGCACCTCTATCTATCAGGTTTCAGGGGGCAAGGGGCACACATGAACTGGAAAAATTGATTCTATTTTATGCTTTCAGAGATGAAGCTGGAAAAGATTAAAGACAGAAACAGAAAAGAACAAAGAGGTCTCAGCCTCTGACATTTTTGGGTTAATTGTGATTATTAAATGGCTCTAAGGACACAGATGTCCAGCTAGAGACACAGAGATTTAAAATTAACATATAAAAATTTTCATTGTAGGATTTGCCTATTACATGAAAATATGAATGCTAATGATCACTAGCACAGTGCTTAGTGCTCCTTCTCACTCAAGGCTAGACACTATGCTGTGTGCTTTACATACAGTATATCTAGGCCTGACAGCATATTTCTTCCCATTTTAAATGCAAAGAAACTGAGGGTCGGTGAGGTTTAAGAACTTGCTCAAGACCCTGGGATGGGGAGGGGGAGTTGGGTGCCTTCGTGACTCAGTGATTGAGCAACTGCCTTTGGCTCAGGTTGTGATCCTGGAGTCCTGGGATCAAGTCCCACATTGGGCTCCCTACAAAGAGCCTGCTTCTCCCTCTGCCTCTCTCTGTGTGGATTAATTAATTAATTAATTAATTAATTAAAGACCATAGGGAATGACATATTTAAAAACCAATTCTATCTGGCTTTGAGGTCTGGCTGATGCTACTCTGTTCCAAAGTATGGGAAGTAATGAAAATAAGACACTTCTGATGACATCTGTGAAGAATGTGAAACTGATGAAATTATATATGAGTGATAGACAATTAAAGGTGGATTTTGATAGGATTTTAGAATAGGACAAGCATCTTGGTGATTTTTAAGTTATTCATTTATCTATAATCACTGTTGGAAGTCACATTCTGGACATTTGTTATCCCAGAGCCAGGCAAATTTGTTTGAGTGAGCCACCTTACTGAGTAATGCTAAATAATAATTAATCTCACATTGAGGAAGGACTATAGTGACATACTTCAGGGTTCTATCTTCAGCCTTTCTTAGTCAATATTTTATCAGCAATTTGTATGCAGACCCAAAATTTTGTTCATTAGATTATCAGAAGATATAAAATGTACGCCTTTTCCTATTTTACAGTTTCTAAATAAGTAGAAACTAAACACACATTTCCCCCAATTTAACTTAGGATAAAGTAATACAACTTTTTTGATCAACTATTTAAGTTTTTTTTAAGCATAAACCTTAAGAGACTTTGAAATGGGTATCACCACATTTTTTAGTCAATTGGATAAATGACCCCCTTGGCTCCTGAAGTCTGATTAACAAAAAAAGTCTTTCCATGAAGCTCAGAAGGAATTTAATGGCAATGATGTCTGGTTAAAGAGTGCACTCTCTACATATCATACTGATGAAAGCTGAGATGTTTCTGTCCTCCTCAAAGCCAAGTAGAAAAACCATTATTTTTTTTCAAACTAACAAAAGTGAGTCAAACAGTTAAAAAGTCAGAATGAATACAATTATTCTTTTTACACAAAGATGAGAGACACTCTTGCATTCCCTTTTAAAGCAAATTCTGTGCCAAATCCCTGCTCCCTCAGAAGTGTAATCTGGAGGACAATTATTGCTAGCAAAGTCAGAGGTGGCCTCTTTGCCAATCTTGAAGATGGTTTACATGAAGAAGTTATTGGTTTGGATCTGAGGAGGCAATGATTTTTTGATATAGTGATAGTAGCACAATCCACAAAAGAAAAAAATTGATAAATGGGTTTCATTAAAATAAACAATTTGTACTCTGTGAAGAATCCTGTTGAGAGAACGAAATGACAAACCACATACTGGGAGAAAATATTTGCAAAACATTTTTGATAAAGAATTGGTACTCAAAGTATGCAAAGAACTCTTAAAGCTCAACAATAAGAAAATAACCCAATTTAAAAATGGGCAAAAGTTCTGAACACATCCCTCACCAAAAACAGATATACAGATAGCAGATAAGCATATGAAAAGATACTCAATATCATATATTGTTGGGGAATTGCAAATTAAAACAACAGTGAAAAAAAAAATAAAAAAAAAATAAAAAAAAAATAAAACAACAGTGAGATATTACTACACACCTAATAAAATGACTAAAATCCAAAACACTGACAATACCAAATGCTGGTGGGAACACAGAGCTAGAGAAGCTCTCATTCATTAATGGTCAGAATTAAAAACGGTACAGCTACTTTGAAAGACAGTTTGGCAGTTTCTTACAAAGCTAAACATGCTCTTACCATATGATTAAACAAATATACTCCTTGATATTTACCCAAGGAGTTGAAAACTTACGTTTACACAAACACCTGTATGTGCATGTTGATAGCAGTTTATTCATAATTGCCAAACTTGAAAACAGCCCAGATGTCCTTCAACAGGTGAATAAATAAACAAACTATGGTACATCCAGACAATGGAATATGATTCAGTATTTTTAAAACGTGAGCTATCAAGCAATGTAAAGACATGGAGCAAACTTAAATGAATATTACTAAGTGAAAAAAGAGAATCTGAAAGGCTACATACTATATGATTCTAGCTTTATGACATTCTTTAAAAAGCAAAACTGTGGAAACAATAAAATGTCAGTGATTGCCAGGGGGTTGGGAGAGAGGGAGAGAGGGCCAAAGAGGTGGAGCACAGGGGCTTTTTAGGGCAGTGAAACTATTCTTTATGATAGTGTAATGGTAGATACATGCTATGCATTCGTCAAAACCCACAGAATGTACAAAATCGAGAGTGAACTCTAATATAAACTATAGACTTTATTTTTTATTTATTTATTTTTAAAGATTTATTTATTTATTTATTCATGATAGACATAGAGAGAGAGAGAGGCAGAGACACAGGCAGAGAGAGAAGAAGGCTCCATGCAGGGAGCCTGATGTGGGACTCGATCCTGGGACTCCAGGATTGCGCCCTGGGCCAAAGGCAGGCGCTAAACCGCTGAGCCACCCAGGGATCCCCTAGACTTTATTTTTTAAAAGATTTATTTATTTATTTATTCATGAGAGACACACACACAGAGAGAGAGGCAGAGACATAAGCAGAGGGAGAGGCAGGCTCCCCGTGGGGAACCCGAGGCAGGACTCAATCCTAAAACTCCAGGATCATGCCCTGAGCCAAAGGCAGATGCTCAACCGCTGAGCCACTCAGGCGCCCCTAACCTATAGACTTTAGATAATAATAAACCAATATTGTTCATCATAGCAAATGTGCCACACAAATGTGAGATAATAATAGAGGAAAATAGGGAAAGTGAGGGAGGTATATGATAACTCTCTGTACTTTCCATTCATCTTTCTGTAAACATAAAACTCCAAAAAAGTAAAGTCTTTTAACTTAAAAAAGGCTAATATATGATCAATTCATGTAAGAGAAATTAAGAAACAATCATTAGGAAAATAGCACTATGAGTCCCACTCATACAATGAGAGTACCATAAAAAGAATAAAGACCATAGAGGAATATAAATACTATTAAAAATAATAAAAGAAATTTCCAAGAATCTAAAAAGAAAGTCTTAAAACAGAAACAACTCTCTGGTAACTGGACAGATTTCTTAAAAAGATAAACATATTTGGGGCACCTGGGTGGCATTGGTGGTTAAATGTCTAACTCTTTGGGGTGCCTGGGTGGCTCAGTGGTTGAGTGTCTGCCTTTGCTCAGGTCGTGGTCATGGAGTCCTGGGATCAAGTCTTGCATCAGGCTCCCCGTGGAGAGCCTGCTTCTCCCTCTGCCTATGTCTCTGCCTCTCTCTGTGTGTCTCTCATAAATACATAAATAGAGTCTTTAAAAAAAGTGTCCAACTCTTTGTTTCGGCTCAAGTCATAATCTCAGGGTTGTGAGATCGAGCTCCACCTCAGGCTCCATGCTCAGCGTGGAGTATGCTTGGGATTTTCTCTCCCTCTCCTTTTGCCCCTCCCCTTGCTCTTGTGTGCGTACTCTCTCTCTTTCCCTAAAATAAATAAATATTTTTTAAAGATTTTATGTATAAAGTCGGTCGTGAGATCACACCCTGAGCCAAAAGGCAGACACTCAACCACTGAGCCACCTAGGCATCCCTAAAATAAATAAATCTTTTAAAAAGATATTAACATATTTGAGAAAATTTCAGAACTCCATGAATACATAAGAGGCCTTAAAATTTTCCATAGAAAAAATTTTCCTATAGGAAATGTGCACACATGATCGTTAGATTTGATACTAGAAATGGAGCCAGGTTTTTAAGTTTCCTCATGGGAAATACTTCAAGCCTAGAATTCCAAATCTAGTAAAATGATCAATCCAGTTTGAAGGCAAGGACAGTTTTGAATATGCAAGAATTCAGAAAATTCAAGATTACATTGTATATATATTAAAAAATTTCTACCTCCACTCATGAATATTTAACTCTACAGAAATTGCCCTCTTCTCCAAAACAAGCCGAAACTTGGACCGAAAACTCTTTTCAGATACTGGACAGACAGCATGGAATTATGATCCCTGGGAAAGGGGATATAAATGAAGTCTGACAATTGTCCCAATTACTGTGAGAAAGCAGATCCTAAGCCAGAGCTTTGAGGAACATAGTGGTTTCACTGAGTTGAGGGAACAGAGATTGGAGTAATGAAGAGGCCAAGGTGCCTAGAATATGCTGGGCAGAAGGCTGAAGAAGAGGGAGCTGCTGACAGAGTATGAGCACCACAAATCACAGAGGGATGCACTTAAGTCTTTGGTCTCCTCTTGAATATCAATTAATGCAGGTGTGAAACCACCAGAAAGAATCACTAGGAAACAGTAGTCTTATCAATTTCTAGTGTTTACACAGGGCTGGAAATAGTTCAACTTCCCACCATCCAGGGTAGAAAGACTCTACAGTACATAGAGCATTGGGCAAAGTTATTTGAAAGTTCTTGCCTTAGTAGTGGGGCTAAATTGGCTCTAAAATAAAGGCTCTGGACACGCCCCAATAGAGCTTAAAAGCAAGCCTTGAAATGATCAAAGTATTCCACGAGAGACTTAATAGTGTCCTATAATAAAGCCTAGCACTCTCTAAAGAAGCAGCAATATTCAACACTCACTTTTATTGGATAAAAATCAGTGTCTGGCATACAATAAAAATTAATAGACATGTCATTTGCAACAACATGGATGGACCTAAAGGGTATAATACTATGTGAAATAAGGCAGACAGGGAAAGACAAATACCATATGATTTCACTAATACATGGAATTTAAGAAACAAAATAAATGAAACAAGGGAAAAAGAGACCAAAAAAAATAAAAACAGATTCTTAACTATAGAGAACAAACTGGTGATTACCAGAGGGGAGGTGGGTGGAGGATGGATAAAATAGGTGATGGAGATTAAGAGTATACTTATCTTATATATACTTATATACTGAGTAATGTATAGATGTGTTGAATTATTATATTGTACACTTGAAACTAATATAACACTGTATGTTAATTATATAATTAAAAAAAGAAAAGAAAAAAATTACTAGGCATACAAAGAAACAGTAAAACAAACATAACTTGTAACCAGGAGAAAAGTGAATCGACAAGAACAGAACCAGAAATTACAGTCTATATAATTAGTCAACAAGAACCTTAAGGCAGCCATTACAAATTACATAAATAGACTCAAGTGTATAATTGAAAATCATGAAATAGAATGGGAACAGAAAAGAAAGATAAAAAGGCTTAAATCAGGGGTTCCTGAGTGGCTCAGTCGGTTAAGCATTTGACTTTGGGCCTAGTCATGTTCCCAGAGTCCTGGGATCGAGCCCCACGTTGGGTTCCCTGCTCAGTAGAGAGTCTGCTTCTCCCCCACATCCTGTCCCTCCCCTGAATTGTGCTCTCTCTCTCTCTCAAATAAATATATAAAATCTTCATTTAAAAAAAATGACCTAGGGACGCCTGGGTGGCTCAGTAGTTGAGCGTCTGCCTTTGGCTCAGGGCATGATCTCGGTCCCAGGATCAAGTCCCACATCAGGCTCCCTGCGAGGAGCCTGCTTCTCTCTGTCTGTGTCTCTGCCTCTCTCTCTGTGTTTCTCATGAATAAATAAAATCTTGAAAAAAAAAAAAGACTAAATCAACCTTCTAGAGATGAAAACTATGATCTGTAAAACAAACAGGCAAAAAAGTATCTCTAGAAGGGATTAATAACACTTTAGACCTTGTAGAAGAAAGGTCATTGAAGTTGTGGATATAGCAGTAGAAACTATCCAGTGAAGCAAAGAGAGAAACAAAACTGGGAAAAAGGAACAGGGTGGTAGTGAGCACCACGAGACAGTATTAAGCAGTCAAAAAATCATGTAATTGGGCTATCAGAAAGGAATTGGAAGAAAAAAAAGAAATACATGAAGAAATGAAAGATGAAAAATCCAAAGGCGTTGAAAACTATAAAACCAAAGATTCAAGAAAATCAATCTCCTGTATGCAGAAAACGGTATGAAATTATATCATGATCAAATTGCTAAAACCCACTCGTAAAAAAAATTAAAAGCTGCTAACAAATAAATACATTATATTTCTATAAAAAGATGATAGCAGAAAATCTTCAGGTAAAAAAATCTTAGGTAAAAAATCTTTTAGACTATAAAACCATACACTATAGAAGAAATATTAATAGACTTTTTCAAAATTAAAACTTCTGTACTTTAAAAGACATTATTATGGGGACACCTGTGTAGCTCAGTCAGTTAAGTGTCTGACTCTTGATTTCGGCTCAGGTCATGATCTCAGGGTGATGAGATGGAGCTCTGTATTGGGCTCTGTGCTGAGCGTGGAGCCTGCTTAAGATTCTTTTTCCCTCTGCCCCCTCCTTACCCTTACCCCCCACTCATGTATGTTCTCTCTCCCTCTCAAAAAATAAATAAATAAATAAATAAATAAATAAATAAATAAATAAATAAATAAATGACACAGCTATGGAAATGAATAGGTAAACCACAGACTGAGAAAAAACATTTGGAAAAAAATGTATCTGATATAAGAATATATAAATAAATTTTATAACTTCATAAAAAAAGATAAAAATTCAGTTGAACAAATACTTGAACAGAGAAGATAGGTGAGTGGCAAGCCAGCACAGAAAAAGGTGCTCAATAGTATCAATTTTTAGGAAAATGGCATTTAAAATCACAATGAGATATCCCTACACTCGCGAGAATGGCTAATATCAAGACTGATCATATCATGTTGTGGCAAGGCTGTGGAGAAACTGACACTTTCTTATAATGTTGATGGTAAGGTGAAATGGAACAGAAATGGGCACCTGGGTGGCTCAGTGGTTGAGCATCTGCCTTTGGCTCAGGGCTTGATCCCGGGGTCCTGGGATCAACTTCCACATCAGGCTTCCCACGGGGAGCCTGCTTCTCTATCTGCCTATGTCTCTGCCTCTCTCCCTGTTTCTTTCATGAATAAATACGTAAAACCTTAAAAAAAAAAAAAAAAAGAAATGGAACAGAAACTTTGGAAAACAGTCTGGGAACTTCTTGTCTTTTAACCCAGAGATTTCATTTCCAGTTATTTATCAAAGAGAAATGAAACCATAGGACCACAGAGACACTTGCATGCATCTGTAACATGAGCTTTACTCATGTTAGCTGCCAACTGTAAACAACTGAAGCCTTTATTAACTGATGAATGGATTTAAAACATTGTGACTGTTAACAGACGGTTGGTACCTATAAGGACCTGAGTGAATCTCAAGAGCATTGTGCTAAGACAAAGAAGCCTAACCCAAAAGAAAACATGCTGTGCATTTCCACGTATATGAAACTCTGTGTGGGGCAAGACTACAGTAACAGAAAGCAGATCGATGGTTCTCAGGGGCAAGGGGATGGGGTAAGGGATTGAACAAAACAGGCCTTAAGGAAACTTTCGCGGGTGATGGAAATATTCCATATTTTGGCTGTGGTGTTTACCCAAGTGTATATATTTGTAAACTCCATAATTGTACACTTAAAATGGGTGAGTTTTATGAAATGTCATTTATGCCTCATTAAAGTTGATTTTTTCAAAAGAGCACTTGGAAGCCATGGAAGGATGTTGAGTTGTATATTCCATGGTATGTTGAGTTCTTAGCATGATGGAAGACTTATTCCTGTCCAGACATCTTAAATTAAGCCTTAATAGCAATGGAACCTTCCCTCACATGCAGGCACAAGCGCATATGTACATAGGGGAAAATTAATAGCACTATGGTATGAAATAAATGACTCTAGAAAAAATGAGGGAAAAAAGTATCCAAGAAAGACAATGGCATGTAAGATAAAAGAAATACTGGCAGAGGGGCGCCTGGCTGGCTCAGTCTGTAGAGCATGTGGCTCTTGATCTCAGAGTCATGAGTTCGAGCTCCATGTTGGGTATAGAGATTACTAAATAAATAAATAAACTTTAAAAAAAAGAGTGAGAGAGAGAAATAGTGTCAACTGAGTGTGACTCCAAATAAATAAGGGAAAATAAAAGAGACTACGTTAAACCCTGATATCTGGAAAATCCCCCCCTCAAATGACAAATTTTAGTGACAAATTTTAATCATAGATACTTCTCTGTATATCCAATTTTTCTGCTTGATTCTACAAAAAACATTTATGTAACCAAATAATTATAATTACTATTTGTCAGTTTTAAAAATTTCAAGTATGAACCTGTCAATGAGGCACAGTACAGGTAATAAAGACATAGAACAGAATATAAATGTGGGAGCCTATGTAAAAGGTAAGAGAACAAAAAGTAGGTTGTGAAGTTGAAAGGAGAATGTGTGTGTAGGGGGGTGGGGTCAGTAGATATAGTCTCAAGCTCATAAATCAAGATATAAAGATTTAAATATGTTACTTTAGGGATCCCTAGGTGGCGCAGCGGTTTGGCACCTGCCTTCGGCCTAGGGCGCGATCCTGGAGACCCGGGATCGAATCCCGCATCGGGCTCCCAGTGCATGGAGCCTGCTTCTCCCTCTGCCTGTGTCTCTGCCTCTCTCTCTCTCTCTCTGTGACTATCATAAATAAATAAAAATTAAAAAAATATGTTACTTTAAATCATAAAGTCCATAACTAGAAGGATGAAAAAAACTGGTAGAAGCATAGGGGTTAGAGAGGAGAGGGTACAGGTGGACGGAAGGTAAAGTGTTCTGCATCTTTCAGAATGGGAATCAATATAATTAGCCAAGAGATGTATTTAAAAGTGTTAGTATGCTTTAAGTTGTAAAAGTAATGAAAAAGACATTTATTCACAAAAATATTCTTTAAAAAAATTTTTTTGGGGGGCACCCAAGTGGCTCAGTGGTTGAGAGTCTGCTTTCAGCTAAGGGCATGATCCTGGTTTCCTGGGATCGAGTCCCGCATCAGGCTCCCCGCAGGGAGCCTGCTTCTCCCTCTGCCTATATCTCTGCCTCTCTCCCTCTGTGTGTCTTTCATGAATAAATACATAAAATATTTTTTTTAAAAGTATTTTTAAAGATTTATTTATTTATTTAAGAGAGAAAGAGAGACAGGGCACAGCAGAGGGGGCAAGGGGAGAGAGAGCTAAGAAGCAGACTCCATGCTGAGTACAGAGCCCACTGTGAGGCTCCATTTCACGACCCTGAGATCATGACCTGAGCCGAAACCAAGAGTCAGATGCTCAACCAACTATGTCACCCAGGTGCCCCGCCACAAAAACTATTCTTATTGCTTATTTCTGTGGTGATGGCAGAGAGGAAAACTTTCATTTTTCAATTTAGAGCTTTTGGGGCTCTGCACATTTTGAAAAGCGATACTCATGGATAACTTACATAATAATAAAATCTAACTCAGTAAACAAATGGGTAGGTTAATTAGTAAAAGAATAAAAGAGATCTAACTGACAAAGGAAAATGTCCAGAATATATTATTGTGATGGAAAGAGTAAATTGCGGGAGCTTTGTATAATCTGATCCTTGTCATGTTGATCCTTGTAGGCGGGAGTGGGGGAGAGTGGGGAGGCTGGCAGTGTACAAATATATTTGCAAATGAAAAGAAAATGTCTGGAAGCCGTTCATATAAATGAAACTGCTGACAGACATTTCTCAAGAATGAAATTCACAGGCCAACGGATTGGAAGATTTTTTCTTTAAGATATTTTTATCTATTCTAGAGAGAAAGAGAGTATGCGTGAGAGTGGCAGAGGGAGAGAGAATCTCAAACAGACTCTGCTAAGCACAGAGCCCAATGTGGAGCTGGGCAGGGGCTCCATCTCAGCCTTGAGATCAGGGCCAAAATCCAAGAGTCTTGGGCTTAACCGACTGTGCCACCCAAGTGCCCCAAACTTTACAATTTTGCTTTACATACCTCAGCACGGTTTGGATTAAACACAAAGTAATATGCTTAAATATGTAATACTGTAAAATATCATTTTAAAATGTGAAGTTAAAAAAAAGAAAGTAGCCAACTACCTAAAAATACATAGGGACATGTGCTCTTGAGTGATGAACGAGGTGATGGAATTCTATCCTTCATGTACTCCACCCATACTTGGGGGACTCGGCCTCCTCTTATGAATCACATTAAATATGCTTTCCTCTTTACACAAATCATCTGCTTTTATTACAGGAAATCCAGAAAGTAGAGAGGAAGACAAAAATTACCTACAACACCATCATCCCGAGAGATAACCACTATTAACATTCTGGTAGTTATTTTCCATTGCCATTTTTGAAAAAAAAAAAGCAAAGCTGGGATCATTATCTACATCCTGTTTGGTGACCTGCTTTTAAAAGTGTGTACCATGGCCATCTGTTCCTGGCATTACCCATTTTGCGTGTTAGCATAGTATGCAAGGCTGCAAGGCATATTATCAATAAGTTGCACCATATTTATTTTACCCATTTCTTTTGTACACACCCAAGCTGTTTCCATCTTTTAGTCTCAGAAGGAATGCTGCAAGGATGCCCTTTGCTTATATACTTATCCTTGATCATGTCCCCCATTAATCTTGGTTGAGGTAAAAGTCCTGGAAGTGGGATTACTAGGCACAAGACCATAATGCATTGAAGTCTTCTGACATATTTTTCCAAATCAGCCTTCAAGCATTTCATACCACAGTATACAAGTGTGTATTTCCTTGTACCTTCTCTGATAGAGGTTATTATTCTGCTTATACTTACTAAGTTAATTTATTTTTTAAAAGTTGTATTTTACTTTTTAACCTAATTTTTCATAAGCAAGTAATACATGCATGTTGAAAGTCAGAAAAATTCAGATCCATGCAAAGAACAAAATAAAAATCACCCGTCATCCCACCACATATGGAGAGCCACTATGAACACTTTGATGATTAATTTCTAGAGTTTTTATAGATGCCTATACACTTTTTAAAAACTGGGGCCAGGGGCATCTGGGTGGTTAAATTAGTTAAGTGTTCGACTCTTGGTTTTGGTTCTGGTCATGATTTTGTGGGTGGTGAGATTGAGCCCTTTGGGGCTCTGCACTCAGCGGGGACTCTGCTTGAAGATTCTCTCCCTCTGCTCTTGCCCTGCTTGAGTGCTTTCACTCTGTCTTGGTAAATAAGTAAGTAAATCTTTAAAAAAAATGGGACCAAACTGTTTATACACTATTATAATATAGTTATTTCAGTAAACAGTACAGTAACCTATAATTAATTGCATGGCACTGTACAGACTCAGCATTAATTTATTTAACCAAAATTGGCCAAATAAGTTATTTGCAACCTTTGACTATTACAAATCTCTGCAGAGGTAATGCTCATTGACATTCTCACAGCAATGGCACAAACCCATTTGGAAGGGCGTTTGGTTATTCGTCAGTGGCTTTTATCAAGTTTTATTTATTTATTTTTAAAGATTGAATTTATTTATTCATGAGAGACAGAGAGAGAGAGAGAGAGAGAGAGAGAGAGAAGCAGAGACCAGGCAGAGGGAGAAGCAGGCTCCATGCGGGGAGCCCAACACAGGACTCGATCCCGGGACTCCAGGATCACGCCCTGGGCCAAAGGCAGGCGCCAAACCTGAGCCACCCAGGGATCCCCCTTTTATCAAGTTTTAAAGGAATCTTTATCAATCTGTTCAACTTGCAGTGACAATATAGTTTTAATTCCATTTTCTAATAATATTTGTCCTGTATGCATCAACCAGTTGTATTTCTCATGTGATGAACTGGGTGTCCATATCTTCTCCTCATTTTACATTCAGGCGCTTATCATGTTCTCAATGATAATATAGGACCCCTTTCGTGATAATTGTATTTAATTCATACATTAATTTGTCATATATATTGTAAATTATTTTTCTTGACTTATCTTTTGCTTTTTAATTTTATTTATGGTATTTATTATACACAAAGGAGCATCATCTTTATCTAGTCTGTTTATTAATCTTCCTTAACAATTTTTGCCTTTGGTATTTACACTTAGAAATATCTTTACAAAAAAAAAGAAAAAAAAAAGAAATATCTTTACCACTCCAAGATGATAGAAATATACAACTAGTTTAAAATTTTTTGCTATTAATTATGAATATTTTATGTGTATGAAAAGCATAGAGACTGTTAACAGCACTCATATCAAACAAATATTTATATTATGTACATTTCCTTCGATTTCCTTTCTCTTCCTCCCTCCCTTCCTTCCTACCTTTTCTTCTTCCTTTTTATGCCACTGATAAAACTAAAGCTCAATCATTATTTTTCCTTTTTCTTTGTCGTCAAAGTAATCATTATCTTGAAGTTAGTGAGTCCTATCACCATGTATGAGTTTGTACATTTGTGACCTATGGATAAGCAATCACAAACAATATATACTCTTGCTCAGTATATCTTGCAAAAATGACTTCATAATGCACGTCACCTTTTTACAACTTGCTTTTTTATTTTTACCCACGATTGTGTTTTTAAGATTTCTTCATTTTGCTACATAGATCTCTAGTTCTTCTTTTCTTTATCTTATTCCATTAAGTGAATAAAAACCTCATTTTATTTATCCATTTATTCATCTCTTACTTAAGAGACGTTGGCTCCACTTTTTCATCAAGACAAACTGCACTGTGATGAACATGTCCCCTTGTGCCCATCTGTTAGAATTTCTCTCAACAATGTAGCTTTAAGTGACTTTGTGGACTTATAGGGCAAGAGAGAGAGACCTCCTTCAGCTCTACTGTAAATTCCCAAAATGGTCTCCAAAGTACCAATTTGTATTCCCACCAGCAGTACCCATTTCCTCCATATTCTCGCCAAACCTGTTATAAGGCATTACTTTTTATAATCAGATGGGTGATAAATGGAATCTTTTCATTTTAATTTCTTTTTCCCTGATTACTTTTGAGATTTTTTTGTTTATATGGGTTTTCCCTCTGTGTATGACCTTCATATCCTTTGACCATTTAGATAAAGACAGATTTTTTTAAAAAAGAACTCATTTCTAATACCAAGTAAAAATATAATTGCCTAGAAATATATCTAACAAAAATGGGCAAATTTGTATGCTGATATAAATTTTATTGGAAGACATTGAAGAAATATCCTAAAGAAAAGGAGAGTTACACTATGATCATGATTAGGAAGACTCCTATCTTGAAAATGAATGTTCTTCCTGAACACTCCTGAACACTCAAATATTGAATGTATTTTCAATCAACATTCCAACTATTGCTTTGAGGAACTTTAGAAGTTGATTTTAAGATTTTACACATGAGCAAAGGCTCAAGAACAAGAAATATATCCCTGAGGAAAAAGAATAAGATAGGAGACCTCTATGAGATATCAACACTTATTAAAAGCTGTCGCAATTGAGGTGAGGTGCACGGATAGAACAGGGAAACGGAATAGAGGGACCCAACCAGACCCTCACCCACATGGAAAGTAGTACATTCCAGAAGAGACACAGAAGATGACCAGGAAAATGACAAGCCATTCAATGCACAATTCTGGGACCACTGATTTTCCCTATAGAAAAAGCATGAAACTGTATCCTTACCTTACAATTGCTTTCAATTGTCCAATTCAAATTGATGAAGAATGAAATGTCAAGGGCAAAAATTAGAACTTTTGAAAAGTATATAGAATATTTCAATTATAAAGAGAAATATTTTTGTTGACAAATCAAATATTACATGATAATTTTTTTCTTTTTTTTAAAGATTTTATTTATTTATTCATGATAGACATAGAGAGAGAGAGAGAGGCAGAGACACAGGCAGAGGGAGAAGCAGGCTCCATGCCAGGAGCCCTTGATCTCGGGACTCCAGGATCATGCCCTGGGCCAAAGGCAGGCACTAAACCCCTGAGCCACCCAGGGATCCCCAATTTTTTTTCTTTTTTAAAGCCCATCTTTCTCAGAGCACCTGAGTGGCTCAGTCAGTTAAGTGCCTGACTCTTGATTTCAGCTCAGGTCATGATCTCAGGGTTGTGAGATCAAGCCCCATATCAGGCTTAGCAGGAGTCTGCTTGGGATTCTCCTTCTACCTCAACCTTTGCACTCACCCCCAAATCCTGCATTCTCATTCTATAAATAAATAAATAAATAAATAAATAAATAAATAAATAAATAGTTTTAAAAATCCCTTTTTAAAAAATTTTTTTTTAAAAAATCCTTTTTTTAATGATTTGAAACACTTGCTTTGTCACATACTCAAATTCCACATATTCATGGGCCTATTTCTGGATTCTATTTGTTCTTGCATAGAACCACACGTATTAATTACTTCAGTTTAATAATACAGTTCAATGTCTTCTTTTAAAGCTTTATTATTCTTTCTCACTTTTCTAACATAATTTAAAAATAATTTTGACAAGTTAAAAATGACTGTGTTAATTTTTGTTGGTGTTACATTTAAATCCATGCATTATTCTTGGAAAATAGGTTTGCTAATGTTATTATTGGGGAAAAAAAAGGTAGGAGATCCCTGGATGGCTCAGCGGTTTAGTGCCTGCCTTTGGCTCAGGGCCTGATCCTGGAGTCCCGAGATCAAGTCCCATGTCGGGCTCCCTGCATGGAGCCTTCTTCTCCCTCTGCCTGTGTCTCTGCCTCTCTCTCTCTCTCTCTCTCTGTGTGTGTCTTTCATGAATAAATAAATAATAAAATCTTTTTTTAGAAAAAGGAAAAAGAAAGGTATTGGTCTTTGTATATTTGAGTTATAGTATTAGTTCTGATAATTTTTCAATTACTTGTTTTAGAGTTTTCAGGAAGACAAATATATCACCTGTTATGTCTTTTCCTTAAATATGTAATTTTACTGCTTTGTCTTCTTATATCACACAGGCTAAAATTTCCAAAAGAAAGCTAATAATATCAACATTAGGCATGCCTCATTTATCTTGAATTTGGCTATTGGCTTTCAATAGATATCTGGAAAGTTTTCCTTTCTCGTAGGTTACAAGAAGCTTTCACAGGAATGTCACTGAATTCTGTTTAATGTCTTTCAAAATACCTAGCAGGACAATTGTCAACAATTATATTTCTATTTTGACTTGCTGATGGGACAGATTGACATTTTTCTTAATGTTTAATTCCCCTTTCAGAATGGAATGAACTCTGCTTAGTTACAATTATTAAATATAATATTTGACTCAAATTGCTTTAAAAAATATTTTTGCTCCTGTATTGATCAGCCAAATTTATCTATAGTTTTGTGTGTGACAACTTATTTTTTCATAAAACTAAAAATGTTGTAATATTTGTTGTATTCATTATAGCAACAAATTTAAATATAAGAAGTTACAAAGAAGAAAATGTCCTATAATCAATCCCAACACCCAGGAGCAACCTCTGTTAATATTTTGGTGTATTTCAGCTTAGTCATTTTTGAATGTGGGGGATGGCGTTTTTCCAAAACTGAAATCAGTATGCAGCATGGTTGAAAATGGTATCTTTGAAATGGATTTAAATCCTGACTTTATGATTTATAAACTACATCACATTCATCAATATCCTTCATCTTTTGAAATCACATTTTCCCAGTCAGTAAAATAATAGTTGCCTCACAGGGAGAAAGAGAAGTGGGAGATAGAAGTCCTCGGCATGGTGCCTGGTACAAATACCTTCTGAATACATTTTAGCTATTACCGTCTATAAGTACACTTTTGTATTCCTCTTATCATTGAATACTACACCATAGGCTTTTTTCATATCATTCACACTTACAATAAACACAATTTAAAAATTGTGTACACACACTGCATGTGTGTACAAACATACATATACAGCTTTATCTAATATTTGTGCACAAATTGCTGCCTACATTTCAGATTTGTTTATCCCCCCCTTGGTTTAGGCTCTCGGAAGAAAAACTATTTTGGATCAATATTGTGTGGAACTGTTCCAGCATTCCTCACCCAAACTGTCAAATTGCTTTCCAGAATGACTGTGACAATGTGGGCTCCCAGGAGCTGCATGTGAGAATGAGCCCCACCTGACTGCAGCAGGGTCCTCTGGCACCCAGAGCAGCCCAGAATTGTCTCATTCCTCTGTGTGAGGACCTTGATCTGTCCCCTGGGCCACACTGAGGGGTGAGCACCAGACACAGTGGGAACGAGAGAGTCCAGGCTCCCTCTCCAGAGCTCTTTCTAGTTGCCAGGTGGCCAATGAAGGGGAAGCTGGAGGGGAAATAAGTAAACGCCAATCATTTCCAAAAGAGGTAAGCGCTGGGCAGAAAGTAGAGGACGGTGTGATAGAATGACCTCAGAGGCACTGGGTGATTCAGATGATGAGGAAAGACCTGAGGGGGGAGGGAGCTTTTTAAAGTGAGGAGGCAGCCCTGCAAAGGGCGGGAAGGGCATTGGGTACAGCAGCAGGGCCGGCCCCGGCGGAGGGTGTGCACTTGGCACATCCTAGGAGTAGGAGGGTCGGTGTGCCTGGGACAGGGTGCGCAGGAAGGCAGGGAGGCGGAGGCAAAGCTGGGGGGCAGGCAAAGAAGGAGCTGGGCTTTCTCTCGAAATGCCACGTTAAGCTATTTTAAGGAAAGCTGTCTTACCTTTTAGAGAGATCCGTGAGGCTGCTGCGTGGAGGAGATTGTGGGGTGCGAGCCCGGAAGCAGGGTCACTAGGTAGGAGATGGCCCAGGAGGCACGGTGACAAGTAGTGAGACAGGGTGTTGTCGGTGGAAATGGGGGGAGCTCATAATGACACGGTGGGGATGACCTTCAGATGTGGCGGGCAGGGGAGAAGGAAGAGATTATTCCCTGACCTCTTGAGGAGTTAGAACCTCTGGCTGCACCCCCTGCCCCCTGCTGCAGGGCGTCTGCATTCAGAATTAGAACCCCGTATCCAGCAGGGGTTTCACAGGTCCAGTTGTGAAATTTGAATGCGCTGAGTAAGCACAGGTGGAAGTGGGTACTTGATCTGGGGGCACCCACCATCTAAAGCCTCAACTGGGGCCTAAATTAGAAAGTTGGTCTGCGCTTTGTGGGTGAAGGGCCCCGGTGCCTGTGTGAAGCTGTGGGGCTGCTCCGTGGGGAGCCACCAGCTCTGCGGCAACGGGGACGACCAGGTCCTGGGCCTGACTCAACCTTCAATGGGCTTTGGACCCTGCGCATTCCCTTGCCCTCTCCCGGCCTCAGTTTCCCCTTCTGTGAAGTGCACTCTGAGAGCCTGGCACCCACTGACAGGCAGCTCCCACAGCTTTCTGATGACTTCCTCGGGCTCCCCGCTGATCCCCGCTGGGGGCACAGGGCTGCTGCTGCTGCTGCTGCTGGGCTGCTGGGGGAGGCGGGGGGTGAGGCAGGCAAGAGGTACTTCCCTGGCTTTCCGGGAGTCCGCTCAGCTCCGAGAGGGGGGCCCCTGACTCCGGTCCTATCCTCGGGGCCTTGGGGAGCAGGACCCCCCCATATCAGAGGGCCGAGAGCTGAGAGTGCGGAGCGCCCTGGGCTGCGCCCCGCTTCAGGAGCCGGCGGCTGGCTTCTGCACGCACGAGGTGCCGCTCACTCCGCAGCCCGGGAAAGCTCTGTGTCAGATAGGACTGAGAGCAGGTGAGGCGCAGAGGGCAAGGCAGGAGCTGTGACAGAGAGGCGTCTGGAGGGTCCAGGTGTGCTTGGAGGCTGGGAGGCCCGTGACAGTCCTGGGTAACACAGCAATGCCCCTGTACTCAATTCCACTGAACTGTGCACCTAAAATGGCCCGTTTCCCCGAGATGCATATTTTACTGCGTGCACACGTGCACCCCACCCCCCGGAGTCCTTAGATGTCAGGCAAAGCCCATGATCCACACCCTTCTCTTCTCCCTCCCGGCTGCGTCCACTCTCCCGGCGCCCACTGCTCCCAGCACACTGCTTCCCAACTGGGCGGTCAACAAGCCACTAGGCTCCCGCCTTAGGGCATCTGCCCTCGCTCTCCCTCTGCCTGGGACATCCTTCCCCAGACATTGTGGCTCCTTCACCTTGTGTCACCCCTGCTCAAATGCCCCCTGAGTAGCAGCGGGGCCTTCCCTGCCCTCGGAAGATAACACAAACCCCATCTACCCCCATCCCAGGCCTCCACTCTCATTTATCTTACTCCGTAATCCCGATCGCCCCACGACACTGTGTATTTACTAATTTGTTCAGGATCCGCTTCCCCCCCTGGAAAGTAAGCCCCCTGAGGGCAGGCCTCTGTTTTGCCCTTGGATGTAACTCCGCTGCCTGCACGTGGTAACCGTGCACAGCCCTTTGGCTGGATGAACGCTGGCCCCTCTTCCAGCAAGGCACTGGTCCTAGTATGTACAGTGGCCATCCAACAGGTCATCTAATGTGTTCGCAGCAGCCTTGGGAGGTTCTAGAGGAGAAGGTGCTGAGCTTGGGACGGTACGATGAAGCAACAGGAACCCCTCCCCCTCCCTTCAGGCCCTTGCTTTTCTCTTCACCTCAGGGCCCAGACCACTGCTGTCACTTTCCCCAAGGTAGCAGGAAGGGTAGGATTTGCAAATCACAGTGAATGCCTGTCAGTCACAGCTCAGGCGGCTTCTTTGCACCTCTGGGAGCCCCTCAGAGGAGCTGCTGGCATCTGATGTGTGCAGCAATCTATAAAAGTTACAAGCCACGTGCTAATGGTAGCTGCTTTATTAAACACACGCACCACACTTTCACTTTCAATAGGCTCCCCTCCATAATTGCTAGAGAGAAAGAATGTCTCCCTTTGGGCACACCGGTAAGGCAGTCCTTAGGCACTCTTCCCTTCCCAGGAGACCTGGTGTGTACACCGTACACCTTGAAGACCCCACAGAACGGAGTGCTTCTCCCTGTCACTTCTACAGACCAGACCTGAGATTTCCAGACCCTTGTTCATGCCCTGGGAAGGCTTCCAATGAGCCTCTTAGCTTCCTGAGGGTACAGATGGTTTACATAAAATCTGCAAGCCTGGGAAATCTAGACCAATCCATCTTTATTCCCACCTATTTCCTTCCTTCTGGGACCCCTTCCTTCCTTCCTTCCTTCCTTCCTTCCTTCCTTCCTTCCTTCCTTCCCTCTCTCCTTCCTTCCTTCCTTCCCTCCTTCCACAGTTACTGAGTGTGCTAAATACTTGTCATTCCTTTTCTCTTCCACACCCACTGAGTGTTCTGATTTTAGTTCTTGGGCAAAATGGAGGAAGATGAAGAATGTATAAGACATACTAGATTATCTTTTTCTCAACAGACATCAGCAAGTGTTTCTTGAATAGTTCAGAAAGACCCTGGGAAGGGATGAACCATCACCAGCAGCCCTTCTTCTGACCTCTCCCTGGGGCACCACACAGGGAGGGGAGCTCTCCCCACACAGGTGGTTGGTGCCCTCCCTGCACCCTGCGGTCTGAGGTTGTCCACAGCAGTGTTTGTCAAAATTCTTTTTCCTTTTCACTGTGACCATCGATAAGAAATACTGTACATCTGTAAGCTAGAGCAAACGCAGGTGTGCATATGCATACACCCACCACTACCACTATGAAACAAAGGTTCATGAAACATTTTTTACTCTTACTTTAAGCAAAGCACTTGGATATTTTCTGTTCTATTCTACTTCATTTTTTTAAAAAAGTTTTAATTGTGGTAAAATATACATAACATAAAATTTACCATCTTAATTTTTGAGTGTGAAATTCAGTGATGTATATTCATATTGTTGTGGAACCAATTCTCTCTCTCTTTTTTTTCTTTTTGTGGAACCAATTGTGAAACTTTTTCATCTTACAGTATTGAAACTCTATATTTGTTAAAGAACAACTCCCCATTCTCCCTCCACCAACCAACCACCACTCTACTTCCTGTCTTTATAAATTTAACTGCTGTAGCTATTTCACCTAAGTGGAATCATTCAGAATTCATCCTTTCTGATTGGCTCATTTTATTTAGCATAATGCTCTCCAGGTTAATCCATGTTGTGGCATGTGTTTGAATTTCCTTCCAGGGATCCCTGGGTGGCTCAGCGGTTTAGCGCCTGCCTTCGGCCCAGGGCATGATCCTGGGGTCCTGGGATCGAGTCCCAAATCGGGCTACCTGCGTGGAGCCTGCTTCTCCCGCTGCCTGTCTCTCTCTCTCTCTCTGTCTCTCATGAATAAATAAACAAAATCTTTAAAAAAAATGAATTCCCTTCCTTTAAAGGTTGAATAATATTCCATTGCACAAATATGCAACAATTTACTTATCCATTGTTTATCCCTTCAAGCATGGCTACAATGAACAATGCCATCATGAAAATGAATATGCAAACATTTCTTTGAGACTCCACTTTCAATTCTTTTGGGCATATACCTAGACATGCAATTACTGTATCATAGGTATCATAGCTCGATTTTTAATTTTTGAGGAACTGCTGTACTGTTCTCCAGAGTGGCTGTACCACTTTGCATTCCTACGGACAGTTCACAAGGGTTCCCCTTTCTCCACATCCTCACCAACAAGTGTTTTCTATTTTTTTGCCAGTAGCCATCCTAAAGAATGAGAGGTGATCTCTCATTGCACTGTTAATTTGTATTTCCCTCACTAATTAGTAATGTTGAACATCTTTTCTATGCTGGGGTTGGAAATTTGTGTATCTTCCTTGGAAAAATGTCTCTAAGTCCTTTGCCCATTTTTAAATCAGGTAGTTTTTTAAGCTGTTGAGTCGTAGGAGTTCTTTATATACTTTGGATATTAATCCCCTATCAAATAGATGATTTGCAAATATTTTCTCCTATTCTGTTTATTTCATGTTTTAAAGGTTTGTGACAATCCACTGAGTTGATTTTATAAACAACTAATGGGCCATGATTCCTTGTTTGAAACCACTGCTCTGAAACAGAGAGGCGAACGAAGTGACTCAGGGAGTTGATGTCCTACAAAGCCCCTGCACAACACGACTGTGCAGAGCATTAGATAGAAAGGAGTGTCAGGGTTAAAATTGTCCTTCAAAGGAAAAATTGTATTTTAAGTGCATCTACTACTATTGGAAAAAGCAAGGACCTGCAAATGAATGAGGTAAGAAGGAAAAGAGTAAGTCCTAGAAAATGGAAGGGAGGAGAAAACAAAATGCACAGATTAGGGCAACAGGAAACAAAGAAACAGGGCAACAGAAAGGAAAGTCATGTCCTGAGAAATATGCCAAGTTAAAAGGAGCAAGGGGAGAGCCCATGGGTGCCACGGACCTATTGTTCTGGGCACTGGGCCAGTCCCTGGGGATGTGGTGTTAAGCTACTGACAAGCTCCCTGGGTTCACACTCTGTTCTAGCTCCCATTTAATCCCACCCACACAGCCCCACCACCACATAGGCTTTACAAATTAAAAATAAAAAAAATAATAAATTTACAATTTTTTTACGAATTAAAAAAAATGGGGATGACAGAGGCAAGATTTGCCTGAGATTCCTCAGCCAGGTGTGGAGTCAGGCTGGGCTGCAACCCAGGGCTTGCCCACCTTCATTCATCTGCTGTGGCCATCTCCACTGTCAGCCCAGGGAGGGAGCTCTTCCTTACAGTGCTATGCCTATGAGCAGGATGGCAAAACCCTGAAGACATATGCATAAGGATTATGGGTGTTTGTGGTGACTGCTGGGCCGGGGAGTGGGGGTGGCAGGCGGGGGGTGGGAGGGAAGGATTCCCAGAAAAGGCATTGATTGGGGAGTGGTAGGAGGATTCCAAAGGAGGCTGGGCCATTGTGACTGACCCTGGAATGGCAAGTGGCCAGGAACAGGTGGGACAGAGGTGAGGTCAGCGGGTCCTAATTCCTGTGCAGGCAAAGCATCCAGGCCGGTTGTGTTAGGCACCATCTGGGACCGTAACAGGTTCCTGGGCTCCCTCACATGATGCAGGAAGTCTGAGGTGGGGCCAGGTATCTGTATTTTTAAAGCACATCCCCCACTCTGCCACCCTCCTCCAGCTCTGAGTGCTGCCAGCTGCACAAACACATTCACCAGCGAAGCTGCCAGGAGACAGTGGCCTAGGGGCTACTCTAACCCAGAGGCGGGCAGATGGGATGGTTGCAGGGGTGGGATGGGCAGAGAAGACACACAGGGCAGGGCAGCCAGGAGTGTCTCTGCACAGGCTTGCTTGCTCCCTACCCCTGCACCTCCACACACTTACCTCCTCCCCACCTCCCACCTCTCAGAGCTCAGCATTCAGAGCAAGAACTCTGCTCTTCAGGGCTTGTGAGAACTGAGTGGTCTGCTGGGCCTCAGACACCCCGAGGGAGGCCATTGCAGGTATCTTACCGATGGTACCCAGATACCTTTGTCCCAACATTTAGTTCTGCTTATGACTTTGGCTTCAGAGTGGGACTGAGACATGAATGCATCCTTCGCAGAGGGACAACTGGGTTATCTCAAAGTGAACAGAGCAGTGATGGGAGGACCCCATGGACAGACTGTGGCCCTATCACTTTAATTGTGATTTTCAGCTGAGCCGGAAGGACCACTTGACTCAGCAATTAGCAGCACACGGTAAAAGGGATCAGGGACAGAGAACCTGTCTAGACCTGATTTATATAAAGAGAGGATTGTCCTTAAAACTCCTAGCTATTGAAACAAAATGGTCCCTTGTACCAGATGGGGAAAGTTCAGACAGATCAGCAGACCAGGTGTCATTACAAGTTTCATTAGGTTCGATATAGTAAAATGTCATAGCCACTGAGACCAATAAAAGAAAAAATCCTAAGGCGCCTGGGTGGCACAGTTGGTTAAGTGTCCAATTCTTGATTTCGGCTTGGGTCATGATCTCAGGGTTGTGAGATCGAGCCCCATATTAGGCTCTGTGCTCAGTGTGGAGTCTGCTTGGGATTCTCTCTTCCTTTCCCTTTGCCCCTGCCCCCACTTGAGTTCTTTAAACAAATAAACACATACATATATGCATAAATAAAATCTTTTTTAAAATCCTAAATATTCCCCTCACAAAATACCAATAAGTTAAATACCCTCGAAGGCATAGGCTTCTCCGTTTTGGTAAACACTGAGATCTGGCTGGTGGGTTGTTCTGGTTACCCAAAATCTTGTTCACACACAGCCTCCACGTACAATACAAGATAAGCGGTCTGCCAACTGACCAAGTTTAAGTAATGTGGAATTTAATAAATGCTCCTAGCCTCTTCCAAGCATGTCCTATCTCTTTCTGAGTATTCAGAAGGCACTTTAGCATTCTGTAATGCCTTCAGGGCCTCCCTGGGTCATTCAGTATCAATTTAGTAACCCATGGTGCAATCTCCGGTGAGCCACCTCCCCTCTTTGCTTCCACCTCCTCACCCGTGACAAGGGCTTTAGAAGGATGATCACTCAGCCCTCAGCCCTAACGTGTTGTGGGCCTGTAATTCCACTGCAGATTTCTGGAGGTGCAGAAGAACAGTGGGGTTTGAGGGAACCCCGGGCTCTGCTGAAGGCTCCTGATAATGAGGATGGAATACAGAGATGATTCCGCCCCTGCATTCTCATTGCCCAAAGGAGCCCAAGGTGGTGATTTCAGAGATCCCACTGGGAATGGTTCTCTGGTTTCTCTTCTCCTCTCAACTCCCTCTGCCCTCATCATGGTCCATGAATCACATGCTCTTCATTTCTGCCACCCTTAGGCTCGCTGCACTGACTTGGGCAGCTCTATCTCCCAACCTGTTGACACTCACTTTAAGATTCAGAGTCCTGGTTCCTGAACCAGCCACACAGTGTCATCAGCAGCCTCAACCAGGCCCAGGGTGTAGACGTCAGGGGCTAATCCAGGCAGTGGGTGTGGAGGTAAAGGATGAGGTAAATTGTGGCAAAACATGAAAAGAAATATTCTATCAAGGGCCAAAAATTTTTGAGAAAAACTCACTTCAGTATTCCTTGAATAAATAACTAATGTTTTAGAAAGGCAATCATGTTATGTTGCCCAGAAAACCTTGAAAGTGAATAATCTGGATTCATCTGTAAAATGAGCGAAAGGCAAAAAAGTAAAAAATGCTTTTATGAAGGGAAGTTCCTGAATGACTTTATATCAAATAAGACAAAATATGTACTTTAGAACAGTGTCTTACCACATAGTATAGCACTAAATAAATGTCAGTTGTTATTATTATAGCATGGTACAATAATAGTAGTGATTCCAAACCATCAAGAAACAATCATATTTATTTATCTTGAAGTCTGTGTGATTTGGGACAAGATTTTTTTTTAGAGAGAATGTGAGCAGGGGTGGGGCAGGGGCAGAGGAAAAAAAAAAGCAAGAATCTTTAGCAGGCCTCCACACACCCAGCACAAGCCTCACATGAGGCTTGATCTCATGACCCTGAGATCATGAAATCAAGAGTCCAGTGCTTAGCCAACTAAGTCAACCAGGCACCACTGGGAAGAGATTTTTAAATCTCTCCAAGCCTCAGAGATTGCTTTATTTATACAATGGGGTTAGGACTAGGTTTCCTGCTTGCCTTAAAGGATCAAACAAAATCATTAAGTAATTTGTAAATGATAAAGCACCATATAAAAATCTCTGTTGAGACCACAGGGACAAAGCTTAAAAGTATAGAACCATCAGTCTTCAGACTGTCCACATCCCTGTTGGACAACTGATGTGTTGGCACGTTGATTGCAGTACAGTGTTTAGAATGAGGATTTCATGCTAATGATCCTGATTAGATCACGTTAAGAAATGATAATAGGTTCTAGAAAAGAGCTAAAGAACACCCAACATCATTTTCTTGGGTATCACTCCATGGGTTTGATTGAAGAACAAGTCTTCATTTAAGACTTAGTCAAGGCATTGTCAGCTCTGGGGAGCCTTTCCTGACTCTCTGTGTCCTGTCACCCCTCTCCTGTGCCCGCAGCACTTCTTATAGCACCAACCACAGTATACTAGGTCTATAGTTTAATGTCTGTTTTCTTTATATATATATATTTTTTTAATTTAAATTCAATTAGCCAACAGACAGCACATCATTTGTTTCAGGTGTAGTGTTCAAGCATTAATCAGTTGTAACACCTGTCTTCTAAATCAGACTCAAGGGAAGGGAGTATTTTTTTTTTTAATCTTTCTATCTTCAGGGTCATTCTAGCATTCGGAACATATTAAATACGCAGTAAATCTTTCTCTTGTTTTGAAAGAATGGATGAATTAATCAATCGGAGAAACCCAAACATAAGAAAATGCCTTTTTAACCATCCCCCCACCCCTAGGACCCTATTGCCATGAAGAGTAAACAGCTTAATTCACCAGGACAATGATAGAAAGGTGCCATTTATACCAAAGCCAGTGCTATTCTAAATACTGATTATTGATCATTAACCAATACTTCAAGACCAAGAAAGCACATTGATCTAATGTTTAATGTTGTATCATATCTAAGATGCCCAAAATTAAATTATAATTTCCTTTCTTTTATTGCATAATTATTTCAAATATTTCAGGAAGTCGCCTATTTTTTAAAAATGGAAGTATAGTTGACACATAATATTACATGAGTTTCAGGTGTACAGCATGGTGGTTTGACAAATCTATGTGTTCTGCTGTGCTCACCGCAAGTAACTATTACATTACCATTGAGGAAATCTTACCCCTTGAAGGGCTGCCAATTTTCAGTAATAATAAGTGGGTAATTTAGCAAAGGTTCCCAGAGGAAGCAAGGAGAGTGAAATGGAATTACGCCCCATCTTCTTTGCCTCCAGGTAAGCCCTGGAGTTTACAGAGATTTAGCACAGGAATACTAAGGGAAAGGAAGTCAAATACATTTAGGAAGCTAAAGTCACTTATTGGTGCCAAGTAGTTTGTTGTTAATAAAACATCTGTTTGAAAAGCCCAATGATATTCAGGAGATCATGAGCCGAAAGCTCCCACCCGTTGGGTTGAACTATCGAATTTGGTCTCTTGAATTTCAAAGTTTCTTTGGCTCCTTAAGCCTTGAGTGATAACATTTCAGTTTGATAAACACAGCTCACCTCCTATGGTTAATGCTTGTAGCCGGAAAGAACAATTAACCAACCACAAATATTTCTGTATAAGCCTGACTCCCTGGAGAAAAATGCAAGGCTTTAAAAAATGCCAAAATATTTCCTTTAGTTAAGCACCATGGATGGCCATAATCATAGCAAAGTCCCTCACCTTAACACATGAGCAATTAGCTTTGGTTAAAGAAATAAAAATAGAAACAATTCTCAACCATAAGGCACCTTAGCATAATGGGTATGCATATAATGGGTATTCATATGTATGAAACAGACATGGGTTCAAATCCAAAGCTCCCTGCAAGCTAGCTGTAAGCCCTTGGAAGTATTTCCAAGCCTCAGTTTTCTCATCCTTAAAATAGGGATAATATGTTCTCCATCCCATGACTGGACCTCTGTATATAGACACAAATCTTTAGGATTCTTTCATTTTAATCCCAGCCTCCCAAGAGGAGCTGTGAGGAGTGTGTGTGAGTTGGTCAGGGGCGGCGGGGAGATAAAGAAAGAATGGGAGAGAGATCAGTTGTCTTTTATTTTATTATTTTTTTTTTTGATCAGTTGTCTTTTAAAACATTTTTGGGGTGACAGCCTTCTTTGAGAATCTGATGAAAGTACATATTTTTCCCAGAAAATATACTTTTGTACACACAGTACCCAGTTTTGTGCCCAGTTTCAGCACTCTTCTCCTTGCTTGTGCTCTGTCTCTCCCTCTCAAATAAACAAAGAGAATTCTAAAAAAAAAAAAAAAAGAACCTTGGGACAGATGAAGCTAAAGCAATGGGTTTTATTTCTTCCATTTGTTTTAAAAGATTTATTTATTTGAGAGAGAAAGAGAGAGGGAGGGAGGGAGGGAGAGTGGGGGAAGGGCAGAGGAAAAGAGAGAGAATCCTGAAGCAGACTCCCCACTGATTATGGAGTCCAACAGGGGGCTCAATCCCAGGATCCTGAGATTGTGACCTGAGGCAAAATCAAGAGTCCGGTGCTTAACCACCTGAGCCACCAAGGCACCCCAGTTTTGTTTCTCCATGAGTCACTTCATTTCATAGAGAGGAAAGCCTGTTCTCTGGCCAAGACCACATTGGTCACCCCAGCTGGCAAACATGGTTGCAGACCACAAGATGCTGGATGGGAGAGGGTGAAGCACACAGGCCACTATTACCATGACATCAAATGCAGTTCAAAGTCCACCTGACTCCACCCTCAAAATGAACATTTTGGCTCCCTGGATAATTGGCATTCCTTGAAAGGATCAGGAAAAAATAGGCTTCAGCTACGTCATAGAGCTCAGCATGGCTTTGCAAACTACATGTTATTTTTTTTAATCATAGCCCTCTATAATGTAAAAAAAAGAAGGAGAAGAAGGAGAGGAAGAAGAAGAAGAAGAAGAAGAAGAAGAAGAAGAAGAAGAAGAAGAAGAAGAAGAATCATCAAACCAAATGATGTCCAGGTGAAATGGTGAAGTAGAGTTAACAATGAAATGTTACGCTTCCACAAAAATGATCATCATGAAGCCATGTCACCATGGAAAAGATGCTTATGTTATGATGAAGAAAAGGAAGAAAAACAGGATCCAAACTGTTATGCCCCTTATGATTCCAGCCATAAAAACTATCTATGACCCAAGACAAGTAGCACTTGGATTAAAGATGTGAGGTTAGTAGAATTATTGATGATTTGTATCTGTTTTCAAGTTTTTTTTTTTTTTGGTATTATCTAATGTTCCCAATTGCCAAGTAAGGAGATAAATGATAAATCTGTACAAAACCAGCCTGTTCTTCCAAGTGGCTATGGCCCTGTCCTGCCTCCAAACAGCCGGCTCGTTCTGTGACTTCCCTTCTGAGCAGGCTAGGTGGGCAGACCCCATCAGAGCCCCCCCAGACTTCCCCTACTCCCCACAAAACCAAGCCTGCCACTGAAAGAGCAGTGAGAGCCCATTCATTGTTCTCACCTTCCATCACCACCCTGGCGGACCCTCCGAGGTCCTTGGCATCTGAACCTAGCCAGTGGGGAGACAGGTTCATGCAAGCAGCCTGAGGACATCCATGTCCAAATCCGTGTAAGCCTCTGGTGTTCAGATTCATGCCACACACAAGGGAGCTGACCCTCCAGAATCAGAAGTAAATGATTTGTCTGATGCTTGCTGGTGCCGGATAGAGACATGGGGTCTCTTGAATTAGAGAGGTTGGCAGGTTGGTGCTGGGAGGTTGGCAGCTCTCACAACTGACATGAAGAGATTACAGAAAAGTTGCAGCCATAGCAGCAGCTTCAGCTATCAGGAGGCCACCCGGCCTTCTTAGAGGTCATAGTCAACACACTACTCAGTACAGAACCCAGGCCTATGAGGTTGCTGGAAGGACCACTTGTAAAAGAAGTGCGTCCTTTGGCTCACTTTTCTCAGGACAAGTGCCTAATTGCCTCCCTGTCATCTAGGTGCCTGCAGCTAGGGCATGTGGCTTGTAGGGGCAGCAATCTGCCTGCGTGCTGCACACACATTTCCTTCCCAGAGCACTCAGCTGGGGCCTGGTTCACTCTGCCCTGTAAAACCCTTCCTCCTGAACTTCTTCCATCATGGCTCTTCCGGCCCCTGGATAAATGAGTGGCTCCCTAATCGGATGGCCCCAAAGCATATGGCAGGATCTCTGTGACAGGCCTATCAGACAAACTGGGGTGGGGAGGGTGGTTGTACATGTCTGACTTAGCAGCTCTCATTTGTGTCCTCACGGCCTAGTGTGTGTCTGGCTGATTTAGTGCATGTCACAAAAAATAACAATAGGCAACTGAGCCAAGTCCCCCGGGTGGGGAGACAATGGGGCAGGAGGAATTTCAGGAGAGGACAGATCCCCAAAGGTGGACAGCTGTGGGGAGCAACAGGGAAATGAACAGTGATGTCATGGAGGCTTGAGCTACTGGGTTGCCAGGGGTGACGCTGACCCAGAAGGGGAAAGGCAAGCTGGCAGGACCCAGCCCACAGGATAAGAGAGGCATTTTCTGGAGGGCCATTTCTTCAGGCAAGCTTGTGCTAGATGCCTCCTTGGGGAAGAGGTTTCTCGGATGCTAAGTGAGGGCCACCCTGTGCTCCTCCATCCTTGGCTGTCATTTTGGCTCAGTTGCTGCCTGTGGTTCTGCAAGCTAGGATTTCACAGCACACGGGTAGCCTTTGCCTTGATGTGGGCACTAAGTTTCTCTTGCCCGTACCATAGGCCTGGGTCAGGGTTCTACTCACAATGGGCAGCTGAAAGACCAAATAATAAAAAGCTAAGAGCACTGGTTTTGGAGTCACACAGACCTGCGTCTGCATCTGGGCTCTGGTATTTGGTGAGTTCCTTCCTGATGACACCACAGCGCTTTTGTGGGAATTAAGTGAAATCATTGCACAAAGCACCTGGTGCATGTCTTGGCACTCAAGTACTGGCAGCTCTTCCACACTTGACGGATATGCATCATATGCCGAGTAGATCAGCAAAGGGTTGACTGGAAGGAACACTCAGAGCCCATTTAGCCTACCCCCTCATTTGGCAGAATCAAAAACTGAGCCCAGAGAGAGGAAATGCCCCAGCCGAGATGGCGACACCAGTGCCCAGTTGTAGAAAGTCTCAGGGACAGAACTAGCTTGGCACTCCTGGCCATTCTCTTCTCAGCTCTCCTGGTTTCTTCCCCACTATTTGTCTCAGGCTGCTCCTCCAGTCCTAATTTGAGATTACCATCCTGTCTTACTGAAGTCATCTGCACCCCCCAATGCCAGGCTGATCTTTGACACCCTTTCCACTTTTTTCCACCTTTTCCACCCTTTCTTCACATGAACCCTTGTATCCTTCCCCAAACTGTCAAGACTGCCCATTAGAATTCTAGATTGATTGGCTACTTCTAGATTCCAAGTACTGTCTGGCCTCCCGAGCTGGATCCTTTATTTCCATTGGGGTCACCAGGCTTCTGTCCCATTAAAGTTCTTTTAGAGTGTTCATTTTCCTTCCTCTGATGGCTCCGAGGATGTGGGTGCTGTCTTCCCCTCCAATCAGGGTAATCTGCCCTCCTCAGAGGCGGAGATACACTCCACCTCAGCAGGATCCATCAGCGCCCATCTCGATACCCCCCTGGTGGTCTAGGCCACACTTGGCAGATCCAGGATCATTCCTGGGGTGGTCTGCCACAGGTAAGAAGGCGGGGTGCTCTGCTTTCTTCTAAGTTCCTGTGTCATTCCTCCCAGAGCTGGAACTGGTTGGCAAGTCATCCTTCCTCCTTCCACCTGCCTCAATTCCCTTCCCCTTATTCTTCTCGATCCATGGGAGCTCTCATAGCTCCTATGAGCGCCACCTTCAGCCCAGGGCCTGATCCTGGAGACCCGAGATGGAGTCCCATGTCGGGCTCCCTCCAGTGGAGCCTGCTTCTCCCTCTGCCTGTGTCTCTGCCTCTCTCTCTCTCTGTGTGTCTCATGAATAAATAAAATCTTGGAAAAAAAACCAATGGATCAACAGAACATTCAGAAAACAATAAACAAAATGGCAATTGTGTAAGGCCTTACTTATTAATAATTTCTTCAGATGTATTAAACTCTCCAAACGAGAAAAAAAAAATCCAGTATGTAGATCCAGTATGGAAACAAGGTTTACATTGGCACTCTGTGTTGGAAAAAAAAAAAAATCAAATCAACAAGTCCAGCATTGATTATCCATGGTATCCATCCGCAGGTAGAACAGGCACGTGTTTTTTGGGGTTGTGAATGATTTTTTTTTTCTATTCATTTATTATTTTGCTCCTTGTCCATGTTTAAGCCATTGCCACAGGGAAAGAGAAAGCAGAAACAAGAGAACTCTCTTGGCTCAGATGGAGAGAAATGCAGCACATTGGTCTGGACAGAGAGGAGCCCAGGGGATCTCACCAAAATCCCTCTGTCCAGAGTGGCACGGGAGTGCTGGGCGGACTCCCGCTGCATCCCATGATGTGGCCCAGAAGTCCTGGGGCGGGGGGGGGGGGGGGGGGGGGAGGGCTAGACTCGAGTCATAGGTTGGAATGAGACATCCTAGCAGCAGCCTGTGTGGATTGCTAATGAAGACCAGATGGGCCATCTCAAAGTCCTAAGCCCTGTGCCCGCATCCCCCAGAACTGGGACCCAACCCTAGAGAAAGGAGGAGAGCACTGAGCTCACTGGGATTATTTTCCACTACACAGCAGAAATCAAGATACTCAGACTAGACATTCTGTTTTTGAACACTGAGTGTGGACCGAGACTCCTACTCACCCCACATAGATCTGCTCTGTCATCACCTCCCTGAGCCCTCCTGATATTTGTCCAGACATTAGGACCACCTTCATAATAAACTCACTCAACCCACTCGTCTACCTTCTATGAAGCTGCTGTCCTTGCCAAGTTTCAAAGACTTCCCCTTAGCCTCATTGCTCTCGAAAATAGCACATTCTTTTAAATGAACGATAAATGAGCCAAATACATATTTCTGAGTGTGACCTTTGGAAAGTAAAAGAGAATAAAGCCAAAGGACAAATTCAGCAGTGCGTTGTCTACCCTTAGATTTGCAAAGGGGTCACAGGAGAGCTTCAGGGTGGTTTCATGGCTGCCTCAGGGAGACACCCTACAGTGTGGCCGAGCAGAGTGAGGAGCTGGGAGGTCCAGCCTGAGGGTCAGGTGGCTTACTGCTGTGTGACCTCAAAAAAGGGACTCCACTCTCTGGGGGTGCCACTGGGACCTGGTGATACCACAGCGGGTTGTGCACATGGGGACCGAGAGGGTGGAGAGCTGCGTTCACCTGGTATAGTGCTGGAGGCCTCTGCCATCATAGCCACTTGCTGGTCTCAGTGACAGAAGCTGCCAGCCATGCCTGCTGGTGCCTGGGTCGAGGTGGCTTGGCCACAGGAAGGCTCACCAAGCCTGAGATCTCGGGACTGGAAGTTCCACGATGCTCAGGAGCTCTCCGGGTGATGGCACTTCAGGCAGAGAAGAGGGCTGGGCACAAGCTCTGAGGTGTGAGGGGCAACAGGGAGTCACCAGGGACAGGACCGCTGGGGCCACATGCCTGAAGGATGACGAGAGGGGAAACTAGGATGGGACACCCAGATGTCTGGTCCTGTGAGGCCTGGGCTTTGTTCTCAGGCACTGAGGAGTCAATGGAGATTTTACCCTGGGGGTGACAGGGCCATCTTTGAGCTTCAGACACACTTTGCTGGCCACACAGAGGACGGAGGGCAGTGCAGGCCACTGCGGGCGGAGGCAGGAGCTCTAAGCATGTGGCAGTGTCCAGTCGAGAGGCACAAATGGCCTGAGCTGAAGCCATGGAGATCTGGGGACATGTCCGAGAAAGGCGGGGACAGATGTTACTACAGCATTGCCCTCACTCAGGGAAACTGGTGAGCTCACCCCCTGGTCTCTGCAGAGATTCCCACTTTCCCCATGCTTTAGGTTTCTTCTGTGGGGAACAGTTCCCCCTCCTAGAGATGCCAGGGGACTTAGTCACCTTTAGCAGGGCGGCAAAGGACCAGACAGGGAGCCTGAGGGCTTCAGACCCCACCTCTTCACTGTGGAATCAGCCAAAGGAAGGCCATCCCCAGGGAAAGAGGCACACCTGGAGCCTCCTTCATCTTCCTTCTCTATTGCTCCATGGGCCTCTCCTGTGACAGAAAGCCCCCCCCCCCATCCCTGAGCCCTGAGCCCCCAGGGAGCTGCTGGCCATCCATGTACCTGTCTGGGCTCTGAGCTGAGGGAGGTAGGAAGGGGATGCTCCCTCCCTTCTCAGGACCCACTCAGACTAGAAGACAGATATTTCTTGCCATTTGGCAGCAGAAAACTTTGTACAGTGGAAAGAATGAATGAGAACAACTTTAGGGAGGATGATGCTTTGGCAGCTGGATTTCTACAAAATAGTTGAAGCTTGGGAATCTCTTTATAAGGCAGACTTTATTCCTTCATTTTGTTGCAACGGCATTTGTGCTGTTTCATTGTTGTGGATGGGTATGCGTGTGTTGTGGCTGTGAGTGTGCCTGCATACATCTGTGCATGTGTGTGTCTGTGTGTGTGCGCATGTCCACGTGATTGTGTGTCTGTGCGTATCTGTGCGTATCTGTGTGCGTGTGTGAGATGGAGAGAGACCATATCCTACATCAATAACCTCCTTCCCAGGGCATCTGGGTGGCTCGGTGGTTGAGTGTCTGCCTTTGGGTCAGATTGTGATCCCAGGGTCCTGGGATTAAGTCCCACATCAGGCTCCCCACAGGGAGCCTCCTTCTCCCTCTGCCTATGTCTCTGCCTCTTTCTGTGTGTGTCTTTCATGAATAAATAAATAAAAATCTTAAAAAAAAAAAATACCCTCCTTCCCTGAAGAGATTTACTTTCTGTCTTTCTAGTTATAAAATCCTTAAAACAAGGTCCAAAATGGACAGCTTCCCCCAAACACCACATGGCAGAGAGCTCCAGGATGTCTAAGGCTAAAACCACAAGCCCTTCTCAGGCCGAATCTCATGGGCGTGGGGGATGCAGGACACCCTTAGTCACTCAGGCCAAACTCCAAGAGCAAACTACCATATTGGAGACATTTTTGAGCACATGCTTGGTGGAGAATGGCTAGCAGCCTCTCCCAACTGCAAGGAGCTAAAGGTATGTAACCATGAGTATCCATAGGTTTTAAATATGAAACTCATGACAGCATTATATATGGACAAAACCAGCTCCCAAGGGCCCATAGTTCTTACTCTTTCTTCATTCAATTGTCAATGGGCTTTCCAATCAACAGGAAGAGAAGGACCAAACACAGAGGTGTCAATTTGCTTACATACAGGCAGTCTCTTAGTAGCAGGTTTGATAATACACAAATAACTAGGAGGAGCGGAATGGGGAGGAGGGTGGAGTGCACATCATACAAGTGGCTTTATGTGCAGGCAGCAATTAGAGGAACCTGATTTGAAAGCAGAAGGCTCCAAACCCACAGGGATGAATGTTACAGTGTCATTTTGCAGGAACCCAGTGAATGATGCACTGAAAGGATTGCACACCATGCTCAGCCTCACCAAGGGGCCTCATGGAGGAAGGTTTTAAACCCTTTTTCTATACCACAAAACAGTGATCTTTCTGCCAGGAAACTATCATACAAGCCAATGAGATCTTTCTAAAGGTCACAGTCCTAGCTCAGAGGAAGATGTCAGTCACAGGGCCTGTCCCCTCATGTCTGAGCCAGAAGCGTCTCTGGGGGTATTATTTCCACTTCCCATTTGCTGGTTCTCAGAGGTCACTTGTCTTGGTGACAGGATGGAGCAAAGGAGCTTGGGAAGATGTATTTGACTGGGAAGAGAGGATGGGAGCTGGTTCTGTTCTCTGACAGCCCAGGAGGCAAGTAGCTTTAGCTAAGATTAGGCTCTGGCAGAAATATGGGTAGAAAGGACACCCTACTTTACCTCTTCCACACGTGTGAGAGAGCCACCAGGCATGGTTGTCAAGACAGACTTGAGCAGCTGTCGCCCTGCCAATCTCAGCCTCAGAGAGTTGCCAACAATGAACACGCCACACTTCACTGAGCCCGGTTCACCCCTGCTTTGTATATCTAGCTGACACTGGTGGCAAAGACCTCTCAGAGGTGATTCTTGGAGCAGGAAGAGAATCCCATGTTGACCCATGTTCCCATGACATGGGAAAGCCACTTTTACTCCTTGGCAGTTAATTAGAAGCCAATCCTTTTTGTGCCAACAGTCCCGAATCCTCCTGAATTGATGAAATCTGATGAAAGCCAGAAATGGGTCTTTGCAGAAGGTTGCCCATGTCCACAAATGCCTGCATGCAACTTTCAGAAGCTCATAAGCTCCAGGAAACTCATCAGGGATCCATGGTCTCCAAAAGTTAGGTCACTAGCCACAGCAACTGGTGTAGGGGTATGACCCTTGTAGGGAGAGGGTCTCTATCCAGGATCATGCACCCTCTTCTCTTTTCCTGTCACCAAACACACAGCAGGACTCCCTGGGTGCCTGGGCCTCCTTCACAAGGCTCAGGACTCAGGAAATCCCAGGAGGCAGGTTATTCTCTACTCATCTCTGTTTTGCAAAGACAGATGCAGAGAAGATGCTGATCTGTGGTTTGAAACTGAGATATTCTGCTTCTCATCAGCAGTGTGTCCAGGTCAACTTGTACAGGTTTGTAGGAATCAGTTATTAAATTTGGGGGAATTCTGGGAGCCATTTGTTAAGTACATCACTATTCAAAATTAAACCATATAAAATTTAAATTATATAAAATCAAAATTAAATTATACAAAACACAAATAAATGAATTATATTAAAAACGAAGGTAATAATAAATTCTCAGATGTCCTCATTCCCTATTTATTTCACTACCTTTCACTGTTATTTCTGCTTTCCAGGTTGTTTACATCAATCATGTCTGGGTGGTGGAAATGCTGTATAATGATGTGCTTACTGCACATTTCTTCCCAGCCCCCTGTTCAGTCAGGTCACATTGGCAGCTTGAAGTTGGCTAGCTAGGAGTGTTTACACCACAGGAAGAGGCAAGGGCTTCAAACTTGGGTTGATTTGCTTTTTTTGTTGATTGTATGGGCTTCATACAGTGATGGAGAAAATGTTAAGAATGTAGGTTAAACATTAAAATGTGTCCTATGTGTAGCCATTAATAGCACTAAAAAATTGAGAAACGTTTTTTGAGTATTTAAAAACTATTATCCAGTTTGGCAAAGAAGCCAGTGACCTCACTGCCTACCAAGTGCAATTCCAATATGTCTTTGTCACTTCGGTCTTAACATAAATGAAAATACCTGCAACATTCATGCCGCCCCTGTACTTGTATGTCAATTGCAGTCGTAGCTTGACCGTGGATACAAGAATTTGGTGAAAGTCAACAAAAGCACTCTATGGAGAATCAATGGCTCTGTGTTATTTATAATAAAGAATATTGCATATGTTGTTATTATTTGTAAATTATGTGCTACATATTCTTTATACCAGTGAAATTGATAATAAACGTATGTGTGTATGAGTGTGTGTACATTTGTTCCTCGGAGATTGGGTTGTTGAACATTTAGCAGCATACTACTGCTCTCAGTCTAGAAGATACCTATTTTCACCTAACATCCCCACCGCACCACCACCCCCTCTCCCGCCACCGCTGCACTGACAGTTGCCAGGGAGCCCATCAGACAGACAGACAGATACCACAACATTAAATGATTCCTTTCCACATGAATGCACGGGGAAAATAGATTTGAGCCTTTCCCATTAAGCCACCCAAATAAAACCATGAAATGGATTATTTATTACTTTTGATCCCATCTCCAAATGTAATACTACTAAAAAAAGTAAATTTCTTGTGGAGCACCTGGGTGGCTCAGTCAGTTAAGCGTCTGGCTCTTGATTTTGGCTCAGGTCATGATCTCAGGGTTATGGGATCAAGCCCCACGTCAGCCCCACACTGAGCATGAAGGCTACTTAAGATGTTTCTCCCTCCTCCTCTGACCTCCCTTCTCCCAACCCTTTTCCCAACTCATGCATGTGGTCTCTAAATAAATAAATAAATAAATAAATAAATAAATAAATAAATAAATTTTCTTTTTAGGAACGCCTGGGTGGCTCAGCGGATAAGTGCCGGCCTTCGGCTCAGGGCGTGATCCTGGAGTTCCGGGATCGAGTCCCACATCAGGCTTCCTGCATGGAGCCTGCTTCTCCCTCTGCCTGTGTCTCTGTGCCTCTCTCTCTCTGTCTCTCATAAGTAAATAAATAAAATCTTTAAAAAAAAAATTTTCTTTTTAAAAATAAATTGATTGTGGGGCACCGAGGTGGCTCAGTGATTGAGCGTCTGCCTTCGGCTCAGGTCATGATCTCGAGGTCCTGGGGTTGAGTCTCGCATTGGGTTCCCCACAGGGAACCTGCTTCTTCCTCTGCCTATGTCTCTGCCTCTCTCTGTGTCTCTCATGAATAAATAAATAAAACCTTTAAATTTTTTTTGTACCATAGAAATGGCAGGAATAAAGAGAATCTTACCATGGAACAACTACATATAATCTCTGTAACAATACAAGATGGACTATCTGTAAAAATAGACAGTGAAACAAGCTGTTTATATACCTACAATAGACTCACAGCCAAGTATTTCACCATAGGTTGGCCCCTTGGGTAAAACAAATAAACAAGGAATTGGTCTATGTTTTGTACAAAGAAAGGGAACTAATTCTTTAAAAAAATTTTTTTAATTTAAATTCAACTTGCCAACATATAGTATAACAACCAGTGCTCATCCCATCAAGTGCCCTCCTTAGCGCCTGTCACCCAGTTACCCCATCCCTCAACCCCCAACCCTTCTGCAACCCTTTCTTTGTCACCCCGAGTTAGGAGTCTCTCATGGTTTTTCTTCCTCTCTAATTTTTCCCCACTCAGTTTCCCTCCTTTCCCTTATAGTCCCTTTCAGTATTTCTTATATTCCACATATGAATGAAACCATATGATGATTGTCTTTCTCCAATTGATTTATCTCACTCAGGGTAATGCCTTCCAGTTCCATTCACATCAAAGAAAATGGTAGGTATTCATCAGAAAGGGAACTAATTCTTATTGAGCACCCACATATGCACCAAGCTCTTTCAAAAATGCTATCCCGTTTTTGTTCATTTATTCATTTTCTGGTGCTTCTGGAAAGATTTGAAGCCACTTATAAAAACAAACATGAAATAATAGGAGAGAAAAATAGATGAAGAAATCACAACCAAGGTGTAAATTAGGGCAGAGAAACAAATTAAGGGTAAAGCTGGTACATAGAAACACAGACCATGAGGTGGGGCTACCCAATTCTAGCGGTTAAATGCAAATTAGGCTCTAAGTGTCCTGGAGTCCAAAGCACAAGGTGGGAAATTATTGGTGTGAAGAGTCAGTATCTTTAGGACATCCATTGCTCCAGAGAAGCATGGATTTCCTGAGTCTGGAGCCTGACAGTAATTGTGCAACTCTTACTGTGGTCCTGAGTGGAATGGTGGACAGCAGTCTCGGCTACGATGCTTACGATGACACGGTAAGTTCCCTACCTTGTTTCTTACAGCAGCCATCAGCTCTAGCCTAGGATGACATGCCCTCACCAGGAAAGGGTGCCCGAGCATGATTCTGGAATGCAATCCCTGAGATCCAGACACACAGCTCTCGGACCAACTAGCTTGATGGTGGAGAGAGGTGGGGGAGGGGGGAGGGGATCCCCAAAATAACTAGATTCATTTTTCTCAGTTGTATTCAACACATTTCCTCTTTGAGAAACATAACAAAACCATGATCTCCCTTTGAGATTTCAAAATAAATATTGTGAATAAAGGCAAATTTTAAAAGTTACAACGTGAAATGTGCTTTTTACAAATTACAAGGACTCCTCTGGTGATTCTCACATGGAGAACTGAATAGAGTCTAGGTGGAAATATTGTGGACTTTTCAGTTTTAACTCACCTAAGAATTAGGGCTCTGGGGTTTAATTCTTTTAACCCTGTGAACACCGTGATGTGCTGTTACCAACTAATAAAGAAATAAGACTCCAGGGTAGAAGCAACTTATCCGAGTTATGTCAGTACAGAGTGAGGTCAACGATTGCTATTTCACAAAAACATTTGGTGACTTGCTCAAGGTCACATAGTCAGGAAGCAGCAGTGCTATCTCGAACTCAAGCCCTCTGGTCCACAGGCTGGCCATCCAACCTCTGTGTTAGAGAATCCCTGAGCTACAGCTGCTTTGTTGGTGTACTCCTATGCCCACATTCTTTCTAATTCATGGGAGCCACAACCCACTGGGAGATAAAATTAAATTATCATTACTAAATATCGGACTTGGTGATTCCAAATATTTGGTGTTAGTGGATCCTTTTGGGAATGTAGTAGAAGCCAGGAGCGCTCCAAGTGGAAGAGTATGTGTGTGCATAAAAGCTTGCAGACAAGTTCAGAGAGCTCCGAGACCCCGTGACACTCATCAAGGGTCCGAAGTCTCAGAGGTTGGAACTCCCAACTCCATCCATTAAGCGCAGACCACCTCATGTCCTTGAAGACACTACATAAACAGGCGCAAACGTTTCCTGCACTGGAGCAACCCTGAGAGTGAGGACCTCCTGACACTTTGCACCCCAGGTGACTCACTTGCCTCACCCCAGTCCTAGCCCAGCGGCTCAAGTATCAAGGTATGCAGAGGAGCCAGCAGAAAGAGGTAAACGACAAGGAACCCAGAAGAACCTTCTTCTGCAACCTGATTTTTGGAAACATCAGCCCTCTGGTGAGAAAGCACACAGTAGTCTGTGATGAGTGAAGGTCCTGCAGGGTCAGCAGGCAACACAGCAGAGCCTCTTCTATGCCTCAGGCTCCAGCTCCAATCATCCTGCTCAATCTAGTTCTCATATTTGGGCTTGAAGCTGAATGCTAGTTTACAGAAACCTGGGTCCTTTGCTCACACTCCTCCAGCTGGAAGTGGCAAATCCAGTCCTAATGCAGAACTGGCTGGCTCCAAGGCCCAGCATCTTCCTCGGCCAACACCTTGCCTTGCAGTGAGCAGAACACACCAGAAACGTAATCACAAACACCTTCTGCCACAAGGGCCCCCGTTAAAACCCTGGGCACAGCGACAGCACTGAAGCTCTTTGTGGCTAAGGGTCATTATTAAATCTACGTGCGTTTCTACCTTCAAGCTTTCTTCCTCCTGTCTTAATCCTCACTGGCATTCCAGAGCTTGCCCTTGTTCCGTTTCCCTCAAAAACCTTTTCACAGGGTACCCGCCCTGCTCCAGACACTGTCCTGAGCCCTGGCACCCAGAGGGGGATGAAAGAGGACCAGCTCCCTGTCCTGGGGGAGCAAAGGTCCAGAACTCCTGCAAACAAGTAGCCCTTGGCATGTGTCAGAGGTTCACGGGGACACAGGGATGGATTTGGGCATTGGTGATAGAAGAGAAGACAGTGGCACTGATCCCAGGAGTTTGAAGAGGTGGAACTTGCCCAGATGAGAAGGTGGGGAGGGGGTCCCAAGTTGAGGGAGCAGCAGGAGCATGGCCTGGAGTGGTCCAGAGAAGTGAGGCTGGCTTAGTGAAAACAGACAGGGAGGCAGTGGGGGGAACAGGAGATGTGACAGGAAGAGTACTCCAGGCCCAGCAGTAATCGACGATCTCAGTTCTGATCTTCATCTGTGTGTTGTGATTTTCATCTAAGTGCTGTCTTCCTACAGTTTCATGATTCTTTCTTTCTGTAATCTGGCTGGGACATCACCCTAGAACCAGGGCACACCTGCTCTGCTGGGCCTGGGAGTGAGGGTTGGGGGGAGGAGTGGGGTCAGGTCTCTCTGTCTCCCTTGTTACTTCCCCACACACCTGACCCTCACAAACAAAGATGCTGGCCCCTTGACATGGGCCAGACTTGGCTCTGTCTGGCTGCTGCAGACTCAAGGGCAGCAAGTACAGTGAGCTCCCAGGCCAGGTTGTCACTAAAGCAGGAGCTGGTCCTACATTCCTAAGCCCACAGCATGGCTCACAAGGAATTGTTTTCCAGCACAGCTCAAGCTGTTTGGCTGGCCACAGATTCTGTGGGGATGGTTGGGCCCAGAGGATGGCAGGTTCCATCCTGGTATTCCACACAAGGTCAGGGGCCTCACTTGCTTCTGTTCTGGCCTTCCACTTCGTCACCAAGTAAGGGGTCAGGTTTGGGTCTCTGGGCATGCACTTGGAGTCCTGAGAGCCTGAGCCAGCACAGTGAACTCTGCTGGACAGACAGAGGGTGAGGTACTTAGCCCTAAAGCCCCTTACACAGAGGTCAAAAAAATGTGTGTCGAATAAAAGAATAATTGAATGAGAAATGCCACAAAGAAAGAGAAATATAGGGGATCCTGGGTTGCTCAGTTGGTTAAACATCTGACTTCGGCTTAGGTCATAATCTTAGGGTCCTGGGATTGAGCCCTGCATTGGGCTCTCTGCTCAGCAGAGAGTCTGGTTCTTCCCCTCCCTTCATGCTCATTCTCTCTGTCTTTCTATCAAATAAATAAAATCTTTAAAAAAAAAAAAAAAGAGAGAGAGAGAGAGAAATATAGAACTTTCCAGGACTAAGAGGGGTGGGGGGTAGGGGAAGTTGGGAGAGACAATGGTAAAAATGCAGGGGGTATTTTTCCCCCTAGGATCTACTCCAATCCCCAATCCCAGATGTGAGCTCCAGGTTCAGTTGTCATGTCTCCTTACTCTCCTCTGATGTATAACAGTTTCCCCATCTTTCCTCATTTTCGGTGACCTTGACAATTGCAAAGGTCAAGTAATCTGCAGATTGTCCCTCACTTCGGGTTTGTCTGGTGTTTTCTCATAATGAGACTGGGCTTAAGGGTTTGGGGGAAGAACAGCACAGAGGGGAAGTACTTTTTTCCTTGCACCATAGCCAAAGTTATATGATGCAACACAACTTATCCCTTGAGATGAATCCCGTGATTCACCTGCTTAAGATGGTGTCTGCCAGCATTCCTCACCACAGAGCTACTGTTCTTTCCTTTCCATGCTTTATTCTAAGTCCCTTCTGCACTGAAGGTGAGGGGAGCCAAGCTCCATCCAGGAAGGAGAAGTATCTACATATATCATGCACAATTTTTCTAACTATGGCAACACACTGATAACAATTCTTTAGTTCCTGGGTAATGTTGGGATAGTTGGGGGTGAAAACAGTGGCCCAACAGCAAATGACTGGAACAGTTGTCTAAACCCTAGAATTTTAAAACTCCTCTCCAAATATGTTATCAACTGCTCATTCCTTTTCAGAAACTGATCTCTTAGCCAAAAACGTCATCATTAAACCTGTTCCATCACCCGACCCCCGAAGTCTGAAAAATGGAAAACCATATATTTAAAAACAAACAAAATTTTAAAAGGGCAACCACCAATCATTTGCCTTGAGCCAGACACTCCCCATACATCACTGCTCACCTCTCCTATGTCTGCCCCTGAGGTACCATTACCCTGTTTATAGAGAGACTGAGTAACTTGCCTGGAGCCCCACAACCCTCATGCATGTGCCCACCCATATTCCCACCCCACACACTTCTTCTGTCTTTCCTCTGTGGCACATTCTGACTTTTCCAGCTTAGAAAGCTCAAGAAGCGAATCTCCCTGGATGGCTGAACTTTTATAAATCAAAACCAGAACAAAACAAAACACTCTCTAATGTAGAAATGAACCAAAAAAGGGACAATCTATTCACAGTTGTGGCTAAGATCATATTAATGTCTTCTCTATCTGTAACATCCAAAGTAATGTTCCTGCCCCCTCTCCCAACTACAGGCCTCAGAGCATTGCACAGTTGAAAAGAGTAAGATGGTTGAAAAAGCAAAAGATGCAGAGACTTACCTTGATGATGCTCAGTGGCTTGTCACCATAGCTTTTTCAATCCCAGCGCCCTTGTGATGCAGCAGCCTTCTAGCTGTAACCAGCAACTCTTGATACAATCCCAAAGAAAAAGCCCATCCCTGTTGTCTCAATCGGTTCACGTTGCTCGTGGCTTCCTGCTGGTGGCAAGCACCAGGCAGGGGTGGCAGGCTCACCGGTCTGTGGTCAGAGCCTCACCAGCTTCCCCCAAGGAGCCCCGCCCCTCTCACAGAGCACTTTGAAGGCTTCTGTGGGTTTGCTGGGTCCAGTGGGCACCGCTGACCCAGAAAAACCTGTGAGGAAGGACCATAAGCAGCTGGTCTTTCTCAAGCCCTGGGCCACTGTTCCAATGACCCTCTGCCACTAGAATGTTTTCTCATGGGGTTTTGGTTTAATAACATGGGAGGTGTTTTTCTGCACCAAACTTGGCAGTTAGTAAACCTCCAAGCTAACTCTACAAGGTATTTCACTCTGCTTTGCAGCATTTATCTGCTAGACAAGAAAGAGCTTGGTCTCTGCAGCCTTGTGCCATCTGTGTAAGCCTGGGCAGCCCTTCTCTCAGCCTTGTTGGTTTTGTTTTGTCTTCCAAATAGTGCTGATAATACCTAGTCCAGAGATACTATGGGCACAAATGATAAAGTGGCTGTGAGTGATGAGCACAGAATTGGTTCCCAATAAACACTAACTCTCATTTTTTTAAAAATAGGACTCCAACCAGTCGTTGATTCTGATGGCAGAGCCTCTTCAATTGTGCTACTTCACTTGGCTCTGAAAACTCAGGAGAGCAGAGAATGATGGAGGTGGTGTGGGAAGGACCCTATTATCTGGAGTGGTGAGGTGCTGTCCTCTAGTACACCAGCTGAGGGACCAATAGGACCTCGAAGGTTGCTGAGATAACCTCAGGAGATTTGTGGGTCCAGCCACACATGCTAAGCCACTGCTCACCTATTTTCTGATACAGGGATGAAAGGGAGCCCATGGGCATGCTCCTCTCCTGCCTTTACATCTGGGAACCTTGGTAGTGATAGGATTGAGACAGGCTTGCTTCTACTGCTGGCCTGGGGCCACAGTCCAGAATCTCAGTTTCCTTATGGATTTTAGAACCAAGACAGTAATTTGCTGTGAACTTTTGGTAAGAAAGGGCTTTTTGACAGATTTCATAGTAATAGCAACAAAGAGTTTTTGGATTCTAAGCCCTCTTGAAAACAATCCATCTGATTTCCGCAAAAGGTTTTTGTGACAATAAATTGATTAATGCATAAAAAATATGTATTACAGTGTTAAGTACATAATAAACTCCAAATAACTGGTAGCTGATATGACTGCACCTAATCTAAGTCCCAAATTTGATCCTTAACACTGCTTTTTCTTATTTTTTCCTTGGTAATGAAGAGCCCAGAACAATGACCCAAACCAACTGTGCTCAGTGAACATAGCTCCTATTAATTTATTATTATATTCATCTCCTGACACCTAAGAGTTGGATCTAAACATTAAACACAAGTTAAAGAATCTCAAACTCCTTAAACTTTTTATTTAAAAATTGCTGACTTGAATTGCGATTATTTAGCCTTACTATTTTTTTGTTTTAGGTTTTATTTATTTATTCACGCAGAGATAGAGAGAGAGAGAGAGGCAGAGATACAGGCAGAGGGAGAAGCAGGCTCCATGCCAGGAGCCTGATGCAGGACTCGATCCCAGGACTCCAGGATCACGCCCTGGGCCACAGGCAGGCACCAAACTGCAGAGCCACCCAGGGATCCCCTAGCCTTACTATTTCAATTCAATTAACACAATAAACTTTTTTGAGCATTTGCTCTGTGGTAAGGACACGTCAGATGCTCAGGGTAGAGATATAAATGAGCATTACCCTCCTTTGAGGGAATCAGCCTAGGGAGCCTGGGAAGGGTGTCTGGTAGACTCACATTATAATGGGATGTGGGAAGTGTGGCCGTAGGAACCCAACAAGGCACAGTATTAGAACAGAGGCAGGAGCAATAGGAATATCAGGGATTATTGGGGGAAGTTACCAAGCAGATGGCTTTGAACATGACTTGTGACTAAGAATCCTTCAAACTCTCAGAGGCAGATACGTATGTTGAGTCTTACTGAACAAGGATGTAGTGATGCTGCCTGAGTTATGTCCCATTATGCCTACTTAAATAAATGACTAGACAAGTGACTTTTGGACAAATTTTATGTACTTGCACCTGATGATATTGAGAGTATAGTGGGGAGCAGGAAATCTACCTCCCGAAGGAGAAAATCTATTTTCCTCTGACTCTGGCTTATCTATTCAAGATTAGAACACAAGAAGATGTGAGTGTTTGCAGGAAGGGGAAGGTAAGCTGGACTTTGTGTGGTCTGGAAAAAAATGTCACCTTTCTATCCACCTCCAGTAGTCAGGGGTCGGAAAAAAAAACAAAAATGGATTCTAGCAGCCACTCAGAAAAGAACGAGGAAATGACCTTGCTCTTGGGTTTCACATGTCTGAGCAGAAGTGAAAGTTAATTTCAGCCATTTTCACCCTCACGGAGTCATAGAATCCATGAGAAAGGCAGAAAGGAGGTGGGGGCAGGACCCAGGGGAGAAGATAGGAAGCAGTGAAACGTGTTAGGTAAGGCTAGGAGTATCCTTTTTAGATATGTTTGTTAGAGAACCTCAGAGAAGGCTCTTAATAGCTGCACTGAGATTGGACTCTGAAACCCCCAGTTTAGTGTTCAGCCTCATTGGCTCCCCTACTTATTTTTGCACTTTTGAGGTGACTTATGCAAAATTTGGAGCTCTGCTTCCATGTATCTACAACAACCTCCTGACACCAGTACCTTTCTGATCAAAATCAAAACCTGTGGTCAATAAAATATTTGAGTAGGAGAAACATTAAAATACTCCAGTCAAAAATTCACTACAGGAATAGTGGAGTGAGAAGCTGGGCAATCTCCCTTTGAAGAAAAGAAGTATAAAACTAGACCAAGATGTCAAAACCAACCATTTCAGGACACTGGAAAATGACCAAAGGCAGACAACAAATTAAGAAGTATTTAATCTTAAAAAACTGCTACTGCATTAGAAGGACCATGAGTCTATGGTCTTCTTGCTTACTGGTTCTACCCCCCATCTCTCAACCCTTAGCTTGAGTGATGAGAATCACAGATTTTCCAGTGGGAATGAATGGTGGGCTTGGTTTGAGGGCTGTTAGTTAGTGAAAAACAGTAACCTTACCATCTAGTGGTGACAGATATGGTCTATGATGAGGAGATGAAAATCTGATTTTATGGGTTAAAGGTCATGGAATCAGTTCTAAACAGGAAGTGAGAACCTGAAGTTTTACTTGCTTGAGGTTATAGCCTCTGTTCAGAGTTGGCAGTAAATCACCCAGAAATGTAATGGGGGGAAATCCTGGAAGTAAGAGAGCCATGATATGGTTGAGCTAATAAACACCCCCTACCTCTTTGGCAAAGTGCTATAATGTACATGAGTTGGGGAGAACTGAGAGAGTGAAGCAAAAAGAGAAAACCAAGGGAAACCTAAGGGCTTGCTGTAGATTTGATTTGAATTTGTTCCTCCAACCACACACACAGCTCAGGCAGCTGAAGGTGGAAGGTTACTTATTCAAGGTGACTGAGCATAAGTTCTGTCCAAATAATTGCCTGACTATTAAACAGTGCAGAAACAGGGGTTATCCTTAGAAAGCTAGACTAAAAAGCAAAATAGAATACTCAAAAATAAGAACTGCACAGTGATATCAGTGGCTGCACACCATGGAGGAAAACAACTTCACAATCTAGGTGCAGGTAAGTTGGTTAAAAAAAAAAATCAACAACTTTCAGGAAAATAAAACAGAATTCAGAGTCATGATAGTGTCCAATTTTCAACTAAAAACTATCATACATGCAAAGGAACAGGAAAAAAAGTCACTAGATTCTGATTCCAAATGGGCCCAGATGTATTTAGCAGACAGACTTCAAAGCAAATATTATAGTTATGTTCAGGGAGTTAAAGGACAATATGCTCAAAGAATGAAAGGAGTTTATGTTAATGAACCAAGAAGAACAGAATCTCAACAGAGAAATGGAAATTCTTACAAAAGAATCAAATGGATTTTCTAGAGCCGAAAACTACAAAACTAACATTGAAAATTCACTAGATAGGTTCAACAGCAGATCTGAGATGGCAGAAGAAAGAAGCTATGAATTTGAAGATAGAGCAATAAATAGTAATCCAATCCAAAGAAGGATAGCACCGCCCCCCCCAAAAAAAGGTTAAGAAAAATGATCATAGCTTTAGAGATGTGCCAGACAATGTAAATGGTTCAAATATAAATATAATAGAGCCCCCAAAGGAGAGGAAAAAGGAAAGGCTGAAAAATAATTTGAAGAAAACATAGTTGAAAATTCTCCACCATTAGTAAATAACACTAGCTTAAAGAGTCAATGCTATCATCTGAGTGTTTATGTCTCCCCAAAATTCATATGGTGAAACCTAATTCCTGGAGTGAAGGTATTAAGAGATAGAGTCTTTGGTAGGTGATTAGGTCATGCGAGTGGAGCCTCATGTGGGTTGTATAGAATCAAATTCTCTCAGTAGTATTTATTTGGAAAAGAATGAAAATTAGTGCCCAAGAATGAAACAGGCCCAAAAGAGCCCTCCCCTCCCTTTCACCATGTGAGGTTACAGTGAAAACATAACCACCTATGAAGTGGACCCTCACTAGACACCAAATCTGCTGGCACCTTAATCCTGTACTTTGCAGCCCCTAGAACAGTGGGAAATAAGTATATGTTGTTATAAGCCACATAGTCTATGTAACATAAATACAAAGAGATCCACATCTAGACATCATGGTCAAAATACAGAAAACCAAAGAAAAGAGATAATTTGCAAACAGCAAGAGGAAAAATAATGCATCACATTATATGGTAACAATTCAACTCAAGATTGACTTTTAATTGGGAATAATAGAGGCTGAAGGGCAGTGAAATGCATATTTAAAATGCTAAAAGAAAAAAGTACTGAAGAATTATCACCTAGGAATTTACTATCCAATAAAATTATCTTAAAAATGGAAGCAAAGAGGTGTGTTTCTCAGTTGGTTAAACATCTGCCTTTGGCTCAGGTAAATGATCCTAGGGTCTTGGGATCAAGCCCTGTGTTGGGGGGGGGGGGTCCATGCTCAGCGGGGAGTCTGCTTCTCCCGCTCCCTCTGTTTGCTGCTTCCTCTGCTTGTGCTCTCTCTCTCTCTCTCCATCAAATAAATAAATAAAATCTTTTAAAAAAATAAGAGTGAAATGAATCCTTTTACAGATAAAGAAAAGTGAGAGAAATTGTTTTTATCTGATTTAAACTACAAAAAGAAAGAAAGAAAGAAAGAAAGAAAGAAAGAAAGAAAGAAAGAAAGAAAGAAAGAAAAAAGAAAAGAAAAGAAAGAAAGAGAGAGAGAAAGTAAGAAAAAAGAAATCCTTCTAGCTGAAAGAAAATAGCACCAGGTGGTAACCAGTTCACAAAAGGGAATGAAAATTGCTGGAAATGGCAAGCATGAAGGTAAATAATGTAAATACATTTTTTTCTTCTCTTAACTTTTAAAAACACAGAGGATTGTTCAAAGCAAAAATTACAACATCACACTGAGGGTTTATAGCACACATAAACATATATGACAATAATAACATGGAGGAAGGATGAGAAATGGAGCTATACTAGAGCAAAGTTTCTTTTTTCACCAAAAAAAAAAAAAATCAGTTTTCATTTGAAGTCAATTGTGATAAATTGAAGATGCAAAGAGGTGATCTTACTAAGTGAGCATAGTAGGAGGTCCCTAGTGCTTGTCTCTCTCTTAAAAACAAAAACAAAAACAAAAACAAAACACAACACAACAAAAGTACAAATAAAGAACTACAAAAAAAAATGAAAATAGCACTGAGAGAGCTCTGGAATACAATGAAGAACTTGCAGCAATGCAATGGAGCACAAAACCAAGAATGGCTGCGTAGAAAAGCATGGAAAGTATCTTATCTGGACCACCTTATGCCCCTGATATAACTTGGTATCAAAAGACATTCCCTCAGCATGACTTCCTCATATGTGGAAAAAGGACATCAAGAGGATCTCAGCAGACCTTACCAATGCTACAGGCACCCAAATGCTTTTACCACCAAAGACTCCCACAGTATTTATTGTTGCTGACTTCAGATGATGAAGCTACCTGGAGTTGATGCTGCTGTGCCCCCTACCCAAAGAAGAAGCCACTGCTATGCCCTCTCCCTGACCCCAAAGAACCACTGCTGTGCTCCCTGCCCTAAGAAGGAGCTGCTGTATCCCCGAGGGCTGGGGCTGCCATGCCCCCCACCCCCCCACCCCCCTGCCCAACAATTGCATGCATGCCTCATACCTTAGCTCAGCAACTGCTCTGTGTACAGTCATGCTTCAGACAATGGCATGACCACCACAACTGCACCTGTGTTGTAGATTCTAGAGCCATGGTCACTTGACATTTGCCTACATCTTAGACAGCAGTGCTCCTGCTGCACTGAGCATGTCTGAACCCCTGACTCTGGAGCTACAGATGCCTTACACATGATCATGCACCAGACCTGGTACTATGACCACTTCACTGCACTCAGATATTGGTGCTACCACCATAGTGAACATGACTGCATATAAACCCAGCACCAAGAAAGATCTTCTTGTCCACAACATTCCCCTGTAGAGAATAAAGGGAACAGGAGAATCCCAAAAACCTTTGCCAACAGAGACCCCAACACACAAGGACCCATCACTGTCACTGGGAAGACCTGAAGCCTTGGGAACCTCCGCAGTCTTTGCTGATGCTGACCTCAGCTGCTGGAGCTGAAACAGAGGATACACCACTGTGCCTTCCCTAGTTCTAAAGCTAAAACCATATTCTGCACCCAGAGCTGGAGACGCAGCATCTCACCCATGCAGTGCCCTAGAATCCAGCCACAGATGAAGCTCTTTCCCCACCAAAGCCAGTTTGGAAAGTCTGGAAGAGGTCTTCCTTAAATGTGCAGACATCAACACAAGGCTATAATGAAAATGAACTATCAAGGAAACATGCCACTACAAAAGGAACACAAAAATGTCTTGATAACTGATCTCAGAGAAATGGAAATCTATAAATCTTTGATAACGAAATAATTTTTTTTTAAGGAAGCTTAGAAAGCCATAAGAGAATACAGATAGATAACTCAGTAAAATCAGGAAAACAATACATAAATACAATGAGAAGTTTAACAAAGAGATAGAAGTCATTTAAAAGAACTGAACAGCTGAAGAATGTAATTAATAAAATGAAAAATGCAATAGACAGCTTCAACAGCAGACTTGACCAAGTAGAATAATCTGCAAACTCAAAGACTCAACAATTTTCAATTATCTAGTTAGAGAAGAAAAAGGAATGAGAAAACATGAAGAAGCTTACACGATTTATGGAAACTAGCAAATGAATCAGTTTATGCATAATGGGGTTTCTAGAAAAAGGAGAGAGAGAACTTATTTTAAAAAATAATGACTGAAAAATTCTCAAATCTTGGGAGGAAAAGAGATCCAAATTCGTGAGGCTCAAAGTCCCTAAATAGGATTAGCCTAAAAAGGACTACATCAAGACATAGTATGATCAAATTGGCAAAAGTCAAGGGCAAAGAGAACTTTGAAAGCAGCAAGAGAAGAGAGACTCATCTAAGGAAAACCCCATAAGACTATCAGTGGATTTCTCAGCAGAAACCTTGCATTTCCATAACTCTGGAATAGTCTTTCTTTACTCCAGAAAGACTGAAATAATACATTTAAAGTATTGAAAGAAAAATCTACAAACCAGGAATACTATAACCAGCAAAATAATCCATTAAAAATGAAGGAGAGTTAAATGTTCCCAGACAAACAAAAACTAATAGAGTTGATCAGCACTACACATGACTTGCAGGAATGCTTTAACTCTTCAGATTGAAAAAAAAAAAAAAAAAAAAGCTAAACAGGATTGCATCAAATGGAAAAAGCTTCTGCACGGCAAAGGACAAAATCAATGAAATGAAAAGACAACCTAAGAAATGGATGAAAATATTCGCAAACCATGTCTGATAAGGGAATAATATCCAAAGTATATATGGAACTCACAACTCAGTAACAAAACAAGAAAACAACAACAACAAAAAAAAAACAAATGGACAAAAGATCTGAATAGACATTTCTCAAAGGAAGACATACAAATGGACAACAGGTACATGAAAATGTGCTCAACTTCACCAGTCATCAAGAAAATGCAAATCAAAACCCCAATGAAGTATTACTTCACATCTATTAAAATGATTATTATCAGAGAGACTAAAGATAACAAGTTGGCAAGTATGTGGTGAAAAAGGAATCTTTTAAAAAATATTTATTTATTTATTTACTTTTTAAAGAGTGAGTAGAGGGCCAGAGGAAGAGAGAGAGAGAGAGAGAATCCTCAAGCAGACTCCCCACTAAATAGTCCCAGAACCCTGAGATCATGCTCTGAGCCAAAACTATGGTTGGCTGTTCAACTGACTGAACCACAGGCACCACAAAAAAGGAATCTTTGTACACTGTTGGTGAGACAGTAAATCGATACAGGCATTATGTAAAATAGTGTGGAGATTCCTCAAGGAATAAAAAAAATTAAATTACATTATGATCCCACTTCTGGACATATATCTAAAGTAAATGAAATCAGCATCTCAAAGAGATTTTCACTCCTATGTAGATTTCAGCATTATTCAAAATAGATAGGATATGGAAACAATATAAGTGTTTGCTGAATCGATGAATGGATGAAGTTTTTACATATATATGTGTATATATATATATATATACACACACACACACACTCATATATATATAATAGTCTTTAAAAAGAAGGAAATCTTACCATTTATGACAACATGGTAAGAAAGAAAAGAAAGAAGAAAGAAAGAAGAAAGAAAGAAAGAAAGAAAGAAAGAAAGAAAGAAAGGAAGAAAGAAAGAAAAATAAAGGAAAAAAGCTGATGGAGAAAGTAAAGAGGAATTAAAAAGGTGTACCCAAATACAAAATTAGGCAATAAAGGATGAATACAGGAACAAAATAGAGATGAGACATATAGAAAACAAATAGTAAAGTCATAGATCTAAATATAAACAATTACATCAAATATGAATGGATTAAACACTCTAATCAAAAGGCAAAAATTGTCTCAGACTGAAAAACAAAAAGCAAGATCCAAACTCATTCCGAGTACAAAATATGCACTTTAAATTCAGACCAATTTAAGGGCTCCTGAGTGGCTCAGTGGGTTGAGCAACCAACTCTTGATTTCAGCTCAAGTCATTACCTCAGGCTTGTGAGATCAAGCCTCACATCAGGCTCCTCACCCAGAGTAGAATCTGACCAAGATTCTCTCCTTCTCCCTCTGCATCTCCTCCTCTCTCTCTTTCTCTCTCAGATAAATAAATAAAATCCTTAAAAATAAAATAAATAAATTCAGACCAACATTAAAGCTAGACCAACAAATAAAGTAAAAGAAAAACCTATATGATGTTAACAATAAATATAACTAGAGTGTCTCTATTAATATTAGACAAAATAGACTTTAAGATGAGCTATCACTGAAAGAGAGGCTTATTTCAAGTAACAAAAGGTCGATAAAGCTAGAAAATGTAAAAAATTATAAAAGTGTATGCACTTAACAACGAAATCCTTGAAGCATATGAAGTTAAAACTTTAGGGACACCTGGGTAACTCAGTCAATTAAGCAGCTGACTCTTTATTTCTGCTCAGGTCATGATCTCAGGGTCCTGGGATTAAGCCCTGCATCAGGCTCCATGCTTAGTTGGGAGTTCTGCTTGAAGATTCTCTCTCTCTCCCCTTACCCCTCCCGCACTTGCACATGTGTATACGCACATTCTCTCACTCTCTCTTTCTCTCAAATAAATAATTTTTAAAAATGTAGTTTATAATCCAAAAATTATAGTTGAAGATTTTGATAGTCTTCTTTCAGGAATTGGTAGATAAGTAGAAAGAAAACTTGTAAGTTGAAAGATCTGAGAAATACTATCAATTAACTCAACTTAACTGACATATAAACACTCCACCCAGGGACATCAGAATATCCATTCTTCTCCAGTCTGCATGGGACATTTACCAGCATAAACCCCGTTCTAGGCCTAAAAGAAGCCCCAACGATTGCGAAAAGAATGAAATTATACACGCACATTCTCCAACCACATTATTGATATTATATTAGAAATCAATAATAAAAATAAATCTGGTAAATCTCCAAAGATGTGGAAAATGAACAATACATTTCTAAATAACCTCAAAAAAGAGAAATCAGAGGGGAAATTAGGAAATATCTTGACCTGAATCAAAAATTTAAAAAGTACATCAAATTTTATGGCAGCAGCAAAAATAGTATTTATAGGGAAATTTATAGTTTTAAATGTCAATGTTAGAAAAGAATAAAAGAAATATCTAAATTCAATGGGAAAAAAAGAGCAAATCCAATCTGATGTAAGTAGAAGAAAGAAAATAATAAAGATCAAAGTAGGAGCCAAAGAAATGGAGGGCAAACAAAGTAACAAAAAGAAAATCAATGAAGCCAAATGATAGTTTTGATAATCCTTTAGACCAATCAATAAAAGAGAAGACCCCATTTTCAACACAGAATCTCCAGAAGATTCAGGAATTTAAAATGAGGGTAAATGGATGCTAAAAACAGAACAATTGATGAAAGTTTACTTAAAAATCGGTTAGGCTCCACCCCCTTGCTTTTTTGTCTCCTACTCAGCACGCATTGGTATTTGCCCCTTTTCATCCTAGCAGAAGCCTAAAGGTTTATTCTCAGTCAAGTTACAACAGAGGGACCCTGTACTGGGAGATTCCAGGCACAACTGAAGATACAGCTATATACTGATCTCAGAGGGAGTGAGTGAAAATTTGTTTAATAAAGATTGAGAACTGCCAACTTCAGCTCTCTTCCCAACTCTACGTCCAAAGCACAGGCATCAAGGCCTGTGCTTCCAAGCTGGAGAATAGAAAGTTCTTTGGGCGCTCTGACCAGCCCCGAGTCTAAAGAGTTTCCAGGGAAACAGCTCATGCCATATCACTCTCTAAGTGGAACAAGTTGACAGTCCCCACCCATGGGCTCAGAGTTTCCAAAAAGATTTTTGAGTACATTACTCTGAAATATGAGCAACTAGTCAAGAATAAGTATTTGAAAAAAAGCCTCTACTACATCAGATAGAGACAAAACAAACAGGAGGTGGGGAAAAACAAATTGGAGGAAACAGAAACCCTTACAGGAAAGGACAACTTCAAAAAGACTTTGACTGATATTCTTAGAGAGTTAGCTAATAATATTGAACCATGATATAAGAAAAACAGGATGTTTAAAAAAGAAGAAATAGAGGCTTTATTTTTTTTTTAGAGATTTTATTTATTTATTCATGAGAGACACACAGAGAGAGGCAGAGACATAGGCAGAGGGAGAAGCAGGTTCCATGCAGGGAGCCTGATGTAGGACTCGATCCCCCAGGATCACGCCCTGCGATGAAGGCAGATGCTCAACCCCTGAGCCACCCAGGCATCCCAGAAATAGAGACTTTAAAAATAAAAAGAGTCTTAGGGATCAGCAAAGAAATGGAAGGGCTGAAAGATAAAGCTGAAGAAATCTCAAAGAAATAGAGAAAAAGAAAGGAGATAGAGAAAAGAAATGAAAATTAACCATCAAGAAGGTCCAACTTTTAAATTAACAAGAACAAAAACCTCACAAAGATAAAAAAAAATAAAACAGAAAGGAAGAAATTATTCAAGAACTAGTTTAAATGTCTGAGTTGAAAGATGCACGTTTCCAGATTGGAGAGACTCGTTGAAGGGTCAGCACAATGGGTCAAGATTAACCAAGGCCTGCAGCATAAAATATCAGATCAATGAAGTAAAAGGAATATCTACACATCTCCAGGGAGGAAACCAGTGAACAGAGGACCAATGGCCAGAATAGCTTCAGACTCCTCAAAGGAATGCCAGAAGCTAAGAAGTAATACAATAATGTCTTCAAAATTTTAAGGGAAGTTATTTCCAACTTAGAATTCTGTCTTAAGCCAAACTATTAATTAGGGTGAGAGCAGAATAAGGTCAATTTGGGGGCATGCAACATCTTAAAACATTGATTCTCAGGAGAGGTACAGCTGTGAAGCATGCTTAGAAAGCAACCCATATACTTCGGAGCAGGTCAGAGGCCTCTAGAGGATTTCTTTGGTGAGGTGATATTACCACATTGCCTGTTGTATTTCAATGTGTTGAGAAGAGATTTACACAACTACGGACAACTAGTTTGGGGGTTTGGGGGGTTGTTGAATTAGTGATAAACACATAGATAATGAAGCAAATGCAAAATCAAGTCAATTATATCCAGGGAAAATTTAATATTGTGTTTGAAAAAAATAAGCATAGTATACTGTATCTTTCAGCTGTAGTAGATTTTATAATCAGCATACAATGAATTATCTAATAAAAATTATTATATAGCTAGACAGGAAAGATAAGCAGGGTGTCTCTGAGATACTGAAAAAGAGCTAAATTTATTTCATAGTAAGAAGTAAAAAGATCTTGTCTAAAACTGAAAGATCAAGAAATAGCAATCCAAGCATGCTATTTGGTGAAATGGAAGTAAATGTCACAAGTATCAGTTGGAAATGTTAAGACTCTGGGAAGCAGAAAATGGCAGGCAGTTGGCAGAGGCAAAGAAAGCCCTTTGTTTTCATAGCAAGTCTCTTTGAGTCTTTAAAACACATACATGTATGGCCTTGATAGACACTAAAATGAGATCTTTTTAAAAGAAGAAAAATCGAGAGAGAGAACAGGATGACCTAGGATATGGGGAGGAAATGTTCTCTGCCCATAGGTGCAATAGTGCCCAGACACAAAGGGAGACTCTGGGACTGTGGCGCTGAGAAAAATCTGAGTGCTGGATGAAGAGGTAGCAAGGAAAGGTGGTTTATTTGTTTGTTTGTTTTAAGATTTATTTATTTGAGATAGAGTGTGCACAAGTGCTTGCACAAGCCGGGGAAGGAGCAGAGGGGGAAGGAGAGAAATCCTCAAGTAGACTCCCCACTGAGCTCAGGCTCCATTCCAGGACCCTGAGATCTTGACCTGAGCGGAAATCAAGAGTCCTAAGATCAACAGACCAAACCATCTGGATGCCTCATAAATGTGTTTTTTAGCAGCCATCCTGAAGTTGACCATATTGGTGGTCTTGTCCCTTATCCTTGGGTATACCAACAGGAAATGGACTTGTTTTTTCAGAAATAGCTCAGTTCAAAACTGGAGAGGGAACAGGGCTTGTCATAAATATCATAACCCCTGGGCCTTAGAGGAGTTACCTACAAACAGGGTCAGGAGAGCACAGAGCAGTATTTTCCAATTTTTTTTTTTTTTACTGTGACCCAGAGTTTACATTACAACTCATAAATGTGAATAACTAAATGCAAAGTTTCACCAAGAAATACTTCTCCTTATTTTTTTATATTTTCTGTTCTATTTTATACTATTGTATTCTATTTTTATCTCTTTTCTTCTGTGTGCTTTATTCTTTGTTCTATTTCAGTTTTTTATATTGTTTTTTTTTTTTTTAAGATTTTATTTTATTTTATTCATGAGAGACTCACACACAGAGAGAGAGAGAGGCAGAGACACAGGCAGAGAGAGAAGCAGACACCGTGCAGAGAGCCTGACATGGGACTCAATCCCGGATCTCCAGGATCAGGCCCTGGGCTGAAGGCGGCGCTAAACCGCTGAGCCACCCGGGCTGCCCTATTTCAGTTTTTTAAATGCTGGTTTTGACATACTAAATTGATTTCTACTACCATTCAGTCATCAAGCTCCATGGAGCCAAAACCACTGGCATAAAGAACCTTGACTTTTGGGAGCCTAGGAAGCAAGTGGGTCCAGAGTGAAGAGCACACGCTTTACCATTGCACAGGTTGAAGGTGAAATCCCACCTTTATAAAATCCCCAGCTGTGAGAATCTATTGTGTCACCTAACTGCCCCCAATATCAACTTTGCCAACTCTAAAACTAAAATAACAAAACCCAACCCTGAGGGTTCTTGAGCAGCAGATATGCAAAGTGCCCAGCCCTCAAAAAGCACTCAGAAAATGTTCATTAGCTTTTCTTTTAAAACGATGGCACAATACCCCAAGAATGTGGGTCCTTATAAGTGAGTCCTCACTAAAATAGCTTAGTGGTTAAGACCTTGGAGTCTGAAGTAAGACTACCTGAGTCAAACCATAGATATTTAACAGCCCCAAGAACCTGGGAAGTGTTTAACCTAGCTGGGGTTAGTTTATTTGCCTTAAAATTGTGTCAGTAATAATACCTTAGGGTCTCTTAGGGTTTTGTGAGGATTCAATGAGCTGATATATACAAAGCACTTAGAATGATTTTTTTTTGTTAAGATTTTATTTATTTATTCATGAGAGACAGAGAGAGAGGCAGAGACACAGGCAGAGGAAGACTCCCTCCATGCAGGAAGCCTGACATGGGACTCGATCCTGGATCTCCAGGATCATGCCCTGGGCTGAAGGCAAGCGCTAAACTGCTGAGCCACCTGGGCTGCCCACTTAGAATGATTTCTGACATATAAATGCTGTATAGACACTTACCACCATCTCTGTAATGACACATGAATACTGTGTAGACATTTATCATTGCCATGGGAGCAACACTTGAAGGTTGTGTAGAAGTTGACCATCATCACTGTAATTGTGTTGGCTGGACTCAGGAAACAAGTGACAGTGAGAAAAGAGCCAAGTTTCCCCAGGGAGGACAGGGAGCACTAAACATTTGGCACGTCCATATTGGCACAGCTGCACCGATGGTTTGCAGCCAAACTCTACATTGACTTGTTGCTGTTAAATCTTTTAAAAGCACTGCTCTTGTACCTATTTGCTTAGAAGGCCTCTTCACACCTTTGGACTGTCCCTCCCTGCTTCAGAGGAGAGAGGTAAACATGAGGTAGAATCCAGCTTAGAGTAATATGCAAAAACAAGGATGGGCAGAGCCTTGATATGGTTGTTTAGGGCTGTCTGAGCACTCAGAATGTCCTAGGATCTGAACTATAGTATGGATTTGGGCAGCTGGCCTACTCAGGCATCAGAACCAGGCAAGAAATGAGTGGCAGGTGTTGAGTATATACAAGACATTCATCAAAGATGTCTGCAAAGATGTCTGCGAGGGAGAACTGAGAAGAGTTTGGAGCAAAGTTTGCACTTGCACATTTCTCATACCCAAATGACAGAGGTGAGGACTCCCGTCATTGCCTGACTACCAGGAGCGGGCAGCTGAGAGAGTTAGCGAATGTCATAAGATCTGTGGTTGCCTATAATATCCATTCCTTTTCCCCCTTTTCATGAAACTCAGCTTTTTATTCGGGGAACCTCTCCTCTCCTTTTCAAGTCCAAGTGATTTGAGGAAATCTGGCCCCAAACTACCTAGGTACTGATCAGCATATTCCATCTCTGAGACCATAGCCATTGGTTAAGTGGTGAAAATTGTTCAAAGTGGATCTAACCAGGGTGAATAACAGAACTCTCATCTGGAATTATAAGATAGGAGGGCTTGATTTGAACGTCCTACTTTCTCTAAATACCCCTCTCTCTGCAATGTGGTCTGGGAACCCATGGTACCTATCCTAGGATCATAGAGGAGCAGGATTAGGGAAAGCCAACATTGCAGGTGAAAGAATAGAAAAATGTAAAGGAACCAGTCCTTTGCAATGTTGTTGTTTTGCTGGATTAAACCAAGCCTGAAGTCTGTCCTACTTCTAGACTCTCCAGTTTTATGAGATTGTAAATTCCCTCCAGTTGCGTTTTCAATTATTTCCAGCAGAAAGTCTTGACTGAAAAACAAAACAAATCTAACAGGTGTTGCTGGGGGCAGGGGCAGGGATAGATGCAGGATAAAGATGGCTGGCAAATGTTCAAGTCTTCATGTGATATTGTGAAATGTATGTTTGGTCTTCATCCCAGTTTCTGGCATAAGGCTCCTAAAATCCTTAGAATTGCTTAAGTGGTGCATTGACAAAGTGTCTTTTGTTATGTTAATAAGGTCGCTTTTAGAAAGCCCCTAGATAGCCTAAGGATGGGGGCTGGTTGCTGAGGAAACCACCCAAGTAATTACAGGGTAGGACTTCCAGTCCCACCACCAAACTCTGGGCCACGGAGAGGGCTGAAGATTGAGTTCAACCACCAATGGCCAATGATTTAATCAATAGTGCCTATATAAGGAAGCTTCCTGAAAAAAAACAAAAGGGCAGGTTTCTGAGAACTTCTTGGTAAATGAACAGGTGAAGATCTGGGGAGAACATCGCATCAAAAGAGGCATAGAACCTCCAACCCCTTTCACCATACTTTGCCTTATGCATCTCTTCCATCTGGCTGTTCCTGAGTTCCTGCTGGTGATTTCTGAAAACTTCCTAAAGTCTGTGTATTTATTCTGTACATCTCAGAATTCTGTGGATGGAGTTAGTTCTGGGCTGAATTGTGCCCCCCGCCTCAAAATTCATATATTAAAGCCCTAATATCCAGCACCTCAGAATGTGACTGTATTTAGAGGTAGAGCCTTTACAGAGGTGATTAAATTAAGGTGAAGCCATTGAAATGGCCCCTAATCCAATCCCACTGGCATCCTTGTGAGAAATTTGAACACAGAGGGGCACCCAGGTGGCTCAGTCATTTGGGGGTTCTGACTGTGATTTGGCTCAGGTCATGATCTCAGGGTCTGGGATTGAGCCCCCATTGGGCTTCATGCTCAACTGGGAGTCTGCTAAAGATTCTATCTTCCTCTTTCTCTGCCCCTCCTCCTGCTTGCATGCATGCACACTCTCTCTCAAATACATAAATAAATCTTTTAAAAAGAAGGAGAGAGACAAATTTGAATACATAGAAGAGACACAGAACATGCAAACATACAAAGGAAAGAAGGATCATGTAAAGACACAGGGTGAAGGTGGCCATCTGCAAGCCAAGGAGAAAGGCCTTGGAACCAAAATCTGCTGATACCTTAATCTTGGACTCCTAGCCTCCAGAACTATGAGATAAATGTCTGTTGCGTAAACCATCAAGTTTATGATATTTTGTTATGGTAGCACTAGTCATCCAATACAGAGTTCCATGACACTCAACTCCAGATGGACGGCCACAGGCTACATGCTGCTGAAGTGTCCATTTAAGTTGCCTACTGTTCTCTAAGACAGTAGAAAAAACAGTATGGAGCAATCTGTGGAAGACTGTAGAGGTTGTTTTTCATTTTGCTTTGGTTTTTGTTTTGTTCTATTCGCCTTTTCTATCTGCCTCTCAAAATTTCCCATCCCTTTACTTCTGGTAGGAGACATGCTCCCTGGTCACAGCCATAATACCCTACCTCTCTGACAATAGGGATTGGTCTTAGACCTCAGCATGGCCAACAAGAGCCCTTTGATTGCTGTAGTGATAACAGTAATGACAACTAACTTTGATTTTATCTTATTATGTCCATCTCCTGTTTTAAGCCCTTTATGGGTATTATCTCTTTTAGTTCTCGAATAACTCCATAGGGTGGTTTCTTTCACTGTTCCCTGAGACGTTACATGACTTACCCAAAGTCACAAGATTAGCAAAAGACTGAGCTGAATAGATACCCAGAGAGTCTGACTCAGTACCTGTGCTGTCTGCTTAGGACACTAAGCTAGAGACAGTGGGTGGGTATTTTCCCCAGCAGGCAGAGAACAAAGAAGCATGGTCATTCAGCTGATAGTGCCCAAAGGAAGAGGCAGCAGACACACTGTATTTGAAAACCACCCTCCCTGAGATAACATTGGCATCCTCTACTCTCCACTGGCCTCCTCTGGCAAGAGGGAGATGGGGCTGGCCCCTGAGTCCCATCTCGGTCACTGAGCATAAGCTATTCTCTGCTGGACGTTTGAGCAGGTCAGAACTCACCTGCCCTCTTGCAAAGATCCCAGGCCTTGTATTGAGGATGAGGTAAAGATCTCAACTTGGCCAACAGCCCCTAATCAGCCTAATCAGCCATCCTGCTCCTTGATTGCAAATGAAGATGTCAATATCTACTGAACAGACTGATTGTGGGGTTTAAAAAGAACTGACAGGGAAAGGGATCTCATATTGGGCAAGGATCAGATGCTCATCACTTTAGTACAACCTAGAGACAATGGAGCTTATTATCTGTAGAATTGCTTAGATGTTTCTTTATCCCAGAGTTTACTGACCTTAGCTGTATCTCTAAGCTGTACCCAAACCTATAAGATGCAAGAATGCCTGATGCAAGAAAGAGAGCTGCCAAATGGAGTCTTTGGTGTACCCCTTTACCAGGAACTGGCATCTTTTTTGTCTTCTAAAGTTCCCTCTGGGAAAGGGGGTTTCCCCTGCACCAGAAAGCTCCTCACATGGAGATGCTAAGGCCTCAGAGGGTACTGAACTGCTCAAAGCCAGACCCCAACCTAAAATATGCCAACAACTTCACCAATGACGCCTTTGGATTGGGGCATTGTTCCTTTGCCCCTACATGAACTTTCCGCCTACCCCCTACCCCCTGCCCAGAAAGAGAGGGGGAAAATACCCTACCAGAGAAAAAAGATGCCCACTATCACTGATAACCTCTGCAAAAGGTAGTCTGTGACTGCTTTCCTACTTGTCAGTTAACTGGGCCCATCCTGGGCCCAGGATGTAACTGGTATGGATTTTGTGCTAAGAAATGAGTACAGCCCCAGAGCCACCTACAGAGGAAGTTTGGGGCCAGCACTGGGATGCTTAAGGCAATGGGAGATGGGGCCAGTGAGAGGATATTTGAAAGGTGATGGAATGGGTGGGCTATGTACAAAGAACCCTAGAAACTGGCACAAACAATTCTGCTAGCCCTTCACCATGTGCGAGCCCTTTGAATCTGCTCTACAGCTCTATATCACACTCTGAAATAGGGTGCCCAACTGCCTTCATCTTATCCCCACTTGAGTGTCAACTTAGAATCTCAGACTTAACATGTCCATGACCAATCTCTCGATTTTGCCTCCCAGGCCTACTTCTCCCATTCAATGAATCAATATCATCATTGACTCTGCTACTCAATCTAAAATGTCTACTAGTCATCCTCTGGATCCCAATCAGCAAATCCTATGGGCACTATCTCCAAAGTGATCTAGAATCTGCCCATTTATTTCCACTTCCACGGCTGTCACTCCAGTACAAGGCATCAGTGGCCTTCTCTAGCACTTTTTCAACTCCATTCTCCCCAGGATTTTCCTTTGAGTCACCATTTTATTTTCTTGATGGTACTTATCAACAGTTCAAGTTACCTTGTTCATTGGTTTATTTGGTTTCTACTGCTTGTCTTCATTCACTAGAGTATAGGTAAGCCCCACAAGAAGGGGCCTTACTTTCTCATCCATCACTGTAGCCATAGCCCCTTAAGCAGTCCTTAGTACATTGAAGGTGCTTGGTCATGGTTATTGAATAATTGAAGGATCCCCATTTTATAAGGTTAAGAGAAGGAAAGAGATCTGCTCAAGGCTGCAAGCTGGCAAGCCATAACACCAGGACTGGATTTCAAGTTTCCTGACCCATAGTCCAGTCCTCTTTTCTCTCCAACACTTGGCTGTTTAGAAAACTCTTCCCAGACTTCCATTCCACAATCCCACTAATGACTGGTTTGGGTTGAGAGCAGATGTTCCAGGAGCTTCAAACCCTGAAGGCTGAGATACCACAAATCAGACTTTCTCAGTAGTTTGAAGAGAGGTCAGCAATGTCTGCAGCTTGGCAACTCTAGGCCCTCACCAGACAACCCTCCCAGGGACCCCCAGGCCTGCTGGGGGCCCACTGCTGGTGAGTCATGGCTGAGTCAGTGGAAGCTGTTTCAGGGATGAGTGCCCAGAAGGGTCCTGGCCTCTCACAGGGCAGTAGTAGAAGCTGAGACTGAAACAGGCAACTCAGTAAAACACAGACCAAGCCTCAGGCCAGTTCTGGGGCTGAGGCTGAAGAGACTCAGTGGCTGCAGGGGTTGAAATCTGGAGAATTCTCCCCATTGAGGTGGAAGAGGCCCCCACACAACCTTGGAAACTTCTAACTTACTGAGATCACACCCCAAATAGCTCCCACCACTATCTGAAATACTTTAACTTTTCATTTATAGGTCATCTTACTACTTTGTTCCAGAAAGGACTGCAATCTAACTAAAAAGATACATTATCAACAATACACTAAAATAAAACATTTTAAAATCAGAGGAAGAATGAGTCAAAGGACAGAATGAGTAGAAAAGGAAGATGGAACCAGGAATGAGGACAGTAGACCCAAAGCCTGCTATGAAGTCCTCTCCACTTGCTCAGGAGGGCCAGACACTTGGCTCTGAGTTTTCTAGAACCCAGAGTGAAGAGCACAGCTCAAGAATCAGAATGTCTGAAAGAGAAAACCAAACCAGCTGCTCAAAAAAGCTCAGTTCTTCTGAGGCTGAGGTCACACAAAAAAAGTCCATCCAATGCTCCAGAGTTGTCTGGTGGGTCCTCTTGGGGGTAGGGGGGTGGGGAACACTATATAATGTAGGACATAACTCCTCAGTACTCCTCACAAAAGCTCAGGGATGAGGCTGTGTTCTGCAGGGCACCATAGTCAGCTCACGTCACACCAAAGTTGGCAAGACCTGAGGAAAACAAAACAGGCAGAGGAATCAACAGAACCCCATTTGAAACCTGTTTCAGCCTTGGGTCCTGAGTGAGATAGACCAGGGACAAATCATGTTACCTCTCTGGGCTCCGATTCCTCATCTATAAAAAGAGAAAAACAAGTACCCTCACAGAATTTCTATTAGGATTAGCAAACTCATATTGGCACTGTTAAGGACCATTTATGCCCACCCCCCCACCACAAATTCATACATGGAAATTCTAAGCCCCATTGTGACAGCATTAGGAGATGCAGACTTTGGGAAGGGCTTAGTCATGAGAGTGGAGCCCTCATGAATGGGATTAGTGCCCTTATGATAAGAAACATGAGAGAGATTGTTTCTCTCTCCATCGTGTAAGGACACCACGAGAAGGTGGTCATCTGCAAAGCAAGAAGAGAGCTCTCAACAGATGGCAGATCTACAGCACTTTGTCCTTGGACTTCCCAGCTTCTAGAACCATGAGAGATAAATGTTTGTTGTTAAACCATCCAATTTGTGGTATTCTGTTATAGCAGCCTGGAATGACTGAGATAGTTACTGGTATATAATAAAGTTATAATAATAAAAACGGGGTGACATTGATTGATTCGGGAATAGACAACTTGGTAAGTAGAACTAACTAGAATGATGTGTGTGTATATGAACATAAAATATATTAAAAAGTTGGCATTTTATTTTATTTTTCTTAAAGATTTTATATATTTATTTATTTATTTGAGAGAAAGAGAGCACAAGCAGGGGGCACAGGACAGGGAGAGGGAGAAGCAGGCTCCCCGCTGAGCAGGGAGCCTGACATGGGGCTCGATCCCAGGACCCTGAGATGATGACTTGAGCCAAAGGCAGATGTTTAACTAACTGAGCCACCCAGGCGCCCCCCTATTGGCATTTTAAACCAGTGGGAAAAGGATAAATGATTCAATAAATGATGTTGGAGTATTTGGACATCCAGGTAGGGAAAAAAATATACTCAACCTCAGTGGTAACTTGAGAAACAAAAAAGAACAGCAAGATACCATTATCCCACATCACACACAAAAGGTCAGACAGTACCAGGAGTCGGCTTGGTTAATGGGTAAATGGGTACTAGCCGTTGGGATGTAAATTGTTGCATCTCTATATGGAGGGGAATGCGTCAGTATCTAGCAAAAACGAAAAGTCACCCCAGGAACCAACTTTGGAGAAGCACAGGTAGATGAGGATGATAGTGCACTCTTGTGATGGGGAACACTGGAAATATCCATCAGGAAAGGAGTGGATCCAAGTGGCTCAGACCCATGTGTATTACCACCAAACCCTACTGGTGAGCAAAAGGCAAATTGTAGAGCAAGACATGTAGGATTATGCCACTGGGGGGAAAAAAAAACAGAATGAAGTTGTGTGTGTGTGCTTTGTATACATACATATGTGAAAGTAAAATCATGAATAAGGAAAATGTACCCCAAACTCATGGTAGTGCTTATTTCTGGGAGGAGCAGGAGAAAGAAGTAGTCCTGGGGAGGGGCAAAGTGGTAGAGGCTGGTCACAGAGGGCTTAGCCTTGGAAAGAATCAATCTACTTACAGGTAATATACTTGTTAATATATACTATGGAAAAATGTAGAAGCAAATATGCTGAAATATTAATAATAATTATGAATGGTAGAAATATGTATGACTGTTCTTTGCCTTTAGAACCTTTTGATTTCCTTATTTCTAAAATTTCCCACTTTCTGGGGCACCTGGGTGGCTCAGTGGTTGAGTGTCTCCCTTCGGTTCAGGGTGTAATCTCAGGGTCCTGGGATCAAGTCCCACATTGGGCTTCCCACAGGGAGCCTGCTTCTCCCTCTGCCTGTGTCTCTGCCTCTTTCTCTCTATGTCTTTCATGAATAAATAAAAATCTCAAAAAAAAAATCACAAAACATTTCCCACTTCTGCAAAGAAATGGGACCAAACTAAAAACCAAGTGCACAAATCCTCTGTCTCCGGACTATCTCTGGAAACAAGGGTCTCAGTGGTGACCCGAGCAGGTCAGGGTCTGGCCAGGCCAGACCCAGAGTCAGCAGTGAGAAGACCCAGGCTGCCTTAACCCATAGGCCTCACTTATTCTTCTGTCCGGGCCTCTCAAGAAGTGGGTCACCCCTGTTTTGCCTTCACTACACCCTCCAACCCAGTCTCTCTCCCAGTGACTAGTATTGCCTCAGCCCAACTCCCACACTCCAGCCCAAAACCAGTCTCCCAAACACATGGGAGAGTTTCCGGCCTCCACAGGGCCTGAAGCCTGAGGGGGCCTGAATTTCCACTCCCTGGCTCCAGCCATCAGGAGGGACAACCATCACAGGAGTAGATTCAAGGTGGGAAACCCACTGGGGCCTCTTTCCCTTGCTCTGCCCCTGCTTGGCTCAAGAATATTCTGATACCCAGGTGCATGACATACCTCAGCTGCCTGGGGCTTGGGAGAAGGTGGGGCAAGCCGTGGAACTTTCCTAGGTGTGACTCCTGAATGGAAAACATTGCCAGGTGCCTTCCTCCTGAGCTCAGGGCTGGAGGAGAAGGAAGTCCGGGGCTAGCAGCAGGACTGCTGAAGAGCCCACTTCCCTTCATTTTGGGAAGTGTCCTCTCTTTAGCCTCAGCTTCTCCATCTGCCGAAAGGACGTGGCAGTTTGCCTCTTGCTGACTTCTGGAAAAGGAAATAAGGTAATCTACTTCCTTCATAGATCCCAACAAGCTCATTCTTAGGTGCCAGTGGAAAAACGGCCTAGCCTTCAAACCACCCATCCCACTGCCAGCTGCCCATCTGGAACATTCCTGGCATCCCTGACTTAGCTCATTTCCCACCCATTCCTTCTTTAGCAGAGGAGACTAGGCATAAGGTTTTATAAGAACTCGCGCTCATTCACTCATTCGTTTGTTCGCTTATACAAGCGTCACTGATTAGGTGCCTACCAAGTTCCAGCCCTGTCCCAGACACTGGGGACAGAAGTTAGACACCATCCTTCACCTCACAGGGCTTAGGATCTATAGGAGAGAGGGACAAGGGACTCGACCTCAGGGTGAATGTCTCAAGCTAGAGGAGTGGATATTGGGGGAAGGGAAGAGAGAAACAGAATTAATATATTTAGGGAGAGATTGGACAATCTATGTCTTCTAGGATCTGAAATAGGGACATCTGACTAGATTTATTAAACATTTACTGAACATCTCTACTCGCTTCTAACACTTAAAGTAGATCACACAAGTATAAATAGCCTGGGACGTCATATTTTGAGATATGGGATTTATTTGTGTCTGCATGTGTGTATGTGAGTGGGTTTTAAAAAAAATCTAATGGTTCTTCTGATGGCAAGAAGTCTTTTGTAAAGACATAGCTCAGAAGGACTATAATGTTTAAAGTTTGAGTCTTGGGGCAGCTCCGGTGGCTCAGCGGTTTAGCGCCGCCTGCAGCCCAGGGCGTGATCCTGGAGACGGGGATCAAGTCCCACGTCGGGCTCCCTACATGGAGCCTGCTTCTCCCTCTGCCTGTGTCTCTGCCTCTCTCTCTCTCTCTCTCTCTCTCTCTCTCTCCTGTGTATTCTCATGAATAAACAAATAAAATCTTAAAAAAAAAATAAAGTTTGAGTCTTATTTTAAACTTGGCCTCTGACTACTTCCTTTTGGGCTCCATCTGATTTCTTTTAGCCTATGAGATTGCACAGGCCTGAGTCTTTTGCACAGCTGGACCTCAGGGTAAGGAAGGACAGTGGGGGAGGGAGGGGCCAGGGAGGGGGCTTGAGAGGATTTTATATAGTCATTCTAAGCTGCTCTTCTCTCTCTACTGACAACAGGCCATTTACCCCCATTAGTAAAATTCTAAGAGAACCCAACCTCTTCTGTGCCACGAGCCCTGACTTGCAAGGATGCAGAAATGCCCATGTGGGGAATTGGCTTTTGAAATGGAGGTCAGGTTCAGGGAGAACAGAGTGGGTCCTACAGAGAGAAGGCATGGCTTAACTGCACAGCTCTTAGCCCCAGGCTGACCCTGCCCTTCCTACAACAGTTAGACCACCAGGGCCTACATGGACCAAGATCTTCATCAGAGGAGCAGGGGGGAGAATCAGGAGGAAGAGTTGGGTTATGGGTTCATTCTGGCTGTGTCATGTTCACTTACAGAAGCTCCTGACTCCAGGAGACCAGGCCACTGAGGGAGAATGTATCCCACTGTCTTCGTTTTTTGGGCTGCTATCACAAAACACCACAGACTGGGTGTCTTATAAACAATGAAAATTTATATCTCCCAGTCCTGGAGGCTGGGAGTCTAAGATCAAGACTGCAGGAGATGGGGTGTCTGGTGAGAGCCCACCTCTTGGTTCATAGCTGGCCATCTGTCCTCTCACTGTGCCCTCACATGGCAGATGGGGAGAAGGGGCTCTCTGGGGTCTCTTTATAAGGACACTCATCCCTTTCATGAGGGTTCCATCTCATGACCTGATTACTCCCAAGGCCCCCACCTCCTAATACCATCACATTGTGGGTCACGTTTCAATATATGAATTTGGAGGGGGAGGACACGTAGATCATAGCACTACTCTGAACATCTTCCTCTTCTTTTCTTCCTTTTTTCTTCTCTTTCTTTCTCCCCCTCTCCCCTTCCCTCCCTCCCTATGTCTCTCTCGTACTCTCTTCTTCCTTCTTAGAAACTTCTATCATCACAAACAACCATCTTCAAGGAGGGCTGATTCTGTTTGCTGAACATTTTGAACCAATCATGAAACATTAACCTGGAAGTGATTTATCAGGGGATCCTTCAGAAGTGATTTCTCTGTGTCCATCATTCTGTCAATTGTGCCTTGGTCTCTCCCATCCTTGAGAACATCAAGGAAGCCCAGCTCCGTGTGCCTGCATCTATTCTTTCTCTGTCTCCTGCCTGGTTCTCTCTGTGAACCAGGAACGGTCCATGTCATGAGATGTTAATCAGCAGAATGGCAGCCGACCACGCTGAGGCGGCTTGCTGCATTCCCTACCAAAGAGTGCTCTGAATCCGGGCCTGAAAACTGTGGCCCAACTGCAGGGCATGTTTGTCTGCCCCATGCTTCATCCTGTTTTCCTGGTGTCAGATTCCAAACAGAGCTACCTCATGTTCTAAGAAGACAAACCAGGCAGCTAAGATATTCGGGAGTACTGCCAGCCTGATTGTTTAACATTTGCTCATGCTGTGCATTAGACTAGAAAGAGCAACAGGCACGCCTCATTTCAGATGGTACACAATCGAAGCATCAGTTGGCACACAGACGACAGAAGAGACATCATTTCTTGGGTGCCTGCTTTATGCCAAACATTATGTCAGGCGTTTTATAGGCATTAATTCTAATCTTTGCAATAACCCACTGTGGAAGATACTTACCCCCAATGTGTAGATGAGAAACTGGAGCTCAGAAGGGTTAAATATTTGCCCCCAAGCAGCCTAAGGGCCAATGACAGACCAAGGACGAGACCCAAGGCCCCCAAAACCTGAACTGTGCACTACAATATACTTCTTTTCAACCTCCTCGATCAGGTGGGTGGTGGGTAGGAAATGATTTGACAAGGTCTGCTTGGTAACAGAGCCAGGACTAGAGCCTGGATCTCCTGGTTCCTTTCCATCTTTCGAAGGAAACAGGCTACTTGGGTGAGATAATGCTTAGAAGAATCTAGAAGGCTCTCCCCTGCCCATCAGGGCTACTTCACTGACATCATTAGTGGAATGGTTTCTGGTTTCCTTCAAATACTGCCTGCCCATGTCCAGAGAGGCCTCCTTCCCAGTAGGATGTGCTGGTGCTGGTGCTGGAAATAATCTCTGCAGAATCTTCTAGATCATGATTCTTACAAGTGACCACAAGATAAAAGGACAAACTCGACAGGAGATACTGCGATTCCATGATAGGGGAGTGAGTGAGCCAGAGAGCAGTAGCTCCTGTTTGCCGGCAGCATGCAGTGTGCTTTGCGTCTTAAACAAGGCGGCAAGGCAGGCCTGTAATCAGGCCTACCACTAACACTGGAGAGGTCCAAGGCAAACGTACAAATGGAGGCCCACATGCCATGTGTCTAAATATTTGAGAGTTATAAACCAGGCTAACAAACTGTTGGACAATATTTGCTCTTTCCTCTTGCCTTGACAAATATATCTTTATAACAACCTCAAAGGCAGGTTCTAATTCTGTACCACTGGATTCCTGGAAGGATGGGCAGAGGAAGGCCTCAGCTCCAGCCAAGGCCCTCCCTCTTTCTTTTCCTATATGAGGACCCTGTGCTTAAGCAGGGGGACACCCCAACCCTCTCCCACATTCCATAGATCAGAAAAGAGGCCTGTACAAGGCCCAAATTTGGGCTGGAAGTTCCTGGGTCCTGGATATTTACAGCTTAGAGTAGGAGGGAAGGAGTGGACCTTGAGTGGGCATGTCCCCTGACCCCATGGCCACCCTTTCTGAGAGGCCCAGAGCAGGGCTCTCTATAGTGTGGGATACAAGGCAGGCCCTCTTGCCCATTAGGAGGACAGTACTATTAAAATTATTTATGTTTTATAGATGAAGTAACTGCAGCTTAGAAAACTCGAGTGACTTTTTACAGGCCAGGACTTGAACGTGGGTCTGCCTGCCTCCAGATACCAGCTGTTCCCCTTCACCATGCTACTTCCCCAACACCCATCCTCGCCCAGGAAAAGCAGTGAGCCCCTCCCTGTCATGGGTCTAGATTTCAGTGCCTCCCACCCTCAGTGAAATGCAAATGATCTCTTTATTGGTCACCTTGCTTCCTGTCTTGTCCCCACACCAGTCCAGCCTCTCTGAGATACAAAAGCCACAACCTGCTCCCTTCTTAACCCATTCCTTCAGGATCATCTCCAAAGGCCTTCTCTGGGTCCATTGTGGCCTCTTGCCATCTGCTCAAGTGCATTTCTGCCCTTCCCTCTCTTGCCACCCTCCACTGCCACTGCCAGGCCTCCCCAAAACTTCTCCTAACCAGTTCCCATTCATCCCTCTCATCTGGGCTTGGATGACATCCATCACTTCCCTGAGTCCAGTTCTCAAGTCAGTTCTTGTTAATTATCTTCCCAGGCACCATACCCCAATGCCTAGTACCCGGGCACACAGAGTGAGCCACCTACAAATGCTCATTGACCTAATGAGCTCCCCACAAGATGGGAACTGGCCCCCCGGCTCCCTTCCATGTTTCAGCCCAAATGAACCCCTTCTGAGAGATAAGGGCAGAAAACAGCCATTATTGTTGCTAGCATTAATGCCAAATGACAAACACTTCCTGGATCCTCTTGAAACACTGGGGCCTCTGGATGGAAAAGTCTCTCCTGAGGGCAGATGATGGAAGCTAGTGGACTCTGGCCCAGGACTGCAAATCTTAATTGCTCCCTGGAGCAGGAGAGGGCGTCACCCCTCCATGGTCTCATACAGTGTGGCCAAAGAGAAATGTCTTCCTTCCTTGTCTCATTCAGTGAATGGGGACCAAATTTTAATCACCATGAGGGATATACAGCAGCCTTAGACAGTGGGGTTTGCCCTTGAGTAGCACAAAAATTCTCCAGTGGGAGAAGGTGAGATGAATTTAGATGGGCCGAGAAGGCAGAGACCCCCACAGCTGTGCATTCTGTGCATTCCCTTGGGAGGAAGGCAAGGCCTTACAATGGCCTGCCAGGTCCACAGGATGTGCCCCAGTATCTCCACCGTGTCACCTCCCCGGTGTCATCTCCCACAGCTCTTGTCACCCTCCCCCAAAAGCACTCTCCTTGCTTTTCCTTGACTGGGTCAAACCCGTTTGTTCACAAGGCACCTTTGTCATAGTTGTTCCCTGTTACTTCCCCCAGATACCTCATAACCAACTCCTTCCTCTCCTTCAAATCTTTGTTCTATAGTTACCTCATTTATGAGGCCATCCCTGCCTGCCATGCACAGATTGAACACATTATGATCACTGAAGCTGCCTTGCCCGTTGCTCACAGGGACTGTAGGATCAGGGGCCCATCACAGGCTGTGCCTTAGACTCTGCACCGACAGTCCTGGGAGTCCTGCCACTATCAACCATGTGACTTTGTGGAAGTCCCCTAACCTTTCCAAGTTCAGCATCCTTGTAGGTAAGAGGAAGAATATTTCTGGACTCCCTCATTTCACAGGATTTCTGTAGGAACAAGAGACACATTGTCTCACTCATCTCCAAACTGCTGGAAAGGAGATGGCTCTGTAACCTGTAAAGTGCTGCACTGTCAGTGAGGCCACTGTCGGCCAGCATATGTGCTCACTTGAGTGCTCCAGACACCTGGGCGGGCCATGTCTTCCAACATCACATCTTACCCCTTGAAAGTCAAATTGGATACCTGGACCAATTTGGATAACCAAGAGGTTAACCTTGGATAGCCAAGAGGCAGTCCTAGAACCGGTGTGCTGTCCTGATTCGTTCCCGAAGGCTTGGCCCGCTGTTTCCTGGTCCACATGGCCAACTGGAGTGGGCGAGCGCCCAGATGGTCCTCTGCTCTGGGCCTGGGGATCCCCCACCCATCGCTGAGCTCCAGCCTAGTCTCACAGCACCCCCACATAAAAGACATAAAAGGCCATAGAAAGCAGGAGATGTCACATACCCCAAACACTGGGCCATGTTTAGTTTGTAGTGGTATTTCCTAATGTTGCTAATCACAAAAACTATTCATTGTAGGAAACACAGAGAATTAATGCAAATCTATAGAAGAAATTTTATTTTATTTTATTTTATTATTTTTTTAAATATTTTTTTTATTGGTGTTCAACTTACCAACATACAGAATAACCCCCAGTGCCCGTCACCCATTCACTCCCACCCCCCGCCCTCCTCCCCTTCTACCACCCCTAGTTCGTTTCCCAGAGTTAGCAGTCTTTACGTTCTGTCTCCCTTTCTGATATTTCCCCCACATTTCTTCTCCCTTCCCTTATATTCCCTTTCACTATTATTTATATTCCCCAAATGAATGAGAACATATAATGTTTGTCCTTCTCTGACTGACTTACTTCACTCAGCTAGAAGAAATTTTAATTCCTATTATTCTACTATCCACAGATAACCACAGCTAATACATGCATATACCCTCCCAATCTTTTTTCTATGCATATAAAAAAATTGGACATTAGATATTAGAATTAAAGTTTTCATAATGTCTTATTTACTTAGACACGTGGTATCCCTGCCCTATTTACTTAGCATGAAATCAGTAACATTTTCCTACATCATCAAATAGTTTTTGAAAATATCTGTATGACTGCATCCTACTCTATGCTCGAGCTCTAAATATAACTTGTTTGACCACTGCATATGGTTAGATATTAGGGTTGAGACTGTTCCAACAGAGACCCAGTTTCTCCTCCTTCTCTGCTCCTCCCTCCTCACTGACTCTCCTGATCTTCATCACTGATTACCCTCTTGCCCAGGAGGCACCAGGTAAGACCCCATCCCTGCCCTGGACAGGCTGCCTATCTATGTGAAGACAGAAGACAGTGCACTCATAGGAAAGCGGAGCAGGAGCCCCATGCTGAATGAGGGGTTAGGAGAGTGAAAATGTTAGAATTTCCAGATGCTAGGGCCAAAATACACTAGACAGCAGTAGGGCAAATGCTAAGTATTCAGCACAGGCCCGTGTGGCCAGGTACAGCGACCCCAAGAGTATACAGAGTCCCTGAGTCTGAACCAAGCCCCCAGCCTGCAAACATGGTTCCTGTCCCTTTGAGCCTACAGCCTTAGAGGGTGACAGATATTAATCAAATAACTCCACAAATAAAGATAAAACTTACAACCGGTCCATGAAGGACAGGTAGGTAAGGCTATGAGAATGTGTAACCTGGGGTTCCCTTAGGAGGCAGAAGTACTACTCCATGTAGAAGGAGTGGGTGTGGAGAAGGACCCAGAAGAGCAGAGTTGCAATGGAAGGTGGAATCCAAGGGGTGAGCAGAGCCAGACCATGCAGGCCTGATGGGCCATGCTGGGTTTTAATCTTGAGAGGAACAGGAACTATTGGAAGTTTCTAAGCAGGGGGAAGCCAAGATTGGATTTCTATTTGGAAAAGTGTGCTCTGGCTGTGGATGAGTAACTGGCTCAGGGGAAGGGGCAAGAGTGGGGGCAGCATGGTCAGTAAGACGCTGCTGCTGTAGCTGGGGCAAGCGGACAGTGACTTGAGCCAGGGTGATGGCAAAGGGGATGGGAAGAAGTGGAAGGATTGGATCACTATTTCTAGAATCAAGGTTAGGTCAATGATGTGACTTTCCCCAAAAAATCCCTGTTTTAGTACATTTGCTAGCTAGAAACATTAACCTGTTAGCGTGAAGGGGTGCTCACATCAGCAGTACGTCTCCTTAGACAAAGTCCCCCAGCCCATGTCCTAGTGAAGGCAGAAAGGAAAGGAGTGGGACAGGACTCAGATGAGGAATTGCAGCAAAGGAGGAAGGACGGGACACCAGGGGGCAGCACAAAGGGATGGGGATCTGTGGGGACTGAGTGGCCACCACCAGCCCAGCCCCCGGAACCTGGGGCAGGTCACTCCGCGGCCCCACAGCTTGGTGTGCTCATCTGTTCATGGGGAAAACAAGGCCTGCCCTGCACCACCACCCACTCCCCCCCCACACACACCCCAGCCGGCTGGTGTTGTGAGGATGGCAGATTAGGTCATTCTGAAGGATCTTGCCAACCTCAAGTGTCTTAGGAAAGGAACTTGGCCATGTCCCAGGCTGCCCTAAGAATGAAGCCAACTTCCAGAAATCAGCCCTGGGGTCAGAGGTTCCAGGAGGAAAGGAGTCCTTAAGCTCTGGACTGGAGCCCTGGGTCTCCAGTCAGGACCCACCCTATAGGCCAGGATGGGGCAGCCCTGGCTGGGTCCCTATGTGTTGTAGGTGCCTGGAGCCGTAGGCTCTGGTGGAGCAGAGACTGGACCTTAGAATGTAACTATCGCTAGTGGTTGCCACGGCTCATAGTAGTGCAGCCCAAAGGCACCCTGTGGTTTGTGGGGGAAACACGTGCTCTGGGGCAGGCCCCTCTGGACCAGTCCCAGCTCGTCTGGGAGACAAATCTGGAAGAGCGTCTGTTTCCAATTAACCTCTGGTTCCCACTTGGCCTCTCTAAGACTCAGTTTCCTCATCCGCAAGCCGGAGATGCCCACACCTGCCCTGCAGAGGCCCCGACGGTGTGGCCCAGGTGAGGCCCTCAGTCACGGGATGTGCTGCGGGGCCTGAACTCCGGCGCCCGCGAGGGGCTCCTCCGGTCCCCTCCACGCAGGCAGGCTGCTGACAGTGGCAAAGCCACGTTAACATGTTTGGGGGGAAGACTGCCCGGGTTGCGGGTTTAATTAAAAAAAAAAAAAAAAAAGGCATTTGGGTTTGGTTTGTCTAGGGCTTGGCAGACGCGTGTGCTCTGCTTCCCGGCGGCTGGGCGGCGGCTGGGCTGGGGCGGGCAGGGCCACCAGCGGGGCTTTAGGACCGGCCCGGAGGCCCCGGAGCACCGGAGGCCCGCGGGGCTCGGACTGCGCGGCGGGCGCTCCCGCGGAATAGCTCCGCCGTCGCCAGGCAACAGCCCTGACGCAACGCAAAAAAAAAAAAAAAAAAAAAAGTCCCTTAAAAAAAAAAAGAATAGTGCTGAGAATTCACGGGAGCCGAGAGAAAGGCAGGCAGAAGCGGGCTCAGCCCCGAGCCGGGGCCAGAGGCTGGGCGCCGGGAGCCGCGTCCGGAGGAGGAGGAGGAGGAGGAGGAGGAGGAGGGGGAGGAGGAGGAGGGGAGCTCGTCCACCCCCTCGGAAGGGGCCTCGGAGCGCCGAGAAGGTAGGGTCGCGACCCGGGCGGGGACGTTCCCAGGACTGGGGCAGGGGCTGCGGCTGGTGGCGGCTGCGGGAGGGGGCTCGGGGCCGCGGGTGCCCGGGGCAGGCACCTGCAGACAGTGCAGCCTGGTGCAGCGGGGCCGGGAGCACCCTGGATGGACACCCCCAACCCGCCCCGGGAGAGCCGGGTCCTCCCCCATCGTCGCCGGGGGCTCGCTTGTCTCCCGGGGAGTGGGACAGCCTGCTGGACGCTATCTCCCATCTCCTTGCCGGCCGCGGTCCCCGGCTAAGATCTGGATGGAGATGTGGGGGGCACGGTCTGGGAGGGAGGAGCCCCACTCGGTCACCCCAGGTCCGCTCGCAGACTGCCGGTCGTGTCTAAGCCCGCCCTGTCCCCTCCAACCTACTTCAGGCTCAGTGACATGAAGTTCTTGCCCCAAGGAAGCAATCCCTAACTCAGAAGTGACCCAGGGCCCGGCTGAGGCCAGTTTGATCAGAGGGAAGGGTGCAGCCCCAAGGGCCCCAGGGGAAGGAGCAGGTCAGCCTTGAGACTGGGTCCCGCCCCCCCCCCCCGGGGGGGTCATTAAGAGAAGGCAGGAATGTCTATGGTCCTTGGCTAGGACACAGGTGTCTCCTTCCACCAAGTCAGGTTAGATGTTCTACTTTTAAAATAATCTCTTATTGTCTGTATCTGGTTTTCATTCTCTGCGGCCTGTGGTTCCTCCTGAGGAGGTCTGGAAGGGAGGCTGGTTCTAGGTTGGTGGGCCACGACCTCATCTTCGACCCACAGGCATGAGCTCCCAGATTAAATTTCCATCCACTCCCAGCCATTCCTGGTAAATCCCAGGTGGGATGAGCTCAGGTCCCCATCAACAGGAGAATCCCCTAAGGGCCCAGGGGAGCCATGGCTCCAAACAACTTCCCTTCTGATGCCCCAGAGATGGTCCTGCCGCCCACCAGGCAGGGGATGGAAAGGGGACAGTGCTGGGCAAAGTCGTGGAAGAGCAGAGGTGGCCATGGAGCCTCTGACCTGACTGCGTCCCCTAGTTCCTGCTAGCATGTTTTTAAGAGGTTTGGCAAAGCAGCCATGAGCTGTGCTTAGGGTGGCTAAAGATGACAGCTCTTTTCAGGGTACATTTACCGAGCAGGCACTGCTTGAAAACACTTTGCATCCGTTGGTCATTTTGTTCTCACAATGGCCCTGGGAGGGGACATCGTATCCCCATTTTGCCCCTGGGACTCCAAGAGACTCGGGAACTCTGCACAGCTCAGGTGGCTAGTGAAAGAGGAGGGAGAGTCAGCCTCACATGCCTGACTCCGAAGACAGTGCCCTCAAAGGAAGGCTGCTTTAGGAGATCTAAGGGGAGAGGCCCAGAGAGGGGGAGGAAACCAGTTGCACCCAGAAAAAATGAGAGCTGTGTGGCAGGGCTCATCCTGGGTCCTGGGACTATCCCTTACCATCCCGAGGGACCCCGTGGAGCCAGGAAATCCATTTCTTACATCAGGAGCCTGAAAGGCTTTGCAGTCGGGCCTGGCTCGCTTCAACCCTGCTTGCCTGAAGTGGAGAGAGGAGTTTTCCTTCAGCCACTTCTCCTCCGTGCCCACCCGAAGTCCCTCAACTTTTCACACACTTGTTCCTGTCTTGTCCTCCCAAATACATGCATGGATTTCCACAAAATTAATAGTCCTGTTTCCGTATCTACCAGCTTGGCCTCCATCCAAAGAGGGGCTCTGGCGGGGAAGTAAATTAAGACTGTGCCTAACTATTTGCTGAGGGAGACCCACAGAGTCCCAGGCCAAGGGGGAGGAAACTGCTTGTTAGGCTCCTCACACACTTGGGTGGTTTTCTCTAGGTAAATTGTGCTGGTGGAAAGCTCCTACGGCCGTACACAGGCACCTGGAATCTTTAGACTCCTCCAGGAGCTGTACTCTAATTGGCAGTGGTTCTGTGCTTGACTGGGATGTTGAGCTACTTGCAAAGCTGGAAGATGAATGATAAGCTGACCAGTTTGCTCCCCGGTTTACAGAAGAGGGGTGAGGGAGTTCTTACTCACCGGCAATCTCCTAGGATTAGCCAGGATGGCTCTCAAGAGGCAAATGTACCCTGGAATTTGGTTTGGGGTGAGGACAAGGGAAGGAAAAGGCAAATTCTGAAGTGATCCTGAGGCAGACCTCAAAGGCCTGGGGAGGGGCTGCAGAGAGGGTGGGAGCGGGAAGGAAGAGTCTGGAGATGGCAAAGGGGTTTAGCGGCAACTTGGCCATCAGCCTGTAGAGTTTGGGCGGCTCTAGAGGGTCGAGTTGCCAACATGAGTTTGGAAGGCTGCAAATGTCAGCTTTTCCATGGTTAGGACAGTTGCCCTGGTGCAGGAAAGCCCAGAGCTTCCCTCCCCACCCCCACCCCCACAGCCCTCCCCCTTTCTCTCTGAAGTGTGGGAGACAAAGAAAAGGAGAAAGAAGGAGGGCAAGAGGAGAGGTTAGAGGCTGGCACTCCCCACATCGTCTGCTTTCCTCCTCAATGCTACCCACCCCTGCTATCCTGACTCTGAGCAGTGCTCACCCAGAAAAAGCCCTTAGAGAAGGGAGTGCCCAGGGCAGTGTCAAGGAAGGTCTCTCATCTCTAGGAGTGGAGGAGTAGTGAGCATTCCGGCATCAGGGGCTTCCTCACCCCCAGCAGCCTTTGCAGAGCCCCAGAAGGGGCAAGCGTTCAGCTTATCCAGGAGAATAACCTGAGCTCCATTTCTTCAAGACAATCTCTCCAGCATGGCCAGAAATCCGCCCCCCCCACCCCCCCACCCCCCCACACACAGAATCTGATATAACTGTGGGAGCTAGTGATGGGTCCCAGGAGACTTCCTCATAGGGCTTGTCCCTTGAGACCTGGTAGGGAAGGCCCAGCTCAGAGCTGGTTTTCCAGGTACAAAATGGGCCCAGACAGTGACTTCCACTGTGGCCATAGTTTCGGGGTTTATTGACAGCCGAGCAGCATTTCCTCATTCCAGGAAACCAACAGAGCCTCTGGAGTGTGAGCTGGGCACTTCAGCCCCAGAGGCCAGCTGGGGAACTCTCAGGGCGATGCATGCCCAGGAAGGTTCTAGATCGGGATCCATGCCTGGGAGGCCTCTTAGGGCCCTGGCTGTCCCCTTACCCTCAGCCCTTTAAAGTTAAAAGTGACACTATCTCCTTAGTCCCGTGAGCATTGACATGTGCTGTGCCCTGGGGACGCTGAGATACTATGAACTGACATAAGCCCAATTGGTCATGACTCTCAGGCTTCGGTGGCTTGTCGTTTGTACATTTGTTGGACAGTGACCACTGCAAACTCTGACAAAGGTAAAGACGAACTTCGTTTGCAGCTTAGATGAAAGCAAGCCTCAGACCAACGTCTGCCATACATGTACATACATTTTTTGAACAACCATGTATTTGCAGACAGGTCCAACAGAATTCACACAGCTTGCTCTGGGGACTCGGTGAGGTCACAGCTATCCATCTCTCTAGGTGCCCTGACCACACCTCCCCTAAGAGCTCACTAGTATCTTTCCCCCCTACCTTTTCAGGTCAAGAGTGTCTCAAGTAATTTTGGCCAAGCCACATATCTTGAATACCTCTGTTTTCACCAAGGAGAATGCATTTCTAACATTTACTCTTTTAATTATCAGATGCCCAGTGTTGAGCAGAAAGAAAGACAGCCAAAACACCTGCCATAGCTCCCTCTGGAGCACAGACCCTCTGCTTGCGGCTGCTGGCCAGGAGTAGGGAGTCCCAATTTGAACGTACCTTTGTTAAATGCACCCCTCGTTCCAGCTAGCCTGCTGCACCTGCACAGAACTTCTCACTCCACCTACGAAGGGTTTTAAGATCAATAATAGACATTGTATTGTGATGAGACAATGATCTTGCCCTCAAGCAGTGTGGAGTCTGATCAGGGTTGCAGGTTAGAAAAGACAATTTGAGCAGCCCAGAGTACCAAGCTGACAGAGAAGTGATGTTCCGAACATTCTGGAGCACACAGACGTACATGAGCTAACTTGAATGGTTTGCATGGATGGGAGGTGGCAGTCCTAGTAGGGGCGTGACTAAGAATTCAGGTACACTCTATCTCATTGGATCCTTCCAAAGCTTTGAGATGGATTCTTTTTTTTTTTTTAACTTTTTTTTTAAATTTTTATTTATTTATGATAGTCACAGAAAGAGAGAGAGAGTGAGAGAGAGAGGCAGAGACATAGGCAGAGGGAGAAGCAGGCTCCATGCACCGGGAGCCCGACGTGGGATTCGATCCCGGGGTCCAGGATCGCGCCCTGGGCCAAAGGCAGGCGCCAAACCGCTGCGCCACCCAGGGATCCCCTTTGAGATCGATTCTATTATGACCCCCATTTCACAGATGAGGAACTTGAGGCCTAGTGGGTTAAATCAATTACCCAAGGTGGTATATTTAGTTAAGTCTTGGGACTGGGCTGTGAAACCCTGTCCCCCCAACACCCCACCCTGCCCCATCCCTAACCTGCTCCATCTCTTTCTCTGCCCTCTGGGAGCTATGGACTCAGGCAGCTCAGCGGCCCAGCGACACTCAGCTCAAGTTGACACAAGCAGGGAGCAGGGCCATGCATCCCACTTCTTGTTCTCCCTGAGCCAACTGTTCCCTCCAAACCCCAGCAACGGTGCAGTCCCGCACCTCGGGTTAGCTGCAGGCCGCCTGGATGTTGCTAGGCAAGCAGAATCCAGGCCGGGGCCACCCCTGGCCTCCATCCCCAGTTCCTGGGGATGGGCCCTGCCCAAACACAGGGAGACTCTAAGGGCCCTTCAGTCCCTGGAGAGGTCAGCACGCCCAGACCGACTGTGAGAGGGAAGTGACTTGCATAAGCACCGAGCACACCATGCAACTTCTTAGGAAGTCCTTGCTAAAACCACGAGGCTTTGGAACTTGTGATGCGGAATAAAACAGAAAGCCCATCATCAAAACAAATTCCCGTTTGAGCTGGACTTTGTTGACTCTGTCTGTTTGAAGTTGAAGCCAATTATCCTGTGGATTTGGGTAGTCCTAACTCTGCCTCGTGTAGGGGCTGAGACCAATCCTAGTCGGGAGATACTTTGGTGGCCTGCACCCCACCGGGGGGCCATGTACACCTCAGTGCCCTTATCTGTGAAATGGTACCCTGAGTTCTAGTCAGCTGTGAAACCTTCCCTACTTTTATAGCCAGAACACCCGCCTGAACTGTGTTCTACTTTGATCTCTTCAAATTGCTTTAAAGGCCACTCTGTGTCTGCTTTCCACCCCCTAATCCCCAATGCCATGGCCTTTGGCCAGAAAAGTGCTCTGGTCACATGCAGCGGAGGGCTGGGACGGTGAATGGGCTGGCTCAGCCCCTCCTGGGCATCCCTGCCTGGACAGGCTCTCCCTGGAGGAGGGCCCCTGCTTCAGACCCTGCATTTCCCTTGGCTCCCCCCTCCCCCTTTCCCCCCTGCCTGCCAGCCTGTCCCCTGTATGGGACTTGAGGATTTTCAGGCACCTTTCTCCCTGCCTGTCACATCAGAGCAGTCCTTTCCCAGGGCCTCACAGCATTGGAGGGGACACTGTGGCGTCGTGAACTCTGGGTGGCCCAGCAGCCCCCTCCCTGTAGCAGCCCTATGCTTTCTTCTCTCCTTTCACTGAGGCAGTAAATTAGATCTGCAGGTCCCAGGAGCCAAGGCCTCTCTCTGCAGCAATAGGGAAGCACAACTCTTTCTTGGTGATTTTCTGGGAAACTTCTTTCACTGGGTGAAACCATAGGAAAGGTTTCCACATTCCCAGCCCTATGTGTGGCAGGAGGCCTGTGTGTCTGCTCTGAGTGGCCGAGAGCAGAGCCCATCAATTATTCAGCATGGGCTGAGCACTTTGAATGTGCAAAGGTCTGAACAAGTGTTTTTTATAGAATCTTGCCTCACAATATGCCAGCGAGATGAGACAAGGTTTCCCGGTATTCTAGACAGTAAAAGCCCAGTTTGGAGTCAGAAGATGAATCCAATCCCAGACAAACCCCACGGACAAAGCTGTGTGACCCCAGGCAAGTCTCAAGACATCTCTGGTTTGTGGTTTGTCTGTGGTTTATCTCCGGAAGGCCTCTCTCCAGCCCAGACCATAGCGTGTGGGGCGAAAAATTGTGAATTTTTGTTTACAGGGTGATTTCAAAATCATTGTGATTTTTCTTGTTATGCCAGGTAAGGAAACAGAGGCTTTGGATGATAAGTGGAGGTACAGCCATTAGCGCTGGACGTCAGAGACGGAGCTTCACTGGGAGACACCCCTGGGAGAGCGTGGGTAAGTGGGTTCCCCTGCCCCCACCCCTCATGGGTGCAGCTCGGTGACATGGTGATAACCCACCAGCCGTGTGGTCTCAACTCTGCACGTGTCAAGGTGGAAGGAAGTGCAGAGGCCTATGCGCCCAAACTGCATGTTTTGCAGGAGAGAAGCGAAGCCCTGAGAGGGAAATGAGTTGCTACAGTCACTCAGGATGAGACAGGGTCCCTGGAGCTGACTCTCAGGCCAGGAGCTCTTTTCTCTCCCACCCTGGGCTGGATCTCTCTCATTTCCATCTGCTGGCAGCAGTGCTGTGACCCTGGCTAGGAGGCTCTCTGGGTTGCCCAGAGCAGGAAAGTCCAGAGGAGTGAGGAACACAGCCCACTGAGCCTCTCTGTACCTGCTGGGGTCCCACATTGGGCCTCGTACCCAACGGCGCATCCTCCCAGGCTGGCAGCCTCAGGTCTAGGAATCCTAGCTGCCCCTGGGACCTGCCTGGGAGCCAACTTACCTCCAACAAAAACACCAGGGACAGAAGAAATGAGCTCTGTGTCCCATACCAGACACGTCACTCATGTTCCAAAAAGTCATGTAATTTGTCTGGGAGGTTGTCACAGTCATTAAACAGCAGAACTTTGCTTAGGCTTGGGTCCCCTTACTGCCAGACCCTGCCCTCAGAGGAGGGCTCTAGACTGGGAGAGAGACCCTTATGCTGCAGTAGTTTTGCTCATCAACGTCAATAGAAAGGGACTTCAGTCTAGGTGCTTGGGTCTCAACCTACTCGACTGTGCAGATTAATTTTAAAGGAAAATGAAGTATTGCCATAAGACTATTTAAATGGTATTATTTGCTCCTGGCTTTAAAACATTGAAACACTATAAAGCATATGTTCCTGTTACTTTTCTACATATGAAGTCATTTGAGGACATGGTCAAAATGATGGAGTTGGGAAAACTTGGGCTCAGATGGTCATTTCTTACTTACCTGTATATGACCTGTCAAGCAGAGATATTCCTATCTCAGGGCCATTTCAAGGCCTGGTGCATGGTAGCCACTGGAAAATGGTTCTCTTCCCCTCTTCCTCTTGATTCTAGAAATTTGTATTTTTATTCCTGTATTCAGTTTGAGGGGAAATGACCACTTATATATTTCTTTTACTTATACTGAAAAACACACGAAAGTTGAACTGGCAATATCAAGCCAGTAGCTGTAAGAAGTATGGGGAAGAATTGGAATTAGATAGTGCCTAGACAGATCCCACAGTGAGTGCAGGGAGATGACTGGGGCCTGTTTTGGTGGCAGGAAACAGAAGTCCAGCTTAAATTAGCCCAAACAAAGGAGAGAATTCATTAGTGCATAGAAATAGGGAGTTTATGTCTTTGGACACCATTGGGTCCAATGGCTCTGAAGATGTTATCATGTTTCTGTCTCTGTCTCTCATTTGGTTCCCCTTCCTAAAGGCTTATTCCTTCTTAATGAAAATGAGTTCTCCATGAGGCTGACAATGATGCACCCTGGAAACTCCAGGCCAAAAAGCCCTGTTTCTTCAAATGTCTATATTTAAATCCCGTGGAAAGACTCAGACTGGCCTTGCTTGGCCATGCATACATCCATCAGACCAGTCGCTCTTGCTAGAGTAAGGGCTAAAACGAACCTCTAAGTGTGGGTCACATGAGCATCCCTGGGGGTGGGAGTGGGGGGCAGGGAGCTCTGACTCACAGTCCCTTCTAAACACTAAAATGATGCTAGGAGAGCACCCAAAGAAGGGATGCTGAAGACATTGGTCCACCTCACAGGAGCATCAGAAATGTAACTAATGTGATCCAAGGAGAGAAATAGTCAATACCTAAGACTAGTCAGTGCAGAAAAGTGCTAAAAAATTTTTGTTTGGGGGAAAAAGCGATCGGTTCCATTCAAAAGGAATGTGGAAGGGGATCCCTGGGTGGCGCAGCAGTTTGGCGCCTGCCTTTGGCCCAGGGCGCGATCCTGGAGACCCGGGATCGAATCCCACGTCGGGCTCCCGGTGCATGGAGCCTGCTTCTCCCTCTGCCTATGTCTCTGCCTCTCTCTCTCTCTCTCTCTCTGTGTGTGACTATCATAAATAAATAAATAAGTTAATTAAAAAAAAAAAAAAGAATGTGGAAAGCTCTAGAATGAAGTGGTGTTTGAAGTAGGCTCAAAGACTTGGTCATATTCAAACATGAGGTTTTGGGGGAAGTATAAAACATGAAGTTGAGGCCAGCCCCACAAGCCATCCCGCCTACCAATTCAGACTCATTCTGACCTTGAAAGTCTCACCTATGAATTTGCAGGAGGTCTTCTGCTGGGCAGGTTTGGAGGTAGAACTACTACAGCTAGGATGTGGTCACTGATTCACAGCATCACCATCCTCAGCACTTATTGAACATCTATGGTCTCTAGAGTGTTGTGTTCAGGACGCAAAAGAGAAAGCAGTGTTCTTCTATTGAGGAGCTAGACATCTGGTCAGGGAGGCAGGACACTCCCAAAGCTCAAGATCAAACCGCCTAATGGGTGGTGAGCGTAATAGAAACCAGTGCCCGGGGGAATTCAAAGAATGACCTGGCAGGTGAGGTATCCTTGAGGACTTCTGAGTGGGAGCAACCTCTCAGCTGAGCTCGAAAACAGAGTTTTAGTCTTTGTGAGAGCAGGGAGGTCCCGGAGAAGTCATTCGTTTGTTCAACAAGGCTGCTGAGCACCTACTGTGTCCTGGGTGCTAGAGACACAGGAGACCATCACCGCCCTCACAGAGCCTACATTCTAGTGGGTGAAATATACAATAAATAAGTAAATAAATAAATAAATAAATCGACATATAGCATAGTTATATGATGAGTGATAACAGCTATGGGTTCAAAGGAAGAAGGATGTCTCCATAAGATGGTCAGAGCCAGTCTCTGTGTGGAGCCAAGACTTGAGGGCAGGCAGCATGGCCTCAGACTCTTAGAAGAAATGGCTGGATTCTCACAGTGGCTTGCTGCCAGGAGTAATCCAGGCAGCAAACAGATGACTTCCAGGAGGTGGAAAATGAAGGGGTCTTCTGGGTGGGCAGCTTGCAGCCCCGTAGGTGAGCTGTCCCCTGAGGTATAGATCAGGGGGGCATTTGAGAAAGGTTCCACTGACAGGCACAGCTGTGGTACCATCCTCCTTCCCTTACTGTCATCCCCCACCGTGCACCCAGAGCACACATGCAACAATATAACCTACCCCCCCACACACACACACACAATGTCCCAGCACAGTTCACCCCCGCCAGGGTCCAGTCTCTGCAAGATGTCATTCCCCCACCTCAGGAGCTCCCTCCCCACACTGGCTCAGCCAAGACTTGGAATAAAGATGAGCTATGCAGGGGCCAGACCAGCGGGTGTCCCCTCCTGCTTTGGTCACCATGGCAACCTCTGATAGGAGAGAAAACACGCTTTCTGGCAGCTCCTGGAAGCTCCCTGGCTCCTCTGGGCAGCTCGGTAGGGTGCAGGGCTGTGTCCCTTGGCCTCTCAGGGTCATTAGCACTCCTGCCAGTGTGCAGAGCACGCACTAGAAATTCACGGCCAGCCTGCGTGGGTCACCACCACCGGAGGTCAGGCCTGAGTCGGGGCCTTGGGCTCTCCATTCAAGATAAGCTTTAGGGTTTTAATGATTAAACCTAGCTGGAAAAGGCTGCCTGGTCAGAGCTCCGCCTCCACATCCCAGACCTATTGACCCCTCATCCACTTGGGGGGAAAAAAATAAAAGAATTAGCCGCTTTAGAAAAGGAAAGAAACAAATTCAGGTGTGAGTTGTGGCCCGAGCTGCCCTGAATTTAAGTTTATAAAACACATGGTAGTGTGCCAAGCCCTTTGCCCTCACTCTCTCATCCTCACCATAGCTCTGCAGGGTGGACACTGCAGCCATCTCACTTTCAAAACGGAGGCCCTGTGGTTCTCAACTGGGGGTGACACCACCAGCCTCCCAGGGACACGTGGAAACGTGGAGAGGAGAGAGTTTTTTGGTTGTCATGCTGTTTTATGACACTGCTTAGCCCTCAATGATGTATTTTGTCTCCCCAAATGAATTATTCATCCTCTACCTTTCAATCAGGGCTCTTGGTCTAAGCAGCAGAAAACAGTATTGCTGTAAGGTGTTCACAGAATTGGCAGGAGGTAAAGACCCAAGGGAGAAGACAGGCAGAACCAAGGCAGCTCCAGAAAACAAAGAGTGGGAGGCAAGGCCCTGTGAATTAAACTGTCTGAGACCGACTCAGTGGAGTGCTAGGATTTGACTCACACTCTACCCCCACACAAACATTTCTGATACCAGATGTGTGATTTCTTCCACACTAAACAACCCTCCGGTTCTCTGCAGGCACCAACTGGGTGTCCTATGATTGAACTCAATTTTGACACCATCTAGTTAAAGTCAGTGTCAGATCCTACAAGTGAAGGATTCAATTCGGCAGACTGCCCCCACCTCACACGCCAACTGCACATCCCGGATTGCCACCTGTACCTCCAACCTACTGGCTATAAACCGAGAATTGCCCACAAACCCCTCCTCTGATTCACAAGTTTGCTAGAATGGCTCACAAAACTCAGGGAAGCATTTGCTTGCATGTCCCTGCCAATGAAGACGTACAAGGTGTGCAGAAGGGGTGCAGAACTCACGTGCCCTCCCCAGGTGTGCTACCCTCCCAGAATTCCCGTGTGCACACCAACCCAGAAGCTCTCTGAACTCCTTAGGGTAGGGTTTTTATGGAGGTTCATTACATAGGCATGATTGATTAAATCAGTAGCTATTTGTGACTGACTCCATCTCCAGCCCCTTCCCTCTGGCCCCCCAGGGCAGGGATGGGCCGTAAGTCCCAACCCTCTAATTACAGAGTCGGTTCCCCTGGTGACAAGCAGCCCCATCCTGAGGGGTTTTCCATGAGTCCCTGCATTCACATAAACGCAGGTGTGGTTGAAAGGGACTTGTTATGAATAGTGAGATACTCCTTTCACCTCTCTGGGTCTATAGCCATTTCAAGAACTAAGGACAAAACCCTAGATGTTACAAGAATAAATATTCTTTTTCTTTTAAGATTTTATTTGTTTATTCATGAGAGACAGGGGGGGGGGCAGAGACACAGACAGAGGGAGAAGTGGGCTCCCTGCAAAGAGCCCAATGCAGGGCTCGATCCCGGATCCTGGGGTCACGTCCTGAGCCGAAGGCAGACACTCAACCACTGAGCTACCCAGGAGTCTCAAGAAGAAATATTCTTATTGCTCTCATCAATTAGGACATTCCAAGGGTTTCAGGACATTCCAAGGGTTTCTCTCTGTACGAGAAATTGGGGATGGAAACCAAATATCTATTTCTTATTACGTATCACATCCTCCAATAGTCCTTTAGCGGGGATGATCTGGCTAAGATAATGCCACCTCCCCTGCACTTCACATCTGCTCCAAGGCTTACGTGGCCACAAATGACTCCTAACCATTTCTCCTTCAGGGCCTCACATGCACCACATTCTGAGGCCTGGGCCTGAGCATCTGATTGGCCAAGCTCAATTCACATGCTCACAGCTGGTTGTGTCAGGGCTCAGGACAGGAAGGAGGATATGATCCTGTCTGTTCCAGAGGAGATATACCCAACCTGCCGGCTGTCTAGCACAAAATGAAGAGCTCCCTGAAAACAGTTTATGGTAAACAAACAAGACAAATGCCCACAAATATCCACTGACGCCAGATGTTATTTATATTCTTTCTCCAACACATGCTTATGCTGGTTATAAATGTCAGAAACACAGTTTCTCCCTGTGGTGACCAAGGTCCCCAGTGACCCCAGGTCAGCACGGAACACCGGCTGGTTTCTGGATGATTCTGGTACTGAAACCTAAGAGGACTCTGATTGACCCAGCTGGAGTCATGTGACCACTTACTCGGGACAGAGAAGGCCTACCCATCCCGAAATGTTACAGGGTTGCAGGGTTCTTGTCTCCCTGAGTGGAAGAACGAATCTCTGAATCCGCAGATACAAAAGGGTGAGGTGAAGTGAAAGTTTATTAAGGTTGAGAACAGAAAGGAAAGAAAATAGCTCTCTGGAGTGAGAGGGCTCCTGCATGGGGACCCCTGAGGCCTTTTATGATTGGTCTTTTATAGAAAACTGACCGGGAAACTTAAATTTTCTTGATGTCACCTCTGATAGCACCATCATTACTTCCCCTTTGAATATCTCCTCTGTGCTGTTTAAGACAAAGTGGTGTGGTAATGTTCCCTTATCTGGCTCTGTTAGCCTCAGCATTTCTGGGATTTTTGGTGAGCCCAGATCACTTCCCTCTTACCTATCTCTCCCTACCTCATCTACCTCACCCCAGCTGTCCCTTACTCAACAGGAAGCACAGAGAAATGCTCTTTCTAGAAGAGATAAAGGACACAGGGTGGAAACTACTTCATGATGCTGGACACAGAGAAGGCCTCTCCAGCTGGACCTGTGATGCTGGACTGCCCTGTGTGCCAGCTCCCAGGCCTGGCCCTTGATGGAGGATGGGGCTATCCTTTCTTCCTAGGGCCTGACAGCCTGTGTCTGGGACTCTGAGGTCAGGGCATGTCTCATGAGGACAAGTGGTGAGGGGACCGGGTCTCCTCTGCTTCTGTGAGCCTGTCCAGACTGGTTGAGACTGGAGTGAGCATAGGCCACAATGCCCGAGGTGGGTGCCTGGGGGGCATCTGTTCTATTTACTTGTTCATTCCACAAACATTTAGAGAAGGCAGCATGGTGCTAAGTGCTGCTTGTTCCAGGATACAAAGCCTGGTTCTCACCCTCCTGAAGCCCAGAGTCTGGTAAAGGAACCATTAGGAAAGTGCTATGGCTCGAGGGGACCACTAAATCCGGTAGCTGAGGGGCCAGCCCAGAGCGAGACTGCAGAGGTTAGATCCCTACTTTCCCATTCATCAGTTCTGTGCCCTCAGGCAAGCTACTCAGCCTTCCTGTGCCTCAGTCTCCTCATCTGTGTAATGGAGACAATGCTACTACTTGCCTTGTAGGGTTGTTTTGAGGATTAATGTGTTATTACATGTAAGGCTCCTAGAACAATGCCTGGTGTGGTCCGCTCTGAGTAAGCGTTAGCTAATATTGTTGTGATGAGATCATTGTTTCTCTGATGTGCTCTCTCTCTATTGCATCCCAGGCACACACAGCTGGGGCGGGTCAAGGAAAACTTCCTGAAAAAGAAACCCCTTGAGAAATGAGGGGTAGAGGGAGGGAAGGGTGTTCCAGGCTAAAGGAACAGCTTGTGCAAAGCCCTGAGGGAGTGAGAAAGCATGCTCCTCCATGGGACAGGAGCACTGGGGAAGTTGCACACCATGGAGAAGAAATGAAACCATTCTAGCCCTGTACCCCAGACTGAAGGGAGCAGGCGCGAGCCTGGGAGTCCCAACAGGGGGTGAGGGTGGCTTTTGAGTTTCTTAGACCGTAGAGCAATAAGGGAGTGAGTCCTGCCAGGGAACAGTCTCATCCGACCTTCACCCTTGAGAGAGACAGAGACAGGGAGAGACAGAGAGAGTGGGTTAGCAGCTCCCTCTGCCCTCGCACCCTTCCCTGCCCAAGGAGTCCATCTAGGAAGTGGGTTTGAAAGCTGTTCAAGTGAACAGATTAGGTCATGATAACACGAGGGCATAATTGGCTGGATGACTGAGCTGCACCCACCTGGCTCCTCTAGCAGCCTGAGAATTAGCTCATGGCTGGCACGGCCTCCTTCGCAGCAGCCACTGTGGGCTGGAGTGAGCCAGGAGCGTGTTGGAGCAGCAGCCCTCCTGTGCAGCGCACGTCCCCAGGCGCTGGCTTGTCGCTCCAACAAAAAAGGCGGATGCGCCCCTGAGGCTTGTCTTCTGTTGAGGGAAATTTTGTGTTGCCCCGCAGCCAGGTGGCCTGCCTAGCAGAGCACGCCCAGGCCTGGTGGGGATTAGGGTCTGACTTTGTTTTTCTGGGTGCCCGGGTCTGCCAGCGTCCTTTGGCTTTCCTCCTCAGGCTGTCCACCTTTGCAAGGCCCAAAGTGACAGACACTATGTTCCCGCGCCACAGGAAGGACTTAGGTTAGATAAAAGAAGGCCCGCTTGCCCTGGTGTTGGAGGGCTCTTCCTCCCCTGCCCTTTCAGCACAGGAAACCGTCCAGTGCTGGCCTCGGTTCCCCTGCACCCAGCCGACTCCTCTCCACCAGCTCAGCACCCAAAGCCCTACAGTGCCCTGAGTCGGTGACATTCCGGCTCAGGCCCTGGCAACCTGGCAGGTGGAGGGAGGAGCACCTCCACAGAGGCTCTCAGGGCACCTGCACATCCAGAGGGGCAGTGATCCCTGGGACACCCTCTGATGACCAGGAGAATGGAGATCAGATCCAATTTCAGCAAATCCTCACCCCCTGGTGAGGGGGCAAGGGGAAGCAGCCTAGGGCTCTGTCCCTGCCCGCTCCGTGTCGCCATGCCCCCCAAGTGGCAAGTCCCTGACTCAGGCCGCTCCATACCCCATACATGCCTTGATGATCATAATAATCCCCAGGTGGGTACAGCTCTTCAAAGGTTGCAGAGAGCTTTTGTGTACCAGAATCCAGCAGACCCTCACAGCATCCTCGTGAGGCGGTTTGGGGTAGGAAGCCCTCTTATGCAGAGTTGGAAACTGAGACTAAGAGGAGAGAGCTGAGCCCCAGCACTGGGTTTCTGGGGAGCAGATCTGAGACCAGAGGTGAGACATTCAGCCCCCTACCCTTGCGCTTACCATGTGGATGACACACTGTCAAACTAGGTCACCCCCAGGGCCCTGAGCTGTGGACAGGGGTGTTTAGAAAATGAGCAGAGAGGGAGGGAGTGGGGACATAAAATCGTGTTTTCCTAAACTAGGCTTTTGTTTCCTCCTTCCTATGGAAGACCTGCTAGTCACCGCTGCGTGATGAGAATCTAAAGGGGAGACCTGAACATCTAGGGGGAGGTGGGACCAATCAACTTCATCTCAGTCAGCTTCCAGGGAAGGATGCAGGGTGCACCCAGCAGGTCAAGGACCAACAGGGTGATTCCTCAGTGCAGTGCAGAGCGTTTTTTCTGGTCATATGACTGATGTAGCACCGATAGGTTTCATCATCTTAAGAATAATATTTTTTAAAGTTTAACTTTGTCTAGGACTTACCATAGAGGAGGCGCCATGTGAAGAGCTCAATATTTGTTACTTTGATCCTTGAAATGGTCCCATGAAGGTGATATTATTACCACCAGGGCCAGCTTCAGGAGCAAGGGACCCGAGCAGCCCCAATGGGCCCTGTGCTTGGGGAAATGCTCTGCTGTTGCCAGATTGAAATTCTTAGTACTGTTCAACAAGGAGCTCTGCATTTTCATTTCATATAGTCTGCTGAGCCCAGAAAACTATATAGACGATTCTGGTTATCCCCACTTCTTAGAAAAGGACACAGAAGTACAGCGTGGTCGAGAAGTAACATGTCCAAGATCACAGAACTGGGCGCCCTGGGAGGGTCTAACCCCACGGCCCACGCCTTCTGGAGTAGGCAAAGGCCAGCCAACATCAGAAGACTGTGCCCAAGTCCCACTGCTGACACCTGTCTGTGGTCAAGAGTGACTCACTTCACCCCTCCCAGCATCGATTTTCCCCTTTGTGAAATGGGGTGATCCCACCTGCTCCTTGGGGTCCCTGTGAGACTTGAGCGAGAGGATGCACACAAGGGTGCTTTCATACACCCCCTAAGCTCAGCAGATCAAAGGATCATCATTAGCTGACTCACCGTGCATTGGCGCTCCTGTTAATGCCTCCAAGTCCTTCTGACACCATCTTCACAGGCCTTCTCTGGATTGCTTTAGAAAACACCAGTTAAAATAAACTCCCCCTACCCTTGGAGGCAGCCTCATAAAGTCATGGAGTCATAGCTATTTCACACTCCAAAGGGAAGACCTTTCCCTAACAGGTTCTCCCTGCAGCCATAGCTGCCCCTGCCTTCTGTAGTCAAGTGTGCAGGGAGAGATGAAGGGAGACTTCCCGTCAGTGTCTGCTCACACAACTGTGGTGTGGAGAGAGTACTGCCCTGGGTTTGTCCGCAATTAGATCCTCTCCAAAAGGCTTCACTGGGAATGATCAGAGCTCCCCAGTCCGGTAGAAAGAAGTCCTGGAAGGTAGAGATGCTTCGAGGCACACTCAAAACACTTTCTGGCACCTCAGCAAAAGAGGCAGTGCCTGGGAGGGGCTGCTAATAGGTCTTTAGATTCAGAGAGACTCTAAAATAGCCTGTGTAACCTTGAGAGTGCATTGAAAGCCCCTTGCGAGAACACCCCCACGTTTGCAGAGCTTGCTAAACCTGCAGAAAGTGGATACAAACCTTAGTTTGCCAATCCTCCCAAACCTAGGAGATTGGTATGATCACCCCCATTTTATAGGCAAGGAAACTGAGGCTCAGCAAGCCTGACAGGCCCTGCACCTATGCCATCTGATCTCTAGTCTAGTGTTCTAGCTCAGAACCAGTGGTTCTCAGCCCTGGCTGTTTCCTCACATCACCTGCGGAGCCTTAACGTCCCATCCCAAGTTGCTTGAATCAGAACCCCTTGGGAATGGAGCCTGGGAATCTATTTTTGTGAAGGTTCCTCTGGGGATTCCCATCTGGGTGGCTAGAGGTGAACAGTAGGTTTCTCTATTAGTTGGGGTAGACTATTCCTCCTCATTCCTCAGGGATGCCCTCAAATGGGCCAGGCTCAGAGCATGGGGAGGATGGCCAGACTTCCTCTGGTCAGATCGTGTTGCAGGCGGGGATTGTAGAGACAGTCCAGAAAGACAGAAAGTCCTGCTCTTCTTGAATATCTCCACTGCTCGGTGGGAGAGAAGCCCCAGAGCCTCCCCAGGGGGCCAAGTCTCTGTTTTTATTTTGCTCCCCACTCCCCGCATTCTCTGCCTCTTCATATGCCTGCCCACCAACACCCATGCCCAGTTCCTGTCACCCAAACAAGTCATCAGGACTCTTAGTTTTCGTTTTTCTCTTTGCAGAGATCATTTTAGGTATATAGAAATCAATAAAAATCTTCCCCTTCTCCTCTTCCACACCAACAGTGTACTCTCCAGACTATGAATGTTTTGGGTTTTCTCACCTAAGCTTTATCTTGGACATCTTTCCGTATGAATTCATGCTTTTTCAGCATGCCCTCAGCACACATTTTTTTCAAGAGCCGGCTGAGAACCAAGGACTTCTCTCCTTGGTCCAAGTCAAACATCCCCAACTCTGATGTACCCATCTCCATCTCCACCTGCCTGGACTCTGTGGGCACAGGGATGGGGCTGGGAGGCTGGAGCTTCACTTGGACTTGGCCTGGGACTCGGAGTGACTTCTCTACCTGCCCTCAGACCCCCTCCCCAGAGGTGGGAAGGCCAAGTCACATCAGAAAGCCACAGCCCTTGTCCACGAGGCGCTGCGGTGCAGGCATTTTAGGTAAATGTGCGACCCATCTTTCTAGAATGGTGAGTCACAAACCTCGCTTGGTTTAACAATCCTCCTTGAGTGAGGTCGGCTCTTCCCTCAGCCGTTGCAGGTTTATTTGCTTCCTCCTCGGAAGCGTGAGGTAAGGTGTTGTTCTTGGAAGAAGCAGCTGAGAGTGCGCAGTAAGACCTGGAAGAGCCAGTGCCTGAGGAAGGGTGGGGGGGCTGTGCTGGGCGGGGTCAGCGGTCCCTGACCTGAGACCCATGGCACAACAGTGTCTGCCTGGGGACCCTCAGGTAGCTGTCGCTCGGAGGAGAGACCTGATCCTTCAGAATCAGACAACCCAGACTTGTCCTTGCTAATGGCCAAGAGTTCTCTGGTGAGTCATTCAACCTCTAAGAGCCTCAGGTTCCTCCCATGCAAAATGGGAACTCGGAGAAGTAACTACAGACTTGCCATGAGGATTGAATGTGATAATGGAGGTGGAATCATTTCAAAAGTGGTGAAACCCTGTAGAGAGCCCTGATTTATTCTTGACTTCTCTGCATTGGGTTAAGCCTTGAAATTGCCTCACTTCTAGTCCTGAGTGAACTATCCGCAGCCCTGTCACCTGACCTCTCTGAGCCTCAGTTTCCCCTCCTAAGGAGCTCAGGAATGTGGCAGGTCTGCCAGGGGCGGGATTAGTACTGACATCATTTGCATCCTTCCTGCAGGGCGTCCTACCAGCCGGCAGGCAGCTTCTCACCGCCTGCCCTTGCCCATGAGGGAGCTCAGTCCTGCTTCCCTGCCTCTCTCTGATCTGCCTGCACCTCCAGGACTGATCTTGGCAAATCTGCCCCCCCCAAAATTCCTGCTGACACTTGTCTGTTCCTGCCTTTTGTGAAGCATGGCACCCACAGGACTCCGGGAAGAATCTTAAACACTGAACCTCCACCACTGCTCCGGAGGGCACACTGTGTGGCTCGTCCACATCCTGGTCCCTGTCAGCTCCAGGGAGCTCCTCACATCCCAGCGATGCCCTCAGCAGCCTTGAACCCAGCTGGATGAGATCACTCCTGAGGGGGAACCAATCTTGCCACCCACCAAGATTCCCACACCGCCCCCCACCACCTCCCATGCCTGGCCGCCCCAGCAGACTCTAGGATGTCTGTGCCTCAGATCCAAGTAGAAGAAGTGGTTGGTGGGGAAGAAGAGCCAGCAGGAGCAGCCCTGCCTCCCGATGACCACCTGCGGAGCCTGAAGGCCCTCACCGAGAAACTGAGGCTGGAGACCCGGAGGCCTTCCTACTTGGAATGGCAAGCCAGGCTGGAAGAGCAGACATGGCCCTTCCCGAGGCCAGCTGCTGAGCAGGGGGAGTGTGGGCAGGAGGAGCCCTCATCCCCAAGGAGGGGGTCCAAGCAGCATCCCCCACCTAACAGGCGTGCCAGCCAGGATGCTGGGCCCCAGCCCACCGGCAAGCTGGAAGGCTTTGAAAGTATTGACGAAGCTATAGCCTGGCTCAGGAAGGAACTGGTAAGTGGCTGCCCCTCCAAGAATCCCCAGAAAAGGCATCTCTCTCTCTCCTCTGTCTGTCTCTCTTTATCTCTCCGCCTCTCCCCCAACCTCTATCCCTCCCAATTGGGCATCTGTCATTTCCCCCATTAAAGCAAGGGTAGACCTCATTACTGTGCGGTTACATGAGGTCCACATGCCAATCAGCCCCTAGTCACAGGAGGAGGAGGAAGCCTGTGTGCCCCGACCTTCCCCAACGCCCTCCTTGCACAGAGTCTCATAGGTTTATTCCCGAAATGTGAAGGATGTTCCTGGAGTGTGATGTCCCTCCCCTCCAAAATGTTCTCACTGTCCATCCCACCTGCTAGGAGCCCTCCTCAGCAAGCTACTCTGCTCCACGGGAGTGGGGAGGGGGCGCTGTGCTGGAACCCTGGGGCTGTGGGGGGTAAGTACAGATGGGGCTGTGCAGGCCCAGAGCTGTGTGGCTGGAGGTTGCTCTACGTGGCTCAAGGTCAGCCCACAGTGCTCCCTTCATACTGAGCTGTGTGTAAGGAGCTGCTGTGAGGGCGGCGCGGTTGATGGGGCCTGAGAGCTTTGGGCTGGGTCTTGGAGGTTGAGTGAGAGTCTGCCCAGAAGTCAGCACCTGGAGGGGCATCTGGGGGAATGAGCATGAGTAACAGGTATGCTTGGGGAGGGGGAGGGCAGCAGCTTTCCTCCGCCCACGGGCACAGCAGGCTCCCATCAGTGGCATCTCTCAGCAGGTGGGAAAGAGAATAGGTGTTCAGAGTTTTGTGCCCATTGCCCAGGGGAGAATCACTGGTCCTGGGTATCGTGGCCCCTCGGCAAAGCCAGGCACGGTGCTAATGCTCCCCATGACCTCGACTCCTGTCCCTCCTCCTTACCTGTGGCCCAGGTAACACCTGCCCTGTCAGGCCACTCTGGACACAGGTGAGCCAGCACCAACAGCCAGCTGCCTTGGAGAGCCACTCATAACTGCTGTGTCAACAGGGTAGGCAGAGGCCTCCCTGGTTTGTTCTGCAAAATCACGAAATATAAATCCCCTTTGGGGCCTAGAATTCCTCACGGGTTGAAATAAGTAATTGGGGCAGGAGGGGAGGCTCAGGGACTCAGGTGTCTGATGAATTGGCAATCTTTTCTGGTTTTAATGTTTAATCTTTAGTATTGAAACTGCTTCCCAAAATATACCCTTCCACTATGTCTGTCTTTAGTAAGTGGGGTGTAAAGTTGGCTTGCATAGAAAATGGGGCACCTGTGGATTCATGCTGTGTCTCTGAACACTCCACTGCCACTGGGTGGGTGCTCCTGGCAGGTTTAGGAGGTGAGTCCAGAGGGACACACGCTGGCCCCTGTTCTTTAAAGCTGGTCTTTAAGATCCCCAGGCTGAACTGCTTTCATTTGTTTTCACAAAGAGAACAAAAATATCCCCATCAATCAAGGATTCAATTACTTGGCTCTGGGTCCATTTGAGGTTTTATTGCTTCTGGGATTGGAGGCTTTTGCTTTCTAAATAAATTAGCATTCCTTCCGGGGTGGGGGGGTGGGGTGGAAGGGCTTTGGGTTGGAGATTAGAGAAGGAATTCCCTGTGAGTAAACCGGGAGGGAATTCTCTAGAGCTCATCCCCCTCATCCTCTAGATGGGAGAGGTGTCTCTCAACCCCACCTGCATATTAGAGTCACCTGGGAAGCCTTAAAATGTCCCAGAACCTAGACATGCAGATCAATCAAAATGAATGTCAGTGGGGTGGGACCCAGGCATCAGATTTTAAAGTTCTCCTGGTGCTTCCAAACGCAGCCTAGGTTGAAAAGCATTGCTGTAGGTCTGCGGGCTGGGCCCCTTTTTCTTGCCTGGCCATTGCAAGCCAAGCAGCATGACTGCCCTGGCCAGACTATGTGCTGAGAAAAAGCAGGAGGGCCAGGTCAAGGACAACCATGGGTAATACAGAGAGCAATGCTCTGTAGGCAGAGAAAGAAATACTAATTGTCCAGACTAACTTGTCTGCCAAAGGCTGTCTCAAGTACAGGGAATATTAGCATTCATAATGCTTTATATTTGCAGGATATTTTATTTTTTTTCCATATACACAATGTAATTTTTTTCTAAGTTTTTATTTAAATTCCAGTATAGTTAACACAGTGTAATATTAGTTTCAGGTGTAGAAAGTGATTCAACAATCTCATGCAACACCCGGCACTAGTGCATCCCAAGTGCCCTCCTTAATGTCCGCCACCTATTTCCCCCATTCCCCCACCCACCTCCCCTCTGGGGACCATCAGTGTGTTCTCTCTAGTTAAGGTTCTGTTTCTTGGTTTGTTTCTCTCTCTCTTCTCTTTAACTGGTTTGTTTTGTTTCTTAAATTCCACATTATGAGTGAAATCATACGGTATTTGGCTTTCTCTGATTGACTTATTTCACTCAGTACTATACTCTCATGTCATTGCAAATGGCAAGATTTCATTCTTTTTCGATGACTAATATTCCATTATATATATATATACACCACCTCTTCTTTATCCATTCATCAGTGGACACTTGGACTGCTTCCATCATGTGGCTATTGTAGCTGACGCTGCTATAAACATCAGGGTGCATGTATCCCTTCAAATTAGCGTTTTTGTATTCTTTGGGTAAATACCTAGTAGTGCAGTTGCTGGATTGTAGGGAAGTTCTATTTTTAACTTTTTTAAAAAAGATTTTATTTATTTGAGAGAGAGAGAGTGCAGGTGGGGGAATGAGTGAGTGGAAGGGAGGGACAAGCAAACTCCGCGCTGAGTGTGGAGCCTGATGTGGGCATCAGTCTCCCGACCCTGAGATTGCGACCTAAGCCAAAACCAAGAATCAGATAATCAGGTGCTTTAACTGACTGAGCCTCCCAGGAGTCCTCTATTTTTAACTTTTTGAGGAAACTCCATGCTGGTATTTTTTTTTTTAAGATTTTATTTATTTATTCATGAGAGACCCAGAGAGAGAGAGAGAGAGAGGCAGAGACACAGGCAGAGGGAGAAGCAGGCTCCATGCAGGGAGCCCAATGTGGGACTCGATCCTGGGACTCCAGGATCATGCCCTGAGCCAAAGGCAGATGCTCAACCACTGAGCCACCCAGGCGTCCCTCCATGCTGTTTTTTAGAGTGGCTGTGCCAGTTTATTTGCATGGCATTTGCCACCCTTTCCACAATTTCTCTGTGCTACCAGGAATGGGTAAGAATAGTAATAATAATACTGAGATTTGTCACTGGGTGTCTGTTGTGTGCCACACACTTCACATGTATTACTTACCTCTTTCGATCATCACCTCCCTATCCCGTCAATCCCATTTTACAGAGGAGAAAACTGAGGCTCAGAGAGAAATGTAGCAATGAGCAAGAGAGTTAAAATTTGAACTCTGGCCCATCTGGTTGCATTGCCCATAATCCTCTTAGCCACCATACTACGCAGTATCTTCCAAAGGCAATGGATTTTGCTGGGTGATTCCTAAAAATGTATATTCACAAAGATGCCAGCAGTCAACAAAACACATGAGCGTAGAGGCCAAGGGAGAAACCAGACTGAATTAGAGTCCCAGTCCTCACACCATTATTCCTTTGTCTTACATTAGCTGTGTGATGGCTGTAATTGTCTCCATTTTACAGATAAGTAAAGTGGGGCTCATAGAAGTCAAATGCCCTGCCTAGGATTGTATGACTGTATGATTGTATGACTTGTGAGTGCCAGAGCCAGAGCTTGAACTCAGCCTTCACCACTGGGGAGAGAGGCAGGAGAGGTGGCCCTCCTGCAAAGGTCCCAGTTGGGCATGCTGAATGAGCATGCTGGATGACAGGGGCAGATTTGTGCTCTAGAAATCACTCGGGAGCATCTCTTAGTGTGGTGACTCCCGAACTAACGGGCATACAGATCACCTGGCTCTCCTGTTAAAATGAAGATTCTGATCCTGTTGGTCTGGGATGGGGTCCATGATTTCAAATTTCCAACAAGCTCCAAGGTGATGCTATACTGCTGGTCCATGGACCCCACTTTGAGAAGCAAGGACTAAAAGGCAGGCAAGACGGGGGCCAGGAGGCCAGAAAGGGGTCTCAGAGGAAGCCCCCGGGATCCCCAAGCCTGTGCCCGGAGCTGAGCCATTGCCAGAGCTGCCCTTTTGGCTTGGGGCTCGGCCAGTAAATGGGCCTCTGGGAAGGAAGTCCCAGCATGCCACACTGAGGTGTCCAAGAACCAGATTCCATCAGAGGTTGTAAGTCTGAGGTCAGAAGCGGCTCAGATGCAGCCTGGCAGGCAGTGCTGTTCACTCCACTTCGGGGATTAAATGGTAACACAGGCAACTTGTAAAGTCCTTGGACTGAATGGAAAATGCAGAGTTCAACATCTGAACAACAGGCACCCTTTCACATTTTTAACATTTCAGTCGAAACACTTAACTCCGTGTCATTTGTTTTCCTAATTCGTCATCTATCAACTCACTGAAGATGTCATTAAAAATTAACCTGTTTTGGGCACGTGGGTGGCCTAGTGGTTGAGCATCTGCCTTTGGCTCAGATTAATCCCAGGGTCCTGGGATCGAGTCCAGCATCGGGCTCCCTGTGAGGAGCCTGCTTCTCCCTCTGCCTGTGTCTCTGCCTCTCTCTCTCTGTCTCCCATGAATAAATAAACAAAATCATTTTTTAAAAATTTAACCTGTTGTTTGAACCCAATGAAGGGGGTTTCAAACAACCTTTGTTTTATTCTAAGCCCAGAATTTAAGTTTCCTCTACACCTGGGCAGATTCCCTCTGCCAGTTTGTCAGGCTCCTGTGCACATTTGTCTTTTCTCCTGATGTGGCTAAGGTAGCCAATTAAAATCTGGAATCCGGACAACCAGGTGGCTGTTTGTTCTACAGGATGCCAAACCCTCAATGTGCTGAAAGTTCTGGCTCTGCAGTGGGTTTGTGTTCAGTAAAGGGCAGGCCCCCAATGGCTCTGGCATTACCACTGTCCTGGGAGCAGTCAGTAAAAACAGTGAGGTGTTTGTTGTCATCGTTGAGCCTTTTAGAGGCAGGCCACGCTGGGTCTGGACAGATGGGCTAGTCCAGCCCCTGTCTCCTGCAAGGCCAGCTCCAAAGCAGAGAGTGACTGCCCGAATCTTGTTTCCAAGGCAAGAAAGGATCCTAAGAACTCCCTCAAGGAGCTCCCTCTCCCTCTCCATTCTCCAGCTACAGGGAAAAATGACAAGTCATTCCTGACAGGCTCCTGGGACCTGTAAGTAGGGCAGACCTTTCCTTCAGTCTCACGTGTTGGAGGATACAAGGGAGGTAGAGACCCTCAAACCCTGTTGGCATTACTCCTCCAAGCTAGGCAGGCCTGAACTTTGCCCCCTGCCACCTGCCCCCCCAGGGTATCCAGGGAGCCTGTCGCCATCTGGATGTGGCAGGTAGAGCTCCCACTTCTGTATGCAGGAGAGGCTGTGGCACAGCTCTACTTGTTCCAGACTGCTTATGTTAGCAGAAAGTCTCAGCCTCCACCTTCTTGCCTTTGGGGCAGCCTCCCCAGGTGGCCAAGGGGTGGGGGCAATCCTTCAGGAACCAGTGAGTGTGCCCCAGATGCTGTGGGACTCAGCTCTCTAGCTGAGTCTGGAAATCAGAACATTTCACAGACCTCTGTGCTTTGTCCCAGAGCTTGAAGCACCCGGGTAAAAGGAACGCTCCCTTGTCTTCTCCCTTCAACCCTGCTAAAATATTCCCCTTGCCAACCCGAAAGATAAAGAAAAGGGAAAAAAATCTTCCGCTTGGCCTGCGTGCTGCCAAAACTACAGACAAAGCAAAACAGTCCAGCTTCCTATGGGGTTGTCTTTGTGGCAAGAATCCTGGGACATGAGCAGCTGTTTTTATTTTAGTTTCATGCAGGTGTTTGATACCCACAGAAAGCCCCAAAAAGGTGTTTATGGTTGTTAGAAAAAGGGAAGAGGAACCTGACAAGTTTTAATAATTCAAGGGGCTGCCATGGCAGGAGGTCATGGACCTGAATTCGGCTGGCCCCTCTGTGGCTGCAGCTTGATTTCAGCCTCTCCTGATTAAGCCTCTCTTGCCTGTGCTGCCCGCTTGGCAAGCATGTGGCTGATGCATCCCAGGCACGGCCAACAAGGCCAGCATGATCCATTTCTGCTGAATGATACAGCCGAATGCACCGAGCATCATCTGATCACAGCCATGGTAATACTTCCCATCTAAGGAGCATGGCATGGTCCCCAAAGCACTTTTATATACAACATCCTGGGAGAAGGCTTGGAGGTACTTGCTATTCCCATTTTTACAGAGGAGAAGCCTGAGGCTCAGAAAGATGCTAAGCCTGAGATCAGAGAGTTTAGGTGACTTGCCCATATGCCCAAGGTCATAGGCAAGGAAATGGCCAAACCAAGACCTAGACCCACATCTCCTGGCTCTGGATCCAGATCAATTACCATTTTTTTGTTTTTGTTTTTTTTTAAGATCTTATTTATTTATTCATGAGAGACACAGGGAGAGAAGCAGAGACATAGGCAGAGGAAGAAGCAGACTCCCTGCGAGGAGCCCGATGTGGGACTGGATTCCAAGACCCTGGGATCACTCCCTGAGCACTGAACCATCCAGGAGCCCCCAGAGCACTTACCTTTGTACTAGGTATAGGCACTGGCACTCAGTGCTAGTCTGTGGAGCCAGGAGTTGTTCAAAAGCCTGTATTTAAAACCCTGCTAATTACAGAACAGGACACATGCAAAGGATTACAGAGAGTTCTTAGCAATACCTCATAACCACCCGGTAGTGGCGACAGGGACAGCTCTGGCCATATTATGATAAGGGTATGCTCAGAACCATTCAGCGAGGGACTGGCTGAGCTGGGGTCCGAGTCCCCAGAGTTTCTAGTCCAGGTGTTCCTTTGCCCGGCTCTAAGTCTTCTCAGTGTAACTTGGGGCTTTCAGCCTGTCTGGCAGGAGCAACCTGCAGGAGTTAAGACTGTTCTGTTCATCTAGCCACACACTTTAGTAACCCTTCAGCAGTTACTCAAATATTTATAAACAGAGCTACCAGCAAAGGAAACAAACAAAACATCAGTGACGTTCATTCCTGGGTCCCAGTATCATTCTTTGGACTTTTCAGTAGCTCCTGAGAGTCCCAAAATAGGAATACATTACATACAACTAGGAAGAAAAAAGATTTAAAAATAAAAGACGAAAGAAAGGTTTCAAGCTCCCCTCTGTCTTGTCAATGTAACTGGTATACATTCCTCACCTTGTAATCTCTAGGTCTTAAAAAAGGCATAGAATCTCCTAGACTAAGATAAGGGAGTCCTGGATCCCCCCAAATTCCCTACTTACAGTGAGAGCCGATGAGGTGGGGACCATTGGCCAGTGAGATGAAGCCGACTCCAAGAATCTGGTCTTGCCTCTTTCCTTCCCTTGACTGTCTGGCAGTTGAAAAGAGGGGGAGATGAGGGGCACCTGGGTGGCTCAGCAGTTGAACATCTCCCTTCGGCTCAGGTCGTGATCCTGGGGTCCTGGGATCCAGTCCGCATCAGGTTCCCCTCAGGGAGCCTGCTTCTCCCTCTCCCTGTGTCTCTGCCTCTCTCTGTGTTTCTCTTATGAATAAATAAATACAACATTTTTTTAAAAAAGAAAAAGAAAGGAGTGGGAGATGGGAGACAGGAGCAGAGGCTTGATGATGGTACCCAACCAGAATAGAGCATAAGGCAATCCTGGGGCTGTAGGAGACAGGCTGGGGGAGGGGGGGTCCCTTGATTCAACCGTCGGTTCATCCAGCATAGCCAGAGTTCATGGAGTGCTTGAGCTTAGGAGCTGGGTGCAGGTGGTGGGCCAGGGTGACTGGGACAGGATTCCTGAGTTTATGGGGTTCCCCCTTTCATGGAGGAGACAGACACAAAACACAATGACACGGTGTGACAAGAGCTATACTAGAGGTAAAATAAATACAGTTCCAAAATGTTTCGGGGAGCCGAGGTGCACGCTGAGCAGTCACTGTGCGCCAGGCACAGTGTACAGTAAAATTAACCAAACAGAAATACACAAATCCCTACCTTCTTCAGCAACAAATCCATGTCGTTAAGTGTGATTGACATTAGGCTGCTCCTTATTTTCCATTCACATTTTTCCTTGAATAAGGAAAACCCAATTCCTCTGATGTGCACCCGCCCAGTTATAACTATGCAGTATGTTAGTGTGTAGTAACTATTGGAAGAGGCATCCAGAGCATTTGTTAAAAATTCAGATCCTTCTCAACCCTTCGTGGAAATTCAGATTCCATAAATCTGGGGTGGTATCAGGAACTTAACAAGTGCCCGAGGGTGATTCTAAGGCAACTAGGTCACTAACCAGTCACAGGCGGAGAAGCAAAAACATAAAATTTGTAACTAAACTAGACTTTCAGTCAGGTTCTACTATATCCTAGCTGTGTGACTTTAGGAAAACAATTAACCCAGACCCAGGTTTTGTCATTGCAAAATGGGTTTAATAAATACCTCCCTGCCAGAACATACATAATAAATATTTATCGAAATAGTCAGGTGCTATGTACTAAATGGACTGTGCACATTTATATTCATCACATCATGTAATATAGCGCTCTTTTAAGGTAGGCACCGTCCCCATTTTGCAGGTGGGAAAACTGAAGTAAAGTAACTTAGCCAAGACCAACCAGTCGAGCAGGGGTTTGAACCCAGGTCTGTCCGACCTCGGAACCCCTGCTTTGAACAGCTGCTGCACAATCAATTGCTCCTGTGATCAAATGAGCATGAATCCACTTTGTATTTCATGACGTTTTAGGCTCATTCAACACACTCTTTCAATTCCTGGAACTCTAGGCTTGCTGTTCTCCAGAGTTCACTCGATTTTGCACTTTTTCCAAGAACTCCCTTCTCTCTCTGAGAAGTCTTCATTATTCTAATATGAAGTCTGGGTGTCATGGCACAGAGGTTCAGAAGGGACTGTTCAAGACTAAGACATGCCCTTGGGCTGAACATCCCCTTTATTTAAAAAAAAAAATTTTTTTTTAATTTATTCATGAGAGATGCAGAGAGAGAGGCAGAGGGAGAAACAGGCTCCCTGTGAGGAGTCCGATGTGGGACTCAATCCTGGGACCCCGGGATCATGACCTGAACCGAAAGCAGATGCTCAACCAGTGAGCCACCCAGGAGCCCCTGAACATCCCCTTTCTGAGGGATGTATTATTTTATAAGCTTCAGGACCCAACCTAGTCCCCAAGCTGCTACCAGGGGAAAAACAACAACAACAAAGGAACAAGCACTGCCCACGGCTATTGTTGGTCATGTCCCTGGGCATAGGCCTGAGCCAGACACAGCCTGTAAGCAAGCAAATCCCAGGGAAAGGTGACAGGCTCACTCAAGGCGGCTGAGCCCCCGGCAGGGCTGTGCACTACGGGCCTGGGCCCCGGGAGCCCGGGGTGCCCGCCGTGGGCCAGCGGAGCCTGCAGGCCGCTCAGGACCCCAGCGGGGAGGAGGAGCTGCGGGGCCAGTACGAGGTCCTGGCTTCTCTGCCTCCCCACTGCCCCCCGCAGGGCAGGCATGCACCAGCGCCTGAGGACCCCTCTCCTAGGGCTCCTTCTGACAGTGCTAGCCAGCAGGATGCGCAGACCCCCCAGATGCTACGGCAGCCAGGAGCTAAGAGCCATCACCCTCGTTGTCCAAAGGGGGAAGATGCTATGCGGAGAAATGCAGGAGCATCCACCCATCAGCTGTCACAGACTCGGGCCCCGCCCTCCCCAGCCCACCCGCTCCCGGGCTCTCACTCTGCCAGCAGCCCACGGGGCCACCTCGGGCCACACTGCACAGTACTCAGCAGTTGGTGACCTTACTAAGCCCCTGGGACCTGTGGGGGAGGGGTGCAGCCCTGACTCTTGCCCTAACTCTGGACTCTGATCCGGAGCTAGCTCATAGCCGCTTCCCAGGCACTGCAAATACCCCCCTTAGGTGGGTTTTGAGTTCACATACACACCCCCACCACCACCCCCCCACACACACACACCAGGCCCCAAGGCTGCTGCGGAGTTCCCCCAGGTAGATGAGGCCAAACCATCTGTTCTTCCTAAGGAGGCAGGCTCCAGGGTTAATGGAGTGTGAAATGACTTTGGAGAGCAAAACGGCCTCAATCACGCCTGGAAGGTGGGGCAGAGAAGAGATGGGCTTCACTTCCTCTTGAAGGCACAGTGAGAATCTATAGATAGAAACTACAGGTGCATGAGAGCCTTGATTACTCATACAAGCCCCAGTTCTAGAGAGCCCCTGTCCCACAAGAGGCTCCCCCTCACTCGTGGTCAGTAGTGTTTCTGGCTGGTTCGTGGGCTTGTTCAGCACCAGTGTGGAACTCCCACTCTAGCAGTTTCCAAGCTGGGAAGCCCAGAATCCAGGAGAAATCTAGAAGTCCCAACACTGGTGCTCTAGGGGTCTCTCATGGAAGGAAGTCAGGGTGCCTCAGTGTCCTTCATTCGTCTTTCATTCAATTGACAACTGCCCTGGCCACAGCTGATTGATCTCCAGGCAATCTCTTAAGGAGGCACAATCCCTGCCTGGGATAGTTAATGCTCCCAGTAGGAACAATCTGAAGGCAGTGCAAGGAGCTCATGGTAGAGTAGAAACACAGTCCCCATGGTGGGGCAGTGGGGAGGGGAGGAAGGGGTGTCTCTTCTCCTCTCTGTCAGCTCTCTCACCCAGAGACAGCCCAGCAGAGCGTCTTGGTTCAGAGAGGCAAGGAGGCCCACCCTCCCTGCAGTCTGGCTGGAGGCCCTGCTCCAGCAGCCTGGCATGAGTGACACAGTCCTAGGACTAGCTGTTGGCCCCACAAGGCACCCCCACTGGCTGTCCAGGGCAGTGGCCAAGAAGTTGGGGAAGGCCCATGCACACTGGCCAAGCTAAGGACCTCCGCCTCCATTTCAAATCCCAAAATGCTTTGGCATTATGAGTGGACACAGATAAGCCAGGTGATAAAGGGGATGCTAATGCCACCCTGCCAATCCCACGGGACTGGGCTTAAGCGTGAAGAGCAACACAGGTGTCAGGTGTAAGTAATCATCTGCAAAGTGTGTGGGAAGCATGATTTGGTGACTAGCTCTGCTAGTCACTCAAGGACCCCAGTAACTTAGTGAGAGAGGTAAGAGTGTCATACGGGAAATAACTAACTGCTTAGCTCTGCAGTTCTAGGGGATAAAGTGAAACTAACACTTATGGAACCTCACATCCTATACAGAGTGTCTTATATATGTGTTATTCATGTAATTCTCAGAGCAGGTATTATTATTATGCCCATTTCACAGATAAGGAAATGGAAGCTCAGACAACTTGAGCAACTTGCCCAGAGCAGCACCACCGGTGAGTGGTAAATGAAGGACTTCAAATCCACAAGCCAGGGCTTTGTTCATTCTACTCACTGCCTCCCCACAGGCCTGGAGGGCAGCCTGGGTGAGGAAGTCAGGAAAGGTCCCCTAGGATTGTCCCAGCTGTAGAAAATGAAAACCTGGCTCTGGGGAGATATTGTCCATTGACTTCATTCATTCATTCATTCATTCATTCATTCATACATTCAACAAATGGCTTTTGAGCATGAGAGTTATGCACCAGGCACAGTAGTCATTCCTCTTTGGTGTTTTACCACCTGGCGGGGAGACAGATGAGTCAACAAATGCCTTGTGTAGGTGCTGTGGTAGGAAGCACCCATGGTGGTGAGTGTCACCCAACCTGTAAGGTATGGAGGCAAGGAGGATGGGATGGTTCTAGGGGAGGGAAGAAGGACCCAGTATGACTGCTGTGGAGGGGAGTTGAGGCTGGAGGGAGCAGGAGAGCCAGGAGGGTTGGTTGGGCCTTTGAAAGGTTTGAATAGAGGAGACCTGTCCATCAGCCTCTTGAGTGTAGGGGCCAGTGCAAACATGGGCGGGGGGCGGGGGGGAAGCAGGGAGGAACCCATGATGTGGGGTGTGGGGTGACTGTGGGCATGCCAGTCTTGGCTGTCCTTCCCAGCCTAGCAACAGCACCCATCTCTTCTGCTCCCACTCAAGGATACAGGAATCCTTTCTGAGGTGTACAGCTTCCAGGCCCGCCTCATATCCAGGATGCAGCCTTATTGGCTAGGAGAAGGTGATCAGCATCCCCTCTCCATTAAGGGGTCACATCGCTGCCCAGAGCCACTCATCTCATTAGGGGCTGATCTAGAACTATCTGAGTCTTTTGGTGCAACAAAATACCCCAGCCTGGGTAGCTTCTCAGCTACAGCCATCTGATACAGTCTGCAGGCTGCAAGTCTCTGGTCAGGGGACCAGCATGGTCAGCAGAGGGCCCTCTTCTGGGTCACAGACTTCTCGCTGAGTCCTCACATAGTGGAAGAGGTGAGGTCGCTCTCTGGAGTTTCTTATGAGAGCATTCATCATCCCATTCACAAGGGCTCATCCCTCATGACTTAAGCACATCCCAGAGGCCCCACCTCCAGATGCCATCACACTGGGCATTAGGGTTTCAACATATGAATTTAGGGGTCACACAAAGCAAACTGGAACCCAGAGCCTCTGGGGACAGATCTGGGGGCTATTCAGAGTGCATCACTCTATGTGCCAGCCTCATGGGTAAAGATTCAGTTTGGCCTTGGACCTTCCAAGTTGGAAAATCAAAGACCTTATCATAGCAATAGAACTTGAGGGATGTCTGGGAGGCTCAGAAGCTGAGTGTCTGCCTTTGGCTCAGGGCATGATCCTGGGGTTCAGGGATTGAGTCTCTTATCGGGTTCCCGGCAGGGAGTCTGCTGCTCCCTCAGCCTATGTCTCTGCCTCTCTCTACGTGTCAAATAAGTAAGTAAGTAAGTAAGTAAATAAATAAATAAATAAATCTATGAAAGAAAGAAAGAAAGAAAGAAAGAAAGAAAGAAAGAAAGAAAGAAAGAAGAAAGAAAGAAAAGAAAGAAAGAAAGAAAGAAAGAAAGAAAGAAAGAAAGAAAGAAAGAAAAGAAAAAAGAGCTTGACTCTTGCCACAGAGGACAGACGGTCCCGGACAGGGTCTGAGGCACATCTTCCCTGGCTCTGGGCTCTGCTCAAACTTTCCCTCCCAGCAGATAGGGGCTCCAAGGAGAGCACAAGAGCGCCTCGGAGAAGCCCAGACAGCCTAGTCATGTTCTGCCCAGGGGATGAGAGCCACGGTGTCCTTCTGCCCACCCACAGCCTGGGGCAGGGACAGCCTGACACCTGCAGAGAGGCAGCTGTGACTGCAGCCTCTACTTTGCCGGGCAGAGTGGTCTGTCGCCGCCCAAATAGAGACCTTTGAGAAACCTTCACTTGAGTCAACAGCTTTGCTTGAAAATCAGTCCATGAACAGTTTGCTTTCTAGAGGTGTTTGGAAAAAAATTTTTAATTTTTTTTTTTTCCCGGACCCTAAAGTTGCCTCTAGCAGCACATTTCAATGACACCACTTGCTTGCTTTCCTAACAGTATTATTCTGGCTCCTTCTCAGAGGCCAAACCAATGATCAAATAATGAATAATATTTTCTCCAGGCTTCTAAGTGTGTTCCTACACAGCACTGATTAAAACAATAAGCTGGACCTTTTGGTGAAGTTATATAAATCATCAGACAGCTTACACAAACCATTTCCAAGTTTCAAGCATTCAGTCTCATAGAGAATACGGCGCATTCCGTCCTTTCATGCACGGCTGAGAGAACGGCCTGGATTTTATACTCAGTCTCTCTTCAACATCAGTCAGAGGGTAATTGTGACAGTTGGGCTAGGATGCCTTAGATCTGAGCCTCAGAAACGGGGGCTAAACGAAATGCCCTTGATCACCTCAGGATTCCTTCTGTCTTCCTGCATCTGTGCTAATCCCAACAAGCCTCAATCCAGCTCATTCGCAGCTTCTCTGGTTTGCCCTGGGCGCACGGGGTTCTCTGGGGTGAGCTTTAGAGATAGATTTGCAAACCTCTGCCCCAAATGTGCTTGCAGGTGTGCACAGGGCCGTGTCTCAAGCCATTGTCCCCATCTTGTTGTTTCTCCAAATTAAGAGAACAAATTTTCAGGGGGAAAGGTGCAAGATCGCAGAAAGTGAAGGACTAGGGAATGGAAATGAAGCAGCTCAGGAACAGGGCTGCAGGGAGGCCAGGTGCTGGAGAGAAGAGGGTGTGTCCACAGGCCATATACTAGTACTCATCTGAGGAAGCACCAGCTGCTGGGGCAAAGTTGTGTTCAGAGGAATGGCTTCTTGTGCTCCTGACCGTCTGCTAGTTATGTGATTTTTGTCTTTTTTTCAAAGTCCTTAAAACTTCAGGGCATTTTAGACCTGCAGAGAGCAGACCCAAGAAAGTGTCCTAGCACGTTCCATTGGCAACTAGGAATAAAGGTATTAGCCAGAACCTCGCATTTTTAAGTATTAAAAGAAACACTGACATGCTGTCTTCCCTGGAATGCCAAGACATCAGTGTTTTAGACTGAGCAAGTGAGCACAGAGCAAGTGGACAACGGGCACTGAGGAAGGAAGCAAATCATCCAGATTGCCCCCAAAATGCCGCTTCTCCCAAATGCTGCAGGGGCCGTTGCCTAAGAACAAAACACTCTCTTCCCCAAGCACCCCAGTTTGCCCCAGATCAGGGAGGGTTTTAGGATATGGGACTTGGGGAGCTAAAACCAGGAAGGTTCTGGGCAAACCTTGGGTGATCGTGGTGATCACCCTAATTTTTAGCTTTTGTTGTTTCTTTAATTGTGGTAATATATATGTGTGTGTATATAATATAAATATAAATGCATATATAAAATGTAAAATTACCATGTAACCATTTTTAAGCATACAAGTCATTAGGTACATTCCCAGTCTTGTGCGATCATCACCACTGTCCATCTCCAGAAGTGAGTTCTTCTTCCCCAACTGAAACTTTGTCCCCAGAAGACACTAACTCCCCATTCTCCTCTTTCTCCCCCCCCCGCCAGCTTCTGGCAACCCCCATTCTCTGTTCTGCCTCTCTGAGTTTGACTACTTAGATTCGTCATGTAAGTGGCAAGTCTCTCACTTACAGATCGTGCTGTAGCGTACGCCAGGATGGCTGAATAACATGCCACTGTATGGACAGGCCGCATTTCGTTGATCTGTACATCCATCAGTGGACACGTGGGTGGCTTCCACCTCCTGCCTCTTACGAATAATGCTGCTACGGACACAAGTGCACGAGTATCTCTGTTCAAGCCCCTGCTTACAATTCCTGCAGGGAGATACGCCCAAGAGGAATTGCTGGGTCATGTAGTAATTCTCTGTTTAATTTTTTTGAGGGACTGCCATATTGTTCTCCACATCAGTTGAAGGCAATGTTTGTTTTTATTCCACCCGACTCAGAGGCAGAAGTCAGCCCGTCTTCTAACTCCCCCTGAGAGCAGATCACTCTCACATGAGGTACTTGTGTGAATTTCCTCGCCTGGCCATCCTACCTGCGTTGGCGACAGCCGTGCATGGCCATTGCTGCAAAGTCACCCATTGGCCACCTCTTTCGTGAGCTTCCTCATCTGATAGGAACACGCCCTGTCACCACAGTGGGCTGATGGCCACAACACGCTGCCATTTCTTCCCCTTTCACCGAGCACTCTGCCCTAATTACAGGATTACTGGAATTGTAGGCGCGCCTCTGAGAATCCAGCAAGCGCCTTTATTCTGCTGGAACAACAGGCCACCCTGGGAGGGGGATTAGAAATCGGCACGTCCTACAGTTGAGCCTTTGCCAGGGAGAACATTAACCCATACTCTGATGGTTGAGTCAGCGGGCCCAGGGTGACCTAGGGCCAGCGTCTCAGTTTCTTTAATAAAGTCTTAAAAGTGGGAGGTTCTGGCCACTTTCCACGTTCTGCACCTTGGCTTGGAGAGAAAGAGCTTAACCGGTGAACCTCTTACCTTTGTCTGACTGGCAGCGTTCAGCTCACTTGGCATGCCACTTATTATCTACCGTGCTTCTCGTAGTCCTTGGAAAAGACAGTGTCCCTTCTCTCTAGATGAAGAGACAGAGAAGTTCAGAGAGTGTTAGTGACTCACCCAAGGCCACACAGCTCAAGAGGAGGGGCTTCCACTGGAACCCAGATCCAAACCCCAGAACAGAGGATTTCCCACTTCATTGGGCTCTGGGATCCAGCCCAGCTCCAGGTAAGCAGAAGCCATGGAAGGGCCACCAGCTCTGGGCTCTGAGGGGCCTGGGGTGGTCCAAGGGCACCATGCCCCGGCTGGCCGATCCTGGATAGTCCCTTAACTTCTCTGAGTTGGTTTCCTCCTCTGTAAAACAGACTGAAATACCTCTCATCTAGAGCTGTGAGCAGATGCAGTGAAGTAATAACGTTAGTTGACACTTCACCTGACAGTATGTGGCAGGAGATGGGGCATGAGATCATAGCTGCCTGAGTGCCTCCTTGGCAGAGCAGAAAAAAAAAGCAAGGGGGGCCTGACTCACTGTAACAGGATCAGCAAAGACATATGTTCACTAAACATATCTGGAAAAGGTTTAATTTCTAAAAAGCCTCATAGCTATATGAACCTTGTGAAATAAGCCAGTCACAAAAGGACCAATTCTGTATGATTCCACTTATATAAGGTACATCAAGCAGTCAAATTCACAGAGACAGTGAAATGGTGGTTGAGAGGGGAAGGAGGGTGGGAGTTGTTTAATGGGGACAGAGTTTCAGTTTTAAAAGATGAAGAGGTCTGGAGGTGGATGGTGGGGATGGTTGCATACCAGTGAGAATATGCTTAACACCACTGAACTGTATGTTTAAAAGCGATTAATATGGTAAAAATGTTGGGTTATGTGTATTTTGCCACAATGAAAAAAACGAAAGAAAAATTCTAGGTGGTGTGTTGGGAGTGGGGTGGGGAATCTGCACATTTTGCTTAGGTTTTTTAATTTTGTTTATTTTTAATTTTTAGCAATGGGAGTTCATTTCTGTATAGATTCGGCCTGATTACCGGAGTTAGCTCTTTTCTTTTTTTTTCTTTTTTTTTAAAGATCTTATTTATTTATTCACAAGAGACACAGAGAGAGACAGAGAGGCAGAGACACAGGCAGAGGGAGAAGCAGGCTCCACGCAGGGAGCCCGACATGGGACTCAATCCCAGGACTCCAGGATCACGCCCTGGGCTGAAGGCAGGTGCCAAAACGCTGAGCCACCCAGGCCTCCCCTGTAGTTACCTCATAAGGCAGGGCAGAAATACCTCAAATTAATGTACAAGTCACCCTTGGGAAATCCTTTAGTGAGAATAGGACCAACACAGCCGGTTTTCCCTGTGGCATTGGAACAGTGTTTCTCTGAGCATCAGATGCAGTGGCTGATTTACGTTCAGGGGTCGTAACAAAATACATACTCCGAGTGACTCGTAGGGCAGATACTAACACTGAGGCGCCCTCAGAACCAGGGTCTGCAGGGAAAACAGCCCCTTCCCCATCCCCCATCGTGGTCCTTTGGGAGTACAAACAAGTCGAATGGCCAGAATCCTCAGCCCTGTTGAAAGTATGGTCTTATTTCTCTTGATTCTCTTATGCAGAGTCAAATGAGTCCAAGCTGAATGAGTCTGTGAAGTGGCTTCACCAAGGTGGCCTTGGGCCAGTCAAAGAGAACTGGACATATGCTTACTCTCACCCCTCTTTCCCGCTAACTCTGATGGGATTTCAACCCTAAATTGTTCTCTGACCTTTGACTTGATCTATTGGCCATAGGAAAATAGACCTTTTCTTCTATCAGGCACCCCTACGGGCCACATCTCACAGATACTCCTAGACACCTGCTCAAACCTGAAATTCTCCGACCTTAAGGATCTTTTCAGACCTCAGATCCAATCTCGGGGCCAAAGCTTAAATCAAAACCATGAAGTTCCCATCTTTTCAAAGAGCTCTATCTTCAAATGATAAAATACTCCCAGAGAAGTGGTTCAATCAAGACTCCTCGAAGACCATATTAAATAAAGCAATGGGCGTGAGCTGGCACTGTCTTTCAGACAAATTTGACCACTATCTCCTTCAGAAGGGTTTTAGACAACGCCTAGCCCACTTCCATGCATGACCAATGAACATCTAGCCCACTTCCAAGCTCCATGACAAATGAATGAATGGCCAACTGCCCTGTGATGAGCAAGCCATCATTAATTTGGTGCTGTTCTAAATCAGTAGAGTTTTTAAAAAAGATTTACTTATTCATTTGAGAGAGAGGGCAGAAGGAGAGGGAGAGAATCTCAAGCAGACTCCCCATTGAGCGTGGATCCCAGGACTCTGAGACCATGACCTGAGCCAAAATCAAGAGTCTGACACCTAACCAACTGAGCCACCCAGGTGCCCCAATAGAATTTCTGATTGGCAATAAAATTTGGGTTTTTATGCCCAAGGATTAAGAAACTAACAAACAGGGGCTATGAACTTTAATACCAATTTTGCCATTAAATATTTTGCTGATCCCCATGCAAGACTTTTTTTAAAGCTTTTTATTTATTTATCCATGAGAGAGACACAGAGAGAGAGGCAGAGACATAGGCAGAGAGGGAGAAGCAGGCTCCCTGAGGGAGCCTGATGTGGGACTCAATCCCAGGTCCCCAGGATCACGCCCTGAGCCAAAGGCAGATGCTCAGCCACTGAGCCACCCAAGCATCCCTCCCATGCAAGATTTTTTATCTTGATTTTTCTTATCTGCAAAATGGAAAGAAGGGGGATCTGTAGAAATACATTTAAACATGAAAGAGAAAAAAAGAATGATAAAATGCTTGTTGGTGAAGTTGCTTATTTTTCTACGAGGCAATGCACTAGATTCCAAACCTTAACAGAGGAAAAGTGAGACCATTTGTATTCACTTGCATAACAGTGGGAAGTGTCCCCCTGGGATCTCAGGGTTGGTTTCTCCACATCAGTTTGGTTCCAAGCACCATGTGAAGGATGTGGCTGAGCTTGAAGACACAAAACCGCAACAACAATAGCCACATGCAATGACAGGCAGAGTAGACAGTGAGAAGGAATCAGATTTGTATCAAGTAGGAGCAGCTGAGGACCCCTGTCCTATTGACAAGGGTTATTTTTTTTAATTTTTATTTATTTATGATAGTCACACACAGAGAGAGAGGACAGAGACACAGGCAGAGGGAGAAGCAGGCTCCATGCCCCGGGAGCCCGACGTGGGATTCGATCCCGGGTCTCCAGGATCGCGCCCTGGGCTGAAGGCAGGCGCTAAACCGCTGCGCCACCCAGGGATCCCGACAAGGGTTATTAATGGAAAGTGCTGGGATGCCTGGGTGGTTCAGTGGTTAAACATCTGCCCCTGGCTCAGGTCATGATCCTGGGGTCCTGGGATCGAGTCCTGCATCAGGCTCCCCGCAGGGAGCCTGCTCCTCCCTCTGCCTATGTCTCTGCCTCTCTCTGTGTCTATCATGAATAAATAAATAAATAAAATCTTTTTAAAAAAATTAATTGAAAGTGCTGGGAGCCTGAGGAGATCCTGTGAGCTCCAATACCCATCTCTGCTATGGCACCACTGTGAAACTGAGAACTGTTTGACATTCTTCCAGACTTGTAAACTATTCAGCCAACCTGCTCTGCTGATCCCTCGGGGCTGGCTGTATAGTACTAACAAAGTTAGCATGAGGATGAATTTTGGAAACTGTAAAGATGTTAGACCAGGTGTGGGGGTATTATCACTCTCCTTCCTCAATAGAAAAGGCATCGAAAAGATCATGAGCCTTTTGTTAGTTCACTGAGTGCAGGACTAGCTCCATGCCCCACCCTCCTCAACAGTAGCAGAGGAACCAGGACTTCCTTGTCGGTGGCTTGGGCACTGGAGACTGATTGTCTGGATTTCTCATCTCAACTCTGCCATTTATGCCCTTTGTGGCTTGACATAGTGACTGACTTTGTCAGCTTCTGTCTCTTCATCTCTAACTGGGGGATGGTGATGGTGATTTTACTTAGAGTTGCAGCATGTTGATATACCCGTTATAGACTGAATTTTTGTGTCGCCCCTCCAAATTCACATGATGAAGCCCTTACCCCCGGAGTGATGGTATTTAGAGGTGTGCCTTTAGGAGGTAATTAGAGTTTGAGTCATAAGAGTGGGGCCCCCATCATGTGATTGATGTCCTTATGAAAGGAAAGAAAGCTGAGCTTTCTGTCTCCATCATGTGAGGATAAACCAAGAAGGTGGCCATTGCAAGCCAGGAAGAAGGTCCTCCCTAAGGATGGCATCAGCCCACCCCTTGATCTTGGACTTCCTGACCACGAGAACTATGAAAAATCTTAGTTTGTCTATTGGTTAATCTTCCCAGTCTGTGGTATTTTGTATGGCAGCCTGAGCAGATTAATAGATTCCTGAAGAGCTTAGAACAGTGCCCGGTTCATAGTAAAACACTCAGTAAATATTGGCATATATTTACATATTTGTTTGGTTTTTTTGAAACTTTATTATGAAATATTGCAGACAGGGGCACCTGGGTGGCTCAGTGGGTTGAGCATCCAACTCTTGGTTTCAGTTCAGGTCATGATCTCAGGATCATGGGATGGAGCCTGGTGTCGGGCTCAGTGGGAAGTCTGTTTAAGGATTCTCTCTCTCTCCCTCTGCCCCTTCCCCTGCTTTCTCTCTCTCTCTCTCTCTCTCAAATAAATAAAATCTTTTTAAAAACATTGCAGGCCTTCTAGAATGTTTAAAGGTTTAAAGAATAACAGCATAACCACTACCCAGCATGAGGTATGAAATATTACCAGTACAGCTGAAGCCCTCATATACCTTCCCCAACCACCTTCTTTCCTTCCCACCCAGAGGTAATCATGCTCCTGAATTTGGTACTTATCACTCCCGTGCGTTCCTTTATACTCTTGCTCCATTCCCATCTGTATGTATCTGTAAACAATGAGACTGAAATTTTAAGTAAGCCAGGACTGACATATGTCTCTTCCAGACAGACTTAGACATAGTATCTAGCCTAGCACAAAATATTGTTGGAGGGGCGCCTGGGTGGTTCAGTTGGTAAGTGTCTGCCGTGGGCTCAGGTCATGATCTCAGGGTCCTGGGACTGAGCACCCATCAGGCTCTCTGCTCAGCAGGGAGCCTGCTTCTCCCTCTCCCTCTGCCTGCTGCTCCCCCTGCTGGTGTGCTCTCTCTCTCTCTCTCTCTCTCTCAAATAAATAAAATCTTTTAAAAAACAACAACAAAGTATTGTTTAGGAAACCCATCTGTCCCCATGTGTCATCTTGCTCTGTGTGTGCTTTCACCCTCCTGAGCAGGGACTGTCCAATATCTCCAGGTGGACCAATCGACGATGCGAGCCATTAATCAGGTCTCCAATCAGCATGTGTGTGTTTGTCAGAGGCGACGGAGCGGCAAGCCCCAGCCCCGTTCTTGGCTGACGCCTCCTCTCCTCCCTTCCAGATGGAGATGCGGCTGCAGGACCAGCAGCTGGCCAGACAGCTCATGCGGCTGCGCAGTGACATCAACAAGCTGAAGATCGAGCAGACCTGTGACCTGCACCGGAGGATGCTCAACGATGCCACCTACGAGCTGGAGGAACGGGACGAGCTGTCCGATCTCTTCTGCGACTCCCCGCTGGCCTCCTCCTTCAGTCTCTCCACCCCGCTCAAGCTCATCGGAGTCACCAAGATGAACATCAACTCCCGGAGGTTCTCTCTGTGCTGAGAAGCCCTGGAAGGGGGCGGGGGGGGGGGCGGTGCAGAGCAGAGTGTTTGGGAGGCGGGGAGGGGATGTGGCAAGGGAGTTGAGGCTGAGTTACCCTGAGTGGGTCTCCCCAGAGGCAGGACTTCCCTGTGACTGGTGAACCTGGACCCTCAGACCCACAGCAGGTGCTCTCCCCGGGGGCTCCGGCTGTGGAGCCCAACAACCCCCTGACTGTCTGTGACCCAAAGTGTCCTGCAGAAGGGCCGCTCCATCCAGATGTTCAATGAGACCTGGCTCCCAGCATGACACATCTCCATCCTCCCCTCGCTCACCCATATTCCTGTTTCCCGGAATCGCTGGTGCTATGATCTGGGATCCCGAAGGGGGACCCCCAGAGCTGTAATTCTTGCAGAAAGCTTCCCCAAGGACACTGCACATCCAGGGAGGAGGTGATTAGGTGTGTCAGATGAACCCATCTCCTGTTGCTGTCCTCTAAGTACAGGCTCAAGTTCACCGTAAACAGGTGACTTAGCAGCCCTAACAGGGACCCACCTGGAAGGGAAAACCAGAAGGAATGACAAAGTGGGGGCTTGGGGACGCAGCCCCACAGTCCTGGCCAGCGCCTCTGGGGAGCAGCTGGTCCAGGCGACTGTCAGTCTTAGACCTTGGCACCACCAGCACCGTGTAAATTGTTTCCAGCGCGTGCCAGGACACACCAGGGAATGTGGGTGGAGCAAGCACAGATGCCCTCTGTTGCCGCCCTGGCCGCACACACCAATCCCAGTCTCCAAAGAGCCCCTTGGGGAGTGCCTGAGAGAACCAGGCAAGTGTGTCGGTGGATTTCCCACCTCCGAATTCTCCTGATGGCGTCACTTTTGTCCCCTTCTTGCCCTCCCCAGAGAGACTCCACGGAGCTCAGGAGCTCACCCTGAGCCTCCTCTGACATTCTGTGCCTAATTTAAACGACTAATTTTAATTGAATCAGACTGTTACTAATCTGTTGCTAACTTGTTAACAACTGTTTGATTTTTGTCCAAATGGTGATGCCAATTGGGTAGCTCAAGTACAGTAGTTAAGGAATTGACTGTAAAGGGTTGTCCCTGACATCGGGCATGAAGATCAGCAAGGTGAGGGCTGACACCTCAACAGGGAGGAAAGTTAACCTGATAGAATGCTGCGTGGAGCGTGTTCTCCTGCCAGCTGGGGGTGAGGTGGCTTTGGACGTCACCTAGCCGAGCCTTCTTGTTCATAATGGAGTGAAGTGAAGCCAGGGAAGGAGATGACCTTCCTCAGGTTTCATAGCTCCCTAGTGGCTGTAGAATATCAACAGGTTAAATCATTATTAAAACTGCCTAGACCAATCATATATCAATGAACCTGAACCCCAAAGATGGTCCTAATGCTTTGCCAAACCCACAAACTGCCAAGCCCTCTACTCTCCACCTCGTGCAGCCCCTACATGTACCTCTCACTTTGCAACTCAGAATAGTTGGGTCAAAGTCAGAGCAATGCCTGGAAAGTAGACCCGCAGTACATGCATTTACCAATCACATTTCCATAGTTGAAGTAAGGTGTCCTGATGTTCTTTCATGTTTCATCTTCCTGTTTAGTCTTACTGGGGCCTATGCACACTTTTACACACACACACACACACACACACACACACACACACACACACACCCTGACTCACATTGGTTGTTTTTCTTTTGTGGGCTGGCAGTGGGAGGATGTGAATGAATGGTCCCTAGTTAGAAAAGAACTTGGTCTCTTTTTTGTGATTTCAAAGAGCCAGAGGGTTTATGCTTCCTTCAAAGAAGGTCCAGCACCACAGCTAAAATTCATTCTCAACCTGACTCTGAGCAATGACTGCAGCCTGAGGCCCAGAGGACTGGTCCACAGAAAAGACCTCAGTGCAATGCCAGGACCCTTAGACCTGCTCCCCCTCAGGCAGGGAAGGAGGGGACTTTCTCTACCCAGTGCCCTCTCTCCTCAGGGATTACATCCAAGCACTGCCAAGTCCTGCAGAGGCGTTCCTGCCGGGCTTCTCTGAGATGCCTCCTTGAGAGGGCAGGGCGGCAGGCTGGCCTGCGCACACCACTCACTCTCGAGAGGCACACAGGTACACGTATGAAAACCCACACCAAAAAGCCCGTTGCATATTCTGAAAGTAATGCCAAACTGGTGTTTTGGGTTTTTTTTTTTCTTTCTAGAAAATCAGAAATCAGTCATTATAGTAATTGAAAAAATTGGATTCTACTAAAGCTGAGTGATATAGTTGATTTTGTCAATCCAATGGAGTTGGCATCAGCTGGGCAATTTATTGTTCGGGTCATCTAATGGTCCCTTCCCATCTTTGTTCTCTGAGAGGAAGCCCAGATCAAGAAACACTTTTTCTGAATAGATTAGACGTCTCCTCTCTTTTGCTTAGCTCACCCCAAGAGAATTTAATCTGGGGGCGAGGATGGTGGAGAAAGGGGAGGGGACCAGAGATGACAGCAGAGGGGGACAGACCGGGTGCGTCCCCTGACTCATCATCCAGTGTCCGGGAGTTCCCTTAGTCCCACAGGAAACACAATTAACTCACCCGGTCAGTTCAACTGTGTGAAGTCCCTGCCTGGTTGGGGGGATCAAGAGATGTCTGTGGATCACCTGCAACCTAACCTGTGCCATCGCCAGCATCCTGGGGCCACCTTCTGGTGTCCCACGTGTACACAGTACTATTTGCAGTCTGACTCATTATCTACCCACCTCTGTGTCATCCCCAAGGACCCTGAGTGTAAACCACGAGGTCTCCACTGACACTGCCGTTACATAGCAGTGTGTGATGCCTTCACGGACTCAGCAGAGATCACAGAGGCCCGGAGAGCCTGGGGAGGCTAGAGAGGGCCTGATCCGGCCCCGGGCCTCCTCCCTGTAGCAATACCAAGTGCTATTACATAATCGATGGACAATTTATAATCTTATTTTTTATTATTATTTGTTTCTATATTGCTGTTAGAAAAAGTGAAATAAAAATATTTCAAAAGAAGATACTATATAAGGAGGAGAGATTTCTTTTCTTTTACCTTGTTCCTATTGTAGCACATACAGAAAGAGAGAGGAGGGGAGGGAGGGAGGTTGGAAGGAAGGAAAGAAGTGTGGGTGGAGGTGGATGGGTTTGGGACACGCTTTTGGATATACTTTGGAGGTAAAGCCAACAAGACATGCTGACAGCTTGGATGTGGTGTGTGAAGAAGATGGAGGAATTAAGAACCACCCTCTGGCCAGCAGCTGGACAGAGGGGGTGCCATTTACTGAGATGAAGAAGCTTTGAGGGGAGCATGATTGGGGCAGAGGGGCAACACCCAGTAGTTGTGTCTCAAGCATGGTACATTTAAATGCCTATTAGACATCCAAGTGGGGAGTGTATAAGTGGTTGAATATAGGGATCTGGATTACAGGAAATGGCCAATGTTGGAGACATAAATTTGGGATTCTGGCATAGGATATTTGGATGACATTAAAAGTACCATGCCTGTATAAATTCCTGAAGGAAGAGAGAGAGGACATAAAAGAAGAAAGAGCTGGGATGCCCGGGTGGCTCAGTTGTTGAGCATCTGCTTTTGACTCAGGTCATGATCCTGGGGTTCTGGGATCGAGTCCCACATCGGGCTCCCTAAGGGGAGCCCACTTCTTCCTCTGCCTGTGTCTCTGCCTCTCCTTCTGTGTCTCTCATGAGTAAATAAATAAAATCTTAAAAAAAAAAAAAAAGAGGCAGGGGCTAAGTACAGCATCCTAAGACCCTGACATCTAGAGGTCTGGAGATGGAATGGAAGGTGATGACCAGTCAATGGGGGGAGCAGAGTGATATTTTAGGGATGATACAGCCTCTCCACTCAGGGACACAGACTGTTGCTACCCTACCTGCCCGGTGGCCGCAGCTAAGTGTATTCCTCTGGGACTGGCGACATAGGTCAAAAACAGTGGCTCCTAGAGCCACCTACAGATCTTATCTATCTCATTTATTTCTAAGATAGATAAGATCTGCTGACAACATTCCCTTTGGCTTCTCAGCAGGAGGAGAAGCCCTCTCCTGACTATGGCAAAGGTGCGGAGTCTGTGATCTTGGCGGTTGGGCCAGGAAGGCTGTAATGGGCCCACAGGGAGGAGGAAGGCAGTGTGGCTGACGGTGGCCCTGCCACGACAGACAGGCCTGTCACAATCCCAGGCCCTCTCTGCTGGGAACCGCTCTGGAGCCCTGCAAGTTTTCAGACCTGGCTATTTTTAAGTACCCTGTTCGCCGGCTTGAAGCCAACAGTGATGGAGACAGCAAGGCGGTCTCCGAAGGAAGTTGCTTTAGGAAAGGAAACCACAAACGTTTGAGGCCTTGGCAAGAAGTCTTCCCTGCTCACCACGACGTGCTAGGTTCACTGTGGACATCTCCCCGACCAGCAGTCAGTGCACCGGTAGTGTGTGCAAACTCCCTGGGCCCAGCTTCATGGGCTCCTAGTGTGTCCCCTAAACCATCTCACCACACAGAGGGTCCCCCATCCCCCGCCACGGCTCCCCTACCTACCTGCTTGTCCACAGAGGGACAGCTGAAGCGCTAAGGATGACTTGCCAGAGAACACCCAGGGTCCCAAGGCAATCCTGAGTTAGGGAATGACAAGCCAGCCTCCCCATCTCCCTCTGGGAGACTCACCTCCCCAGGCTGTGGCCCAGGCATCACAGGGAAGGGTTGCACCCACTGCATGGGGAGCCTCACCTGGAAGGGGTGCCATGGGCTAGGAACTCTCCTCCCTGTCTGCCTGTACCAGCCAGGGTTTGGGGCAGGAAAGTGGAAGTGGCTGTGAGAATTCCAGGAGGGGAAGGACCTGATAAAGGGGTTTGGGCTACAGAACTATCAGAAGGGTCAGGGAAGTGGTTGCTGGAGGAAGTGGCTCGTGGAGGTCATCTTGAAAGTGCGCTGGATTTCAGTAGGCTGGGCAAGTGCCTCCCAGGGCCTCCTGCAGGACCCGAGTGGCTCCTTCTCAAGAAGCCTTCTGTCCCCACATCTCCCTGCATCACCGCTGGGAAATGACAGCATCATGCCTGGTTGCAGACTAAGCTGTCCCTTCAAAGTTCAAATGTTAAAGTCCTGGCACCCCAGACCTCAGAATAGGACTGTATTTAGAGATAGGACTTTCAGGGTACTTGGGTGGCTCAGTGGTTGAGCATCTGCCTTCGGCTCAGGTTGTGATCCATGATCCCGGGGTCCTGGGATCGAGTCCCACATGGGGCTCCCTGCAGGGAGCCTGCTTCCTCCTCTGCCTATGTCTCTGCCTCTCTCTCTCTCTCTCTCTGTGTGTGTGTCTCTCATGAATACATAGATGGAATCTTTAAAAATAAAAAAGTAGAGATAGGGCCTTCAAGAGGTAAGTAAGGTAAAATGAGGTCACTCATATGGACCCAATCCGAAAGGACTGATGTCCTTATAGGAACATGACATTGGGACACAGACACACACAGAGGGAAGACCATGTAAGAACACAGGGAGAAGGCGGCCGTCTGCAAGCCAAGAAGAGAGGCCTCAGGAGAACCCGACCCTGTAGACACTTTGCTGCCAGACTTGCCGCCTCCAGCAGCGTGAGACAGTACATGGCTGTTACTGAGGCCACGAGTCTGAGGGACTTTGTATGGCAGGAGCAGGCTAAGACACCTGCTGTTCTTCTATATCTCTCTCTACCTCTATCCCTGCTTCTTAGAGCTTGCACCTGGAAGTGATGCAAAACACCTTTGCTCACATTTCTTTGGCCAGAACAAGTCACATGGCCAAACCAATCCTCCAGGAGAGGAGGAAATGCAAGCTTAGTGTGTGCCCCATGCAGAGGAGAACTGGAATGTTTGGGAACAGGATAGCAATGACCACACCCAGCATTCTTCCCACCTCACCCTGAGCGACCTGCAAAAGTCCATCGGCCTGTAGCCCTAAGGACGCCTTGGCCCACAGAGTCCAAGGCATGGGATAGGCACTTGGGAGTGCACAAGATGGTGTGGTAGGGGGGCAAGAAGAAAAGATGAGAAGTTCTCTTAGTATTCTTAATCTCTTTCTTTCTATTTTTAATATGCTTTAAACATGCATAATGTGGGGTGTCCCGGTGGTTCAGTCGCTTAAGTGTCTGCCTTCAACTCAGGTCATGATCTCAGGATCCTGGGATTGACTCCGCATCGGGCTCCCTGCTCAGCGAGGAGTCTACTTCTCCATCTGCCTCTGTTGCTCTCTCCCCCTCATGCTCTCTCTCTCAAATAAATAAGTAAAAATCTTTAAAAAAAAAAAATAAATGTGCATAATGTGTTACTACAGTAATACATTTTGTGAAGTGTGAATCTGTCGTGGGAGGAGGGGTATGCACAAAACACTTCTTACCACTGGAGCGCAACAGCAAACAAGTGAGCCTTAGCTTGCAGAGAGGTCCTGGACCTTAGCCTGCTGCTGGATGCTGGGCTGGGACGGATGGGACTCAGGGATTGATGCTTTGCTCCTGAGAGATCACACAGGTATGTCCCTTGACAAGCGTCCCTCTGTGGACACCAGCAGCTGGTCATTGCACTTTAGTTCTTTGGCAAAAGGTACAGCACCCCTTCCCGTTAGGTCTGGGCTCTGCTCCCCTTGACCACAGAGCAGAAAACAGAGGGTGGGAGAGGAAAGATAGGGAGGATGGGAGAGAGGAAAGGGGGAGAAGGTACAAGAAAAAGCAAAAGAGGGGAGAATTTCCTAAAGTGTAGAGTTGGCACCAAGTCAGAGAACATGAAATAAACTTCCTTTCCTGAGCTGAATCCCCCACCTTTTTAATAAGGTCCCGGTCGATCCTCAGAGCAGAGCCCAGAAATCTTGGTTTCTGAGTTGGAGTCCCAGGGGGCAGGCGTGCATCCAAGGCCCAGGAGGCGCAGGAATGGCCAGGCACCCCACAAGCCACTGGAGTCCACACACCAGCTTGAGCAAAGCAGATCTCCCTTCCTGTCTGCCCCACCTTTGACAGGCCACAGGCCGCCTCCTGCACAGCTACCTGTCCCCCCACCTGCCACCCCCGCCAGGCCCTGCTGAAATGACCAGAGCTTAGCCCACAGAGGGAGGGGAGAGCCTGCGGGCTGGCCACAGGGAGGGGGGACGTCCCTACTGCCACTGCCTGCAGGAGACACAGTAACACAAAATGTCATCTGCTGAATCCCTCCTCCTCTCTCCCACCCCAGCCTAAAGTTGGGGGTGAGCTCTGCTAACTCTAAGGAAAGACCAGACCGAATGAACCATCACAAAAATGCTACAGGGCGCCCTTGGAGGTGGAACTAGATTTTCTAAGAGCAAGTTTCTAAGTTTCCAGTCACTTCTATTTCTAGCAAAGGAGACAGTGAGTCTCCTTTAGAGAAACCTCCTGAGTGGTCCCTTTCAGGAAGTAGATGAAAGGCAAGTCAGCAGCCACTGCTCTCAGGGAGCGTGAGCTGACTCCTGGCACCTACAAGAGTAGGTCAAGCTCCCACTATGACTGCTAGGAAGGAGTGGGTAAATTGGTGTCAGGGCCTAGAAGCCTTCCAAAGAAAGGGATCTGGACGCCTTGTGGATTTTAAAGTGCTACAGCATCTCTGAAGCACCCCTCACACCGAATGTCTGACTGCTTCCAAGGGGGGAGGCTGGATGCCATCAATCATAGACATGAAGAACCGCAAGGCTGTAGCACTGGGAGCCCAGACCTTCCGGAGATGACAGTTTTCCCTTCAGGGGGCAAAGCAGAGAGCAAGGAGCAGCATCACGGAGTGATGAGTCTCAGGAAAGAAGGGAGAAGAGAGACACAGACATGCCGTGATGAAATGGGGCTCAGAATTAAATCCCACAAGATACAAAAGGAGCCATGGCCTCCTACCAACCCCAGGCTGCGGACATAGGGTATATCACATGTTGTCGCATCAGAGCTGGAGCAATCAGAGTATGATCTTTTCCTACTACCAACAAAGAAGCAGGTCCAGGAGCTGAAGTGGCTGGTCAAGGTCACTGCCCAGTCGGTACAGAGCTGGAAATGCATCCTCATTCTGGCTCTTCCCAACACCCTCCCTTCCCAACACCCACCCTTCCCAACTCCTTCCCTTCCCAACACCCTCTCTTCCCTGCAACCCTTCCACCACCCATACCCTGGCCAGAACCTCAGAGAGGTCTGAGAAAACAAATCTGTGAAATTCTTCCTTCTGTAAACAGATTTTTTCAGACTTTTGTCATGGAGACCCACTGTGTTGCAGAAACCTTAAAGTGCCCTCTGCTGGAGAAACTGAGAAACCTGTTCACATGTGGATTTTTTCCCTGGAGTTCCAGCACCACCATCATTTACACCTGAATGTTTGATGATTCCCTTGGCGTTTGCGACTGTCATCCTTTCTACATTTGCTAAAAAACCCAAAGTTCAGATGCTATTGCCACCACTCCAAACCCCAAATCTCTAGTTGGAGCACTCTGTCACCATGTCAGTAACCTGATAATTTTTTTTTAAGATTTTATTTATTTATTCACAAGAGACACAGAGGCAGAGACACAGGCAGAGGGAGAAGGAGGCTCCATGCAGGGAGCCTGACATGGGACTCCATCGGGGTCTCCAGGATCACGCCCTGAGCTGAAGGCGGCGCTAAACCGCTGAGCCACCAGGGCTGCCCCTGCTAAAATTTTTTAGTTTGTGCCAAGCACTGCACCTGTTCCAGGAAACACACACTTTGGTTGCCTTCACACTGTCTAAAGCAAAACTCATGTCTTATCTTAGTTCCAGAATGCAATCCTTTATAAAGAAAATAAGCTAGCCGCTAACCTGAAAATGGTAGGTGAAGTTTTTAAATCTGTCGTTTCATTTGGTACCTTCCTTCTCGCTTTTCCAAGCTACAGTTCCTAATTATCATGGCCATTTCCCCCAATTATACGTGAGGAGGGAGAAAGCTTTCCATCTTTCTATCACTTGCTTTCTCAAAACACCTGAATCACCCCAGGTTTTCCCATCATGGGCTTCACTCAGGTTCAAAACTCTAGCAGCCCCCCCTCCCCCCAGCCAGCAGCAGAGATCTGGCTTTCTCCTCAAGAGAGACAACTTTCTCAGTGACTCAAGTAATTCCATTTGCCCCTTCCATCTTTCTGCTGGTCCCCTCTCTGTCCATCTTTGTTCCCATGAGTTAGGAACAAAATTATTACATTTGCAAGCCCTCCCCCTTGCCTATTGTGTGCTTCCTCGTGACTCACTGGGCTTCGTTGGATGTGTCTCAATTCATTTTGATCTTGTGATCTTGCTTGCTTTGTTCTGTTTTCTTAACCTCTTGGAGAAGCAGCCTCTCAGATTTGCACCCCTCTCTCCAGATGGCCACCTTCCTTTCCAACCAACAGCATACTTGCACTTTCACTGTCCCTGGCAGCAGACCAAGATCTAAATTGGCATGACAGCAAACTCCATGTGATACATTACTAATAAAGTTTGTTAAAACAAACAAAGTAGGAGGGGAGAGGAGGGACTTTCTGGAGCTTACTCTTAACCCGAGTTCAAGAAATACTGTAATTCAGACCTATCATTTTTTTCTCAAAACCTGAATGCAAAACTGATTGAAAGGAAGGTTTAAACAACCCAAACCAATCCAAACAACCTCTATAATCTCAAGAGTTGGATGTGTGATTCTCTTTCTAGACCAGCCCAAATTCCAAATTGATGTTTGTCACCAAATGTTAAATTGTTAAGTGTGAACATCTTAACTTTAAGCAACAAAAAAACTGTGCAATAACCTTTTTTTTTTTTAATTTTATTTATTTATTAGACAGAGAAAAAAAGCACAAGCAGAGGGAGAGGGAGCAGCAGGCTCCCTGCTAAGCAAGGAGCCTGATGTGGGGCTCGATCCCAGGACTCTGGGACCATGACCTGAGCTGAAGGCAGATGCTTAACTGACTGACTGAGCCACCCAGGCACTCCTATATGATAACTCTTAACATCAGAATATTTCTGACCTACGGTCTACATCAGTGATTAATGTATATTACTATGTGTGTGTATTGGACCTCTGCCCCTTTGTGCATTTGATCCTCTTTTCCTGTGAGTACCCGACTCCACACAAAGGCTGTAAGTTTCCTCTTTAAACTCCTAGTGCCTAATGCAGTACCCGGAATGGTCAGGGCCCTGAATAAAAGTGAGGAAAATGAATAGGCTCAGAATTATTTTATGAATCTCAAGTGTTTGCAGAAAGTAGGTATATGGATCTTGAGAAAGAACAGCATTATCTTATGGCTGTGATTGAGCTGAGCAAAAAGCAGACATTCTAAGGCAGGTGGGTCACTTCCCCTGGCCGGCCTGAGTCTCTAGCTCCCTCTGCCGGTGCTCCTTCCAATTGTTCATGAATAAGGTAAATCAAGACTTGGCCTTCTAGGCGTGGCCAAACCTCAAAGCATCCTTGGTATGAAGATATCACATCTGGATCTCAGAAAAAAAAAAAAAAATCGAGCTTAGAAAACATTAGACAGAGGGCTGCCTACGTGGCTCAGTGGTTGAGCATCTGCCTTTAGCTCAGGGCATGATCCTGGGGTCCTGGGATGGAGTTCCACCTTGGGCTCCCAGCAGGGAGTCTGTTTGTCCTTCTGTCTATGTCTCTGCCTCTGTGTGTCTCTCATGAATAAATAAATAAAATCTCAAAAACAAACAAACATTATTTTAGAACACATTAGAGATAACTGATGAAAAGAAAAATCTTAAGCATTCCATGTTCTAAAGTCATGAGAGGTAAAACCAACTGAATCTGTACAAATTTATCCTTCTCTAAACTTATCTATTTGAAAAATCTCCAAATAATTGGAAAATTAAGCAACATACTACTCAATAATCCATGAATCAAAGAAGAAATAAAAGATGGAAATTAGAAAACATTTTAAGCCCCCAAAAGAAAGAAAATATTTTAAGTCAAGCAAAGTGGATATATGATATAATAAAATTTATGATATTCCAATCAATGCCACCATTAGAGGGAAATTTGCTTTAAACATTTTTATTGGAAAGAAATAAAATTCCTGGGAATCCCTGGTGGCTCAGCGGTTTATTGCCTGCCTTTGGCACAGGGTGTGATCCTGGAGTCCCGGGATCAAGTCCCACATCAGGCTCCCTGCATGGAGTCTGCTTCTCCCTCTGCCTGTGTCTCTACCTCTCTCTCTCTGTCTGTGTCTCTCGTGAATAAATAAATAAAATCTTAAAAAAAAATCTGTTATTGTTTAAAAAAAAAAGAAAATTCCTAAACAAATATCCCAATTGTCTATATTAAGCACTAAGAAAAAGAGAAATTAAACCTGATATAATCAGGAAGAAAACAAACATTAACACAAAAATCAATTAAATAGAAATTGTAAAACAATAGAAAAAGTCAATGATGCTGAACCTAAGTTAATTGAAGAGATCAATACAATCGATAAACCTCAGCTAAACTGATAAACTAAAGTGAAGGAAGGAGAATTACACACAAATTACCAATAGCAGGGTGAACAAGAACACTATGATAGATTCCTATGGAAAGGGGACGTCATGAAAAACTTTCTACCTAAATTAGATGACTCAGACAAATGGAAACACTCCTTGAAACACAGACTACTGAAACTAACTAAAGTAAAAACAGATAATCCAAGTAATTCTATAGCTACTACAGAAGTCGAATTCTTAATTAAAAGCCATCCTGCAAAGAAAACTCCAGGCCTAATTGGTCTCATCAGTGAATATTATCAAATATTTAGAAAGAAAAAGAAGACCATCCTACGGAAACTCTTTCAGAAAATGAAGGAGAGCACACTTTCCCACTCATTTTATGAGATCATCATTTTTTTGACATCAAAGCCAGAAAAAGACATTATCAAAAAAGAAAGAAAAGTAGAGATTAATATCCCTCATGAAAAAAGAACCTAGAAAATTCAATGTAGCAATACACAAAAAAATGAGATTTATCCCATCTATTTCAGGTTGGTTAAAATTTAAAAATCATAGTTCACCATAACAGGATAAATTTTTTTAAGATTATCTTCAGAGATGTAGGTGAAAACATTGAAAAGATTCTATTTTCATTGATGTTAAAAACTCTTAGCAAATTAAGAATAGAAGACTTCTTAAATGCATATAGAAATATGAAACACCTCAAGCTAACCTCATACTTAATGGCAAAAGACGGAATGCTTCCATCCTCCATTTGGGAACAGGCAAAAAATGCTTGCTCTCATGACTTCTGTTCATCAGTAAATTGGGGATTCTAGCCTATGTAATCAGGCAAGAAAAAGGGATAAAAAGAAAGAGTGGAAAGTGGAGAGTAAAATTATCTTTAGTGCAGACTACATGGTCATGTATACAGAGAATCCTAACAAACCTACAAAAGAACTATTAGAGCTAATAAATGAGACTAACAATGTCTCAATTACAAGGTCAATATACAAAAATCAATTGTATTTCTATATATTAGCAATTAGAACTTGCACCTTTTTAAATTAGCATGACAAAACATGAGTAATTAGGGATAAATTTAAAAAATATAGCTAAGATTTATAACTGAGACACATAAGACATTGTTGAGAGAAACCAAAGAGGGTGAAAATAAATGGACAAATATACCGTTTTAATAGATTAGAAAACTCAGTCTCCCTAACTCATCTATAGATGTGATACAACTCCAAACAAAATTCCAGCAAGGAAAAAAATAATTCCAGCAAGCATCTCTCTTGGAAATTGACAAGTTGATTCTAAAATTTACATGAGGGACGCCTGGGTGGCTCAGAGCATCCATCTTTGGGTCAGGTCATTTATCCCGGTCCTGGGACCAAGTCCTGCATCAGGATCCCTGCAGGGAACCTGCTTCTCCCTCTGCCTATGTCTCTGCCTCTCTCTGGGTCCCTCATGAATAAGTAAATAAAATCTCTAAAAATAAGTACATGGAATTGTAAAGTGCCAAAATACACTTGGAAAGAAGTACAAAGTTAGAGGCCCTCGCTATGTGATTTCAAGGCATTGTGCAGGGACATTAAATAAGACGGTGTAGTATCAGTGTAAGGACAGACATACAGATTAACGGATGGAAGGCAGAGTACAGAAACAGACCCCCTCCATGTATATGTTTAATTGATTTTCAACAACTTGCCAACTCAGTGGGGGAAAGTATAACCTTCTCAATAAATTGTGCTAAAGAACTGGACACTCATTATTCATAGAGAAAAACAGTGAACCCTAGGCTTCACCACATATATAAAAATTAACTTGAAGTGAATCATAGACCTAATATAAACACTAAAATCGTAACACTTCTGAAAGAAAACATAGAAGAAAATATTTATGACCTTCGGGGAAGCCAAAATATTTTAGAAAAACACCACCAAATGCACAAACCAAGAAAAAAAAAAAACTAGCTGGACTTCATCAAAATTTAAAACTTTTGCTCTTTGGGCAGCCCTGGTGGCTCATTTAGCGCTCCCTTCAGCCCAGGGCGTGATCCTGGAGACCCAGGATTGGGTCCTGCGTCGGGCTCCCTGCATGGAGCCTGCTTCTCCCTCTGCCTGTGTCTCTGCCTGTCTCTCTCTCTCTCTCTCTCTCTCTCTCTCTCTCTCTTATGAATAAATAAATAATATCTTTAAAAAAAAAAACTTTTGCTCTTTGAAAGATATTATAAACCACAGACTGGGAGAAAATATTCTTAATATATGTGTCTGATAAAGAACTGGTATCCAGAAACTATAAAGACCTCTTACAATTCAATAATAAAAATACAACCTAGGGGTGCCTGGGTGGCTCAGTCAGTTAAGCATCTGCCTTCGGCTCAGGGCATGATCCCAGGGTCCTCCGATGGAGCCCCATATCAGGCTCACTGATCAGTGGGAAACCTGCTTCTCCCTCTCCCTCTCCTGCTCCCCCTGCTTGTGCTCTCTCTATAAATATCAAATAAATAAATACAATTTTATTATTTTTTAATAAACACAATTTTAAAAAAGAAAAAAGGCAACCTAATTTTTTCAATGGGCAAAAAAAATCAAACATACTCTTTTTTTATCTTTAAACAAATTTTTATTACACAAAGGTTGTCACATAATTGTATATTTTTCTACTTTGTACACAATTATTCTTACTCTCTACAGAAAGGCTGCTTCTTTTCATCTGGTGATAGCAAACACTAAAATCCTGATTTTAACAGAATAGTAGTAAAAATGCGATTTAAATTGAAAGCAGTACATTGGTGCATGGCTCTTGTACTCAGTTATCAGGAACGTACAAATATCTTTTTTTTTTTTTTATGATAGTCACACAGAGACAAATATCTTTTTATTCAAAAATACAAAATAAATTCTCTGTAGGCATGGACAATGACAGCAGTAAACCATTATATGTTGTCAACTGAAACAGTAACTGATGGTTATAGCGATTTTCTTAAATACCAGCCAGCGTTTTCTTTAGTCATTTCCTTCAACTGACTTCTCTGAAGTTATGGTTGAGGAGCACAGCCTTGAGCTTCTTCTCAATTCATTAAGAATGGTAAAGCCCTATTCTAGGAATCAGAACATGCCGCCTCCCATACCACCTCCCATTCCACCCATTCCACCCATTCCCGGGTCCTTCTCTTATTTAGGAATTTCGGCGACTACACCTCCTGCTGTAGTTAACAGAGAGGCCACTCCAGCAACATCCAATAAAGCAGTTCTTACAACCTTAGTTGGATCAATGATTCCTTTTTCCACTATATTCACAAAATCTCCAAGCATAGCATTGTAACCAACTTTGGAAGAACTCTGCATGATTTTCTCAACTATCAGTGATCCTTCAATACCTGCATTCTTAGCAATGGTCATTGCAGGAATTTTGAGTGTTCTCTTAATAATTTCGATACCAATTCTCTGATGGTCATTAGCTGGAGTTATTGAAATCAAGGCTGGAATGCACCAAAGCAGGACATCCGCCTTCTAGAACAAACAATGCCTTTTGCAAGAGCAGCTCCTGTGGCATTGAGGGCATCTCTAACTCTGTCTTTCTTTTCATTCACTTCAACATCATTTGTCCCATCAACCTTCAATACAGCTACTCCATCTGAGAGTTTTGCAAGACGTTCATTCAGCTTTTCCTTTTTCATATTCACTAGTTGGAATATCTAACTGTTCAATGATTTCTTAAATACATTTTTCAATTTGAGCCTTGTCACCTCTTCCTTTTAAAAGCATGGCTTCATCTTTGGTCACAATGACCTCTCCAACTTTTCTTAAGTCGTGAACATCTTCGAGATTTAGAGTCAATCCTTCTTCCCCAAACACTGCACCACCAGTAGCAATAGCCGTGTCTTTAACTTGGTTCTTTCTATTGTCACGAAAATCTGGAGCTTTGACTGCCACAACCTGAAGACCAAATTTTAGCCTTTTTAAAACGAGTGTACTCAGAGTTTCTCCATCAACATCTTCAGCAATTATGATCAAGGACTTATGGTGAGCATTGGCAATTTCAAGAGCAGGTACAAAGAACTGGACACTAGGAATTTTCTTTTCACTCAATAGAACATAGGCATTTTGGAATTCACATTTCTGACCTCTCGATGTATTAATAAAGTATAGAGAAATATAACCTCGATCAAACTTCATGTCTTCAATAATTTCTAATTCAGTGTTTTTCCATTCTTTACTGTGATGACACCCTTTCTTCCAACCTTTTCCATTGCATCAGAAATGATGTTGCCAATTTCTTTGTCTCCATTTGCAGAAATCAGAGCAACCTGAGCAATTTTCTTCAGGGCTTGTCACGGGTTTAGACTGCTTCTTAAGTTCGGCGATTACAGCATCAACAGCTAACATCACACCTCTCCTGATTTCTCCACAGGATTAGCACCTTTGCTAATCTTCTCAAAGCCTTCCTTGGCAATAGAGTGTGCTGAGACAGTAGCAGTAGTGGTGCCACCCCCAACCTCTACATTGGTGTTATTGGCCACAATTTGAACAAGTTTAGTGCTAATATTTTTATATTTGTCTTTTAAGTCAATTGACTTTGTTACAGTCACACCTTCTTTTGTTACTTTGGGACCTCCCCAACTCTGTTCAATAATCACTGTTCTTCCTTTTGGCCCCATAGTAACGGCTACAGCATTGGCTAAAAGGTCTACACCTTGAAGCATTAAGGCTTGGGCATCTGCACCAAATTTTACATCTTTGGCATAGGCCTGAGTGAGATGAGGAGCCAGTACTCTGGCCACTGGCAAAGGACTGTGGGTAATTGAAGCATTTCTTTGGGACCGTGGCAGAATGTGCTGGCAGTGAGGCAGGCCATTGGAGGCGAGTGAGGCCAAACCAACCCTTCACAGAGAAAGATACACAAATGGCCCATAAGCACATGAAAAGATGTTCAACATCATTAGCCATCACGGAAATTACAAGGAAAAACAATGGTATACCATTGTACACCCATGGGAGTGACTGAAATTAAAAAGACCAATACTAAGACAATACCAAGTATTAGTGATGTGGAACAAATTCTCATACACTGCAGGTGGAACTGTAAATGGTACAGCCAACATTTTGGGAATCTCTTACATGGTTGAACATATACTTACCTCACTACCCAGCAATTCTACTCCTAGAGATATGCCCAAGAGATATGAAAACAGATGTTGACACAAAGACTCATTCATACATGAATGCTCATAGCATCTTTATTCATAATAGTAAAAAAAAAAAAAAGAAACTATGTAAAATGTCCTTTAGTAAATGAATGGATAAAAAATGGTGGTGGGCATTCAGATGGCTTAGTCGGTTAAGCATCCAACTCTTGGTTTTGGATCAGGTTATGATCTCAGGATCATGAGATCAAGTGCCACATCAGGCTCTGTGCTGGGCATGGATCCTGCTTGAGATTCTCTATCTCCCTCTCCCTCTCCTCCTCTACCCTCTGCTGGAACGTGGGCTCTTTATCTCTTTTTAAAAAATAATGTGGTATATAATAGAATACTACTTAGCAATAAAAGAAATATGCTAAACCGTAGCATAAATGAATCTCAAAAACACGATGCTGATGGGATGCCTGGGTGGCTCAGTGGTTAAGCATCTGCCATTGGCTTAGGGCGTGATCCTGAAGTTCTGGGATTGAGTCCCACATCGGGCTTCCTGCATGGAGCCTGCCTCTCTCTCTGTGTCTCTCCTGAATAAATAAATAAAATCTTTTAAAAAACCAACAACACAAAACACTATGCTGAGCAAAAGAAGCAAAACACAAAAGAGTACATGCTGTATAATTTCATTTACAAGACAAATTCAATTTATGGTGACAGAAAGCAGATCAGTGGTTACCTGGGGCAGAGGCAGGGATTAACTGTGGATGAGATGTGGGGTACTTTGGGGGTAATAGGAATATCCTGTATCTTGGATGTAGTTGTATGAATGTATAAATTTGTTCAACTTCATCGAAATGGGGTGTGGTTGCATAATAAATTATACCTCAGTAAATTATAACTCAATAAAGTTAATTCAAAATAGAAAACAAATCCCTAAGCAGTCTGGGGGGGAAAGAGGTTTAATTTTTTTCTTTATTTTTTTATTCATGAGAGATACACATTGAGAGAGAGAGAGGCATAGACATAGACAGAGGGATAAGTAGGCTCCCTGCGGGGAGCAGGATGCCAGACTCAGTCCCAGGACCCGGATCACAACCTGAGCCAAAGACAGATGCTCAACCACTGAGCCACCCAAGTGCCCCAAAAAGGAGGTTTTAAAAACACTAGTAAGTAACATATGAAAAGGAAAACCACCACTTTATGGAGTCCTAGAGGCAGAGGCTAGAAGAAAGGAGATGTAAAGCAAGTGAGATTCTCTGAAATCCTCTCCCCCGCCTTGGTCTCAGGTATAGCTGAGGGCACAAGGGACAGGACCCTGTCTGCGGTCATCTGTGGGCTCTGCTGACCTTTCCTCTGTACCACTGTTGGCGGTGTCTGCACACAGTTACAATCACCGTCACCATGGGTCTTTCATAGCCACGTTGGGTCTGATGGTCTGCAGCCAGACGCCTTCACATGCACTTCTTATTCGATCCTCTCATCTACTCTTGCTCAGATACCGTCACCTCCATTACTACAGAAAAGGAGACGGAGGCTCCGAGAACTTAGTGACTTTCCCGGGGTCACACTAACAGCAACAGACCCCAGGTTCAAGTCCAAAGTGCCAAGGAACTTTGTTTTCCAAATTCTCTCACATCCCCTATCATTTTGTCCTTGGGAAAAATAACTTGGGTTGTCACGTAATTACAATCACCAGGAGGGATAACATGTCAATCAACAGACCGATAACAGATCTAAGAGGTACAGCTGTGATGTGACATTCGCTTTCTCGCTCATGTATTTCCTGCCACGTGTATTTCTCAAAGAAGGGAGTGACGGTAACTGCTCGTGGTGTTTAACTAGGCTTTACTTAGTATTTCAGTTCAACGAATCTTCTGCGGGTGAGGCATCGTTGGAAGCTGGGCATTCAGCAAGGAGTAAAACACGGTCTTTGCCTTCCAGAAGCTCAAAAGTCAGCCCCGGACCCTCCTGACCAGCGTAGGCCTGTTTTCTCCCGTGTGTGGTCCTAACACCGACTATTACTTCCTCCCGAAATCCCAAGAGCTCACTGCCAGTGACTAACAGAGTGGAGAAGAGAAGGGTCCACGTCCAGATTTCCTGTTTTCCAAGAAGTACCATGGTGTTTTCCAAATCCGAATGGAGGCAGGATCTACAAGCACAGAGCAGTGGTGGCCACAAAACGAAAGAGTCATTTAAATCAGAATCCAGAACACAGTGCTGTTCTGTACTGGGCTCTAAGCCTCAAGCCTGACATCCTCAAGCTACTTAAGAATTGCTGATTAACATCACATTTGGGGTCGTGTGTTAACAACACTGCCAAATCTGAGACACCAAGGAAACAGTCCCCGAGTCTCCTTACATCTTCCCCTACAAATTTTCAAGGCACATCTTTTACATATCATCACATATACCTCGAATCGCAAACATCCCTCTCAGAAAGGAGGTGGCGTAGAGAGAGACACTCTTGTGATAAGCACCATTCCCTTTATTTCTGCCCAGGCTTTTGAAGGCAAGGGAAGGAAAGTACAGGCTGTTATTCCTATTTTCCAGGATGAGAAGCTCAGACACGGAGAGGTAGTAACAGGACAGAATGGACACCCCCTGGTTTTGTGGGTCTCAGTCCTTTTTAGAGATTTTCTTTTATAGGATTTTATTTATTTATTCATGAGAGACAGAGAGAGAGAGAGACATAGGCAGAGGGAGAAGTAGGCTCCACACAGGGAGCCTGATGTGGGACTCGATCCTGGGACTCCAGGATCACACCCTGGGCCAAAGGCAGATGTTCAACCACTGAGCCACCCAGGCATCCCCCTTTTTAAAGTTTTGACATATTCATCTTTCAATCTCTAGTGCTACATCATGCACATTTATTTGAAAAATTAAAGTGAACTACACCTAACTTTTATTACATAATTATATGCAAAATTAATTACTTTTGATGCATTTTCTTTACGTGAAACACATATGGAGCAGAAAGCGTGACACAAACCTGATTTTTGGCTTCCTCAGATACACATGGTCCCTACACAAGTGGCCCCTTGTTCATGACACACAAAATAACTTTTGCCTGTCTTCTTAAAACAAACTTAGCAAACACCAACCCATTAAACGCTTTCTCCAGTTGCGTCCATCTGGTCGACAGTGAATGGCGCCCCCTGGTGGCAGAGAGTTGTATAACCTTCAAAAGCCAAATTTTCTATTTTTAAAAAGTCACTCTGTATTTGATTATGTCTTCTGCCTTGGTGTAAGGTCCATGAAAAACAGAATCTTTATCTTCTTAGCTCCCTGAATATCCCTCACAGTTAAAACAAACAGCATCTGGCACATAGTAGATCTCCTGTAAATATTTGTTGAATGAAACAAAGGAAGTTCTCCTGCCCACACCAGGTCTTTCATATGCTTTTGCTCCAATTCATGTACAGTGTGTAGCTGAAGCCTCTCTCCCAACTTATCAATTAAAACTCAGCCCCAGTCTCTCAATGAAATGAGCTTCCCGTGCAGCTGCATCTGAAAATATTTAACAGCGAGAATGATCATGTAAATCATATGCAAATTAGATCAGCAGATATACTTTTCTATTTTATATCTAAATAAACTGAATTATGTGGATACCGTAAATCACAATGGCTTATCAAGAAATGTAAATTACTATAAAAATAAATCATCAAATCGTTTCAGTTGTTCCTAGATCATGTGTTCCTTTTTAGAAGTCTTTGCAGTAGTTTCTTTTTTTTTTTTTTTCTTATGGCTACCTGCCAGATGATACCCTTGCCTGAACCATAATTCAACTTAGGGAATCACAGGAAACTATTTATGTATTTATTTATTTATTCATTTATTTGAGAAAGAGAGCATGAGCAGGGAAAGAGTAAGTGTGAAAGGAAGAGAGCACGAGCAAGGGGGAGGGGTAAAGGGAGGAGAGACTCCCCACTGAGTGGGGAGCTGATGCAGGACTCAATCCCTGGACCCCCGGATCATGATCTGAGCTGAAGGCAGACCTTGAACCGGCTGAACCATCCAGGGACCCCATATGAAACTCTTTCAACAACTTCCACATTAGGTTGATATTTGGTGGTGGTTTTCTGTCTTAATCAGTCCATTTCTCTTAGCATCAACAATTTAGTTTTAGTTTTTGGTGCTGAGTCTTCTCTTGACTTCTACTGAATTAATGGGAATTTCACCAAAGAATTTCTTAGCTCTTAAAATACTATTTAATATTCCTACTTATTCAATATTTCTTAAACAATCAACATTTCTTTTACCAACTAGGTCATAAAAATGTTTAGTGAAACATCATATTCAAGAATTGGTTTAATTTTATTAACTTACATTCATCAGCAATTCACAGAGCTTTGTGAACATTGGTCACAGTTTTTATGAATTTTGTCATCAAAAATCCATTTACATATAATTTTTTTTTACTTGGCCCTTCTTTGATGAGGGACAGGGCTTCCCTGCAGAGGTCAGTTTTCAGCTTGCCCTACCTAGTCTTTAAAAAGAACTGGCCTGGTATGAAGACAACTGTACCGCCCCAGGGATCCATGGCTAGCTGCTATCTCTGGAGTAGGGTCGGTGCTACAGAGAGAATAGGCAAGAATTTGCCTATGGCACAAAATTTTAGGAGGCTATCCAAACCCCAGTAACCAAGATGACTGGTATTTTAATGCAATATTGTCAAAGGTCAAAATGCCCCAAACCCATGATAAACAAAATGTCAAAAATTTTAAGTAAACACAAGATTGGATAGGGCTGAGATTGGGCTTTAGTGAGTAAAGTGAGTGATGCAAGTCCAGATAGGATCCTGTGTCCGTTGGATTTTGATAATTCGTTCATATGGGGGGTTTTTTGCATTAATTTGGATTTTTTATTGCATTGATGATTTCTCAGCTATGACATCAAAAACTCACAAACAACAAATGAAAAATAGATAAATTAGAACTCCTCAAAATTGAAAACGTTTGTGCTTCTAAGTACACTATTAAAGACATGCAGAATGGGAGAAAATACTTACACATTACATACCTGATAAGTAATTAATACCCATAACATATAAAGAGCTCCTAAAACTCAACAATATATAACCCAATTTTAAAAAAACAAGCAAAAGGGGATCCCTGGGTGGCTCTGCAGTTTGGTGCCTGGCTTCAGCCCAGGGCCTGATCCTGGAGACCTGGGGTCGAGTCCCACGTCGGGCTCCCTGCATGGAGCCTGCTTCTCCCTCTGCCTCTCTCTCTCTCTCTTTCTGTGTCTCTCATGAATAAATGAATAAAATCTTAAAAAAAAAAAAAAACAAGCAAAAGACTTGCATAGACTTTTCTCCAAAGAAGCTATATAAATGGCCCAATAAACACATGAAAAGATACTCAGCATCACTAATCATGGAAATGCAAATCAAAATGACAATAAAATACCACCTCACATCCATTGATTGGGATGACTATTATAAATAAAGATATTTTTTTAAAAATTCAAGTTTTGGAGAGGTAGAGAAATTAGAATTCATGCATTGCTGATGGGAACTTAACATGGTGCAGCTGCTGTGGAAAACAGTATAGAGGTTCGTTAAAAAAATTAAAAATAGTGGGCAGTCCAGGTGGCTCAGTGGTTTAGCACCGCCTTCAGCCCAGGGCCTGATCCTGGAGTCCCGAGATCAAGTCCCATGTCGGGCTCCCTGCATGGAGCCTGCTTCTCCCTCTGCCTGTGTCTCTGCCTCTCTCTGTCTCTCTGTCTCTCTCTCTCTCTCGGTGTCTCTCATGAACAAATAAATAAAATCTTTAAAAAATTAAAAATAGAAATATTTAATTCCGCTTCTGGGTCAATAGCCAAAAGAACTGAAAGTAGGAACTCAAACAGATGATTTGTATGCACATGTTCATAGCAGCATTATTCACCATAGCCAAAAGGTGGAAGCAACCCAAGTATCTGCTGACAAATGTAGAGATACACAAAATGTGGTCTCTCTATACAATGGAATATTATTCAGCCTTAAATAGGAAGGACATTCTGACATAGGCTACAACATGAATGAACCTTAAGGACATTATACTAAGTTAAATAAGCGAGTCACAAAAGTGCAAATACTTTAATTCCACTTAGGTTCCTAGAATCATTAAATTCATAAAGACATAAATTAGAATGGTGGTTTCCAGGGGCTAGGAGGAAGAGGAAGTGGGGTATTCATGTTTCATACGGCAGAGTTTCAGTTTGGGAAGATGATAATGTTCTGCAGATGGATGCTGGTGATGGTTGCAAAAGAATGTGAAATGTACTTAAAGCCACTGAACTATACACTTAATATTGGTTAAAGTGATAAATTTTACATGATGTATGTTTTAGCATAATTCCCTAAATACTGCATTAAAATATTATTTGTTTTGATTACTGGGGTCTTTTTACTTCTCCTCAAATTCTGCACCTGAGAAGAGTACTTCATTTGCCTAACCCTTCTACGGTCTGCTCTGGAACATTTGTCAGACAAATGTAAACAATTTTCTGGTTTTCTTATTAGTAGAATTATGCTTCTCCCCTACATGAGCATGGCCATGAGTGGTTGCGGGTAACCTTCTACTCCTGAATCTGGCCACTGGGAGGTAAGGACCTGGTTTGGGGTGGGGGTGGGGAGGCAGAGTGTGGCTGACAGTGGATTTGGAATGCGGAGTCATGGACCAGCTATGGAAAAGTCTTTGAGAAAAGATATAAGGAACCAAGGAGAGAGTGGGCTTGTGGGAAGTGGCCCATTTTACAAATGGCTGCAGGAAAGAAATCTTCAAAGAGAAAGCATGCTTGCCACATAGTGTGGTCAAGACTTGCTCTCAAATGTGGGACACATAGGTGCCTCAGTGGTTGAGCATCTGCCTTCAGCTCAGGACATGATTCCGGGATCCTCGGATTGAGTCCTGCATTGGGTTCCCTGCGAGGAGCCTGCTTCTCCCTCTGCCTATGTCTGTGTCTCTCATGAATAAATAAAAACCTTAAAAGCAAAAGACTTACTGTCAACTGCAATCCGCTCCAAGGGGAGTGGGAAGGGTGCTGGAGGGTACCTAGGATTGAAGGAAGAACTCAGGAACAGGGCCTTGAGGATAGGAAAGCCCTTAGAGCTTCCAGGCCTGTCCCTGTCCATCCATCTCTTACTTCTGTCCACTTGGCTCAGTTCTGAAGACAGCTTCTCTTCCCACATCTAGGAAAGGGGCCTCCACCACCCCAATTCACAGTACTGCAGCTTAGCAAGTCTGGCAAACAAAGAACATCTTCCTTCCATGATCCACTTACCAATTCCAAGAAAGGAATTACCAGTTTGCTCAGGCTGCCTTAAAAAAGCACTCTAATCCAAGGGCCTTAATAACAGAAATGTATTTTCTCACAGCTCTAGAAGCCACAAGTCCAAGATTAAGGTTGGTTCCTCCTAAGGGCTATGAGGGAGGTGTCTCTTTCAGGGCCCTCTCCTTGGTTGGTAGATGGTCGTCTTCTCCCTTTGCCTTCACATTGTCTTCCTTCTCTATATGTCTCTCTCTGTCCAGTTCTCCCTTTCTTAGAAGGATATCACTCATATTGGATTAGGTAAGGTCTACCTTCATGACTGTGTTCTAATATGATTATCTAAAGACTCTATCTCCAAATCAGGTCACATTCTGAGGTACATTAGAACTTCAACATATACATTTTTAGGGGAGACACAATTCAACTCATAACAGAAATCACTGGACACCACCTTTGCCAAGGAGACTGGACACTGTGGTTGATCACACAGCATCCCTATGGTGGGTGGGGGGAGGTAGGGGAATACTAGAAGAATGCTCCCTCCTTCCCTCAAAGCAGGAACATTGTGAAGACAATAAAAAGACTGGCCAGTACATTCAACAGTAAAGCTTACTGAGCAAATCTTCCCATTACATTGAGTGAAGAAAATTTTATGCTTTGATATCTATGGTACACTGTGAAATAAAATGCACATAAATTATAAAGAGCTTGTTTAGTCCATCATGTGTGAATTCACAGCCACATTCTCCCAGCTCACCATTGTGAGCAAAAGGGAGTGCAGCCCTGAGGTGGAAACCACATTTCAAATTTCCTCATTTTCACTTATACAGAATGGTATTTTTAGGCCTTGAGCTTGTGCACTAGTATTAATTTTAATGTAACTAAAAGAATGCCTGGACAAAGTAGTATACTAGAAAAAACACTGGTCTGAGGGTAGGAGGCCTGTCTGGAGGCCTAGTTCCAGTGTTTCTTTCTCCAGAACCCAGATTTTTCATGTATAACATGAATCTTACACTGGTCAAGAAGTATCTCTAAGATACTGTTGGGTAAAAAAAGCAAGGTGCAGGGCATCTGGGTGGCTTGGCTGGTTAAGCGTCCCCCTCTTAATTTCAGTTCAGGTCATGCTCTCAGGGTTGTGAGATCCAGACCCATGGTGGGTTTTGGGCTCAGCGGGGAATCTGCTTGAGATTTTCTCTCTTCTCTCTCTGCCCCTCCCCCCACCACACCCCCTTAGGCATGCGCACTCTCTCAGTAAATAAATCTAAAAAAAAAAAAAAAAAAAAAAAAAAAGCAAGGTGCATATGTACCGAAAGAATTGAAAGTAGGGACTCAACCAGATATCTGTACTCCCATGTTCCTAAGCAGCATTATTCACAATAGCCAAAATGCGGAAGCACCCCAAGTGCCCATCACAGATGAATGAATAAACACAGTACATACAAGATTATTCATCCTTTTTAAAAAATATTTTATTTATTTATTCATTAAAGACAGAGAGAGAGGCAGAGACCCAGACAGAGGGAGAAGCAGGCTCCCCACAGGGAGCCTGATGTGGGATGCCCTGAGCCAAGGCAGAGGCTCAACCGCTGAGCCACCCAGTTGTCCTAAAATTATTCAGCCTTAAAGAAGAAGGAATCGCTGACACATGCTATGTACCATGTGGATGAACCCTAAGGACATTATGCTAAGTGACATAAGCCAGTCAGAAATGGACAAAAGTTGTTTGATTCCACTTTTTTGAGGTACATAGAGCGGTCAAATGCAGAGACAGAAAGTAGAATGTGGTGGGGGGAGGGGGGGTGCCAAGGGCTGGGGGGAGGTAAAGAATAGGGAGTTATAGTTTAGTGGATAGAGCCTCAGTTTTGCAAGATGGAAAGAGCTAGAAGATGAATGGTGGTCATGGCTACAAACCATACGAATGGACCTAGTACCTCTGAACTATAGCTATAAACAGATCGTGAAACTAAAGAAAGCTCATTTGAAGTGAGCCTGGAAGCCTCTCCTGCAGCACACCCCTCCTGCAGCCTGCACAACCAGCAGAAAGGACAAAGAGAACTATCTCGATTAGGGAAGATATTCTTACATAGGAATTTTATCTCCTGCCTTTAAGGGAAAAAAGGGAGATCCCCGCCACCACCCAACCCGCTTCAGCAATGAAGCACTAACCACTGCTCACAGTCAACGAGAAACTGCCAGACCTCGAGCTCTTGTTTTTCTCCTATGAACTTGCAATTAAAACAACCTTCCCCAATTTCTTCCTAAACCTAACAAAAGCTGATCTTCCCTTTGTCTCTTCAGGCCTGCCTACAGTTCTCCAGAGTTTGCTTGTACCAAACTGTAGTTCCTCTGCTATTCCTAAATAAAATAATTTTGCTGGTTAAATAACTGACCGATTTCAAGCCTAACAGGTCTGGTTAAGGTGGTAAATTGTATGTTATGTGTATTTTACCAATTTTTTTAAGAAAATGAGGAATAAGGGATCCCTGGGTGGCGCAGCAGTTTGGCACCTGCCTTTGGCGCGATCCTGGAGACCCGGGATCGAATCCCACGTCGGGCTCCCGGTGCATGGAGCCTGCTTCTCCCTCTGCCTGTGTCTCTGCCTCTCTCTCTCTGTGACTATCATAAATAAATAAAAAAGAAAGACAAAAAAAAAAAAAAAGAAAATGAGGAATAAGAGAAAGATACAAACCAGTATGTGTTAACAGGTTACTTTCATGTTCAGAAAAAAAAGGTGTGTGGGGTGGTAAGGAGGTGGGTAAGAATCTAGTATTTTATTTTCTTGGATTTGCATTTTTAAAGTCTGGAAAGAATAAAGTTTACCTGGATGGGGGTGTGGGAAGTGGGCAGCTGGAGAGCCAGGGTGAATATGACAGTTGTCACAGTATCCTTTATAAGTAGCTCTAAATGTATATAAACAGGTCTCAGAAATTCCCAGCTGCAGAAATATCCCAATTTGAGAGTTATATAATGGTCATGTGACCTCAGAATGATAACCCTTTCTGGCAAGGGTTTACCTTGACCTGCCATGGACCAGTGCCTTGTTTTCTCTCTTATCTTACTTGAAACCCAGAATGAGCCCTTAGGCCAACTCAGCAGAGCACGTTCCTCTGGAAGGAGTCCCACTCCCTTGAGAGCAGTGAATCCAGGGGGCAAAGAGCCAGCTCAGCTGGGAACCTTCCCTTCAGAGGGTAGTTCCATCTTTCTCCTTGAATTTCCATCATCTCCATGGACATTCTTTCATTCTGTGATCTTTCACTCGTCAGTTCCCAGACCTGCTTGCTAAGTGCCCCTTTATCTGCTACGGAAGGCTCGAGGGTCCTGTCTCAGGTTTTACTGAAAGTTGACCACACCTGTCACTGTCAGGGAGCAATGAGAAACCCAAGTGAGGTTGGGCAAATCTATTCCTCATCACACTTCTGAGGGGCTGGACCATTGCTCATGGCAATCTCTCTTTCTCACTGTAGGGAGTCTCACTTCCAACGCTGGTCAGCCTCATACAGATGCACAAGGGCACTCTCTGGGCACCATTCCAGGTATTTGGTTGTATAAATGATATGAACCAGTATCACCTGCCCTTGCATCAGAATTACTCGAGTGTTTCACCTGCCCTTGCATCAGAATTACTCGAGTGCTTTTAAAGACATCCATTTGGGACGCCTGGATGGCTCAGCGGTTAAGCATCTACCTTTAGCCCAGGTCATGATCCTACAGTTCCAGGACTGAGTCCCACATCGGGCTCCCTGCATGGAGCCTGCTTCTCTCTCTGCCTATGTCTCTGCCCCTCTCTCTCTGTGTCTCTCATGAATAAATAAATAAAAATCTTAAAAATAAATAAATAAAGACACTCATTTCCTCAGCCTCACTAGTGAAGAAACTACTAAGAAGGAAACTCCAGAAAATTCTCATTCATTGGGCCCCTACTATGTACCAGGTGCTTCCATCCATCAGCCTATTTATTCTTTCCCCAGTCCCACAAAAAGTTGGTACCTCAATTGTCTTCATTCTCCAGGTGAGAAACTGAGGCTCAGATGAGGTGAGTAATTTGCAGAGGGTCACATGGGCAGGAACAGTGGAGTCAGGATTTGAAACTATGATAGTGTGGCTCCCAGGGCCATCCTTTCCCCCGCAGAGATCATTCTTTTCCATATCACTAATTTAGTATCTTGTAGAACAACGTTTCTCAAAAACATTCACGTGGAACTTAGCTAATTCTGACTTGGCGGGCGATCATGTTTGGTGTCCCTTGCTATGAGCAGCAACACAAGAAAAGAGGTAGAAGTCACATTACTAGGACCAGGCAATCATGGGAGTTTCTGTTTTAAGGGTGGGTAAGCTAAGGTGCTATAGACCAAATGTGTTCCCCCAAAACTCATCTGTTGCAAATTTGACCCCCAATGTGAGGGGGTGGGGCCTTGGAAGATAACTAAATCACAAGGTAGAGCCCTCACGAATGAGATTAGTGCCCTTATAAAGAGACCCTAGAGAGTGCCCCCTCCCATCTGCCATCTAAGTACCCCGCAAGACGACCATCCTTGGACCAGGAAGAGGGCTTTCACCAGACACAGAGGTTGTGCACACCTTGATCTTGGACATCGTGCCTCTAGAACTCTGACAGACAAATATCTGCTATTTAGGTCAGTCATTCTATGGTATTGGTATAGCAGCCCAATCCAACTAAGACATATGAGAAACTGGACGATCTACCTCAGCCTGGGGGCGCCCTCATCAGTCTGCTTCCATCTGCTGACGTCAATCAGACACAAGGCCCAGCCCTCTGCCTGCTTTATACCATGACTGGAGACCCTAGAAACTTCACTACAGATGTGAGAGGGGACAGGGGGCAAGCTCTCAGGCCACATGCCAGCTTCTCCCTCAGCTCTGCTGCCTTCCTGGAAGGCCACACTTGGGACACATGGTCCCCCTGGGAGGCTAGGTCAAGTCCCTGCTCCAGAAGTTTCTCTCTCAGGGAGCATCTGCTCTGACAAGTCTCTGGTGTCCCAGGGAATAAATGCTCTTCACCACATTACCTCTCCCTCAGAGAAAAATATTGACTGCCCTTTGCAAATGCTTGTTCCTATTGCTGGGTATCTTTTGTTTAAAGGTTTTATTTATTTATTTGAAAGAGAGAGACAGAGATAGCAAGAGAGAGCCCAAGCGGGGAGGAGAGGGAGAAGCAGGCTCCTCGCTGAGCAGGAAGCCCAATGGGGGGCTCGATCCTAGGATCCTGGGATCATGACCTGAGCTGAAGGCAGATGCTTAACTGGCTGCACACCCAGGAGACCCTCTTATTATTGTTTTTAATGTAAATTCTCTTCCCACTCGCTGGAGAAAGACACCAAACACAGTATTTACTGGCCACTCCCAGGCTTTCTCCAACTAATTGTCCTACTCCTAATGATTCGGGCTGGGGCTCTACTTTGAAGCACTTTCTGGGGTTGGCTTTCCAGCTCAGTCTGGGATCAGTGATCATTCTTTCCACCTAGACACACAAGGAAGATGAGAACACACATGCCACATGCTGGAGCACAGGAGGCAGTGCTGCAGTTGACACAGTGTGCTCACCCTGAGGTTCTCTGAGGGTCCTGGAGGGTCTCCAAGAGCCCCCAAGGGCCAAGGGTATCCATATCTCTGCACATTTATGTTGCACTCACAGCACCACAGTTGAGAAGCCCTGGATGGAGATTCTTACACTCCCTTTGAGGACACTGGTTTCCCACACATTCCACTGATGCCGTCTATCCTCGCGGTGAGCGGCTACGGCTCACACTGTGAGGGCTTTAAGGGGACCTGGAAGTGGATCTGAGTTCCAAGCTCCGTCATCAGAACACAAGCCCACCCCATGTCACTGAGAAGGTGCCCTGCTTGCTCTTGTACCCCCTACCCCCCAGGACTGTGGCTTCTGACAAGTGAGCAAGCACTCTCTCCACACCCTCCCCAACCACGATTTTTCATCACATTGTCCTCTCCCTTGGCACCTGACCTGACACCCCGGGGAATGTTCTCTGCATTGGTGCAACCTGCCAGAAGATGCCACACAGCAACAGGCAGGAGTGTCTGCCTCTGAATCACAGCAGCCCCCTAAGCCTGCCCCACAAGGCCCAGGGCCTGCCCGCTGCCACAGGGCGAACCTGCTCCCAGGCACACTTGCACGCACAGTCGTTAACAAGAGTAGCAGACTGGCTCAGGGTTCCGGTTGCTTTCTGATCAGAGGTGAGGACCTGCCCGTCCCTGCTCCCTCCATCTGACCCCAGCAAGCTGAGGACCACCCATCGCACCTGCCCCCCATCCAGTCTGAGCTGCTGCCCCCCCATTCCAAACTGGTGGTTTGGCCTCATTTCCCAACAACATCCAGCACAGCCTCCCTCTCTCTCCCTCTTATGAATTTTGTTTCACAAAGAATGAGAAGGCAGGGCGCTCTCGGCTCTCTAAGTTCTGGAGCTACGATTTTGCCATAAAGTCATTGCCAAGATGACCCCCCATCCAGCCGGATGTGCTTCCCAGGAGGCGTAGTCTACATTAATTTCAGATGTCTTTCTTGTCGGAACTTGCTTCTTTCTTCCGGAGGCTGTGGCCGGAACCCCGGCGTGGAAGCCTTGTGACCCTCGGGCCGCCCCAGGAACCTGCACCCAGCATCCCTGAGCCTGCAAATGCTCAGCTCACTGCCATCTCTTCTGCACCCGCGGCCTGCCCTGTCATAATGCAGGGGCGTTTGTCCACCGCGGGTTCAAGGCACCCGCTTGGGTGCCCAGGTTGCATCCCTGCACAAGGCTCTGGTGTCAGAAAGACAGGGTCTGATAGCACAGGTGAAGAGAAACGTTCCCGGGGCCAAGATTTAAAGAACAGGGACTCTTGACAACAGATCCAGGAGAGCCCTAGGTGGGAAAGAGATGCCTCCCTTGGATTCCTGGTAGGGCCTGGGCAGAGAAAAAAATGAGGAGAGAAGCCAGAGGACCTGTCACTTGATGAAGGCCAAGCACACCTGCAGTCTTAGCCACAGGGCGGCCTTCAACCCCCTCCCTAGGAGCTGCCACCGGCTTCCCAGGCCCCCCGCTGTGTTGACTCTGGCAGTATCAGAGGGTGCTATCAGCTCACAAGGTCCGAGGCAAGGGCAGGGTGGCCGATAAGCTAAGTGGGGCTTGGGAACTGCTCCAGGCAGGGGCACACGCCCCCCCACCTGGCTCTTCTCCGGCCAGCAGCTGGGGCTTGGAGGGCTGCCCAGCTCAGCGCCGAGCCCCGGGCAGAGGCTGGGAGAAGGGGGCAAGGGGCCAGCCATCTGAATTTTCTTCTGAATGCACCAGCAAGGATCCCCTGACACCATGGTTCCTTACCTCCTGGGGTAGAAGAGGACCTTTGAGAAGCTGATAAAAGCCAACTCCTTCTACCTGGAAAATGTGGCATCTAATGCACGGCTGAGTTTGGTTTTCTGACCGCTCTGAGATCTGGTTGATACACAGCCAGGATCAGAGGATGGCAAGGCTCCCTAGGGCGGGGTGAGAAGCTGGCGCAGGTCTCTGAGAGCCTGGAGAGGACAGAGAAGTGTTAACTAAGGTTAAACCCTGAGGTAAGGGGAAAGATGGCATTAAAAATTGGAGTGAATTTAAAGACCTGGTTGGCTTTATTCATCCATTCCTCACCCCGACAGCATCTTACCCAACAAACAGCTCCGAGGTATTGTTGTGCCCAAGATTGCGAATCCAAGAAACCACCAAGGAGCCGACACCGATGCAAACACATGAGCTCGAGCTTGGGTCCAAGTATACCCGACACAGCGGAGCAGGGACTTGGACTCCGAAGTGGGTTACAGCTGGGTTTTTATAGGCTGGTCTAGGGGATTTCCAGAAGGGATGGAAGAATTAGGCTGGTCTAGGGGATTTTCTACCATGGGCGTGGGCTGTTGTCTTTCTGATATGGGATTACCTGCCGAGGACATTGAGGACATTCTGCAGTTTTTCCCTTTAAAGTTCAGCTCTTATTCACAGGGGCCTAAGATGCCTGTACTTGTGCTAATGCTAAACTTTAGGTGGGATGGCCTTAATTTTTCTCGGCCTCCACAGTATAAGATAGGTTCAAAACTGAAGCCTTGTATAGGCAGAAAGGAGGTGTAAGATAAGCAGGGAACCAGCAGAAGGAAAGAAAGGATGCTTCAGGCAGGTCATCTTCCTTTAGGAGGAAGGCAGGGGTTTGGGGTTTTTAAAATATTTTTTAATTTATTATTTTTTATTTATTTATGAGAGACAGAGAGAAAGAGATACAGGCAGAGGGAGAAGCAGACTCCCTGGGGGGAGCCTGTTGTGGGACTCGATCCAGGACCCCAGGATCACAACCTGGGCCAAAGGCTCAACCACTGAGCCACCCGGGTGCCCCCAGGCAGGGGATCTTATCAAGCAGATGATCTCACTGACCAAGAAATTCTGGACCGTTGGGTTTAAAATTCCACTCCTGGGAGAGGCTAAAATTGCAGCTGGGTAAGATATGAAGTCTTTCTTTTTAACAATGGGAAGCACTCTCACTGGGATGGCTGCTGGAATAAAGAAAGGAAGCCACATTCTAACCTGATGGGGTTAGGTGTTAGCAAAGCTTTTTCAGATGGTCCGAACCTGATCGCCTGGCCATCGAAGTATCCAGCAGGAGACCAAAGAAGAATGTAGTTAATGAAAGGCTGAGAGTAGCACAGAAATATCTCCTTCCTTCCTTTTCTCTTTGGGTCTTAGTAAATAATTTAATGAATAATTTTTAAAAATATTTTATTTATTTATTTATTTATTTATTTATTTATTTATTTATCTATGAAAGACACACAGAGAGAGGCAGAGACACAGGCAGAGGGAGAAGCAGGTTCCCTGCTGGGAGCCCAAGGCGAGACTCCATCCCAGGACCCGGGCCAAAGGCCAGACGTCTTGCTCAACCACGGAGCCACCCAGGCACCCCAATTTAGTAAATGATTTAACACAATCATGTAGAATTCTACATATGGTTTTCAGGTTGCCAGACTATTTTTAAACTTGGCCACTGTAATGGACAAACTATAAGGTGCCACAATCCATGCCTCCTGGGGGGAACCCTCTCCCCTTGGACATAAGCAAGACCTGGCCTCTAACTGACAGAAAGCAAGCAAAGGTGATGGAATGTCATTTCCTTAATTAGGTTACATTATACACTACTCCAGCTTGCTAGCAGAATTACTCTGGAGACCATTCTTGCTGGTTGGATTATTTCATCCATGTTGGGAAAGCCTATATGACAAGAAACTTCCAAAAAGCCTCTAGAAGCTGGGAGTGGCTTCTGGGACCTGAGTGTGACCTCTGGTAATAGTGAGCAAAAAGCCAAGGATATAATTTCAAGGAAACCTACCAGCAACCTGAGTGAGCTTAGAAGCAAATTCTTTCCTGACTGGGAAAGAATTTCCAGATGAGAACCTAGCCCTGGACAACACTTTGTTTGCAGCTTTGTGTGACCCAAAGCAGAGAACTCCTTAGCATCTCTTAGGATTTTGACCTGGACTCCAGATCCACAGAAACTACGGATAAGAACTATGCATTGGGGATCCCTGCGTGGCGCAGCGGTTTGGCACCTGCCTTTGGCCCAGGGCACGATCCTGGAGACCTGGGATCGAATCCCATGTCAGGCTCCCGGTGCATGGAGCCTGCTTCTCCCTCTGCCTGTGTCTCTGCCTCTCTCTCTCTCTCTCTCTCTCTCTCTCTCTGTGTGTGTGACTATCATAAATAAAAAAATAAAAAAAAAAGAACTATGCATTGTCTTAAGCTGCTAGGTTTGTTACACACCAATAGATAACTAGCATGGCCATGGAGCGAGAAAGTAGCTAAATGGCTTTCTGCACCTGGGTGGTGGTGACTAGAAGTGTCCATATTGGTTGATAAAAGCAGAGAGGATCCAGGACATGGATATATAGTCTCTTGTTGTGTCTCATGCATTACTGTGTTTGCTTTGAGTTTAGCATTTATAAAGTCTTGGACATTATGTTGGAAGAGAATTCCTTTTATTCTATGAATTTATTCTATATCTAAACCTTATTCCTGAGCAATGTTACTGTGAGCCACCACCTAGACTTCAAAGACCTGGATTTGCTTCATCCTCAAAAGAATCCAAAATAGAGATAAGAGATGTGCAGTTATTACTGATGGCTGCAAAAGCACAACTAGAAAAACTTGTCCAGACTTCAGTGAAGTCTGAGTTGTCCAGATTGAGTAACCCTACTCATTTGGAGAGCTTTTATATAATTTGGGTTACTTGCGTCAACTTGAATTCTGGTTACCAAACCTTTCTCCAATTTGGCCAGTTTCCACTTAACTTTTGATTCATGTTATTAACTGTTACATAATGTTAATATTTGTGTAATACTCGATGATACATTTATTTCTCTTCTATTCACCTAGCATTTATCAGGTGCCAACTGTGATGCCAAGGACCACGAGAGGTAACATATGATGAAAAGTGGCCCAGGTTGCTTACATGACTTGCTCATTCACACAGGTCTCATGTGATGGAGCTGAGGCTGGAATCCAGTCTTCTGGTGCAGAATGTTTGGGTCATAATGTGATAGTGCAGGGATATCCCCAACCCCTTTCTTTCAAAACTGCCCTTAATCTTTCAAAGAATGATCCTTGGGCAGCCCGGGTGGCTTAGCGGTTTAGCACCGCCTTCAGTCCAGGGCATGATCTCGGAGACCCGGGATCGAGTCCCACGTCAGGCTCCCAGCATGGAGCTTGCTTCTCCCTCTTCCTGTGTCTCTGCCTCTCTCTCTCTCTCTCTGTCTCTCTCCCTCTCTCTGTGTCTTTCATGAATAAATAAATAAAATCTATATGTAGACAATGGAATATTACTCAGCCGTTAGAAACGACAAATACCCACCATTTGCTTTGACATGGATGGAACTGGAGGGTATTATGCTGAGTGAAATAAGTCAATCGGAGAAGGACAAACATTATATGGTCTCATTCATTTGGGAAATATAAAAATTAGTGAAAGGGAATAAAGGGAAAGGAGAGAAAATGAGTGAAAATATCAGTGAGGGTGACAAAACATGAGAAACACCTAACTCTGGGAAACGAACAAGGGGTAGAGGAAAGGGAGGTGGGTGGGGGTTTGGGGGGACTGGGTGATGGGCACTGAGGGGGGTGCTTGGCGGGATGAGCACTGGGTGTTATGCTATATGTTGGCAAGTTGAACTCCAATAAAAAAAAAATTAAATAATTAAATAAATAAAATCTTAAAAAAAAAAAAAGAAACCGATCCTTCTTGCTCCTACTCAATTCAATCCACTAGGCTTACCATCAGTCTCAGAGACAAATAATGGGCTAAAGGGACCACCTAATGAACCTCTTAAGTCAGAATATCAAAGCTTTCAAGAGGCTGTGAACATGGCAAACTTGTCTGGTGACAAGTTTCTAAAAACAAAGACTCTGTGATTGACTTGGCTTACACGAGAACCAGGCAAGAAGAACTAGGACTCTGGGCATCAGGGTAGGGCAGCATGATACTGTGCTATGGCAAATATGTATTTTGACCTTTATCCCCAGCTGCTGGCCAGAACTCCTAAAACTCCTATAATTTCCTAAGTGATAAGAGTGATAGGAGCATCTTTTTATAATATTTGATTTTTGTCCTTAGTTTCCTAGATAGCTTTAGACTGATAAAGATGAAAGGCACAACTTTTGTTATTTGTACCATACCCCTTTCAATGCCCCCTGAGTTTATATGCATGGGGTGACTTTTGGAAAACCCCTCAAGATGGGACTGGTGGTCAAGAGAACCAGAGGGTTGGAACCTTGGCCCTAGCCAAACTTCTGAGAAGGGGACAGGTGCTGTAGCTTGAATTAATCACTAATAGTCAATGATTTAATTGATCATACCTACATAATGAAGCTTCCATAAAAACCCTACCTGCAGGACTTGGGAGAGCTTCCCGGTTGGTGAGCACATGGAGTTCGAAGAGGGTGGCATGGCTGGAGAGGGCATGGAAGCTCTGCACCCCATCCCCATACCTTGCCCATGCATCTCTTCCATTTGGCTGTTCCTGAGTTGTGTCCTTTATTAAAAACTAGTAATAGCAAGTAAAGTGCTTTCATGAATTTTTGAGCTATTCTAGTAAATTATCAAATCCAGAGATGAGGTTGGAGGAAACCCTTGAGGCCTAGACTTGCACTTGACATCTGAAGTGAGGACAGGACTATGGGGGCGGGTCCTTAACTGGTGGGTCTGCATTAACTCTAGGTAGTGTCAGAATTGAATTAAATCACAGGATGCCCAGTTGATGTCCACAGAGAACTGCAGAAGCCTTTGGTGTGGAAAACCCACACATTGGGTGTCAGAAGTGTTGACCAATGTTTTCCCTTGTTGGAGGATTTTTCTTTTAGGCAGACATTCCTCCACCATCGCTACCTGAGCCAGGCCCAGCTCGCTGTCTTAGAGTTCAATCCCTGGGACAATCTGTCCATGATGGTGGCAGGGACCCCGGAAGGTTGTTTGGGGTTGAGCCCCCACGGCTACTTATTCTTTCCCTGCTCCCACAAATCCTCCTGAGTCTCCTCTCCTCCATCTGCTCTGGCTACTCACCCTGCCTGGCCCCTAGCTCCTCTGTGTCCTTCTCCTCTACCGCCTAATACTGATCCCCAATCAGGAGCACTCTCTTCTCTTTCTTCCTGGAGCACACTTCTGGCAAGAAGCACATCCTTTTGGGAACTGCTCTCCTTAAGCCCTTCATCAGGCTATTGCCCAAGCCCTGCTCCCTCCTGGATGGCTCCTAGAGCTCCTTTCCATAGGTCCCCAATTCTGGAGACAGATCTGTAGGACTTCACCTGGGGACTGTCTCCTTTTCCTGCCTGTGTAACCTGATCCCTGCCCTTCATCACCTGCCCCACCGCTGCCCCAGGGCTGTCTCCTGTGAAGACAGTCTAGCTGGACCAAGGGATGGGTTCTCCTGAGACCCACATTCACAGTCATACGGGCTTCCTCAGCCACATCTGCAGCCCGCTGGGATGCACCATGCACCATGCTGGCTGCTATAAGAGGTGGGAGCAGGTTTCTCTGCCTTTGTTAAGGGATCCCAGTATCTTGACTCCCGCAGCATTAAGTACAGGCCAGCCATTCGCCCCCCAGCAGTGGAGAGAGATAGAGTATCAGCACATGGCCAAGGATGAAAGTCTCTGGGGAGGTAGGAACCGGATGGTCTTGTTCCCAGGGGGCAGACGGCTGTGCAGATGAGAGCCTGGCAGCCTGTCTCCGAGGCCGGGCAGGAAGAAAAGGAAGAAATACATCCAGACCCTGACATGTCTGGCTGGGAGGGACTGCCCCTCCTTGGCTCCTAATGCATCCTTTTCATCTGGCTGTAGAAGCTTTCTTGAGAGGCTAAAGTTTTGAAATGCCACTTTTGGATCCTGGCCTCAGAATTTTACTGGCTTCACTGGGAGGCCGGTAAATATCAGGCTTCAAACGAACTAACATGTACTTACATGCATCTGCTCTGTTGTGGGTGCTTTTGTGTGCTTTTGCAATGCTCTTTCATTTCTTTCTCACAGCAGTCCTCTTAAACAAAGACAATTTTTGCACAGTTTTTGCATAGCATCTTTGATTCCCTGGCATGTAGTACAGTATGATGAAGATGTGTTTGGGGTACAGAGGGAACACTCAGCTATCGGAGAGCTCAAAGTTCAAGAGAAGGCAGCTGTGTGAACAATAACAGTGTTCCTGGGAAGAAGTGCCCATGATAGTCTGGGTCCTCTGAGCATCTGACCTCAAGATGTGATTAGATGCGTAAGAAGTGTACTGCGGGGAAGTGCCTGTGAGGAAACCAGCGGTCCCTGCTTTGTGGTCTGAAGGAATTCCCAAGAGCTTTGAAAATCACTCCTGGGGGGAGTGCGGGGATGCTCTTCCCTTTAAAAAACAAAAGCCAAGCACCATTGTATTTCTCCATCACTATTTCTTCTTGTATAGCCCCAACTGTCATATGAATTTTTATAACTATAACTGTGATGCTTTCTATTTCACAGAGAAAACTGGGTAGGGAGGGGGCAATGGGGAAGATGGTCAAGGGAGAGCTCTTTGTCTTACACAAGCATCTGAACAGAATGGCAAAGCTCACAACAACACATAGTGCCACATTCTACAGCCACATGTGTCCCTTTTACATCTTCAAGTAGCAAAAAATGAACTCAGTCATTAAATTGAACCCAAGATACAGCCTCCCTATCACATAAACATAAGAAGCAACAGCACATAAAAGTAAATTTTGTCAGTAATCAATGTTTGAGTATTTTATAGTGTTTAGATGTTATCTAATGATTATCACTAAACTAACTGAACAATATTGGTCCAAGGTTTTAGATTGCCTTAAAGTCTTGGAATGATCTATCAGCCACAAAACCTCAATTACAGTTGGAAGAAAAAGGCTTTCAGAATGATTGAATTGAGCTGAACATCAATTTACATGGTTAATAATCCTAAGTATTAGGTAACATGAAGTGTTAGCTTATTCAATAAGTAATCCTATCTACAGTTAGAAAAGGTAAAGCAAGTAAAATATAGGGTATGATTGCATGACACGCTGATAAATAAGAGAAATGACAAGCTATTTTTTAAATAAAACGATTGAACTAGTCTCATCTGCCAGCCATTAATTTTAATTATACAAACATGGACTCTAAAATGTTTCTGAATTGGTATTAGATATTCAATTTCCTTATTTGCAACAAAACAGATATATAGAGAGCTTATCAGTTTTTTGTTTGTTTCCATAATTTCAGCTATAGAACAAAGAACAAATTGCAGAAGCACAAGAGTATGAGCTGACCTTACACAAAGTGGTAAAGAGCTGTTCTTCCCAGGGGTCACAGAATTCTTCATCAATTTGAGCTAAAAAGAGACAAACAGAAAAACTAAAAAAGCCAAATGCACCAGATTCTCTGTCGTCTTTTATTCACTAGAGAATGGATTAAAAAAACTCACAAAACCAAGCTCATCACTGCGATTTGGGGGATTGCTTACAGGCCATGTGGGAACCAGAAATCAAAACAACACAAAATCAATAGAGAGGGAAGAATAAACTAAAGAAACAAAGAATCAGCAATATTGCTGCTTGGATTTGCTCTGGAAATCTGGAAAAGATGTGTCAAGGCTAATGTCAGAAGAGAGGTACCCCACCCTGGTGACACAGTTTACCTTGTTCTGTCATGGGGATCCATTGGACATCTAGGTGGATGACCTCCAATACTCTTAAAAGATTTTTGGGGAGAAAGATTAAATTACGACTCTCATACAAATATAAAACAAAGGTTGTGTTTAACTTATTAATGAATGAGGGAATCAGTAAGGTGTTACAGTCAACTCAAAGAGTCTCTCTCTCTTTCTCTCTCTCTCTCTCTCACACACACATACACACACATACACACACACACACACACACAGACATCCCTGTGCATGAGCAATGAAGAATGCCAAAAAGAATTTAATAGGTACACAACTGACTTCTCGATGAAAGGAATCCATTGTAACTCCACCAAATAAAATCCACTTGCATTCTATGAGCAAGAATCACCTGCATGACTTTCAGTGAACATACGGAGTGCATAATAACTCGACAATCATGAAAGGCACAGATAACCCAGAAGAGTATGCTGATAACTTTTTGCCCATTTCAAACTGTTTCACAAACTGTCCTGACAGAAACAAGAGATATATCGTGGACAAGCCAAGTTTGAGATGCCATCTGGATGTCCAGTTGGAGATGAGAAAAGTTCCGCTATATGGACAAGTCTGTCCACAATACAGAGACTAAGTATTTCCTCTTGAGGGAAATGCTTCAGACCAACATTTCCCTGGCCCTCACCTCACCACAAGACTATAAGCTCCTTCTTATAAATCATATGTTACCTTAAAAAGAATTATTATTTAGCATCTACCACAATTGGCCATAACTGCCTTTCGACTGGTTCTTGCTTTTTCCCAGTAGACTCTCAGCCACTCAGAAGACAGTCTCTTTCTTTTTGAGGATAGGACCCCCAGCACCCAGCAGAAAGCTTTGCCAAGGAAACAAGATAGATAGGGCTGCAACCACACTGTTCTACCATTCTGAGATCTACCTAAGTGTTTGATAAAGAACTTGATAATCCCGTACTGACGTCATGGTGCTGCGTGTGATATGGTGGAAGTCAGAGAAGCAGGTTGGAGTGATCCAAGAATGTTACAAACTGGACCCACTCCAGCCATGAATAAATCAGTTAACTAACTAATTTATTAGTTACTTGGAAAATCAGTGAAGCACTGACCTAGAAGACTGAGCTCATGGAAGAAGTAGGAATGGATGATGCAAGAAAAGATGCCTCAGGAAAAAAGAGAAGGGGAATATAGAGGTTCTGAAGCAAAAGAACAGGCAATGTTTGGGGAACAGTAAATTGGTCAGCATTACTTGAGCTGAATGCAAGGGATCTAGTGGGAAGAAATTCGGCTGGATAGTAGACAAGAGCGGGAAACCTGGAGGGGCCCATAAGCCCGGCCTGAGAGGTTAGATTTTACACTGCAGGCTGTAAGCAGTTAACTGAAGAATTCTGATCAGGGGTGAGGCACACAGATTCCTTATGCTTATCAGTGCAGAGCTTTGATTAGAGGAAGGTGAAACTCGGAGCAGAGTGGCCAAGGCAGCTTGATGAGTCTCATACCCCACAACCTGGCCAGGGTCACCTATTCGTTCTAGGAGCTGTTTTCTGCACTCTATACAATATTTTACATAGCCCATCACATTTTCTGCTAATAAAGACAATTTTATGCCTTTCTCTCTGACTTATTTCACGCGGGCTAGAACCTCCAGATCAGTGTGGAATAGTAGTGGTGAGAGTAGTCCTCCTTGTCTTATTCCTGGTTTTAGGGGGAAAGCATTCAGTTTTCCACCATTAGGTATATAGTATTAGCTGTAGGATTTTTGTTAGTATTCCTTGTAACATTGAAGAAGTTCCTCTCTGATGTGGAAAACAAAGGCGGAAGGAAATTTAAATTCAAAAGTCCTTAAAACCTGCAGCCCATATAGACAAATACTTGAGATCAGCAGAGTTTAATATTCTTCCTGGAAGCTCCCAACTGTCTTAACATTAATGCCTTGCTAGAGGAAAAACCTTAGCTTGACAATAGCAAGGTCTCTAGGATCCTGTGAGTCTTCTTTAGCGTATGAAAGCCCTTTGGAACTTCCTTTATCTTTACTTCCCTCAACCCAGCTTGCTCCCTACAATCCTGGGGCAGCAACTCTTTCTGCCCAAGATCTTGGCTTTAAAAAAATCACCTTTTTGCACCAAAGATGTCTCAGGAATTCATTTTTGCCATCGGCTCCAGAGCCCAACAACTATCCCAAAAACGATATCACTCTTCATTCCTTTTTTTCTCTTTTGGAGACATTTTTATCATGAATGGGTGTTGAATTTTGTTAAAGGTTTTTGTGGGGATTTTTTTTTGCATGGATTAATATGATTGTGTGATTTTTATTTTTAGTCTATTAATCGGTTGGATTATATTAAATTGTTTTGGATATTGAAACAAGTGTACCCTTGGGGTAAGCACTTGTAATGTGTGTAGGATTCTTTTTATGTATTGCTTAATTCTATTTGCTAATATTTTGTTAGGGATCTTTGCATCTGTATTCATGATAAATATTGGTCTGGAGTTTTCTTTCTCTGTACTGGCTTTGTCTAGTTTTGACATTCATATAACACTAACTTCGTCAAATTAATTGGGAAGTATTCCCTCCGCTTCTGTTCTCCGGAAGAGATTGTGTAGAATTAGTGTTCATTCTTCTTTCGACATTTGATACAATTCTCCAGTGAATCTACCTGGGTGGGAAGATTTCCTTTATGGGAGTTTTTGTTCTGCTTCTAATTCTCTGAGCTCCCTATGGTTAAGTGTCTTATATTACTTGGAGAAATTTTATGTCATTATTGTTAAAAATATTTCTTTTGTTCCTTTCTCTCTTCTGGGCTTCTCATAGCTAGCCCTTTCATAGCTGCTCCACGATTCTTAGATACTTTGTTCTGAGGGTTGTTGGTTTGTTTCTTTTTTTCAGTCTCTCTGATTTTCAGTTTTGAAGTTTCCATTCAGATAGCCTCAAACTTAGATTTTTGGTTTTCTTCAACCGACAATGTCCAGTCTACTCATAAGCCTTTTTAAAAAACCTTCTTCGTTTCTGTTACACTGTTTTTGATTTGTAGCATTTCTTTTTTATGCTTTCTTAGAATTTCTCCCTCTCTGCTTATATTGCTCATCTGTTCTTGTGTGGTGTCTCTTTCGCCCACTAGAGCCCTTAGCCTATTAATCATAGTATTTTAAATTCCCAGTCAGATAATTCCAACATCTTCATCATAACTGAATCTGGTTATGCTCTCTCCATCTCTTTAAACTGTTTTATACCTTTTAGTACCTCTCCCAATGTTTTGATAACTGAACATGAGGTACTGGGTAAAAGGAACTGCTGTAAATAGGCTTTTGGAATGTGCTGGTAATAAGGGGGGAACAGTACTAGCTGAGGATGAAGCACATTGACAAGTCCTTGAAACAGGCAGAGCGACATTCCTCTAGAGACTCAACTGCCTACTTTGCTGAAGGCAAAAGGCAATCTTAGCCTGACCCCCAGGATCCTAGAAGTCTACTTTAACATGTAAAAATTCCTTTAGAAATGTCCTTTATAAAAAAAAAAAAAAAAAAAAAAAAATGTCCTTTATCACTACACCCCCAAAATGCGTGTTGGCTATCATTCCCCAAGTACATGGCCCACCCATATACACTCCGAAGGGTCTTATGACTTAGGTTTTACTAGACAGTAATAAATGACCTTTCCCAACAATACCGAGCCCCCTCAACGTCCTGGAAACCTTGTTCCAAAATTCCTTGGAGAGTACGCTACCCCTAAACCCCTCCCAGTTCCCGTATATAATCAGTCACTCCTCACAGGCCCAGGGCAGCAGCTCTTCCTGCCCATGGGTCCTTTCCCTGTGCTTTAATAAAACCATCCATGTTAAGAAGAATGGAACCCTCTGGCATATTTTAAATTGGTTCCTTTACCTCAATTCATGCCAGACTTGATGAGGGAGCGGAAGGCTAGCTGAGGACAAAGCGGAAGTTGACACCCGGCAACCCCTGCCCCCAGGTGGGATCTGTGTGACTTTCCTTAAGCACTCCTAACTGCCCTAAAGCTAAGAAAAGGGAAAAGTGGTTAACTTACAGGGATCACAGTCCCACAAGACAGGAGTCTCCCTCAGTTTATAAATATCTTAGTGATTTACAAGAACAAAGCATTTTTATCAATAATCTAGCTTCCAGAAGAAAATGTAGATATAATGAAATATCCTTAAAAGCTGCAGCCCATTGACAGATACTTGAGGCAGAGTATAATGTTCCTCCAGGAAGCTCCCAGGATCTTAATTTTAATGCCTTGCTACAGGGAAAAACAACTTGACAATAGCAAAGCCTCCAGGATCCTGTGAGTTTTAATTAACATATGAAAATCCTTTTGAAATTTCCCTTTTCCTTACCTCCCCCAACTCCCAAGTGTATAATCAGTCACCCCTCAAAACCCCAGGGCAGCAGCTCTTCCTGCCCACAGGTCCTGTCCTCATGCTTTAATAAAACTACCTTTTTGCACCAAAGATATCTCACGAATTCTTTCTTGGCCATTGGCTCTGGACCCCACCCCACCAAACCTCACCTATATTCCAAAATTACATCAGATTCACCATGGGCTTTTTTTTTTTTAATGTTCATGTGAGAATCCACTCAAGCTCATAAGTAAAATTCACCAAAGTGTGGGGACCCCGGGTGAAGAAGTCTCCCTGGGATTTCGTTTCAGACTTGTCCATGCTGAGCCGCCAGCAGCTCATCAGTTGCAGCGTGGGCTTCCTATCTTGGACTAGTTCCACAGAGGTTTGTGCTCCGGGGTTTCTGCTCTGGGGAGCTGTGATTCTCTATATTCACCTATAAGTTTCTTCAGTTTTGGATGGTGGCAGTATGCCTTGTGACCTCACTTATCTGACAGACCTAAGAGTTGTTGATTTTCCAGCTTGCTCAGCTTTTTTTTTTTATTTTAATGCAGGCTCCACGCCCAGCATGGCACCCAACCAGGGCTTGAACTCACCACCTGAGATCAAGACCTGAGCTGAAATCAAGAGTCAGACACTTGAATAACTGAGCCACCCCCGTGCCCTGGTTTGCTCAGCTTTTTAGTTTTTGTTAGGACAGGGTGATGATTTCCAGCTCTCTTTCTAAAAAGAAAAGAAAAAAAAATCAGTTTAATATATGTTAAAAGTTTCTTTAAATTTTTTTCTAGAAAAACATCTTTTTTATTTAAAAAATCTTAAAGTTTTTATTTCAATTCCAGTTAGTTAACATAATATTAGTTTCAGGTGAGCCATATAGTGATTCAATACTTCCATATATCACCCGGTGTTCATCACAGCAAGTACACTCTTTAATCCCCGTCACCTATTTCTTTAAAACCTCCCTTTGATCCATGGATTATTTATAAGTATGTTGTTTAGTCTCAAATTGTTCAGATATTTTCCTATTATGATTCTGTTGTGGATTTCTACTTTGTCTCCATTGTGGTTGGAGAACACATTCTATATGATTTCAGTCCACTCAGGTATGTTAAGATTTGCTTTATGGCCAAAGATATGGTCTATCTAGCTAGAGTTTCCATGGGCACTTGAAAAGAATGTGTATTCTGCTGTTGGGTAAAGTGCTTAATGAATGCCAGTTATGTCCCATTGGTTGATGCTGGTTCTTTTTTTTTTTTTTTTTTAAGAGATTTATTCATTTATTTGAGAGAGAGAGAGCGAGAGAGAGCCAGAGGGAGGGGCAGAGGAAGAAGGAGAGAGTCCCAAGCAGACTGCCGCACTAAGCACAGAGCCCAATGTGGGGCTCGATCTCACTACTCTTAGATCATGAAGTCAGCTGAAACCAAGAGTCAGTTGCTTAAGTGCCTGAGCCACATTGACTTAACTGCTATATTGAAGGCTTTAAATCACTTCCAGTAATATAGATCTAAAAGATCAATTGTGTAAGATAAGAGGTACATTTTATTTATGACAATTCACATCTACTACTAGAAACACTACCTTTGAAGATGTCTCCATTAGATGGCCAATCCCATAAACACAGAGACTGTCTACTTATCTGCCAACACCTACTCTATCATTTTCTTTTCATTGGATGCACAAAATAAATATGTAATAATGTAGGAAAGACGTTAGGTTTCAAAGTCAACAGCCAAGAAAGAATTCTTGAGACACCTTTGGTGCAAAAAGGTGGTTCTATTAAAGCACAGGGACAAGACCTGTGGGCAGAAGGAGCTGCACTGGGATCATGAGGACTGGCACATTATATATTTTCAAGTTGGGAAGGGGTTAGAGATAGCATAAGTCTCTGAGGAATATTGGGAGCTAGGTTTCTAGGACCTTGAGGGGGCTAGCCATTATTGGGAAAGGGTCATTTATTATTGTTTGGTAAAACCTGAGTCATGAGACCCTTCAGATGTGTATCAGTGGGCCATATGCTTGGAGGATGATTGCCAAAATGTATCTTAGGGGGTAGAGATAAAAGAAGTTTCCAAGGGAACGTTTATATGTTAAAGTAGACTTACAGGGTCCTGGGGGTCAGGTTAAGATTCCCTTTTGCCCTCAGCATGGAGACAGTTGAGTCCCTAGAGGAATATCACTCTGCCCATTTCAAGGACTTGTCAATGGGCTGTAGGTAGTAAGGAAATTTAATAATTTCTTTTTTGCCTTTGTTTCCCACATCATTTGATAAATTAAATTCACTCATTTCCTACAATCACAAAATCTATGAGGTTAAGAATTCTTTAATTCCATTTTCTGAACTTCTCTAATAGGTTTAGCCTTTTAAGCTTTTATAGGAGAAAAATCAAATTTCTCACAGAAAACTATGTGACCCATTTTTAAAAGAGAAAGAAAATAGAACATTCTTTTGTTCAATGATTAAAAGAATATTGAACCTACTTTTTAAAGATCTCCTTTTTTGACATCGCATTAATTTTAATAATGTTCAAACCAAAGTATATGACTTCACCTTTCTCAAATCTAGACCCATTTGTGATTCCCTTCTTTCATTATGATCTATAATATTGTATACTACTACCACAGTTCTAAGCAACAGAAATCAATTTTGCCATATTTCAGCTGAAAAGAACTTATCAGAAAAATTTTGCCCCCCCCCCCCCCACACACACACACAAAAGGCAGGCCCAGATGGCTTCACTGGTGAATTCTTCTAATATTTAAGGGAAAAAAAATAACACTAACATTATGCAAACCATTTCAGAGAACAGAAGAATATCAAATAGTCCTCACTTCATTTTATGAGGCCAGCATAATTTTGATAACTAAACCTAATTAGGAGATGCAAAAAAAGGAAAATTATAGACTAATGTCTCTCCTCAACGTAGATCCAAATATCTTAAACAAAATATTAATCAAAACCAGTAATACTAGAAAAAACTGGTATCTCTAGGAATTGATTTAGCTTTCAAAAATTAATCTATGTAATCTGCCATAGCAACAGAATAAAGGAGAAAAATCATGTGATTGTTTTAATAGATGCAGAAAAAGCATTTGATAAAATTCATAGTAAGATCACATACAGCAAATAAGCAAGGAAAGGAATTTTCTTTAATCTAATAAAGGATATCTATAAAAAGCCTAAAGCAAATATTATACTGAATGGTGATATCTTGAAAGCCTTCCCGCTGAGATGGGAACACACAAATGTGCTAACAAGTATCACTTCCACTCAACCTCATGTTCAAAGTCGTACCCAGTGCTAAAATGAAAGATAAAGAAATGCATAAAGATTGGAAAGGAAGAAACAAAATTGTCAAGATTCACAAGTGATGTGATTTCTTTTTTTATAGAAAATCCAAAAGAAAAAAAAAAAAAGAAAATCCAAAAGACTCTATAAACTATAAAAATTAGTAAGGAATTTAGATAGGTCAATGTACAAAAGAAGAAAAAAACTAAAATATTTTAGAGACTATTTAAATAGCATTGAAAAAAATGAAGTACCTAGGAATAGATCTAACAAGAGATGTAAGTCTTCTCTTGCATAAGAAAAGCACAATTGAGAAAAATTATAGAAAATGTAAAGAATGATGATCAGTTGGGAGATGTAGTGATCTGAAGGGCCACCTGCACTCCAATGTTTATAGCAGCAATGCACAATAGCCAAACTGTGGAAAGAGCCCACATGTCCACTAACAGATGATTGGATAAAGAAGAGGTGGTGTATATATGCAATGGAATACTACTTGCCATTTCCAACAATGTGGATGGGACTAGAGTATATTATGCTAAGTGAAATTATTTAAGCAGAGAAAGACAATTATCATATGATCTCACTCATATGTGGAATTTAAGAAACAAAACAGGATCATAGGGGAAGAGAGGAAAAAGATAAAGTAAGATGAAATTAGAGAAGAGAACAAACTGTAAGAGACTCTTAATCATATGAAACAAACTGAGGGTTGCTGGAGGGGAGGGGTTAGGGGTTTGGAGTAACTGGGTGATAGACATTAAGGACGGCATGTGATGTAATGAGCACTGGGTATTATATAAAACTGAGGAATCATTGACCATTACCTCTGAAACCAATAATATATTATATGTTAATTAATTGGATTTAAATAAAATCAAAAAAGAATTATCTGGATAAAGAGATAATGGAGTTGGGAGATGGGCCTTGTTCATGGATTTAAAGACTTCATTGTAAAGATGTCAGCTCTCCTCAAATTAATCTATAGATTCAATGTAAATCCCAGCAGAGATTTTGAAGAAACTAAGCACACATGGATGATTTAGCCACTTTCAGCCCAGGGCCTGATCCTGGAGACCCTGGATGGAGTCCCATTATCAGGCTCCCTGCATGGAACCTGCATCTCCCTCTGCCCGTGTCTCTGCCTCTCTCTGTGTCTCTCATGAATAAGTAAATAAAATATTTAATAAATAAATTTAAATAAATAAATCATTAAAATCATTTTAATAAGTCAAAATTTTAATTAATTAATTAATTCTCTTAATTAATTAATTAAGAGAGCAAACATGAGACTGAACAAGCAAGTAGAATGGGAAGGAGGGCAGGGGCAGAGGGAGAGGGAAAAGCAGATTCCCCACTGAGTGGGGAGCCCAACACAGGGCTTGATCCAGGACCCTGAGATCCTGACTGGAGCAAAGTGTTTCATGCATGTTTCAACTGGTAGGAAACTGGGTGCATATTTATCACTATTAAAAAACAATACTGGAAGTAATGAAAAAAAATGATCAGAAATAGCCAGCCTGACTTCAGATTTTAAACATATACTAATTCTATTTCTGGATTATATTATGAAGCTTTTATGTGAAACTTTTTTTTTTTTTTTGTAATGAAAACCACATTGAAGATGTTTAATAATCATACTTTGTTAGTGGTATCAAGACTATTAAAGAACTCTTTTTAGGGAGGTACTTGAGGCTTTGTATCTTGTAGACAGAGAACCCATGAGATACAGCACCTCTCCTGGGTATGCTCATTTTGAATTACTGCTCATCTGATGCTCACGTACTGTCACTGCCTGCCTGAGTAGACAGTGTAGGAAAGCATGTGTCCCCTGTCCTGATTGCCTACATTCATGCCCCCTACCACCCCACCCCAGCCCCTCACAGTTGGCACCTATTTGCTTTGAAAATCCCACTGATTTTGAATCATGTAAGACAAATAGAATCTAATAAATGTTTTTTTAAAGATTGTATTTATTTATTCATGAGAGACACAGAAAGAGAGAGAAACAGGCAGAGACACAGGCAGAGAGAGAATCAGGCTCCATGCAAGGAGCCTGATGTGGGACTCAATCCCAGGACTCCAGGATCACACCCTGAGTTAAAGGCAGGCACTAAACTGCTGAGCCACCCAGGGATCCCCCTAATAAATGTTTTTATTTAATTTGTGGTGCCTTGCACAATGGGCAGAAGGCTCAAGTATTTGTGAAGAAGGAAATAAACTATTTTTAAACCAAAAAAAAAAAAAGGTGGTTGCTTAACCAACTGAGCCACCCAGGTGCCCCAGTGTGTGCTCTCCCTCTAAAAATAAAAAGACAATATTTGCAAAAGATGGATCTGGAAGAAGATTGTTATCTAAAATACATAGAGGACACTTAAAACTCAACAATAAGAAAATGAAAAACCCAATTTAAAAATGGACAAAGACCTGAACAGACACCTTATTGAAGATCTACAGATGGCAAATAAGCATATGCAAAAGATGTTTAGCATCAATGTCACTAGGGAATTGAAAAACAAAATGACACTACCACTACACACCTAGTAGAATGGCCAAAATTCTAAACACCGGCAACACCAAATGCTGCTAAGGATGTGGAGTGACAGGTACCCTCATTCATTGCTGGTGGGAACTCAATACAGCTGTTTTAGAAGACAGTCTGGCAGTGTCTTAAAAAACTGAACATATTCTTACCGTATGATCCAGCAATCTCACTCCTTTGGTACTTACCCAAAAGAGTTGAAAACTTAAGTTCCACACAATATTTTATATTTATAGCACTTGTATTCATAATTGCCAAAGCTTGGAAGCAACCAAGATGTCCTTTGATAGGTGACTGGATAAACTGTGGCACATCCAGACAATGGAATAGTGTTTACCACTAAACACAAATAAGCTATCAAGCTGTGAAAAGACATGAAGGAAACATAAGCACGTATCACTGAGTGAAAGAAGCCAGTCTGCAAAGGCTACACACTATATGATTCTAATTCTATGACATTCTAGGAAAGGCCGAACTATGGAGACAGTAGAAAATCAATGATGGGGCAGCCTTGGTGGCTCAGCGGTTTAGCGCCGCCTTCAGCCCAGGGCATGATCCTGGAGAACTGGGATCCAGTCCCAAGTCAGGCTCCCTGCATGGAGCCTGCTTCTCCTTCCACCTCTGTCTCTGTCTCTCTCTCTGTGTCTCTCATGAATAAATAAATAAAATCTTAAAAAAAAAAAAAATCAATGATGTTCGAAGCTACCCAGGACCCACAAAAAATATATAAATATATTAGTGGTTGCCAGGAGGGAGGGATGAATAAGTAGAACACAGAAGGTTTTTAGGACAATGAAACTATTCTGCGTGACACCATAAGGCTGTATGTTGGTCATTATACATTTGTACAAAGCCATAGAATACACAGCGCCAGAAGTGAACCCTAATTTAAACTGTGGAATTTGGGTCATTATGATGTGTCAGTGTAGTAGGTTCACTGATTGTACCAAATGTAACACTCTGGTGGAGGAAGTTGATAGTGGTGCAGGTTGTGCATGTTGGGGTCAGGGGTATATGGCAACTCTATACTTTCCACTCCACTTTGTTGTGAATCTAAAACTGTTCTAAATGATAAATCTATTAAAGTGATTAAAACAATGTTATTAAGCTCTATGAAAAAAAGTAACCAAGTTTCTCTGCCTTATGCATTTTTAAAAAGATTTTATTTATTTCACAGAGAGAGAGCGAGCACAAGCAGGGGGAGCAGGAAAGACAGAAGTAGGCTTCCCACAGAGTAGGGAGCCTGTTGTGGGGCTAGATCCCAGGTCTCTGGGGTCATGACCTGAACTGAAGGCAGATGCTGAACTGACTGAGCCAGGCAGGCAGGCACAGTCTAATAGAAATTAGACAAAGAAATAAAAAACGGAATGAGATCTTACATTCACCAGAATAACTGAAATTGAAGACCCTGCCGACACTAACGCTAGCAAGGATGTGCAGAACCCGCGTACTGTTGGTTGGCACTGTTAGGTAGGGTACACCAAAGAGGAGCTTACAGTATGACCCAGCGTGTGCTACAGACCCTAGGTCTATGCTCAACAGAAATGCAAACTTGCACTCACCAACAGACACATCAAAGAAAGCTCAGGGCACCCCTGTTCATAATAGTCCCAAGCTGGAAATGACCCAAATGTCCATCAGAATTTAAATTGAATTTTTTCAGGGCAGGGGGATTAAACCACCAGCACTTTCAATGGTCTGGTTTTCTCCTTCCTGTTTCCCCACTGTTGCTATACTATTACTACAAGAATAAAGGATTCCTGAGAGCCTGTCCTCTCCTCTCCCTTGGGCCCCCTTGATGAACTCATTCCCAGCAACCCCCTCCCTGCTGGATTTCTGGAGGGAAAAAAAAAAACAAGTGCAAGGCACTGCAGGGGGTGGGGCTCAAGTGCCAGGGAGCCTGATGGGTGGTACAGGGGCTGGGGCAGGCCCACCAAGGTTGAGGAGAAAGGTCTTGAGATCTGGCAGGCTTCCGAAAGTCCTTCCTCCCATCCCCAGACCCACTTGGGGGTCTGTAGCAAGAAGATAATTAGTGTTGGGCTCAGAAAGGAAGAATGGAGGGCCCACTCTACTAGGACCCAAGGGCCAAACCCAAAGAGAAGGGGTTATGCAAATCACTGTATTCCTCAAAAGCCTGTTATCTTTGTGGAAAATTAATTTTTTAATGTTGATTTTGTCATACGCTGGAATACTATACAGCAGTGGAACAAACTATGTCTACACACGGTGACATGGATGCATCTCATGAATATCGCATTGAACAAAAGAAACCAGGCACCACGCAAAGGACTCTATGATTTTATGTATGTAATTCCAAAACAACAAAACTGATCTATAGTGTCAGAATTAAGGGTGTTGTTACCTTTGGGACAAGATTGGTAGTGACATAGAAGGGATGTGAGAGGCGTTCTGGGAAATCACATATTTTATTCTGGGAAGTGGTTGCATAGATTTGCATATCTCTAAAAATGCATCCATCAGAACATGTAGGATTTTATACAATGTTATGTTATACTTTGGTAAGAAATGTTTAAGAATTTTGGAATCTATTAAGATTACACCTGCCATTTACCCTCACTAGAGTTGATGGCAACACATGGCACACAAGTGAATAAAATAAAGGGAAACAAAATTGTAAATATGCATGCATCTTTTAAGTAAAAAGGGGGAAATACCAATCAATATTTTTACATTTCTATGAGAATAGGAGAGGTGTAAGAGATAGATTTATTTTTTTTAAGATTTTATTTTTGTTCATGAGAGACACACAGAGAGAGGCAGAGACACAGGCAGAGGGAGAAGCAGGCTCCATGCAGGAAGCCTGATGTCGGATTGGATCCTAAGATCCTGGGATCACGACCTGAGGCAAAAGCAGATGTTCAATCCTGAGCCACCCAAATGCCCCAGTAGGAGATAGATTTTTTAAGTAATGAAGTCATTCTGGGTTCCCTGATACTTGCTATGAAAAATGATAGTGAAACAGAAGCATTTACCAAAGCGAGTATTAAAACATAAAAAGCATTGTGAGGTTTTGTTTTGTTTTGTTTTGGTTTTTTGTTTTTTTTTTTTCAAAAGAGTCCTTCCAGGGAATTGTAAATTGTCTTTACTGAAGGGAAGTGCTGAAAATAGTTTCTGTACAATTACATAAACTACTACCTCGTGATCAGAATTCAACATTAACGGGAATAGTTTTAAAATCTGTATTAAGATGGATTCTTTTTTTTTTAATATTTTATTTATTCATGAGAGACACACAGAGAGAGAGAAAGAGAGAGGCAGAGACACAGACAGAGGGAGAAGCAGGTTCCATGCAGGGAGCCTGACGTGGGACTTGATTCCAGGACTCCAGGATCAGGCCCTGGGCTGAAGGCAGCGCTAAACCACTGGGCCACCAGGGCTGCCCCATTAAGACGAATTCTTAAAAATTTTTCATTTCTTCCCTTCAAACAGAATCCCATCTGTTTTAAGACTGACTAAATGTGTCAGCACAGCAGTTCATTGCCAGAATTTACTAAACATTGCAAAATTAATTTCAAGGCATATGGCAGATATTTAGCAAATCTTCCCCCAAACAACTTTAAGACTTAAGGAGAAAACTAGAAATTTTTGAAATGTTGCAATATAGATGTTTTACCTATTTCACTGAGTGGAAACTGTTATTTAGCAATTATATATTGCCCAACCAAATAAATTTTCTCTAATGTATATGAATGTGCCAAATAATTTTAAGAAAAGTATTTCTAAAATTAAACTATTTTGACACTAGTTTTAGGGTTTTTTTTTTTTTTTAAGATTTTATTTTGTATTTGAGAAAGAGTGAGTGAGAGAGCACAAGCAGGGGGAGGGGTAGAAGGAGAGGGAGAAGCAGACTTCCCACTGAGCAGGGAGCCCAACGTGGGGCTCCATCCCAAGATTCTGGGATCATGACCTGAGCCAAAGGCAGACGCTTAACTGAATGAGCCACCCAGGTACCCCAGGAAAGACAGGAATGGAAATATTGACTCACCTTCACTAGAACCTTAATGTCTCCCCAGTGAAGTATCATCCTTAGCAAGAGGTCTGGTGCCCATCTTACCCATTAACTGTCCCCAGCAATGTAAAAGGCAGGTAGTTGGCCCAAGAATGGCCAGTTACTGCAGAGCTTCCCTCTTCATCTCTTCAGCCCTTGTGGCAGCCGGAACAGCTGGGGGCTGCCCTTGGACTCCACGAGTACAAATGCAACCATATCTATCCGTCATACATAGCTATCTGTACTGACTTATATTTTTAGAAATTTTTAATTTTATTTAAATTCAATGAATTAACATAGTGTATATTTAGTTTCAGAGTTAGAGTTCAGTGATTCATCAGTTGTATATAACTCTCAGTGCTCATTATATCAAGTGCCCTCCTAATGTCCATCTCTCAGTTACCCCATCCCCCCAAACACCTCCCCTCCAGTTTGTTTCCCATGGTTAATTAAGAGTGGTTAATTAAGAGTCTTATTTATTTTTAAATAAATATTTTTGTCTTATTTTTGTCTCCCTCTCTGATTTTGTCTTTATTTTTCTCTCTGTTCCCCTAGGCCCCTCTGTTTTGTTTCTTAAATTCCATATATGAGTAAAATCATATAATTATCTTTCTCTGACTGACTTACTTCTCTTGGCATAATACCTTCCAGCTCCATCCACAGAGGAAATGCAAATGGCAAGATTTCATTCTTGTTGACGGCTGAGACTTACATTTTCTTCTGCTCTTTAAAGTCTTTGAAATCAGGCTGTATCTTATAACTGCTGTTGACCAGTGGCAATTTTAAGAGTGTTGGCATTGCCTACACAGGCACTTTGAAAAGCACGGCAGAGAAACCTGCAGGGTGGGTGTCAGCTTTCAAACTCTTGGGAGCCAGTTGTAGGTGAATGAGATACATTTAGCTTCACCCCTGAAGCAGGTTCACCAGTACACTAACTTAATACAGTTGTAAAGCTGATTTAAAGCACCAATGATTTTTAGTTTTTATGAATTCTTTTAAGAAATGCCATATCATCAACCCTTTTATTAGCACAGAGGATAACACGGGATACAAAAAAGGAGATATCTGAGTCAAAAGTGATTCAGAAAGTCAGATTCAGGTATACCAAATACGCATTTGACTATTTTTCCTTTTACGTATGCATGAGTGATAAAAATCTATGTCTAGTAAAGTCAAAAGGAGTCCTCCAGTAAGATATAAAATATTAATTCCAAGTAATGTAAAAGTATTGCCTGTTTAATTGGACAAGTTTTTTCTTTCTTAATGGAACAGAAAAATGGTATTACACAAAATGGCATATTCGAATGACATTTGTAAATTATGTTTTGATGATGTATTTTCTCCATGCCTTGAACGTGAAAAAATTGGGAAAGCACAATCCTTACTCTGGTTAATTCTTACACACTGTAAATTATCTTTAAACTTTTCTCAGTAATCTATATATTTTAGGTTTTTGAAGTCACATGAGAATTACACTTACATTTAAATAAAGAATTGGTCAGGATGCCTCTGTGGCTAAGCGGCTGAGCATCTGCCTTCAGCTCAGGGTGTGATCCTGGAGTCCTAGGATCAAGTCCCACATCAGGCTCCCTGCATGGAGGCTGCTTCTCCCTCTGCCTATGTCTCTGCCTTTCTCTGTGTGTGTGTGTTTCTCATGAATAAATAGATTCTTTAAAAAAAAAAAAGAACTGGTCAAAATAAACATTTTTAATTGTTTCTTTTTAATGAATTATTGTCTCTTGTTAATACATTTCTTAAATCTTTTTTTCTTAAGGATTTCAAACAAAAATAATAGAGAAAATATTACACATCCCCCTATATAAGGCAAATTTTTCTTCCAAAAGTATTCCTTAGAGAGGATCACCTTATACATGAGACCTCACAAAGTCTTTTTGATACCCTAAGCACTGTCAATAACCTGAACAAAATGCTGTTGATGGAAATATATTATTAGCCTCAGAAATCTGCAGCAATGCTAATACCAGGTGCTGGTAGAGCAGACCGTAAAGAAGGCAGTAAATTAACATATTTTCTAACGCTCTCTGAGATTATAAAGCTACAATTTCAAGCGTTAAGTGTTAAGAATCACTGAAAGCAATACTGTAAGTGATGGTGTGGCAATCACAGGATGGATTTTGAATGCCCTGGTATTATGCAGAGAGAGAGAGTTCTGGTTTGCGATAAAATTTCCATCAACAGCTTCACATATGGTTTAAACAGTGCTGCTTCTAGGAGTATCCAGCTGGCTCAGTTAGGTAGAACAAGTGGCTGTTGATCTCAGGGTCTTGTTGGGGATAGATTTTTAAATGAAAATGCTACATGTCCAGCAAATTGGAACAAAAGATCACTCACTCTTGATTTGTTAGAATACAAAAGTTAATGTCAAAGGTGAACTTGAGGGGCACCTGGGTGACTCAGTTGATTAAGCATCTGCTTTCAACTAAGGTCATGATCCTGGGATTCTGAGATTGAATCCTGTGTCTGGTTCCTTGCTCAGTGGGATGGCCTGCTTCTGCCTCTCCCTTTACCCCTCCCCACTCCGTGTCATGCTCTAATTGAATAACGTTAATGAAATGTGAATGTAATGAGGGGAAAGCTCATTTCTTGGTTAATAGTTGAACAGACTGCCGATCCCCCAGGACCAGTGCAGTACCACACCAAGAGGTCTCTCCTGAGCCTCTGGTTCTCCCAGAAGGAAGAGAACCCAACGGTAAGAACCAGCCACCCGTGTTGTGGGTCACTTTGCAAGAGCCTGTATTCTGATCTTGTACTACAGGGATTGCAGGGGAATCTGCAGGGCTCAGCCACTGGGATCTGATTGTGACCGAAGGGCCAAGGGGCTTGTAACACACAGGCACACAGATCTTGGCAGACTGAGCACAAACCTGAAGCACCCTCATAGTCATCCCAACCAGCAGCACGGCTCACCTGCAGAGCCATGTTGCCGGTGTGTTCTAAGGACTTAGGGTGTACATCTGCCTGATTTAGGGCCTCACACAAAAAATTTCACCAGCCTGAGAGCCTGGCTTGCCCACATTCAGGTAAGGAGTTGAATCACAGCCACACCCACTGTGGAGCATGTCTTCCAGTTCCATCTGACCAGAAAGGGCTGGCCACAACCAACCCCTGCAAGCTGTGGGGCCCAGCAGCACTTGAAGTGAGAGACCGGTGGGCAGAGCTAATTGCCTTCAGAGACAAGTCAGTCCTGGGAATGGAGCATTACTATGCTATACCCAGGCAGGGCAGATTAGTTCAGAGCCAAGTCTGAGGATCACTCCCTGCCCTTCCCAAATGAAGAGCCTTGACTTGTATCTTGATAATTTTTTTTTTTTGATATGACACCTAAAGCTCAAGCAACAAAATAATTAAAAAAAAAAATCAAGCTAAAAAGCTTCTGCACAGCAAAAGAAACTGTCAACAAAGTGAAAAGACAACCTACTACTGGATGGGAAAAAATATTTGATGAGGGGTTAATGTCCAAAATATATAAGGAACTCCTATAACTCAACTGCAAAAAAACAACCCAACTCAAAAATGTGTAAAAGACCTAAATAGACACCTCTCCAAAAAAGACATACAGATGGCCAACACGTACATGAAAAGATGCTTAATCACTAATCATCAGGAAAATGCAAATTAAAACCACAATGAAGTATCACCTCACATCTCTAAGAATGGCCATCATCAAAAAGACAAGAGGGAGGTGTCTGGGTGGCCCAGTTAAAGGTCTGATTCTTGGTTTTGGCTCAGGTCATGATCTTAGGGTCCTGAGATGGGAGCCTCACATCAGGATCTGTGCTCAGCAGGGAGTCTGCTTCCCCTCTGCGGCCCCCTCCCCCACTCATGTACTCTCTCCCTCTAAAATAAATAGATGAATCTTAAAAAAAAGATCAAGTACTGGTGAGGATGTGGAGAAAAGGGAGCCCTTATGCACTTCTGGTATACCAGACTGTATACCAGATTTACAACCAGATTGTAAACTGGTACAGCCACTGTAGAAAACACTATGGAAGTTCCTCACAAAATTAAAAATACAACTACCCTATGATCCAGCAATTCCACTCTGGGAATATATCCAAGAAAGGCAAAGACACTAACTTGAAAAGACATTTGCACCCTCATATTCACAGCAGCATTATCGATAAGAACCAAGACACGCAAATAATCAAGTGTCCACTGATGGACAAATGAATAAAGAAATGATGGTGTATATATATCCACAATGGAATATTATTAAGCCATGAAAAGATGAGGAATCCTACCATTTGCAACAACATGGATGGACTCCAAAGGTGTTATGCTGAGTGAAATAAGTCAGACCAAGAGAGACAAATACTGTAGGATCCCACATGTGGTGGGGAAAAAAACCCAGAAAATCCAACCTCAAAGAAAAAATAATCAGTCTGAGAATTGTGGTTATCAGAAGTGGAAGATGGGGGAGGGGGAATTGGAGTAAAGTGGTCAAAAGGTTCAAAGTTTCAGTGATATGATGTGTAAGTACCAGAGATGTCATGTCCAGCATGATGACTCCAGTTACCACTGCTGGATGATCCATAGCACAGCTGTGAAGAGTCAAAATCTTAAGAGTTCTCATCACAAAGAAAACCTGTTTTTCCTTTTATTCTTTTTCTTTTATATTGTATCTCTAAGAGATGATGGATATCAGTTGAACCTACTGTGGCAATCATTTCACAACCAAACCATCATGAAATATACCTTGAACTTTTGCAGTGATGTGCATCAATGATTTCTCAGTAAAACTGGGGGAAAAAAACCCAAACAAAACTTCGAGTGAATTTAACAGAATATATCTAAGTTTAAAAAAAAAAAAACCACTAATTATTATTAGTGAAAATAATATACACTAATATAATACGCTTTCTTTAAGAGAAAAAACTATATGAACTATTAAATCATTCAATTATTTAGAAGTTCTTCAGTTAAAAGTTATATTAATTTTCTACTTTTTTAAAAGATTTTATTTATTCATGAGACACACAGAGAGGCAGAGACATAGGCGGAGGGAGAAGCAGGCTCCATGCAGGGAGCCCAATGTGCAACTTGATCCCGGGACCGCAGGATCACACCCTGAGCCAAAGGTAGATACTCAACCACTGAGTCACCCAGGTATCCACCCGACCCCACCCCCCATAGCTTTTTTAAGTAGGCCTGGCACAGAGCACAATATGGGGTATGAACTCACAACCCTGAGATCAAGATTTAGACGCTTAACTGACTGTGCCACACAGGCACCCCAAAAATTAAATAGATTTTAAATCCAGTTATGTCTCCAAAAAAAAAGTTCATGTTTCTATGCCACAGTTGAAAATTCCAAATAACCACATCATTAAGCATATAACAGAAATGCCTTAGTCCATGACAGCTTTGTCCAATATGCCCATGATTAATCTGTGCAGTTTTACTCTCTAGTGATTTCACAGATGTCCTGAGGCTGTTGGAAGAAGTAATCTGTGTATCTTTGTATAGAAATTGCTTCAGAAGGGTTTGAGGGGGCTATCCTAAAAGCTCAATCTAAGAACATATATTAAAAGAAAATGTTGTCACAAGAATAGTTCTCTTTAGAAAACAGTGTTTGGACCTGGTCCAGTGGGTTGTAGCCGAAACAGAATAACAAGATGGTGCTTTAAGATTCCCATCCGCATCTATTGAGTCAATCTGAAGGTATGGAACCCAGAAATCTGTATATTTATATAAGCTCCTCTAGGAGACTGACACAGCCAGGTAAAAGAATGACAGTCCTGGTAATCAATACTTAGTTCACGAGCAGGAAGGTAATCAAAATAAGAGGTGCTCCCCATTACTAGTTAGATCATCTTTGATATTCTTCATTTCCTATGGATATATCTTTTTACAAAAAAGTAAGTTAGAAGTGATCATTTTTGAAGTGTTAAAATGTCTTGAACATTATGAACACATGGGATTATACAGCAAACATTTTTTATGTCCTGATGGGACAGTACACTCTTAAAATTAGGAGATTCATCTTTGACAGTCTTTAAAATGTAATCTTTGGGGTCTAGTCAAGAGAATAATGGAGTCTTAGGAGGGATATTTAAATTAAATTTAATTAAAGACAAACATCACATATGTCTACCTTCCCCAAAATGGTCAATTCCTCTGAATTAAGGAAATGGAAACTATTCTGACCAAAATCTTCATTCTGTGACATGTGTGTTTGGGCAAGTTTAGGCAAACACCAAAGGTTTAGAAGTCCCACCACCAAACCTACAGCATTGAAAATGCAAAAGCCAACTTGACTCTCCAATCTGGCAGTTCAATGTGAGCTGCCAAACTTTCATCCAATGAGTCTTTCCCACTCCACATAATCTAGGTTCCTTGGGGTAGTTATGGTTTTCCCTTGACAGTTGACCAGGAGTTCAGGTACATGAACTCTCCCTTCTGATTCCCTCAGTTAGCTTGCGCAATTCTGGTATCAGAACCATAGAAGTTCAACATCGTTGTCACCAGCTCTGGAAGATCAAAATCGTGTTTCCACCCCCAGTCCTTCCGAGCATTGCTGTCATCAAAGTTCATCGGCCAACTATCCGCTAGGAAAAGACATGGAAGAGAAGCTTAAGTTACTCAGGCTCTATATTTGCAAAAAAGGTCTAGAACATTTTATATAAAGGTCTATCATACAAGGTACCACAAAAGAGATTCACTCTTTGAAATTCCTCCTTTGAGCAGACCAGAGTGGCCATTATGCTCATACATAGCCATCCTCTTAGATTAGAAGATTCCATTACATGTCCAGTGTCAGGCACTGTGAATTGGGACACACTATTAAAATCTCACACAAAGCTGTAGGGTAGGAATCTTCTACTCCAACTGTGCTCAGGGTTTTCAGGGAGTTTGCAATGATGTACCAACCTATGGCCTGGCGAACAGAATCCACGTTGTATGTAATCTGGAATTCTGGTATGTGCTTAAGAACCTCCTGGGCCAGGTCCTCTGGGGTGAAGCTCATGGCATTGACATTGTAGGTCCTCATGGAGAGGGACTCTGCTGGGGCCTCCATGACCTCCAGGGTGGCTCTGAGACAGTCATCAATATACATCATTGGGAGCCTTGTGCTGGGTTTCAGGTTGCACTCAAATTTGCCACTCTTTATGGCATCATGGAAGATCTGGACCGCATAGTCTGAAAGAGAATCCTGTCTGTAGGTCTTCTCACAACAAAATGATGAATGAGCCTTTTGCATTAGGGCAGTGTTTCTCAAATGCCTTAGTCTTAGAACCTCTTTATGATCCTCAACAACACAGAGGACCCCCAAGGAGGTCTTACAGTGTGGGTCCTATCAATATCTACTACATCAGAAATTTTTTTATAAACTTTTTTTTTAAGATTTTATTTATTTATCTATTCATGAGAAATAAACGAGAGACAGAGAGGTAGAGACACAGGCAGAGAGGGAGAAGCAGACTCCATGCAGGGAGCCTAATGTGGGATTCAATCCCGGGTCTCCAGGATCATGCCCTGGGCCAAAGGCGGCACTAAACCGCTGCGCCACCCAGGCTGCCCTACTACATCAGAAATTAACTGAGCATTAAAAAAATATTCCTACATCTTAAAATGATAATAAACCCAATAACATATTCATATGTATGATATTATACAAGAACATATATTCCAAACAAAAGAACATTTAGTGAAAAGAATCAGGCGTGTTTTACATTTTGACAATCTCTCCACTGCCTGGCTTAGTAGCAGACAGCTGGGGTCTCCTGTGCATTTAGGCCACTGTGCTGCCGTACCTCACACAGCCTCTGAAAAACTCCACAGGGCACTCATAAGGGTGAGTGGAAAAAAGGCAAATAACATCTTAATATTGACATGAAAAAAGCTTTGACTTCTTGGACTCCTTGAAAAAGACCAAGGATCCTGAGAGATTCCCAGTGCAAACCTGGAGAAGCACTGTATTAAGGCAAAGGCTTTTTAAAAAGTAACTCAAATGAAAATCTCCTTTAAAATCCTTTGGATTTTATCAGGCTTAGCTTTTATAATGTTTTATTTTATTTTATTTTTAAGATTTTATTTATTTATTCATGACAGAAAGAGAGAGGGGGGCAGAGGGAGAGGTAGAGAAGCAGGCTCCATGCAGGGAGACTGACGTAGGACTCGATCCCGGGTCTCCAGGATCACACTCCGGGCCGAAGGCAGCACCAAACTGCTGGGCCACTGGGGCTGCCTAAGGCTTAGTTTTTATATTGTACCTCAGGACCCCTCACATGGGGAGGATTTCTAATACAGGAGTTACCAAACATAATGCATGATTGAGTCCAAACTCATAATAGTAACAATACTTACGTTCCTTTTAAGATATGCAATGCATACATACAGTCCATTTTCGTGGAGCTTTCTGCATTAAGAAATAAAAGCTGGATTCAAAGAAAGAGGCTATTTCCTATTTGGTGTCTTCCTACATCGCAGATGACAAATTTGTTCTTGAATATGATCTGATTTCAGCACTGTGGATGGCCAATTCTGAGCTGCATTTGGAACACCAGCATGAGCTGCCCTTAACAAGTTAAAGTCAACAGGATTCCATGAGCTTCTCAGATGCACTAGCCAGAGGGGATGTAGAAAGTCAGCACGCAGCTAAAAAGACGGCCAGTCCCTTGCCACTCTTCGGGGCACCTAGAAAGCCCATCTAATGAGCAGAAGCAGAAAACAGCACTTACCAGTTGTTCCTCCTCCAGGCTGGGAATCAGCTGAAATGATTCCAGGATATCTCAGGCATCGGAAATCTAACCCATACCGGTAATGATAATACTACGAAAAAGACAAAAGCTACTTTAAAACAAATCCTTAAATCAGATAGAGCAATGCAATGAAAAAACAGCTCTTTGGGGCCTTAGGGATGGGGTGGGAGAACGTGTGGAGTATATTTCCATGCAGTTCTATTAAAATACTGCTAAAGGAAATGAGACTGTAGAATTTCTAATAGCCACTCACTTTCTTTAATAAATAACCCTTAAGTTTTTATCTTTAAAAAAAATTGTCACTCTGGTGACATTTCAACACGGTCAATAATCAGCCTCCACTGATTTCCAACCTTCCTCTGGAAGAGTCACTGCTGCGGTTCGGAACAGCCCTCCGGGAGCATGTTCCCACAGTGCGGCATTGGACAGTGCGCAGAGGACTTTGAGAGAGGAGGGCAAGGCCAGCTACATCGGCTAAGGGAGCAGACACCAGCTCACATTTGCCGTGGAGTTATAAAGACGAAGAGTATTTAAGAAAATAAAACCAGGGCAGCCCGTGTGGCTTAGCGGTTTAGCGCCTGCCTTCGGCCCAGGGCGTGATCCTGGAGACCCGGGATCGAGTCTCACATCAGGCTCCCTGCATGGAGCCTGCTTCTCCCTCTGTCTGTGTCTCTGCCTCTCTCTGTGTCTCTCATGAATAAATAAATAGAATTATATAAATAAATAAATAAAACCAAAAGTCATTTGACGTTCTCCATAACACAAAGTTTTAAAATCACCTCCCCTAACTGCCAATCCTGGGAGCCGGAAAGAATGGAGCAGTACACATTTGCAGGCAGCAAATGAAGAAGGGGGTGCCATCGTGGGGCCTCTGGGAAGCACGGAGTGCTAGCACATGGCCAAAGGCCAAGGAGTCCTTCTGGAGCTATCAGTACCCTGCCACTTGGCAAAAACAGGACTCGGTAGGAGCAGTTCTGGGGGCTAGGCCAGATACCCCCAAAGACGAATCAGCAAGCATATGAGGCAAAAAGAATAGAAAAGGGGGATCCCTGGGTGGCGCAGCGGTTTGGCGCCTGCCTTTGGCCCAGGGCGTGATCCCGGAGACCCGGGATCGAATCCCACGTCGGGCTCCCGGTGCATGGAGCCTGCTTCTGTCTCTGCCTCCCTCTCTCTCTCTCTGTAACTATCATAAATAAATAAAAATTAAAAAAAAAAAAAGAATAGAAAAGGCAATGCTGAGTCATCTTGCCAAACAGCGCTTACTTCTCCCATGAGCTCCGCGTGGACTTTGGACACCCCATAGATAGTCCTGGGCCTCTGAACACAGAGATCAGGAGTTGGATTCCGGGGAGAAGTAGGTCCGAAAGCTCCGATCGTGCTAGGCACAAACAACCGCAGATTGTGCTCTGCTGCGACGTCCAGGACGTTATGCAATCCTGAAACGAATGGACACACCACCGTCTGAAAAATCTCTTACCAAAGAACTGAAAAAAAGCCTGGCAAACCAACCATTTGGGGCAAGACCCAGAAACTTACCGGTGATATTTACGGCTCTGGCCAAGGATACGTTTGCTTCCCCAACGGCACTGAGCAAAGCGCTATAATGAAACAACCAGGTGATGCGGTTGTTTACCACGATCTCCCGAAGATTCTTGTAATCCAGAATGTCGGAATAAATAAATGGGCCTACCAGGAACACAGCAAAACCACAGAAGTGCGAGTTTGGGATTTAAAAAGCTAAGTGGCCCTTCACCCCTTCCCCTGTTGACTCGTGAATTCCACTAGGACCCGCTTGGTGACTAAGGCACTTGGACACTCTGCAGCATTTTGCTTATGGAAGAAAAAACCCCAACCACCCCCAGGTAATAATAGCTAGTGCTTACACAGGACTTACACTTGCCAGGCACTGTCCTAAGGGCTTTCTGTATATTTAGCTCTCATACAATCTTTGAGAGATATATTTTACTGGGAAGGAAACGGAGGCACAGAGAAATCAGCAGTAGCCAGGGTCAAATAGAGAATAAGTAGAAGAATTGGGCTCCCAACCAGTCAGCTGGCTCCAGAGTTGATGCGGTTAATAACCACCCCTACATTTCACTCTGATGAAAAGTGACATATTTTAAAAAGGATATAGAAGTGGATTTTTTTTTTTTAAGATTTAATTTGTTCATGAGAGATAGAGAGAGAGAGGCAGAGACATAGGCAGGCTCCTCGAGGGGAGCCCGATGTGGGAGTCAATCCCGGTACTCTGGGACATGCCCTCAGCCGAAGGCAGAGGCCCAACCACTGAGCCACCCAGGCGCCCCAGAGGTGGATTTTTAAAAGAACATAGAGCTTGGTATAGGTATAGAAGGACCACAAGCCTGAGCTAGGCAGAGCAGGTTTTGTTCAGTGGCACCCACTTAACAGCAAAGTACCAGTAAGCTGAAGGCTGACATGGAACCAGGAAGGACCAGGAGACTTTCTAAAAATGTTTGTAAGGTAGGAGAAAACTTGAGGAGTCTGAAGTGTTTGTGTGTGTGCACAGCAGTTCAAAAGGAAGTCTATGTTGGGGCGCCGGTGGCTCAGTCGGTTCAGCACTGGACTCTTGATTTCACCTCAGGTCATGATCTGGGGTCGTGGGATTGAGTCCTGTGTCAGGTCTGTGCTCAGCATGCAAAGCCTACTTGGGATTCTCACTCTCTCCCTCTAAAATAGTAAATTTTAAAAAAATATTTTATTTATTTATTCCTGAGAGACACAGGGAGAGAGGCAGAGACCTAGGCAGAGGGAGAAGCAGGCTCCCTGCGGGGAGCCCAATGTGGGTCTCGACCCCAGGACCCTGGGATCATGCCCGGAGATGAAGGCAGACACTCAACCACTGAGTCACCCAGGTGGCCCTTTTTAAAGAGCAAGTCTGTGTTGAAATAGGAGGATTAATTGCTCCAAATTTTTAAAGTTTCTTTTCCTCATTACAGAACTTGATTTTGGTGTTCCCTCTGAGCAGAGAAGTTAACTAAAACCTCAAAAAGTTGGGAATCAAAGTTTTTATTCAGAAAATACTATTCCAAATAAGATCCAAAGATGTTATTCCCAACTTCACTTCGAGTTCAGAAGAGCGCTCCTGTTCTTGTAACACCTGAACAAGCAGCAGCATTACTGTAGACACTTCACAGAGCTATGAGGGACCAAAATAGATTTTTTTTTTTTTTTGAAGAGAGAGAGTGGGAGAGCAGGGGCGGAGGGAGGAGGGGAGGGGGGGGAGAGAGAGAGAGAGAGAGAGAGAATCCCAAGCAGGCTCCACACTCAGCATGGAGCCAGACCCAGGGCTCGATCTCATAACCGTGAGATCATGACCTGAGGCAAAATCAGAAATCAGACACTTAAAATGACTGAGCTACCCAGGTGCCCCAAAACAGGCAATTTTTAAAAGTCACACAACTGAGCCTTAATAACGCCTTTCTTTTCATCACAAGCCTGGTTATGAGCTGATCCCATGAGCCACCTCTCTAACTGCATTTTGAAAATCAAAGATAAAACAAAGGCAAGGCGTCTTGATCTCTTACCACTGTGGAAGATGTGGTCGGGGGGTTTCCTTATGTCAGACAAAATCACACTGTCCTTCCCAAATCGTTTCCTGAAGGGAAAAATCAAGACCTGTGAGTTGTACATCTAGGATATACCTGGTGCAGTGAAAACACTGTCTCAAATAGGGCAAAGGCCCAGCGTGGTAAATGATGAGCCACGGATCTGCTACAAGTCTATGATACTAAGAGCAAAATAAAATGATTCAATATTGCCAAAGACAAGATATATATACTGAAGAACTCAGATTTTCAATTTCAGCTTTTTGGGCTCTTACCTCAGAAAGTTAGCAAGCCCCACTCCAAGCTGGCCAAGACCCCCTAGATGAAGAAGAAAAAAGTGGAACTTTAATCCAAATCTAACCAATTCAGTTATTTCCAGAATGTAGTAGCAGAATAAGACTATATGACAATCTCAGCTAATTAGGGAAAGCCCCAGTCTGACTTGGTGGAACTAAATTATATCTTCCGAGCTAGGACAGAGATCAATGTAGGTGATACTAGTTGTAGAGATAAAACTCTTTCCATGGAGTGACTGATGGCAAGCAAGGGTGCAGGAAGAGGACAATCACAAGAAAGTCGAACCTCCTACCTCCTTGGGCCAGCAATCCCCTCAGACCTGCCCTTATTATTTGAAGCTTGAGTACGACAGGTGCCAAAACACTCAAAGCTAAATATAACAGTCTGAGATCAGCCTTGGGTGGGGTTACCCAGAAGCCCATCCCCCATTAGAACTGGGCTGGGGTAGGGGAGGGGAAAGAGGAGACAAACCAGGAAGCCATCTGTTAAAAGGGTAGACAACTGAATCGACAAGGAGCCCTAAAGAAAATTAAAAATGACTATTAGAGGGACAACCTGGCTCAGTGGTTGACCATCTGCCTTTGGCTCAGGGCATAATTCCAGTTCTGGAATCAAGTCCCACATTGGGCTCCCTGCAGGGAGCCTGCTTCTCCCTCTACCTAGGCCGCTGCCTCTCTCCCTGTGTCTCTCATGAATAAATAAAATCTTTTTAAAAAATGACTATTAGAGCTTCCTAATTTAGAGGCTCGAAAATGCCACCAGTAGGAATGGGCATGCTGCAGGCTGGGAGTATAGCTGGAGGAGGCAACCACAAATTTCATCTGGGAGAAATAAATGAGGTAGGGTGATACAGAAAGTGGGATTTCCTGTAAGCACTTGTTGCCATCGGACTGGAACCAGGAAGGATGGTGTATAGGGGAAATGACTATACCTTAAGTCCATTTCCAGAGAAGACCAGAAAGAGGTAGTGAAGATACACACACACACACACACACACACACACACACACAGTGAGAAATGTCAGAAGCCAGTGAAAGACAATCTGGTGGGAAGAAGGAAATAAAGTGTGTCCATCAAGTCAGAGGTGGGGTTGGTTTGGCTGGAAGGTGTGGAGTGCCAGGGAAGGCCCGGAGCAAGGAGGGCAGGGCAGCAGGGGCTGGGTGGACACAAGGTAAGGGCCACAAGGAGCAACTCTGGCGACGACGTGATCAACGACATTGTAAGATGATGGGGACAGGTTCCTTGGATGTGCAACAACTGCTGGGAATCGAGGACATCGAATTTAGGTTGAGGAGTTTGGCCAAGGCAAGACGCACCTGATGCGCTGCCCACTCCCTATACAGGAGCGCCCTCACCCCCGGGCCACCCCGGCTCCACAGCAGCTTCTGCTCCCGGTTTCCTGCAGCCGACCTTCAGAGAATACAGAATCACGACATGGACACAAAGCACTGGCAACGGTGGCACAGAGAGGATTTCAGGCTTGCGGGATCCTGGAGGAAGCCAACAGTAGAAAAGGCTGTTTCTGATGAATACATGTTGGCTGGTGGCATGGGAGCTGTTCCAAACACAAAGCCGTGCAGAAACAGCACAAGAAAAAAAATAGAAGAAGAAAGAGGATCAATTTGCAAATCCTGAAAAAAGGGAAAAAAAAAAACCAACCTGTAATTAAGACACGTGGCTGGTCTGTTCCAGAGAAAGAGGCGGAGTGGAAGCTGGCATCTGCTGGAATCTGCCGAGGGGAGGTGCCCAGAAACCGCAGCGGCGGGGCAGGCATCCAACAGCCACAGGCTGGGCTCCCCAGCATCTGGCCGGCGACCTGCCGCAGCATCCTAGCGAGAGGCATTTCTCTACAAACACCCTGCAGGAAAAGGGGAGCAGGGTTCATTATGCCACCTTTTATTCTCCCAACCTCTCCAAACGCAAGCTAAGATTGTCAGCTCATGGGCAAAAAGCAAGCTGGACTCACGAACCGAACTAAAGAGGCTGCTGAGTGGGCCGACAGGAAGCCGCTCAAGAGCCTACGGTGAGCTGGGCTCTGCAAAGGGGATCAAACACTGCAGGCAGACAAAAGCCGGGCAGAGATGTAGAACTGAAACCGCATAATGCTGACATCAACTGCATCTAATGGTCACAGTGGAGGTGACCCCACATAGAGCCAGAAATGCCAGATACACCAAGTCAGGGGATCCTAGCGAGGTCTTCACACCTTTACCACTGTAAGCAATTTGTTCACACACCACGGGAAGGCACATATGGGCCCCAGATTAAATAACCTCATGCCCTACAAATCTTGTGCTAACGCCTAGATGTTCTCTTTAGAACGAATGCAACTAGAAAAGCAGGTGGTTAAGATAGAAAGGCCCTCAGTGATACTCCATAAGCTGTGACTACTTTTTTTTTTACTGCCCTCTTCTTAGGACAATTTGGAAGAGCCATCTTCTTTCCTTCCAGATCATGTACATTTTAGTCTTTCTCCTCTTTCTCACCAGTTTTATTGCTTCTGGACCATGTATCCATTTTGGCCTTCAGAGGTCAAGATGGTCTGATCATATAAGGCTTGAGACTAGAGGCACATGCAGGGCTTTCATTTTGCTGATTCCATCCCTCACACCCAGGCAAGCATGTCACAAGAGTAAATAGTAAATCAGAGCCACCTAGCCTGCTCCACTGGTTCCCACCCTCTAAAGTCAGGCCTGTTGCACTCTGCACATGGCCCTATGGCTTCCTTCCATGGTAAGATTTCCAAGAGCTGGGAGATGAGCCTTCAGAGCTGACTCTGGTGACCTACCACCTTCCAAGTTGCTCACCAGATCTAACCATCTTATATTTGTCAACTACATTTGAAGACTGTTTAAAATCTGAACTTAGCCTGCTCCCACACTCAACTCAGGGCCTTAAGAGAACAGTAATACACAGCCCTTCAAAGTCCCTGGGGCTCTTCGTCCCAGCGAACTTTGCCAAACAAGTAGGAGAGAGGCTTCTGCTACAGCATTTCTGGCTGCTGGGGGAGGGGGGGAGGGGCGGGGGAGGGGGGAGTCAGGACTATGCAAGAGGTCCGCACTGTGGGCCACATTATAGGAAAGGCCCAAATATCCCTTGGAAGACCTTTGGGTTAATCATCCTTACAGCCATTGTGGTCATCTGAAACCAGGTAAGAACTCTTGATTCTTTTTTGGGGGGTGGGGGGAGCAGAAGGTGGTAAACTGTAATTTTCTTATTGGAAAACAAATGTATAACTCGGAATGGACTTGAGGCAAACTGTGCCATAAACAGATTTTCTTTAAGCGGCTAAACAGAGTTTAAAAAGCAAGTAACAGGGGATCCCTGGGTGGCTCAGTGGTTTGGCTCCTGTCTTTGGCCCAGGGCGCGATCCTGGAGTCGCCAGATCGAGTCCCACATCAGGCTCCCGGCATGAAGCCTGCTTCTCCCTCCTCCTGTGTCTCTGCTCCTCTCTCTCTCTCTCTCTCTCTATCATAAATAAATCAATACATCTTAAAAAAAAAAAAAAAGCAAGTAACAATAAAAGAAAAGGTTTCTAGTAAAGGACCAGCAGTACAAAAAAATACTGTATGAGTACATGGATAATACACCCGTTTTGCAATAGTGCAACTCTGAAGTACATGTTGCTGACTGTCCATACTCTACATATAGAGTTATGGCTCCTCGCTTTTACAACATGCTGACACTTCCTAATGAAAACCACTTAAAAAAAAAAAAAAGGCATAACCCAGATCTTCCCTCATTTGACCAATTCCATTTAGGATGAGGTGTGCAGAAGGGCTTAGATTTATCCAGAGGAAGCCATGTGCAACATGTGACTGGATCAGTTGGCTCAAATAAGGTTTCAGGACAATGACAGTAGGATAAGGGAAGAAAACAGAGGAATGAAATCCTAATCACTATACATGTATATTTTTGGACAGCAGGGGGAAACCTTTTATAGAGAAGTTACAAAGAAGAGGTAAATAAACAATTTGGTACAAGAAATTGAACCCATTCTATACAATGTCCACACAGTGCTGTCATCATGTATACAGTCTTCACAGTTCATGTGCCCATCACCATGATTATCTGCTTCCCTGTCCATTTTGTCAACCTCAGCATCTGCTCGCTTCTCTCTCAGGTCTGTCATCACACGGTGAAGCCCAGCACTCACACAGTCACTGCCATCCTTATCAAACACATGGAATGCTCTCCAATTTCTCCCTCACTGTTTCATTCATTTTTCTTGCCAGCATTGTCAGAAATTCTGGGGCTCTGTTGCACCATGACCATCAGCATTCACTTCATTGATCGGGTCTTATAACTGTGCTTCTGGGAGATTCTGCCCAGAGGCCTCGTTACAGTTCCCAACACTTGTTGGGTTTTTTGTTTGTTTGTTGTTAAGAGTTGGGGTAGGGGGGGAGCAGAGGGAGAGGGAGAAAGAGAATCCCAAGCAGGCTCCACAATCAGAGCCCAATGTGGAGCTCAATTCCACGACCCTGAGATCATGACCTGAGCTGAAATCAAGAGTCTGACACTCAACCGACTGAACCACCCAGGCACGCTGATGCTCACTTTTTTTTTTTTTTTTTTGAGGCTCACATTCTTAACTGAAAATAAAGCATTTTAGGTTAGCCATGTGAACAATTTGTAATTGAGTTGGTCCTTCTTATTTCACTTTGATTAACAGCTAACATTTTGATGCTCACTATCTCACTATATGCCCAGGTCAGTGAGTGATGCAGCTCTTAACCACCAAGCAGCACTACCGTCCCCATCATACAACTGCTTTGATTAACAATGCATGAACCTTTAAAACAAAAAACTGCCAACCATCTACAGCAAATAGCTTTTCCAAGTCAAGATTATCACCTTGCTCTCACCAAGTTCAACTGAATAGTGTTAAGGCAACAGTTTTTTTTTTTTTTTTTTTTTTTAAGGCAGCAGTTCTCAAGTTTTTTGGTCTGTGGGCTTCTTTATATTCTTAAATATTGAGGACTCTGAAGAGCTTCTGTTCATGTGGTTTACATCAAACAATGCTTGTTGTGTTAGAAAGCAAAACAGATGAATGTTTAATATAATAATTCATTTAAAGCCAATAAAGATTTTTATGAAATAATTATATTTAAAAAAATAGCAAAAAGAGTGCCATTTGTTTGTACATCTTTGTTGTCTGCCTTAATGGAAAACAGCTGGATTCTCATCTGCTTGCACCCAATCTGTTACTTAAATTGAAGTATATAGAAAAAAAAAATCCAGACTCACGAAGTGAAATACTGGGAAAAGGGAGCAGTATTGTAAAAGCCTTTTCAGAAAATTCTGGATACTCATCTTTGCAAACCAAAACTTGACACGTGGACACGTGGTAGTTTTGTAAAGGTTAGTTGCAATGTAGAATCTGAAGCCATTATCAGTGAACCTTTTGGATTATGTATCTTAAAAGCCACTGGTCTACCTAGTGCTTGGAGCAGATCTTTACCCCTGAAGAATTTTGTAATTTTGTGCACTGGTCTTTTGGAAAATATTGGTTCAGCAAATTATGCAGGACTTCCCAGTGTTAACACACTTCACTATAGAATATCAAAAGGTCATAGTGATTTTATCAGAAAGTTTCTAAATACTGAGAAGCTATCAAGCTCACAGTGGTAGATACAAGTTAACAGGCAACAAATGCCATTAGTTGTTTCCTCAAAGGGACAAGCTCACTTGGTTCATTTTTTAAAAACTACATCCGGGACGCCTGGGTGGCTCAGCGGTTGAGCGTCTGCCTTTGACTCAGGGCATGATCACAGGGTCCTGGGATCAAGTCCCGTATCGGGCTCCCCACAGGAGCTTGGTTCTCCCTCTGCCTAAGTCTCTGCCCCTCCCTCTCCCTCATGAATACATAAATAAAATCTTAAAAAAAAAAAAATAAAACAAAAAACTGTATGAATAAGCATGAATAACTCTAGTTTTTCGGTCATTCCTTGAGGCAAAAATGATTTTCTATAAGGAAAAAAAAGTGGCCAGTTCCACCTACAATTCAATCATACTAAAGTGCTTTACTTCAAGATAGCCATCACACCTTAACACAAACAAGTGCATCCCCTCAGCACAAGCCATACTGTAAAGATAAGTTTTGAGCCTGGGTGGATCAGTCGGTTGAGCATCTGCCTTGGGCTCAGGTCATGATCCCAGGGTCCTGGGATTGAGCCAGTATGGGGCTCCCTATTCAGCGAGGAGCCTGCTTCTCTCTTCCCTCTGCCCCTCCCCCGGCATTAAAAATGTTTAATAAATAAATAGATACATTTTATTAAATATTGACCCTTGAAGACCTAACAATTTTACTGTTACAGAAAAGGCATTCCTAAGTAAAACTGGCAGATTTTTTCTTTTTTAGAAAGCACATGAAGACCATCTACTAGTACTTTGATGCCACTGCCTTGATTCCTGCAAAGACACCTGTGGTTTTAGCCAGCATTGCTTTGGCCCCATCAGTGCAAATTCAATCTAGTTGTCCCAAAATAAACCATGAAATTCAAATAAGTTATTCTACACCGAATTCTACACCGAATACCTTGGCACTACTTGTGTTTGCTGCTAAGTGTTCGCCAGAAAGATACTCCCTGATGACTGGTTTGGTGCTGATACCAGATGAATACAAACAAAATGACAAATCCAGCCATGACTGCAAATTCTTCCTTTTTTTTTTTTTTTTAAGACTTTATTTATTCATGAGAGACAGAGAGAGAGAGAGAGAGAGTCAGAGACACAGGCAGAGGGAGAAGCAGGCTCCATGCAGGGAGCCCGATGTGGGACTCGATCCTGGGACCCCAGGATCACAAGCTGGGCCAAAGGCAGGTGCTACACTGCTGAGCCACCCAAATTCTTCCATTTGTAAGACAAAATACACTTCTGTTAAGATCCTAACTCAGTCTTCATGTTTGCAGCTAAATTTTTAGTTTGACAAGTTTCTATATTATTACAAAGTGACAGTGCTATGATTTCTTTCAATGCTTTTTTTTATCCAAACAAGGCTTTATTGTGTTTCTCCAGCCACTGCAATCTTATAACCTATCCTACTAGATGCTTTAAAGCTTTTTCATTTCTAGTTTGGAAAGCTATAACAAATCATTTTTGGCTTTTCAAGAGCTCATCATAACTACATTTAGGTCACTCAATTCATTTTTCTTCAGCGGATTCGGAATAGTTGATCTCAGAGTTAACAGCACTGACACCATAATATGATTCAAAAGGGTTCTCCAGCATATAAGACACATAATGTAAATTTCTAACAACTGTAAAATGGTCAAAATTGATCACATTTTTAGGTCTTATTTAGTTCTGTATACTGCTCTGGAGTAAATTCCTCCCTTCCTTTATTCGAGGAACTCTGATAGATCATTTCATTTTTTTTTCCCCAGCATTTATAGACATGGATGATACAGCTCTGAGTAGAAAAATGTTTTCTTAGCATCCCCCTGTTTAGCCAACAATCCTTAAAAAATACATAAGTATCCTTTCATTTTAGAATACTTTCATGTCAAAAAAAAAATACTTTCACATTATTTAAAAATTTAGAAAAGTTTTCAAATCAAGACTATGAAGCATACTTACTTTTTGTTATTTTTCTTTCCATATAGGCACACGGAAAACAGGGATTTCAAAGTGATGACTTATTAAAGGAAATGAGGTCGCAGAAGTGATAATGGGTATAACTGAAGGTAGCTAGTAAGCATACAGTAGAAGTACTAAGAACTGAATTCACCTCTGAAAACACTTATTTATATTCCAAGCCTACTTACTCTTAGAAGGTTCTAGAAACACAAGATTCTGGAATACACGCAAACACACTTCATTAATCAGAGGAAAAGCTCATTCCCAAGTCAGTGTACACTGGAAAATGCTACTGTATGCTTTTAAGAGAAAGGATGTAAAAGGCAAATGACATCTTAGTCTTCTTTTTAGAATAGCTGGACCTCACAGACCCTACAAAATATCTCAGGGAAGCCCAGGATTCCCCAGATCATACTTTGAGAAGAGCTGTTCTACAGTAAAATTTGCTCTGCCAATCTAGTTATTAAATTTATATAGAGAGAATCCATCAAACAGTCTCAGTCCCTCTTTAAAGATTAGATTATAGTCCACAGACTTTCTCTCTCAAGCACCTTGTTTATTTAACCTGCAAAGGGACAAAAAAGAAACAGGTCAACAGACTCTTCTCCAGAAAGAAGGGAGTGCCTCCCCAGCCCAGGCCTTTAGGGGTGGTTGTTATACCACTTTCCCCAACTCTTGGCGTGTGCCCTCTGGGCAGGAACCACAGAACTCTAAGACAGCAGTGACCTCATGAAGAGGGTGGGACTGACGGAGATAGAGACTCAGAGCTCAGGCTGCTTTGGTCATGTATGGATATGGGGGGTGGTGCTGGTTAAGGAATCAAGGAGAAGAATACTAAAGTCTCTAATTTGCACGAAGCAGGTGAGGTGAGAAGGCATTGAGCTTGGTTTTGTATACATTGGTCTTAGATGCCAAGAGACAACATGGCTGTCTCTCTCACAAAGTTGTGAGCTCTTAGGAGCAATTCCTGGCAATACCTGATACAGGTCAGTACTCACCAAATCCTAGCTCTAATCATTCTTAGCTATAGAGACAGTAAATAAGAACGTATTAAGTAATATCTCTGGCACTAAAGCATGAAGGTAAAAGTATCCAGCCACTGACAAATGGATGGATGCACAAAATGTGGTATATACACACAACAGTATATTGTTCAGCCTTGAAAAAGGAGATCTTGCCACATGCTAAAACATGGATAAACCTCCAGAACACTATGCAAAGTGAAATAAGTCAGTTACAAAAGGCCAATTACCAAACCACTCCACTCTTATAAGTTATACAAGGTACCTAAAGCAATGAAAATCACAGAAAAAGGAAGTAGAAAGATAGTTACTAAGGGTGTGGAATTAGGGGGAAAGAATATCGGTGTTTAATTCCTTGGCATATAGTTTCAGTAAGATGAAAACGTTCTACAGATCTGTTGCACAGTAACCTAAATTTAACACTGCTAAAGTATACACGTAAAAATGGTTAACATGGTAAATTTAAATTATGTGACTGCAACCACAATTTAAAATATTTAAATTCACTTAAGAAAAAAACAAACAGGGATCCCTGGGTGGCGCAGCGGTTTGGCGTCTGCCTTTGGCCCAGGGCGCGATCCTGGAGACCCGGGATCGAATCCCACGTCGGGCTCCCGGTGCATGGAGCCTGCTTCTCCCTCTGCCTGTGTCTCTGCCTCTCTCTCTCTGTGACTATCATAAATAAATAAAAATTAAAAAAAAAAAGAAAAAACCAAAAAAACAAATGGTCTGCACACACCTATATTGCTGAGGAGCTACAAAATTTACGCAATAGAGATCAGTGCTGCCTCCAGAAACCTAACAGTTCAGTTGGTGCCTACCAAACCCCAGTCTCATTCAAACTCCCAAGCCCTGGAGCACCCGAGTGGCTAAGTGGTTGACCAGCTGCCTTTGCCTCAGGGCTTGATCCCAGGTCCTGGGACCCAGTCCCACATCAGGCTCTGCTGGGGGGTGGGGACTACTTCTCCCTCTGCCTCTCCCTGTGTCTCTCATAAATAAACTCTTAAAAAACAAAATCTCTCAAGATCTTGTCCCACTTAACTCCCCAATGTGTTTTTCTCCCTCTGCTTATAAACCTGCTAAAACCTATCTTGTCCTCCTGCTGGCTTTGTTTCCTCTCCCAGTCCCAGGGGTGTTGGGTTGCTCCCAACCTCCATTCCCTACCCCTCCTAGTGGGGCTTCCTACCCTGCACTCTGGGACACTGCTTTCACTAAAGAGGTGCCATGTGCCTGGCTGACGACTTCCAGGCTCCAAATTTTCCAGCACCAGGAAGCTACTAACCATGCCCCCCCACCCCGGCCCCCCCAAGCCCCCAGGTTCTCCTACCTCTTTGCTGTAAAGACCCATAATGCTTAAATAACACATTCGCAAGGCAGTCTCTCCTTTTATTTTAAGATTTTTAAAAAATTTATTTATTCATGAGACACAGAGAGAGAGAGAGAGAGAGGCAGAGACACAGGCAGAGGGAGAAGCAGGCTCCAAGCAGGGAGCCCGATGCGGGACTCGATCCCGGGACTCCAGGATCACGCCCTGGGCTGAAGGCAGCACTAAACCGCTGAGCCAGGTGGGTTGCCCCAGTATCCCCTTTAAATCGTCCTGTTCCTTAAATAAGCAATGTGTACTCTTCATAGAACTGACCCAAGGAAAAAAATCAGGCCCCTGACTACAGCAGCACAGATGAAAGGCCTGCTTTCCTGAACTCTTACTTAACCCTCACCTACCCCTGAAGCTGGGATCTTTTCTCCATTTCGCAGGATGAACTGACCTGCCCAAGGTCAGGCAAACACACCACCAAGAGGGGGTGCGAAATCGGATTCGTGGAGTCTCAAACAAACCCTCCTTCCAGGGTGTTATGCTGAGTGAAGTAAGCCAACTGGAGGACAATCATCATATGGTTTCACTCATACGGGGAATATAAAAAATAGTGAAAGGGAATAGAGGGGAAAGGAGAGAAAACGAGTAGGAAATATCAGAGAGGGAGACAAACCATGAGAGACTCCTAACTCTGGGACACGAACAAGGGGGTAGTGGAAGGGGAGGTGGGTGGGGGGGTTGGGGTGACTGGGTGACGCGCACTGAGGGGGGCTCTTGACGGGATGAGCACTGGGTGTTATGCTATGTTGGCAAATCGAACTCCAATACAAAAATATACTAAAAAAAAAAAAAACAAACCCTCCTTCCACCACCCTCACACGTCTCCCTCCAGAGGAGGGATGCGGGATCCCTGGGTGGCTCAGTGGTTTAGCGCCTGCCATCGGCCCTGGGCGTGATCATGAGGTCCCGGGGTCCCGGGATCGGGTCCCCCGTCGGACTCCCTGCAGGGAGCCTGCTTCTCCCTCTGCCTGTGTCTCTGCCTCTCTGTCTGTGTCTCTCATGAATAAATAAATAAATCTTAAAAAAAAAAAAAAAAAAAAAGAGGAGGGATGCGACCAGGCACCCAGGAAGAAGACAAAGAGGACTCATCTGCGTGGGCGCGGAGGGGGGCACCCACCGGCCCAGGGCTCAGATACCCCCCCCCACCCCCGCCTGCTGAGAGCGTTTAACAGAGCGAACCACGAAGAGCACTTAGCAAACTGCCCAACGTAAAGACTGCACGAGCAGGTCAAGTCCGGACTTACCTTGGCGATGAGCCGAAAGCCAGGGGGAAAAAAAAAAGCCTAGAAAAACAAAACACAAACCCAGAGCCCTAAGCTTGAGATACAGAGGGTCTTGGAGGAGGCCTGGCTCTGCGGGACGCGAGGAGGGGACCCAAGAGCCGCACACGGGTCCCCGGCCTGGCCTGGCCCTGGGGGAGGGGGTGTGGGGTCGCATCCTTCCCGGGAAACGGCCGGAGAACCGTGGCGCCCACCCTTATTCCTGGGCAGAGGGGGTCCTCGCAAGGTGGAAGGGGACGTGTCGACCCCAGCAGCGCCCCGCCCTCCCCGCCCCCCCGCGGCCCCGGTGTCGGCTGGAATCCCGGGGTCACACCGGGGGCCCCGCGACGTCGGCCTACGCGCCCAGCGGGGATCCGTCCCGGGCACAGCCCCGGGGGGCACGTCCGGCCACCCCCGCACTGACCTTCCCGCAGGGCCGCCCCGGATGCTGCGCCGCGGGAACCCGAGCTGCGGCCGCGGGCGGAGAGCCGGGCAGCCCCGTGCGCCGCGCCTTTATTCCCCTCCTCCCCTGAACCCGCCCCTCCGCGCACCAATCCCCTTCCTCGGCGGGGGCCCCGGGTCACGAGGGGGCCGGGGTGCTGGACCGGTCGGGCGAGGGAGTCCCCCGCGGCGGCAGGTCCAGGCTGCGCGTCTTGGCCTGGGCCCCGCTGCAGGGTCAGGGTGCGCGCAGCTCTGCAAGGGCCTCCCCCTCCGCGGGCATCGGCCCCCCGTACCACCCCCCACCCCACCGCGGGAACCGGCTCGGGCAGGCGTGCAGCACCTCTGCCGGGGACCTGGGGAGCGGGGCGGGACCGGCCGAGGACGCAGCGCAGGACCCCGAGCCAGGAGAGCGAATCCTTGAGCGAATCCTGTCCTCTTGGTTTCCCACGTGGGAAGCATCACCCCCCAAGGGCACGGAGCGGCCCAGTGAGCATCATCTGGGTCATCTGGGAACTTGTTAGACCTGAAGGTCTCCGGCGGCGTCCCGGGCCTGCAGAGTCAGGCTCTCCCGGGCGGGGCCCCGCGAGCTGCGCTCCACCAGCCCTCCAGGTGATGCTGCGCGCCTACTGCGATCCCCGGGGACTTTTTGAACCTCCCAGTGCCCAGGCTGCGTTCAGGACTGAGCGAATCAGAATCTCCTTTGGGAGGTTTGGAGGGGGAGGAGCCCAGGCTTAAGTTGTTTTGTTAAAGCCCCTCAAGTGATTCCAGTGTCCAAGGTGAGAGCCACCAATCAACCCGTGCTTAAGGGCTTGGTTCAAGGTAGCCCCCACTCCGTCTACTGAATCACGCACTTTTAAAGATCCCCAAGCAATTGTCAAGCACGTCAGGAGTTTGGAAAACTCTAAGGAAACTCTTTTTTTTTTAATTTATTTTTTATTGGTGTTCCATTTACTAACATACAGAATAACCCCCAGTGCCCGTCACCCATTCACTCCCACCCCCCGCCCTCCTCCCCTTCTACCACCCCTAGTTCGTTTCCCAGAGTTAGCAGTCTTTACGTTCTGTCTCCCTTTCTGATATTTCCCACACATTTCTTCTCCCTTCCCTTATATTCCCTTTCACTATTATTTATATTCCCCAAATGAATGAGAACATATAATGTTTGGAAAACTCTAAGGAAACTCTAAGGAAAGCGACCTCCAACATTAAAAATCTATGATGTGGGACGCCTGAGTGCCTCAGCGGTTGAGCCTCTGCCTTTGGCTCAAGCCCTGATCCCAGGGTCCTAGGATGGAGCCCCTCCCAACCCCCTAATGCCCCGGCTCTCCACGGGGAGCCTGCTTCTCCTTCTGCCTATGTCTCCACCTGTTTCTGTCTCTCATGAATAAATAAATAAAACCTTTCAAAAAAAATAAAAGAATCTATGATGTTATGCAATGTCTAATTTTCTGTTTTACAGGTTCTTAGAAGGCTCCGTTTCTTCAACATTTTCTTGTACGACATTTTTTTTTTAAGATTTTATTTTTTATTTGAGAGAGCACACAAGAGAGTGGGGGGTCAGAGGGAGAACAAACTCCCCAACTGGGAAGGGAGCCTGATGCCGGACTTCATCCTGGGACTCAATTCCAGGACTCCCGGGGATCAAGACCTGAGCTGAAGGCAGACGCTCAACCAACTGAGCCACCCAGGGGCCCATCATACAATATGATTCTCATTATTGGTCTTTCTCTGGTGTATTTGAACTCTAAAATCTTAATTATAGGCTTTTTAGCCTCTCAGGAGGCCTTAGAGATTATAAAGGGCACCATACCCACTTCACAGTAGAAGGAGCAAAGCTCCTTCCAGAGAAGAGAAGATATTTGTTCAAGGACTAGGGACCAGAATGGTGACCCAAGCACTGGATCACTTCCCTTTCTAATACACCACATCGTATCATGAGCAGTGATCTTTGTTGTTTTCCTCAAACCTTGTGATGGTGTCAGAGATCCTGAGCTTACTTTGAGTGCGGTTGCTGGTAGGGATGTTGCTGAGTGGGGCAACCCAACTGCCATTGCTGCTGGTCTGAATGGGGGAGCGGTTTGGAGAGGGAGAGACATGGCTTAAATCTTTGTTTCTGAGGCACATGAAGAAGGGCTAATCTACAAGGAATTGAAAGGTAAGTGGTTTCTGGCTACCTGCCATCTATTTCCTGTCTTTCTCAGGGAAACAATCTGGTATTAATATCATCAGCCCCTTTCCTCTTCCAGCCAAGGGACAGGCACTTCCACTGGATTTGAATCCTGGTGGGAGTGAGGGAGGGGCTGAAAACAGAAGGACTGGTCCCCACCAGCGCAAGACCCCTCTGAGAAGATCAGTCCTGGCTGGCAGCCACTGCCGTGGGCTTCCTGTCCTTGGGAAGCCTTGGGACCTGCCTCTTTCCAGGCTAGATTTCCAGGTTTGCCAAGTCTGTGTCTTCCTCCAATCCTTTGGATTAAGTCATCAAAGTAGGTTTCTGTTACCCTAACTTAGATTCTGATAATATTCAGACTTTCCCTCCATTTTCAGGGTTGAGGTTTTGGCTTTCACATCACAAACCCAAATAATAAAAAAAATAATAAAAATATCCTCCAGGCTATACAGTCTGTATTGATATAAATAATGAATAGATAAATGAGGTAGAAGGGGCAACTCTTTTTTTTTAAAAGATTTTATTTATTTATTCATGAGAGACACAGATTGAGAGAGAGGCATAGACACAGGCAGAGGGAGAAGCAGGCTCCATGCAGGGAGTTAGACGTGGGATTTGATCCCAGGTCTCTAGATCACACCCTGGGCTGATGGAGGCGCTAAACTGCTGAGCCACCCAGGCTGCCCAGAAGGAGAAACTCTTACAGAAGAATTCCAACTAGTAAATGTGGAAGAAATGAGGGACATGGACATTCGCCATAAGAAGACCACAGCAACAACTGCTGCAGGCAATTCTCCCTTCATCTGCATTTTTTAATTTTTTTAATTTTTTTAATTTTTTTTTTTTTTTTTTTTTTAAGATTTGAGAGGGGTGGGGCAGAGGGAGAGGGAGAAGCGGATTTCCCTATGATCAGGATGCCTGATGTGCCACTTATTTCCAAGGCAGAAAATTGAGCCACCCAGGTACCTCCTCTGCATTTTGTTCTATTCAATCCTTCTATGTGTTAGATGATACCAGCTCCCATTGGGTAAGGCAATCTAGTAAGTCCACTGATTCAAATGCTAATCTCATCTGGAAACATCCTCAAAGACACTCAGAGATATTACTTAAGAATAGTACTCCATAGCCTGGCCAAGTTGACAAAGAACATTAACCATCATTGTTTCCATAGTTTTGCCTTTTCCAGAATATCATATAGTTGAAATCATACAGTATGTAGCCTTTTCCCATTGCTCTCTTTTATATAGTAATTTGCATTTAAAGTTTCCCCTTTGTCTTTTCATAATTCTAAATAACATTCCTTTGCTTTTTAGCACTGAAAAATATTTCATTATCTGGATATACCATAATTTATTTAAATATTCATCTACTGAAGGACATCTTGTTTGCTTCCAAGCTTTTTCAATTATGAGTAAAACAATAGTAAATATTCATTTGCAGGTTTTATGTGAACATAAGTTTTTAACTCCTTTGGCTAAATGCCAAGGAGAATTGCTGATTTGTTTGGTAAGAGTATGTTTAGTTTTGTAAGAAATTCCCAAACTGTCTTCCAAAGTGGCTGGACCATTTTGCATTCCTATCAGTTATCAATAAAGTCCAATGAAAGTTACTACACATCTTCACCAGCATTTGGTGACGTGTTTTAGATATTCACTGTATAGTAGATGTGTAGTGGTATCTCCTTGTAGTTTTAATTTGCAAATTCCTATTGACATATGATTCTAAGCGTCTTTTCATGTTTGCTTGGCATCTACTTTGGTGTGATATATGTACAGATCATTTGTTCATTATTAACCAGCTTGTCCATTTTCTTTTTTTTTTTTTTTAAAGGTTTTATTTATTCATGAGAGACACAGAGAGAGGCAGAGACACAGGCAGAGAGAGAAGCAGGCTCCCTGCGGGGAGCCCGACTCGATCCCAGGTCTCCAGGATCACACCCCGGCCTGAAGGTGGCGCTCAACCGCTGAGCCACTCAGGCGTCCCCAGGTTGTTCATTTTCTTATTTTTGAGTTTTAAAAGTTTTTAAAAGTACTTTATGAATAACAGTTCATTATCAGATATTGTCTTTTGCAAATAATTCCTCCCTCTCTATGGTTTGTCTTCTCTTGAATGAGAATCCAATACATTCTATTCTTTTGCAGAATAGAAATTTTTGTTTTAACGAAGTCCAGTTTACTGATTTGTTTCTTTCATGGATCATGTGTTTGGTATTGTAACTAAAAAGTAATCACCATATTTAGGGTCATCTAGGTTTTCTCCTATATTATATTCTAGGATTTTTATCATTTTGCAGCTTACATTTAGGTCTATAAATCGTTTTCAGTTAATTTTTATGAAAGGTGTATGTGTGTGTATATATGTTTATTATATAAATATAAATATCCAGTTGTTTCAGCACTATTTATTGGAAAGACTCTTTATTGTGTTGCCTTTGTTCCTTTATCGAAGATCGGTTGCCTATATTTGCATAAGTCTATTTCTGGAGTCTCTATTCTGTTCCACTGACTTGTCTAGTTTTTCACCAGTTCTATACTGTCTTGATTACTATAGCTTTATAGTAAGTCTTGAAGTTGGGTACATCAGCCTTCTGATTTGGGTGTTCTCCTTCAATACTATGTTGGCTATTCTGCTTCTTTGGCCTCTCCATATAAGCTTTAGAATCATTTTGTCGATAACCACAAAATAACTTGATGAGATTTTCCTTGGGATTACATTGAATCTATAGATCATTTGGGGAAGAACTGATATCCTGACAATATTAATCTTTTTATCATTAACATGGGATCAAGCTAGTTCTTTGATTTTTTGAAAAAGATTTTATTTACTTGTTCATGAGAGACAGACAGACAGAGAGAGAGAGAGAGAGAGAGGCTGAAAGACAGGTTCTGCAGAAAGAACTCGATCCCAGTTTCCCAGGATTACACCCTGGGCCAAAGGCAGCGCTAAACCGCTGAGCCACCCAGGCTGCCCAGTTCTTTGATTTCTTTAGTCAGATCTTATAGTTTTTCTCATAGAGATTTTGTACATATTTTGTTAGATTTCTACTATTTTGTTTTTGGAAGTGCTAATGTAAATGGTATTATATTTTACATTTCATATTCCAAGGACACCTGGGTGGCTCAGTGGTTGAGCGTCTGCCTTTGGCTCAGGTCGTGATCCCAGAGTTCTGGGATTAAGCCCCATATCGGACTTCCTGCATGGAGCCTGCTTTTCCCTCTGCCTGTGTCTCTGCCTGTCTCTCTGTGTCTCTCATGAATAAATAAATAAAATCTTTAAAAAAATAAATTTCATATTCTACTTGTTCATTGCTGGTATATAGGAAAATGATTGACTTTTTTTTTTTTTTAAGATTTTTATTTATTCATGAGAGACACACAGAGAGAGGCAGAGACATAGGCAGAGGGAGAAGCAGGCTCCCTATAGAGAGGCTGATGCAGGACTCAATCCTGGGACTGCAAGATCACACCCCGAGCCAAAGGCAGATGCTCAACTACTGAGCCACCCAGGTGTCCTGATTTTTATATATTAACCTTGTATCCTGCAACCTGGCTATAATCACTTGTAGGTCCACCCCCCCCCCTTTTTTTTTTGGTTAAGTCTTCCTGATTTTCTAATAGATTATTATTATCTCAGCTGCAAAGATAGTTTTATTTTTTTTAAAAGATTTTATTTATTTATTCATGAGAGACATAGAGAGAAAGAGGGAAGCAGAGACATAGGTAGAAGGAGAAGCAGGCTCCATGCAGGGAGCCTGATATGGGACTCGATCCCGGGACTCCAGGATCACACCCCAGGCTAAAAGCAGATGCTTAACCACTGAGCCACACAGGTGTCCCTGCAAAGATAGTTTTATATCTTCCTTTTCAATATGTATATCTTTAATTTCATTTTCTGTCTTATTGCATCAGGTAGGATTTCCAGGTAAATGTTGAAAAGTAGTGATAAGGGGATATTCATGTTTGTTCCTGATCTTAGTGGGGAAAGTTTCCAGTTTTTTGTTTTGTTTTGTTTTTACCAATAAGCATGATATTAACTATAGGCTTTTTGTAGATGTTCTTTATTTAGTAAATGAAATTCTCTATTCTTAGTTTGCTTTGAGTTTTTATAATGAATTGGAGTTACTTTTGGTCAAGTGCTTTTTCTAAATCCATTAGTAGAATCACGTGATTTTTGTTTTTCCCTGTGATGTGATGGGTTCCATCAATTAATTTTAATTTTATTATTATTTTTAAGATTTTATTTATTTATTCATGAGACACACACACACACACACACACACACAGAAGCAGAGACACAGGCAGAGGGAGAAGCAGGCTCCATGCAGGGAGCCTGATGTGGGACTCGATCCCTAGACACCAGGCTCACTCCCTGGGCTGAAGGCAGGACTAAACTGCTGAGCCACCAAGGGATCTCCCCATCAATTAATTTTTAAATGTTGAACCTATCTTGCACAGCCAGGAGATCATGGTGTTTTTCAGATTTATTCTTCCCTTTACTTTTATTGTAATTTGTAATTTATTTACATTTAAAATAATTACTGATAAGGAATAATTTACTTCTACCATTTTGCTATTTCTTTTCTGTATGTCTTACATTTTTTTTTTGTCCCTTATTTCCTCCATTACTGTTATCTTTTGTGTTGTTTTATTTGTAGTGGCTTTAGATCTCCTTCTCATTTTCTCCAAAAGATATTATTTTTATGGTAAGATTGGTAACCTAAACAATCTAACAAATAACAATCTAATTTGAATTGATATCAACTTAACTTTATTTTTTTAAAGGGAGAGAAACCTTTTAATTTAATTTTTTTTTTAAAGAGAGAGAGTGCCTGAGTGGGGCCAAGGGGTGGAAGGGGGTAGGAGAGACTCTTAAGCAGACTCCATGCTCAGCATAGAGCCTGATGCAGGGCTCAATCTCATGACCCTGAGATCATGACCTGAGCTGAAATCAAGAGTTGGATGCTTAACCATCTGAACCACCCAGGTGCCCCTATCAACTTAACTACACAAATCTGCTCTTATATAACTCTGTCTCCCACTCTGCTATTGATATCACAAATTACATCATTATTCATTGTGTGCCAAACAGCATAGATTTATAATTATTTTTTATGTCTTTGTTTTTTAAATCCTGTAGAAAATTAAAGTGGAGATACAAACCAAAATGCAATAATATTGGTTTTTATATTTGTCCATATTTTACACTTGGTGGAGATATTTATTTCTTTATATGGGTTTCTGTTATCGACTGGGGTTCTTTCATTTCACCTTGACTGACTTCTGTTAGTAGTTCTCGTAGACCGAGTCTAGTGGTAACAAGCTCCCTGAACTTTTGTTAATCTGGAAATATCTTAATTTCTCCATTATTTTTGGAGGACATTTTTCTGGATATAGCATTTTCACCTGAGATTTTTTTCTTTTAATATTTTAAATGTATCATCTTTCTCCTGGCCTCCATGGATTCTGATGAAAGATCAACTGATAGTATTATTGAAGATCCCTTATATGTTTTGATTCTTTCACTGCTTTCAAGATTTCCTCTGTTACTTAGTCTGATTATGTTTCACTGTAGGTCTCTTTGAATTTACACTACTTGGAAGTCATTGAGTTTCTTGGATTTGTAAATTCAGGTCTTTTTTCAAATTTGAATATTTTCATCTCCTAATTCTTCAAATAAGCCTTCTGCTCTTGTATCTCTCTTCTCTTTCTCTGACTCCCATATGTTGCTCCACTTGATGGTGTCCCATTGGTCTCTTAGGCTATCCCAGGTCTTCATCCTGTTTCTTCCTATTCCTCAGTGTTGATCATTTCAATTTACTGATCTTCAAGGTTGCTGATTCTTTCTTCTGCCTGATTAAATAATTCACTGAACACTTCTAGTGAATTTTTCATTTTACTTATACTTTTCAGCTCAATAATTTGGTTCCTTTTAACAATTTCTGTCTTTTCATTGATATTTGTATTATGTTTGTATATTTTCCCGATTTCCTTTAGTTCTTTGTCCATGCTTTCCTTTAGCTTTTTCAGAGTACTTAAGGCAGTTACTTTAAAGTCTTTTTCTAGTTACTCCAATGTCTAGAATTTCTCAGGGAGACTTTCTATTTATTTTGTTAAATGTTGTAAAATTTGTTATTTTGAATAGGTCATACTTTCCTGGTTTTGGGGGTTTTGTTTTTGTTTTGCATGCTTGTGATTTTTTTCTGTTGTTGAAAATTAGATATTTGAATATTATGTGTTAACACTGGAAATTAGATTCTTACCCTTCTCCAGGGTTTGCTGGGGACTCTTTGTTCTATTTGTTTTTTAAGGATTTTATTTATTTATTCATGAGAGATACATAGAGAGAGGCAGAGACACAGGCAGAGAGAAGCAGACTCCCTGTGGAGCCCAATGCAGGACTCAATCCCAGGACCCCGGGATCACGACCTGAGCCGAAGGCAGACGCTCAACCACTGAGCCACCCAGGTGCCCCTCTTTGTTCTATTTTAAGGTTGAAATAGTCTATTTGTTTACTTTTTCAAACTTGTTTTGCAAAGACTATTCCTTGTCATGTGTAGCCACTGAGATCTCGTTCCTTTATCTCCTATTAACTTAATGTTTTGGCAGAGATTTCTTGGAATGCCAGGAGCTTAGAAAAAATAACTGAAAAGGAGGCACCTGGTGGCTCAGTCGGTTAAGCATCTGCCTTTGGCTCAGGTCATGATCCTAGGGTCCTGGGATGGAGTCCTGCATCAGGCTCCCTGCTCAGCAGGGAGTTTGCTTCTCCCTCTCCCTCTGCTGCTCCCCCTGCTTGCACCTTCTCTCTCTCTCAAATAAATAAATAAAATCTTAAAAAAATAAACCTGAAACAAGCAAGCAAAAAATACCTCTTCCCATCTTTGCAGATCAGTTCTGTGTTGTGGCCATTCTTCAACACTAGTCTTGCACTGAGCCTAGGGGTCACTTGTGAGTGAAAACTTAGGGTCTTCTTAACACTTTTCTGAACACGTGTCTTATTTCAGGCATGTATGTGGGCTTCTGATTGCCCCATACATATGAGTTCCTTTGAATGTCTTGATTTCCCAAAGAATCTTCCCAAGCTTTTCCTCCCAGGCCTTAAATGTCTTGACTGTGATACATCTTGACTATATTTTGCCCCAGGTGTTTGCAGGTTATTAGTTCTTCTTACAGTATTTTTTTTTAATTTTTTATTTATTTATGATAGTCACAGAGAGAGAGAGAGGCAGAGACACAGGCAGAGGGAGAAGCAGGCTCCATGCACCGGGAGTCCGATGTGGGATTCGATCCCGGGTCTCCAGGATCGCGCCCTGGGCCAAAGGCAGGCGCCAAACCGCTGCACCACCCAGGGATCCCTTCTTACAGTATTTTGAGTCAAAGCCCCACTGCCCTCGAGTCTGAGTTCTGAGTTAGGTCAACGAGAGATGAACACATCCTGTGAGTCATTGAGGTATCCTCTAGACAGGTTACAACAGATGTAAGCAATATATTTGACCAAAGTCTGCTCTGTTCTCTTCAGAACGAGACACCAGAGGCCCACAGTGGTAACACAGGCTGGCATCGTTTCAAGACTGCCTCTGTGCTGGAGAGGGATGGGACAATGGCAGATTAAAAAAAAAAAAATTTCTGTGAATTTTTCCTACAGTTTTCAAGTCACCTTTTAATTCATTCAGCATTTGCTTTGTTACTGCAAACCTTTGATTCTTCTCCAGAGTTCTGACAAACTTGGATCTGAAATTTGTTTTTCGACATTTCTGTGTCGAGGTTCGATGTGCCTACTCCATCAATTTCTTAATATCACTGAAGATGCATTTTAAAGGTCTTATGTTATTCTGAACATTGCACTAGTAAAAAAATATTTGTGAATTGTAAAGTAGGTATATTAAGCCCACGTTATTTCATTATGAATTTTAAAAATACTGATAAAAAATTTAATGTAGTCCCATTTGTCTATTTCTGCTTTTGTTGCCTGTGCTTTTGGTGTCATATCCAAGAAATCATTGCCAAATGCAATGTCACGACGGTTTTCCTCTGTTTTCTTCTAAAGTATTATGTTTACATCTTTAATACATTGAGTTAATTTTTGTATATGGTATAAAGTAAAAAAAACATTTTGCACATGGTTCTTTTCCTGGCAACATTTTTTGAAGAGACTGTCCTTTCCCTATCATGTAGGCTTGGCACCCTCTTGAAGATCACCTGACTACATACATGAGGGTTTATACTCTCCATTCTGTTCCATCGATCTTTATGTCTGTGTTTATGCTAGTACAATGCTGTTTTGATTATTGTAGCTCTGTAATATATTGTCATGACTAGTACACAATTTTTAAAACCTTTTTGAGTTACTTCAATTCTGTTATATACAGCAGAGTTGTATTTTACTTTATAAGCCAATTTGGAGATATTTTCTTTAAAGATGAACCACATTCTTTGGTCAAGTCTGATGTTTGGTTCCAGTTTTCATTTCTTATATTTACTGTGTATTTCATATGTTTACTGTATTTCTTTGTTGTTCCGTTGTAGTTTTTATTTCCTTGGATATATTTTTTTAAGGATTTTATTTATTTATTTATTCATGAGGGACACAGAGAGAGAAAGAGTGGCAGAGACACAGGCAGAGGGAGAAGCAGGCTCCATGCAGGGAGCCTGATGTTGGACTTGATCGCAGGACTCTGTAATCACACCCTGAGCCGAAGGCAGACACTCAACTGCTGAGCCACCCAGGTGTCCCTGGAATTATTAGTTTAAATATGAGTTCTGTTCCATGTTCCACTATTATTTTTTTTTCTTCAGGGACTCCCAATTATTCATACACTGGCTCTTCTTTGCATGGCCCCTATGTTGAACTCTTTCTCTGTGACTTTTGCTTATTTTAACGATTTTTACTCTGGCCTTTTATATTTTCTTTCATGCACTTTCAGTTGAACCTATTCCTTCTGAAGGACCTTGTAATCTCCAAGATGACCTTGTCTTTATTCCTCAGATTCTTTCCTGAGTTCATTCAACTCTTATTTTTTCCCTTCTTGCTTTGATTTTTGGTCTATTTCTGTTCTGAGTTTTTAAATTTCTCACTTGAGGTGTTTTCTCATATCTATAAGTTTTCCTTAAAGGTATTCATTCCTTTTGGAATGTGTGTCAGTTTTCTTCTGTCCAATGTTTCATCTTGGGGGGTAATTTTCATCAACTGAAATATTTTCTCATTTTAATTTTATGGTTTTATATGAATGTTAACTGCTGCCTTTTGTTCATTTTGAGCTCCTAAAATTTTTAAATATGTTCAAACTTACAAAAAGCTATCTTTAATTTTCTTCTATAAACTTCATACAGACCAGTTATGTTGTAGAATGTCTGTCAATTTAAGTTGGCCTGATGCTTCCCTATAAATAGATCCAGGTTGTTTTTGTTTTTACAAAAATTCCACAAAACGGGTAGCTTATCTCTCTTCTCCTGCCCCCCGCCTGGTTGCTCGTGTGCTCTAATAAATAAATAACATCTTTAGAAAAACAAAATCCAAAAATGCCACAAAAATGATGCATTGCTCTTAATACTTATGATCCATGATGTTGGTATGCCCTATTACTAGTAATGTTAATTATGCGAGGATAAGGTGATATCTCCTTGGTTCCTTCATTGTCAAGTTACTATCCTCCCCTTTACTAACTAGTATTTTATGGAAAGATACTTTGGGACTATATATTTTCTCTTATAGACTCATTTGCCAGTTTTAGCATCCACAGATGATGACTGCCTAGATCAATTATGACTGCGGTGACTGCCAAATAGTGACTTTCTAATTTTGTCATTCTTCCTATGTTTCATAGTTGGCTATCTATTCTAACAGAGAGCTTTTTCCCTTTTCCCTCATTGATTTACTCATATCAATACAAATTAGTAAACAGAATGTATAATACATACTCCTAAATCTTGAGAGATACCTCTGAAATATTTATGTAGAAAGATCATGGTATCTGTGGCTTACCCTCAAATGTTTCAGCAAAATACTAGCAATAATACACATACACAATCAGGAGTGTCAAGTCAAATGTAACATATGTTAATTATTCAATCTAGGTGAACAGTATATGGGAGGTCATTGTACTGTTTTGCAACTTTTTGGTGGATCTGAATTTTTTCAAAATATAAGGCCTGTATATAGCAGTTTTGAGATAAACTGCCAAAACCATCACAGATATTTAAAAAAAATTAAAGTCAGCCTATAAATTTATCAGCATTTGAATATATTCAAATTTTATTACCATTGTCTATACACATTTAGCACTAGCATTTGTGCAACAGTCCTCTGAGGCAGAGAGCACACCACACAAATCTTACATACTAACTGTACCATGTTCGACAAGACTGTTTCATGATTAAGTAAACCAAGCCTGAGAAAGCAGCCAACTCACAATGAATGACTCCAGTTTTAGGACAAAAGTGAACTTATCACATAGGGAACATTACAAATAATATTAAAATGTTACAGAGACTTTAAAAAGTTTAGAATTTTTCCCTAAGACTATATATAGACAAGTTCACATAATAGAAACCTGTCCATTACAGCACTCTGAGGTTTTAGCAAAGCATACTTTATAGACATATTTGCCATACAGTGCAATTTTATTGTGTAAGACATGAATAATAGTGCACTTGAATTCAAGAGTCACATTCAAACATATCAAGAATACAATCCAAATACCTGGCTATTGAAGAAATACATACTCTTTTTATATATATATATATAACTAAATTGTGCAAGTACATTTTTAGTGTAGATGGTAATAGATCTATAAGGATTCTAGGCAACAGAACTCGGTGTATTTGTGTAGAGTAATCCATGTCTCCAAAGATATGTGCATTTTAAAAGTAAAGCAAATGAAAAATGTCTTGGGCAGAAAGAGGCAGTGTTGTACAACTTGTTTTTATTACAAATTACCAATACATTTAATGTGTACACTCACAGATGGTTAAACAGAATGGTTCTAAAAGTCAGTAAGCTCTCATCAGGAATTATTTTTCAGGACAATGTAGTGTCTACAGTGAGCCCCACTATCTTTCGCTAAATTAAGTACAAACTACAGTCCCACAATGGAGTTCAAAAACAGGACTTTCTTATGGAGAATTTAGATAAGAAGTTCAAACTTTCTAAAACCTCATCCTACAGTTTCACAAGGTCTTGTCTGAGCTCTTGGTTAAAAGGAAGAAGATGAAAAAAAATAAAAAAATAAAGGAAGAAGATGCTGTAAACATGAGATTATAAAGACTGAGTGATGGTAGAAATAGTTTACTCCAGAAAAAAAAAAAAATCAGAAAACTGACACTTGTAAGAAAATTAGCATTTCATATCATCTGAGAATAAATATTAATAGAGGAATCAGTCTTTAAATATTTTTTGTTAAGATGGTGAATTACATAAAAATACTATTTGGTAATAAACTTAGGGTATCAGCTCTAGAGGGAGAAAAGATCTAACATTAAGGAGTAATAAATAACAAATCTATGTTGTCTTGAGGTATAATAAACCTGAATCAAATGTACTGAATGACTTCATTCTCTGGTAAATTTCAAAGCTGCCAGAACAGGGGATCAACTATTCTAAAATTTGCCCTTTTTTTTGGTTCAGGAAATAACTTTCTAATAAAGAGTGCTCATGATACTCTCTTGTAGTTTTTACTCATTAAATCTGAATATGGGTGAATACCCAAAATTTTGCCTCAGGTTGGGGTCTAATAAAAAGTGAACCCGATGACCTGGTTAAGACTGATAATTAGGGGATCCCTGGATGGCTTAGCGGTTTGGCACCTGCCTTTGGTCCAGGGTGTGATCCTGGAGTCCCGGGATCGGGTCCCACATCGGGCTCCAGGCATGGAGCCTGCTTCTCCCTCTGCCTGTGTCTCTGCCTCTCTCTCTCTCTCTCTCAGTCTGTGTCTCTCATGAATAAATAAATAAAATATTAAAAAAAAAAAAAGACTGATAATTAAAACAGCTAATACTGAAACCAGATTAGCTATAGGAGTTACATCTCTGAGCAGACCTTTTTTTTTTTTTTTTTTGTAAATACAGTAAAATGTTTCTTCTATTTTTCACTTCAAGAAACAAAGTACTGGTCAGATATTTTTTAAAATTTAATATAAGTACTGAGTGAATCAAAGACTAAAATATCACTAAATTTCATCCTTTAAAATGAAAAGCAATGACATATCAGCTCTGTAAATCAGGCCTTGGAGTTCAAAGAAATCTTTTAAATTACTCCTACAGGGTTTGAAATGACTGTTGTCTTCCAAAGTTTTCCCAAAAATCACTTTAAAATCTTGCTTCAAAGGCCTGGTTTTTCTTAGAAATAAGTTTTCTTCCCTTTTAGTAAAACCAGAATGAAAAATTCTGACCAAACAATTAATTACTGAAAAGTCTTACCACCCAAAGTTTCAAAATCTTAATATAATCAACCAACTATGTTCTTGTGGTTTCTAAAAAAAAAACCTGTTAATTTAAAATCTAAGGATCCTCGTATTGATGACAGAGGACTGTAGCAATCTTTTGTATTTTTAAAATATTCTTTGTGGGACCTACTTTTGCATTCCCAAAATGTAAACAGCCTTCACTATAAATGAATTCATAAGATGCTTAAAATATATAAATGTGATTATATCTCACTTGAGTATTATTGACTCCTATGGGGCAATTTGGTCACTAATTCTGCTGCCACTCTCTTCGTCAAAGCTTTTAAAGCCACATTTATCAAAGATAATTCCCCAAACTTAATGTTTAACAAGGGTCTTCTCACGAGTATATCCATTGTATGCAGTTTTCTCATCTAAGTGACAGGTAACTTCATATTATTACTAAAATCCCTCTTTAAATTATATTGATACTGTTGACACAGTTCTTGAGTTTGGGAAAACACTAATATTTGCATTATTAGATGTCCCCTTTGAAGATGCACTGATACCAAAGTTTGTTTTTATGACCTATAAACAAAACTGAGGTTTGCACAATCCCTAATTATAAATCAATACTAAAATACAAACTTGTCCAAATAGCTTAAGATTGCTGTCTCAAAGAAAAAAAAGAAACACTATGCTATTACTGGAGTCAGGCTCATACATAAAACGTTCATCAGGAAGACATGTATAAATTGATGGCATACAATTTCTCCATGACTGAGCCTAATAAAAACTCCCACCTACAAAAGCCCTATAATAGCCAATCAATGTCATGAGTAGGAGTCACTTCTAAAGAATCACTAAAAACAACAAAACAAAACTCTAAGTGGTTTTCCTTATGGGCCCGCTGAGAAGAAAAGGGCTCCTTCATATCTACTCTGGAGACAAAAATGGGAGCAAACAAAAAGATCAGCTGCATGAACAAATGCAGCAAGCAATTTTGAGAGGTGATAAAAAAAAAGCTATGGTATTTCATCTTTTAAAATATTAATATAAACATTTCACACAACACAGAGGTACTGAAAGCCAAGATCTCCTTTGCTTTTCTGTAGCCTTTTTTTGAGGGCTTTAATGCCTAGAGATGCATAACTATTGCTAGGAAAATAAGTTGAGAATAAATCTGAGCTCAGAGAAGGCAGGCAAATACACCAAAGCAGAGTTCTGATATGCGTCGTTGTCCAAGCCTTTTGCTACCAGTCAGAGAAAATAGAAAAAAGATGAACCTTGGGCAACTAGACATAGAAAGTATTTGTATTTTCCAAGGCATCTGAATGTGGCCATAGATTATGCTAGACTAGATTTTTTTAAATTATATTTTTAGCTCAATACATATCTCTAAAGTAGGGTTCAGTTTTGGTGTGTTTTACACTGAAATGGTTATATACAGATGGGAGTGGATATGGTATTAGATGTTAACTCTTCAATTATCCTTTCAATGGAAAACTAGAATTGGTAGTATTTATTAAAATGAACAGTGCCACAAAACAGAAATGTATATAGAAAGCACTGAACCACAAACTTTAAGAGTAGCAGGCATAAACTAGCATAGCATAAATACAGTCTTAATATTGAAACATTTCAATCTGTTTCTGCAGTTTAAAACATAGCTGTGTCATTTCATAAACTTTCACCTCCACTTCAAAAAGATTTGTGTAACATATAATGAACAAATCGGCAGAGTCAAGATAAATTTTCAAAAGGCTCAAGCCAACATGAAAGGTTTAAGCTTAGTTATTATTATTAGCAAACTCTTAGAATACTTAAAACACAATAAAACAACACATGTACATACATAAAACAGTGCAGTAAGAACTTAAGACAAGGGCAGTGCATTTCTGGTTTAAGGAAACCGTATTTGTAGCTTAATTGTAACAAATAAACATCTATCCTAAATGATGGTTTAATGGGATATCCAGCATTTGATACACATTTAATATGTACGGTCACAAACCTGAAAAACTAATGCAACAGTAACGATATATCAGTAACAAATTCCTACTTTATTTCTATATTGCACATACTTTTACTGTCTACTGCTAAAATTTACTTTTTAATGCAAATATCAGAGGATTATACCTATAACCCTTGTAAAAATATTTACCTTGAATAAATATTCAGATTTTCCTTTCTTGACAACCAAAATGAGAATGAATTCAGCTTTGTTAATCTAAAGCTATTTTAAAGAGAAGGGCAAAAGTTTTGGAAATGGCATGTTAATCACAAAATTCTTGATTTATCAACCATTTTGGTTTTGAAAAATATTTCTATATTTGGAGTGTTTAAAAGTCTAATCTTTTTTAAAACTAACAAATATTCCCTAACGAGATTAATCATATCCTTGACTGGTCTGGAGCACTGTTTGGAAAGTAGACACAAAAAAATTTTATGATTAAATGGCATATAACACAAATGGCATTAAATAGGTCACCTGTTTCACATAAAATAAAATGACTAGCACCTCCTTTCTGCTCCCAAGGTAAAGAGGCCTAACAGGCCACATGAAACACGAGTAATTACAGTAAGTTTCATTCATAAAGTATTGAGAAATCCACTACATTAGAGGGTTCTCACATCTAAAAGCCTTAGGTTCAAGGCTACTGTGTAAAAGTGAACTGAAGGGCCAAAGGAGAGAGAGGTGGGATTCAGGTCCAGGAAGGTCCTTATTTATACAGATTGTGGGAAGATCTTTCAGGGACTCTCCTGCATCCCATCCTCAGTTTCCAGTTCTGCCAACTGCCTCCTAAGTACATTTACTTTTGCTTGCAATTCCTTGTTATACTCAATGATGTTAACCATTTCTTCATATGCTTCATCCAAATACTTGGAGGATCTATTCCAACGTAGGAAAATACCTATTGAATCCGGGAAAGGAAGATAGAAAGCAAAAAGATACATATAATAGATTAACATTATTTGATGCATTATGCATTATTATTATTTTTTAAATTCACATGTATGTTTTATTATACTCTGAAATAAGCAGGAATTTTGAGGTACTGAAAGTATAATTAAATATACTATATTTTTAAAATATTTTATTTATTTATTCATGAGAGAGACAGAGAGACAGAGGCAGAGACAGAGGCAGAGGGAGAAGCAGGCTCCATGCAGGGAGCCCAACGTGGGACTCGATCCCGGGACTCCAGGATCAGGCCCTGGGCTGAAGTTGGTGCTAAACCGCTGGGCCACCCAGGCTGCCCTTCATAGGTGAATTCTGCCAAACATTTAGAGAAGAGTTAACATCTATTCTTCTCAAACTAGTGCAAAAAATTAAAAAGGAAAGACTGCTTCCACACTCACTCCATGAGACCAGCATTACCCGGACACCAAAACCGAACAAAAATAGCAGAAAGAAAGAAAATTATAGGCCAATAACCCTCATGAACATAGATACAAAAATCCTGAACAAAATATTAGCAAACTGAAATCAACGATACATTAAAAGCATTATATACTATGATCAAGCAGGGTTTATTCTAGGGATGCCAGGATGGTTCAATACCCACAAATGAATCAACACAAAATGCCACATTAACAAAAAAAAGGATAAAATCATGTGATCATCTCAACAGATACATTTTGATAAAATTTGATAAATTTTTTTTAAATTTTTATTTATTTATGATAGTCACACAGAGAGAGAGAGAGGCAGAGACATAGGCAGAGGGAGAAGCAGGCTCCATGCACCAGGAGCCTGACGTGGGATTCGATCCCAGGTCTCCAGGATCGCGCCCCGGGCCAAAGGCAGGCACTAAACTGCTGCGCCACCCAGGGATCCCAAATTTGATAAAATTTGATAAAATTCTTCATTTATGATTAAAAAGTCACAACTGGGTATAGAGCCCATGTATGACAAAATAACTAACATCATACACAACAGTGAAAAGCTGAAAGCTTTTCCTCTCTATCACAAACAAGACAAGGGAAGCCTACTCTTACTAACACTTATTCAACACAATATTGGAGATCCTAGCCAAATTAGACAAGAAAAAGAAATAAAAGGCACACAAGTAGGAAAAGAAGTAAAACTGCCACTATTTGCAGATGACATGATACTACATATAAAAAATCCTGAAGATGCTCAACATCACTATCAGGGTGAAATGCTAATACCACAATGTGATATTAGCTCACACCTGTCAGAATGGTTATTATCAAAAAGACAAGAAATAACAACTGTTGGCAAAGATGCAGAGAAAAGGGAACTCTCATGCACTGTAGGTGGGAATGCAAAATTGTGTAGCCACAATGGAAGACAGTATGGAGGTTCCTCAGAGTATTAAAAATATACAACCATATGATCTAGCATTTCCACTTCTGGGTATTTATCCAAAGAAAATGAATACACAAATTCAAAAAGTTATATGCACTCTTATGTTAACTGTAGCATTATTTATGATAGCCAAGGTATAGGGAAGCCACTTAGGTGTCCATCAACAGATAAATGGATAAAGAAGGTGTGGTATATACACAAATATATGGACTTTCCAGACATAAAAAAAGAACAGCTTCCTATTTGTAACAACATAGATGGGCCCAGAGGGTATTATGCCAAGTGAAATTAAGTCAGATGGAGACTGATAAGTACCATATAATTTCACTTATATGTGCAATCTAAAAAATAAAAACAAAATCAACAAAAAGAAAACAGAAATAGGGATGCCTGGGTGGCTCAGCAGTTGAGCGTCTGCCTTTGGCTCAGGGTGTGATCCTGCAGTCCGGGGATTGGGTCCCCCATCAGGCTCCCTGCATGGAACCTGTTTTTCCCTCTGCCTCTGTCTCTGCCTCTTTCTCTGTGTCTCTCATGAATAAATAAATAAAATCTTAAAACAAAAACAAAAACAAATAGATTCATAGATACAGAGAACAATCTGATGGTTGCCAGAGGGGAGGGAGATGGGATGATAGACAAAATAAGGGAAGGGGATTAAAAAGCACAAACTTCCAGTTATAAATAAGACATGGGGATGCAATATATAGCTTAGAGAACATAGTTAATAACAGTGTAACAGCTTTGTATGGTGACAGGCTACAGCTAGACTTATTTATCATGGTGATCACTTTGTAATGTATGAAAATATTGAATCACTATGTTGTACACCTGAAACTAATACATGTCAACTACACTTCAATTAAAGAAAATAATAAGAGCCTAAACTTCAGTGCACTCTCTCCCTGTCTCTTTACTTAAGAGGTGGTCTTCCTTTTTTATTTTTATTTTTTTAAAGATTTTATTTATTTATTCATGACAGACACAGAGAGAGACAGAGAGGCAGAGACATAGGCAGAGGGAGAAGCAGGCTCCATGTAGGGAGGCCGATGTGGGAGTCGATCCTGGGACTCCAGGATCATGCCCTGGGCCAAAGGCAGGCACTTAGTCACTGAGTCACCCAGGCGTCCCAAGAGGTGGTCTTCCAATTCTATAGGCAAGTCCTTCTTTCCCCAATAATAATTATCCTTTTATTATAGATTAAAAGGAAACATTTTCTTGTCTGCATAAATCTACATTAACTATATCATCCAACATAATGGCTTAGAGATATTCAAATAAGGAGGTACAAAAACTTTCCAGACAGCAATACGTCAGTAGCAGTAAGTTCAGAAAGGTTTTATGATTCTTTAAAACACTTTCTATGAACCAAACTAGAGAGTCCTACATGTCCACTGCCACTCTATCAGAAAGGGAAAATAGAGACACAGCTTAAAGACAACTTTGAGTTTTCTACGATATGAGCCTGTATTTAAAATCCTGTTCTTCGATGCAAGAATTACTTAATACTAATGGCTAACTATGATATAAATATAAATAGAGGAGAGTCATTTTAAGGGTCCAAGAGTAGTCAGTCTCCTTATATAGTCCATATACCTACTAAGAGAAGATTTTACCTCACACAAAATTTCTTCCAGTTCTATGTGGGGAACTAAACACATATGGAAACTCTGTTCTTAATGGAATGGTAGGAATTCATTCACATAACAACAAAGATTTCCTCCAAACACTTCATCTCTAAACTCTCAATGAGGTTTGGTAAAAACTGGTTAAATCATCATTCAGGCCATCCAACTCCAAATCTGGCTTTTCTCCCAAGTAGCTGCTAGTCACTCACTTCAGTTATTAAATGTGACAGTCGCTTTTAGGTAAATTGTCCCCGAAATCTTTAACAAAAAGTATGGATATATACTTGACAATAATGAACTGTATACCTAAATATGGTTAAAGTTGGTAATTTGTAATCTCTCACTTAAGAGATCACTTATCCCTCACCTGTGACTGTCTATAATCATCAATAAACTTAGCAAAGAAAATTTTTGAGCAGCCCGAAATTCCCAAAGTACTAAAGCTCAGACTCCGAGAATCTTGAGACTACCTGAGGTTGCTTTCCCACAATTCTAGCTTGGGGACACCTCAACAGGTAAGATTAGAATCATAAACTGAGGAGGAAGGAAGCAGCAAATGGCAGATATGCCAAGAGGAACGAGACATGTGAGCTGACATCCAGAGAAATGACAGAAACAGACTCAGTCTCAGAGAGCAAAGCAATCTGAGGCCCTTTTACATATAAAGGGCAAACAGCTTCCTACACGTGAATTACCCTTGTGGGCAAAACATATTAAAAAGTGATATACTAATTGACATTTATGGTATTTCAGTTTAATTACCAAACAGCTAGCATTCCTGTGTGTCAGCTTTGTGCTGTTTAATGCAAAGATGAGTATAGATGTACTTGCTACATTCAAAATGATTAAAAAGAAATGGCATTTTGTAGTCTTTGTTTAATGGATGGCTAATATATGTTAGATAGATTTTGGTTATATTTTTAAAAACAAGCTTTGGTATTTATAGAGTAAATTTCAGGAGTGTGAAAAATTAATGTAGGTTAAATACCTTCTTTAGAATGGATTTGAAAATTAAGCATGGATTATCATTCCACATGAATAATGAGAAATGTGCATTACTGCACTGATGGTATTATGTATGTTTAGAGAACTTTACTAGAATGACTAGTTCATTAATTCTCCAATAGCATTTAACAGAAGAATCTATCCTAACAGTTGCTTAATAAAGGAAACAGAAGCCACCTCCTAGGAGCTTACAATTTATTCCTGTCCCAACTACCTACTGACTTTCTCACACAAAAAGTATTTTCCCTCATACTCATTAAAATGGCCACTACCAAGGGGGAAAGAGCTGAAAATAGCAAGTGTTGGCAAGGATCTAGAGAAACTGGAACCCTGTGCACTGTTGGTAGAAGTGTAAAATGGTGCAACTGTTATAAAAAATGGTATGGAGGTTCCTCAAAAAATTAAACAGAATTATCATATGATCCAGCAATTCCACTTCTGGGTACCTACCTAAAAGAATCAAAAGCAGGGTCTTAAAGAGATATTTGTGCATCTATGTGCCAGAAGGTGGAAGCAACCTGTGTCTATCAGTGGAAAACTATTCAGCCTTAGAAAGGAAGGACATTCTGACAGGCTACAGTATGGATGAATCTTGAGGACATCATGTTAAGTGAAAGAAGTCAGTCACAAAAAGACAAACATTGTATGATTCCACACATTCATACGAGGTACCTAGAGTAGTCAAACTCAGACACAGGAAGCAGGATGCCATTATCAGGAGCGATGGGAAGTTGTTTAGTGAGGAATAGAGTTTCAGATTTGCATGATGGAAAGTGTTGGAGACCCATTTCATGATGATATGGATATATATTGACAAGAATGAACTGTATACCTAAATATGATTAAACTGGTAATTTGTAATCATGATTAAAAACACTAATGTTATCTTCCTATCTAGGGAAAATATCCAATATAAACAGCAGTACCCACTGAAAAATCACTGTTAATTTCTGAATGGGGACTGAACAAAAGAAGTATGACTAGATAATGGACATGAAAGAGAGAGCCATGCCTACACCTTGAAAAAAAAAAAAAAAACAGCAGTAATACACAGGTCTGAGGGTCAGGTCCATTCACCAAGTTCAAATGTCAATAGCAGCAGGTCCTTAGAGATCGTTCAGAGAGGATCCTTGACTATGGATAAAGAGTTTGCAAAGGATGCACAGCTTACCTTCCCATAGCTGAAGACTCTGTGGAGCGACTGAAGGCCAGATGACAAGATTGTTGGCTTCAAAGAGAGGATTGGTGAACTTACTCAGTTCACTGGGCCGATTAACCCAGGACCACAGAGACATCGTTTTCTGCTGCAGCTTCAACTTACATCTAATTGAGGAAGAAAACTGCAGTTAAAGCAATTAAATGATAACAACCACTATTACATGCTCCTCCCAAGAGGACAGTTTCTTCTCTCTGTATACTAGAAGGCAGAACACAAAACATGGGAATAAAATGTTGTGAAATAGAATTATTTGTCAGAAAATTCAACCAGCATTATAACTCTCAATAACAACAAAACACTTTCATAGGCTTTCAAAGCCTCCCAGGAGGATAAAATCAGAATCTGGTCATGTTTAGGTATGGTATTAAATATTAACCTAGGGACATCTGGGTGGCTCAGTGGTTGAGCATCTGCCTTCAGCTCATGGCGTGATCCTGGGGTCCCGGGATCGAGTCCCACATCAGGCTCCCTACATGGAGTCTGTTTCTCCCTCTGCCTATGTCTCTGTGTCTCTCATGAATAAATAAATAAAAATCTTAAAAAAAAAAATGAACATTAACCTAGAGAACAGAATGTTTATATGCAAAAGTTCTTTATTGTATCTGGCACAGTATTTTAATTTAAGATCACTAAATATATAAATTACATGAATATAAAATACAGATGGACTGTCAAATATTAAAAATGAGTATGTATCTTGATATAAATACAGATTTAATCTATATTTATACACAACAAACAGCCTTCATAATAATCCTGAAATTCTATAACACTCTTTTATCATAAAATAAATTCACAGGGATAGAAAGTGAACTGGTACATTTTCAAAAAAGTAAATAAAAAAAAAAGTAAATTTTAACAAGTGAAAGATAATTGGTGGTTAACCTTACATTAACCAAAAAGATAACATATTCAATTTTTACAGGATTCTATTTAAGTTGAAGTTTTGCTGTAAAACTGGTTATGTCTCTGAAACTACTTGGTTATTAGTTAATTATGTGCTAATTAATTTATTTATGCTAGCAATAAAAAGAATCCATGTAATCAAAGAACTCATGTAGTACTGGAATTTAATTGCTAGAAGAGCAAATCCTATACCATGTTTCCAGGAACCAGGCATGGTGAAGATAGGAAACCACTGTACCCACTGCCCCTGCAGTAAGTGGTTTGGCACCACTCTCCATACAGCTTTGGAATCCTTCTTAATCAGCCCTATTGGTAGGATCTACCAAATGGCAATCAGAATGTGAGATAAAATACATTTGTAATCCCTTTATTAAAGGCTAGTTCTGAGGGATACTCATAAGTATAACACCAAAAATAAGTCCTCAAATGTATTATTTAAATACAGAATAAGGGCATTTGGGTGGCTCAGTGTGTAAAGCATCTCCCTTCAGCTCAGGTCATAATCCCAGGGTCCCAGAATCAAGTCCTACATCTTGCTCCTTGCTCAGCAGTGAGGTCTGTTTCTCCCTCTGCCCCTCCCTTTGCTTGATCTCTTTTTCTCTCAAATAAATACAGAAAATCTTAAAAAAAAAAAAAAAAAGCTGAACTAAAGTTATATACATTACTTTATTGAAAAGTGTCTTAAAGTCTTTAACGATTATTTTGTGACTTTTTGAGGTAGGTAGGTACATTATACCACATTACCCAGATTTAATCAAGGTAAATCACCAATTCTGTCCCTCCCCCAATAAAATTATAGTTTAGGGGTTAAGTCGAACATGCTTTAAGAAATGGCAGGATAAAGGGTTGCTTGGGTGGCTCAGTCAGTTAAGCATCTGACTTGATTTCGGCTCAGGTCATGATCTCAGGGCCATGAGATCAAAACCCACATCAGGTTCCATGCTGACTGCAAAGCTTGCTTAAGATTCTCTCTCTTCCTTTCCCTCTGACCCTTCCCTGCCACTCCTGTGTGCACACACGCACACACATGCTCTGTCTAAAAAAAACAGATAATAAATGGCAGGATGAGATATTACATTTCTAATATATTTAAGTGCCCTGAAGTTTCCTTTGTAATGATTATTTGTATGTAATCTTTAATCTTTTTTTAAGATTTTATTTATTTAGATTTTATTTATTTATTCATGAGAGACACAGAGAAAGGCAGAGGAAGAAGCAGGCTCCCTGTGGGGAACCTGATGTGGGACTCGATCCTAGAACCCTGGGATCACGACCTGAGCCAAAGGCAGACGCTGAACCACTGAGCTACCCAGGTTCCCCTGTAATCTTTCATCGCCTAAATAACGAAAACCAAAATAAAACAGGAAAGCCTTGTTGACACGTACAACTTTCTTTTGTTTAGCATTTTTTTTTAAGATTTTATTTATTTATTCATGAGAGACATACACAGAGCGAGAGAGAGAGAGAGAGAGAGACATAAGCAGAGGGAGAAGCAGGCTCCATGCAGGGAGCCCGATGCGGAACTCGATCCCGGGTCTCCAGGATCACGCCCTGGCCTGAACTGCTGAGCCACCTGGGCTGCCCCTTGTTTAGCATTTTAAAGGCATATCTCACCATGAATCCTTTTTGATGTAATACTTTTTAACACTGCTTGGTACTAGTGTCTATCGAAGAAACTATAAATATACTTCATTTCACATGCTGACTCCCAACTGCTAAAGGTTATCAATTATCTTTCCTTTTCTTAAGCATCAGATGACACAGAGCATGAAGTACTTGCTGTCACATTCAGTAGAATCAATGTGCCAGCCAGAGTAATACTGTGGCTCTGTGTCAAAATGCCAACAGTGGTAAGTTCTAGGCTCATGACTAAGTAGGTGTTAGAAGATTCAAGAAAGAATGAATGAAAGAACTGACATTTTAAAAAATACTTATTATGTGACAGGTATTATACTAGTTTTCACATGTGTGTTGTTTGATCCTCACTAGAACCCAGTGTGGCAGAGGTTAATTTTTGCCTTTAATATAGGCGGAAGTAGATTCAGAGAAGTCACCTGGCTAGTAAGTGGCATAGTAGAGATTCAAACTCAAATCTACTTTCAAGTCTTGAACTTTTTCCATTAACGTACATTGGAAAGAATGAGGAAGAGGCTGATGACAGTAAAAAGGAAAGTACCTAAAGTTTCTCAGGGCTTAGTTTAAAATGTTGCATGTAGGTGTGGGACTTCTGGAATGGTAGGGTGAGGACCTCTGTATATCTTCTCTAAACAGTAATGAAAACAGTGGCAAAAACAGTCAAAATAAGTATGTTCACAACTCTGGAAATTAACAAAAGGCTATGACAACCTGAGGAACACTCTTCAAGAAAAACTAATGAACCTCTGAAAGAATAGGATTCATAGCATTTTAACTTGGCCAATGCCAAAACCCTTTTCCTAGCTCTGCAGTATCACTGCAAACCAGTAAGCAAACTTGTAGCCACAGAAGGGGCAGACCAGCTCTGGAGCTCCTCCAAAAATACTACTCCCAGAGCACAAATCACTATTTGATATTCTTGAAGCTCCCTAGTAAAGCTTCCTTTGTACAGTCCTGTAATTTGACTGACTCACAGCTTTCTTAGAGAGAAAAGCCCTATTCCCCAGGGTATTTGTCAAAAATCAATGAGCAGAAACTATTTAACATCATAGTTGCCTGAGGCACCTAGCCAGTTTGGGGCAAATAAGAGCCTAGGAAAAATCATAAAAGATTTGGGGACTGAGATGTCCATGTGTAGCAGGGGGTAGGGTGGGGGCTTTGTAAAGCTCTGACATATTCCCAGGAATTCAAAAGGATGTGCACATGCCTAGGAAATGCTTGAGATAGTCCCAATTCTTTCTCCTCTGGCTGAACCTAAGGCCCTGTACAAGCTGAAGGTTAAAGCAGAGTTGTAAACTACCTGAGCATTGAAGTCATGCCTCTCAATACACATAGGGCCTCTCAGTAAAGGATGAAAGAGTTATTCATTCAGAAGATAGAGGATCTAATTTCCAGATTTGCCATATTATATCTAAAGCATCAGTTTTCAAAAAAAGCAAATTATAATATACACAAAGAAATGAAAATGTGTGGCCCATACTCAGGGGGAAAAACAGTCAAAAGAAACTGTCCCTCAGAGAGGGGGAACATATTGAACTTACTTGACTAAGACTTTATTTTATGTACAATTTTATTTACTTGAGAAACAGCAAGCGAGAGAAAAAGCACAAGTCAAGAAAAAGAGCATGAGTTGAGGAAAAGGGCTGAAGGAGAGGGAGAAGCAGACTCCTCATTGAGCAGGGAACCCGACATGGGGCTGATTCCAGGATCCTGGGGTCATGACCTAAGCTGAAGGCAGATTCTTAATCGACTGAGCCACCAGGTACCCCACTAGACAAAAAGCCAGCTATCATAACTGGGTTCACAGAGCTGAAGAAAAATGCCTGAAAAATTAAAGGAAAGTATAACAATACTTTACCAAAAGGACGGTACAGAGGCAAAAATTATTAAAAAAAGAACCAAAAAGAAATCCTGATTTGAAAGTATAACTGAAATGAAAAATGACCATAGGAACTCAACAGTAGATATAAACTGACAGAAGAATCAATGAATTTGAATATAGGTCGATTGAAATTATTAATTTCTGAGGAAAAGAAAGAAAAACTGAAGAAAATTTAAAAGAATCTCCAAACCTATGGAATACCATCAAATATACCAACATGAACAACAGGCGTTCCAGATGGAGAAAAGAAAAAAGCAGAACAAATGTTTGGAAAATAATATCTGAAAACTTCTCAAATGTGATTCTCCATACCTTAGAAGATTAAGGAATTTATCCAAGTAGGATAAATTCAAAGTGGTCCACACTAAGACATATCAATGTCAAACTGTCAAAAGCCAAAGGAAATGAGAATTGTAAAAGCAGCAAGAGAAAAAAGACCCATTATGTAGAGGGGGGCCCCTCAATGAAAGTAACAGCTGACTTATCAGAAACCATGAAGTCAGAACACAGTATTATGACATATTTGGGGTATTTGTGTGGCACAGTTGGTTAAGTGTACAACTCTTGGCTTCAGCTCAGGTTGTGATCTCCAGGTTATGAGATTGAGCTCTACATCGGGCGCCATGCTCAGTGCAGGTCGGCTTAAAATTCTCTTTCCCTCTGCCTCTGCCCCTCACCTCTGTGCTCGCTCCCTCTAAAATAATCTTAAAAAAAGAAAAAAAAAAGACTGTTGACCAAGATGTCTACCAGCTAAACTATGCCTCAAAAATGAAGAAGAGTGATGCCAGCAAAAATGGCAGAGTAGGTAACTCCAAATGCCCATCCCTTCACAGAAACACTGAAAATGCAAAGTAGGTTAGAACCTACTTTGTCAGACTTCTGGGAAATAGAAGTTTACACCACATAAGTAAATGAAGAATCAGGAAAAGGGAACCAGAAAGACCATAAAAAAGCTTTATGACATTTTTATTTGCTCTTGCCCCACCCATTCCCTAGCCCATGTTCTCAGTATGGGACACTGGTCTCTGGCTCCAGAGGGAACAGAGCAGTCCCTATTCACAAAGAATTATGTCTCTCTGTTCTAACTTGTCCAAGGGCTACCAGGAACCCATGTCTTTGTTATGCCTAACTTGGAAATCACCATAGGCAGAAAAGTGGCGGGCATTCCTAGAAGACATAAGGTGAATGGACAACCTATAGCCAACTGTGGGCAAAGATTATGGTTAAGGGGTACAAGAGAACACCAAAAGCCTATGGAAAAAGATTCTTTGGAAAATCAGAGTTGCCCATGTATATGGAAGAATTCAGAAAGCCATATGCATGCTCAAGGCAGGAAATATGCTCAGAAAAGGCCCAAGAAGATCCCAAGATAATGGTTTTTGCTGATCTCTAGCCTCAGTGAGGGCCAGAAGTGAAGGCAGAGGCCTGACTAAACACTGAAGGAATATTCCAGCAGAAAGCCCATCTGCAAAGACTGCAAAAGGATTTTTTTCCTTTGTTGTGAGTGGTTTTCCCTTTCACTTTTTCCTCCCTGTTCTTCCCTCTCTCTTGGCTCCAGGCATTCAAAGGAATCACTGTCAAACACTAGCTGAACACAAACTAAAAGAACAGATACTTTAGAAACTACACATGAGAAAAAAAATACACTTTACAAAATAGTTTAGAAAAGGACTAAATAAACAGTTATTCGGAAGAGTGGGAAGAATCTGTTTTCCACAGAACCACCTTAAAATATTTTAAACGTCGGGACGCCTGGGTGGCTAAACGGTAGAGCACTTGCCTTTGTCTCAGGGTGTGATCCCAGAGTCTTGGGATTAAGTTCCACATTGGGCTTCCTGCATAGAACCTGCTTCTCCCTCTGCCTGCGTCTCTGCCTCTCTCTGTGTCTTTCATGAATAAATAAATAAAATCTTTTAAAAAATGTATTTTAAATGTCCAGATTTAAAATTACAAATGATGAAAAAAAGAAAAAAAAAAGCCCTAGAAAGTATGGCCCGTTTAAAGGAAAAAATTAATGGAAATTGTCCCTGAGAAAACACTGACTTTGCTTTCACTAGATAAAACCCAAAACTAAGGACAAAAAACTAAAGGAAACCAGGAGAACAATGTCTCAAAACCTAGACTATATCAATAAAAAGACAAAATTATAAAACAGTATCAAACAGAAATTCTGGAACTTAAAAGTATAATATCTGAAATTTTAAAAAACCTTACTAGATGATTTTACTTTATTTATTTAAAAAAATTTTTTTAATGATTTTGCTTATTATTCATGAAAGACAGAGAGAGAGAGAGGCAGAGATGCAGGCAGAGGGGGAAGCAGGCTCCATGCAGGGAGCCCAACATGGGACTCGATCCTGGGTCTCCAGGATCAGGCCCTGGGTTGAAGGCGGCGCTAAACCGCTGAGCCACCCGGACTGCCCGACTAGATGATTTTAATAGCAGATCTGAGCAGGCACAGAATAAGCAAATCTGAAGACAGGACAACCGAAATGCCCCACTCTGAGAAGAACAAAAAAAAAGGAATAAAGAAAAATTAACAGAGCCTAAGCAGCCTGTGGATACCAATATATGTATAGTAGGAGTCCCAGAAAGAGAAGAGAGAAAAGGGAACAGGAATATATAAAGAACTAATGGCCAATTTGTCAGTTATACCTCAATACAAATGGAAAAAACTAAACACAAAAAGAAGCACATACATAAAAATATTAAAGGCTGAAAATTCCCCAAACTCAATAAAAGACACAAATTTACACATTTAAAAGTTCAATGGGCTCCAAGAAGGATAAGGGCAAAGAGACCCATACTGAGACACATTATAGTGAAACTGACAAAAGCCAGACAGAGAATCTTGAAAGCAGCAAGAGAGAAGTCCTCATGTAGAAGGATCCTTCATCATCCTTCTACCACAGATTTCTCATCAGAAACTACGGAGGCCAGGAGGGAGAGCAATGACATTTCTAAAGTTCTTATAGGAAAAAAAAACCCAAAACAAAAACAAAACTACCTACCAAGAACTCTACACCCAGGAACACTATTCTTCAAAAATGTAGGAGAAATTAAGACATTCCCAGATAAATAGAGAGGGAGTCCATTGCTAGAAGACTTGCTTTACAAGAGAAATGCAAAAAGGAATCCTTTAAGCTAAAATGAAAGGACCCCAGATGGTAACTCAAAGCCATATGAAGAAAAATAACTTCAGTAAAGATAACTACATATGAGAGTATAAAAGTAAATTATTGTATTTTTGTCTTCTTTATTTCCTACCTAATTTAAAAGACAAATGGATAAAAATAATAATAAATCCACATTAATGGGAACATAAGAATATAATTATATATAAGAATGTAATTTGTGATAACATATAGGAGAGTGGAGCTTTGAAAGAGCAAAGTTTTGTATGCTACTGAAGCTAAGCTTGTATTCAAGTAGATTGTTATAAATTTGGGATGTTAGTTGAAATCTACCTGGCAACCAGTAAAAAAAAAAAATGTTAATGTACATAAAAATAAATAAGAAGGGAATCAATAGTATGCTATTAAGTATCAATTAAACACAAAGGAAGGCAAGTAATGGAGGAGACAGAGAACAAAAGACAAACAATATAAATCTCAAACTGGCAGAAATAAGCCATTCCTTTTCAATAATCACTTTAAATATAAATGAAGTAAACTCTCCAATCAAAATGCAGAGATTGGCAGAATGCATTAAAAAATGTGATCCAACTATATATTGCCTACAAAAGATTCACTTTTGACTCAAAGATCAAAAAGATTGAAAATAAAAGGATGAAAAAAGATTTTCCACATAAATAGTAACCAACGGAGAGCTGGAGTGAATATAACTACATCAGATGAAATAAACTTTAAGACAAAAACTCTAACAAGAGACAAAGAACAATGTTATAAGCTAGAAAAAAAGTCAATCCATCAAGAAGATAAACAATAATTATACATAAACATACATGCACCTTACACCAGAGCCACAAAATAGATGAAGCAAAAACTGATAGAACATGATAGAAATAGACAATTCTACAATATAGTTGAGGACTTTAATATCCCACTTTTGATAATGTTTTGAACTAGGAAGAAGACCAATAAGAAAATACAGGATTTGAACAAAAGGTAAGACAAATATAGAACATTCTGCTCAACGACATCAGAGTACATATTCTCAAGTGCACATGAAACATTCTTTAGGATAGATCACACATTAGGCCACAAAACAAATTTCAATAAATCTTAAAAGACTGAAGTCATACAAGTATCTTCTCCCAACTACAACAGCATGGAGTTAGAAATCAGTAACAGAAGAAAAAAATGGAAAATTCATAAATATGTGGAATTATAGAACACAATTTTAAACACGCAGTGGGTTACAGAAGAAATCATAAGAGAAATTAGAAAATACAGATGAATGAAAATGAAAACATGACATGCTAACACAAAGAATGGGGATCCAGTGAAAGCAGTGCTCAGATGGAAACTTATAGCAGTAAAAACCTACATTAAAAAAGAACGAAGATCTCACATCGGTGACTTTTAAATCAGTAATTTCATACCTTAAAGAACTGGAAAAAGAAGGGCAAACTAAACCAGTGCTAGCAGAAAGAAGGAAAGAATAAGAGTAGAGAGTAGACAGACGAAATAGAGAATAGACAGAGTGTCAATGAAATCAAAAGGTGGTTCCAGGAAAAAAACAACAAAACTGTCCCTTTAGCTGAAATGACAAAGGAAAAAAGAGAAGAGGAAGCCTTTTGACTATACCCAACTGAGATTACCAGTTAAGCACCTTTGAGGATCATTCTGATAGGAATCTTCTTAATTAAACCTATAAACTCGATGGTGTCTGGACTATAAAGTGAGACTGTCCCTCTGGACCTGAGGACAGTGTGACAGATAAACTTTGGAGCAAAAGAAGGAAGACCTGTATTATAACCCCACTATTGGTGACCAACTGGCTGTGTGTCCCTGGTCAAGTCATTTAACTTTTCTAGATACTCTCCTCCCAATCTATAAAACTGGATAGAGGATGGAGTTGGATTATATGTTAAGGCTTCTTCCAGATGTAAGATTGCCATGATCTTATACAAGAAAATTAACATTGAATGGTTGCCCAATTTACTCAAAGCTTTTAAATCAGTGTATGGACTAATTTTAATCTAATAGAAAAAAGTCTAGGACATGCTCTCACCTAGGATGGGATAGGCTCATAATAACACATTTCATATTATTTAACTTATACTAGCTGTAACCTCTACCATCTTATCAATAACATTAATGTAGAAACCAAATCCTGGTCTCTTTTAGGAAGTGACCAAAACAAAATACAAACGGAATGGCCCCCATCCCATGTAAGCAGTGTACCCACCTTTCACTTTCATTGTTGCCCAGAAATGTTCCAAACTGTGAGGCATATGCATGCTCAAAGAGCATGATGAGGAAATTCTCATTAAATTCAAAAGAACAAGGAAATTGACGAAGTATCTGCCACACACAGTCCAAGAAGAGAAGAAATACAGGTGACTCCCACTTCTGCTTACTATTACAATAGGCTGACTGTGCACAGCGCTGCTGGAACGGGTGACCAGCCTAAGACAGAAGATGGAAATGTGACAGTCATGGCCTAGTGAGAGCACATTACAGCACATTCTATTACCATTATTTCACACAGTTGCAACAAAACTCTTATTGAAGGGAACACCATATAATTTGGATGGCTGCTGTTTAATCATTTCAATTGATTTTAATTAATAAATTTAAACAATTTTCAGTAACTAAGGAAAAAAACCATGACTTCCAAATATTTAACAAGGCTGTGCAGTTAAGGCGTAACCATAAGAACTACAATTATGCTAGGTGAATTCTATAAAGTAAAATTTTCTAGGTCTGTAATTTCTAGCAAAGTCAAAGAATATATGGTCTTCAGGGACCACACAAAAGACAGCTACCACCTTTTCTCTATCCAAAGTGTGGCAGATTGTTGTAAACTATGTAAGCCTCACCCATAAATGGAAATAAATATGGGTTTCTCACACACAAACTTTATAAAGTCACTCCTGATACTGAATACTTAATTACATGTGAAAAAAAATTCTTTAGGAATACTTTTGTATTAGAGATAAAATTGTCCCTACTTCCCTCTTCTCTCAAAAAAAGAACTGGAAGAGTCTGACCTCTACTGACTAAAGTAAATTTAAGAATCATTTGGCTCTTTGGCTCACCCAGAACCTGAGTATTGACCTTAACCCAAATCATACCCTTCTAGGTATTTCACACACTTGCTTTTATCTTTAGATCCTTATACTACCTTACCTGACAAAGAAAATGTCATGAACATTTTCCACTAGCTAATGGTGTTTTGATACCCATTGGAATGGTAATATATAAGTATGTAAATCATATTCCCTTATTTGTTTGCTATGCATCATGAATGTCGCTGAAGAGATTTTTACCAAATATTTGGGATGGTCTCACTTGAACAGAGATACAGGTCAGTTGTGAGGCAGGTGAATATGGTATACGTAAGAGCATTAACACATAATAAATCTAAATTTTAACTACAAGGGCCAGAAATGATTTTTCTCCAGAGATGCTTCTACTTTTAAGATCTATCTAAACATTTGTTCTTAATCACATTTACTAAATTACATAGTGTATATACATTTATAAGTTAATCTCTGACTTAAAGGATTTCAATCTATTTCATGAAGCCTTTATTTCAGTTGTCATTCAGCATTACGTGATTGCACTGTGCTGTGTCCTAGGGATAAAAGAGAAACAGGACATGGTTCCCTGACCTCAAAGGAATCACTTAATTTGGATGTAGTTTCAGGACTAAGGCATGAAGACAATGGATCGATTTTATCTGTGATGAAGGTTAAGGTCCCAAGACTGCATGAGAGCAGCGACATTTAGTTGTATCTTAAAGCATAAGAAGGATTTCACCTGGTGAGGCAAGAGGATAAGGTGAAGCCAGACAAGCAACAGGCAGAAAGTGCTAGAGCACATGCCTTATAATTACAAGTCCTCACACCCCCTTCCTGGTTTTGATGTTTTTTTTCCTCTCTAGCAGAGACTGTTTCACATTTTTTGTTATTTCCCCTATAGGTAACAAAGTATAACTAATAAGAGTTTGTTAAGGGAATGAAATACCAAGTGAGCAATACAAGCAGAGAGGCACAAAAATTGAGATGCAGTGAGGATATATAAACATTTACTGAGAGGATTAACTGCTCCCAGAAAATTAAACATACAGGTTAAACATTTTAATCAATCAAAATTTCACAAATTCTATCCATTCCTGCAAACTGGGATCACATCAATTATTAGCAGTTTCTGTGCATACGAAGTAGATTTTCTCACCTGCAGCCACTCTCTTTCTATCAGGGCCTCAAAACCACGGATGGTCCTGCTTCTCGGTTCCAAGATGATCTGGGCCAGGGAGGTAACCTGAAGTGTGGAATCAGTTCCTTCTGTTCCATGAATCAATATGGATGCCCCTTCCCTGATAGGAAAATCCAGAGTACAAAATGGGATACTCCTAACATGATCAGTCAACTCTATTAATAACATTTATTAAGTACAGTATTTCAAACTCATGCATTCTGCTCTGTCCAGTAGGGTTTAGAGGAAAAATAAGGCACATGTAGAGTTTCTCTTAGGGAAAAAACCCTAACATACACTTAAAAGTTATTTTTCTCTATCTTTCTGATGCTGATTCTACCTTTCTACCATCAGCTGACTATATAAGGATGCCTTCATTTCTTGTAATGTAATGGATCTAGGAAAACAATAGCTAAACCACACTTTCTGAAACATGAAAACAAGAAGAAACATAAAACTGTCAATCTAGGAAGTCAGTGGCAATGGTACTACTATATCATGATACTTAGGAGGAGTCTGGGACTCCATTATTCTAAAAACAGTTGAAGGAAACCCCAAAAACTAAATTAAGCACATCTTCTCCCCTTCCCTTCTTCCAACTCTTATATTGAAAGGACAGTGAAGAAGATTTTAAGACAACAGAAAATAACCTCACCACTTTCCCATAAGAATTTCAAGTTTGGTGACTACTATTAATTCTTTCCCCATGTGTCTATATCCTTTAGGTAGCTATAACAAAAGGTAATTTCTTAGTATTTCCACTTTTATTACAAACATTTTCTCATGTTTCCATATTACCTTTAGAAGCATTGTATTAATGGTTATATAATATTCTATTAGGTGATCAACTACAATTTACTTAAGTGAGAATTAGACATTTAGGTCATTGCCAATTTTTATCAGACTGGAGATGATGTACTTAGCTTTTTGTCTCTTGTTGAATTATTTGAGTTTTTAATTTTGAAAATAAGACTCCCTGTCATTCACCTATGGTTAGGTTAACAGCCTCATCCTTAGGATAAAATCTCATGACTATGTAGAAGGGTATGAGCAAATATTTTAAGGCTTCTGATGTACATATTGAATCTATATATCTTAGTTATCTGTGGTATATTTTAAATTTAATTCAATTAATCTAAGGTCTATTTTTACATTTTGAGCAATTAATTATAAAGGCAGATTTTTATGGAGGTATATGTTTTTTTACGGCAGCCAGCTAAGTCTAAACAAAGGAGGGGGGCAGCCTGGGTGGCTCAGCGGTTTAGTGCCTGCCTTCCACCCAGGGCGTGATCCTGGAGACCCGGGATTGAGTCCCACGTCAGGCTCCCTGCATGGAGACTGCTTCTCCCTCTGCCTGTGTCTCTGCCTCTCTCTCTGTGTCTCTCATGAATAAATAAAAATAAATTAAAAATCTTAAAAATAAATAAATAAATAAATAAATAAATAAATAAATAAATAAACAAACAAACAAACAAAGGTGGGGATACTGTTCTGCATCTTAGGTTGCCTTGACCTGCAGCATCCCATTATTATGGATGCAAACCCAGATAACATGGTGATAAGTGTTCAATATCATTTGAAGTTTATAAGAAAACAGAAGCCTCTGTATTCATCATGCAAGGGGAAATCTTTTTTTAAAAAATATTTTATTTAAATTAAATTTGCCAACTTACAGTATAACACCTAGTGCTCATCCAATCAAGTGCCCTCCTTAGTGCTTGTCACCCACTTATCCAACCCCCCACCTCTTCCCCTTCTGCAATCCTTTGTTTGTTTCTCAGAGTTAGGAGTCTCTCATGGTTTGTCTTCCTCTCTAATTTAAGGGGAAATCTTTTAAACTTAGGTTAAAAAGAAACAAAACCCTTCGCATTAACATATCATTCTGTAATACTGATTTCTCTGCCAAAGTACCTCTTAACTCCTATATTTCATTAGATAAATGAGCTTCACCTAAAACAAAGAACAGTGCCAGCTTAGAAATCCCAATGCCAAGAATCTCTGCCCATTCCTGATTTTGTCATTAACTCACCACATGATCTTAAGCAACGCGTTCTATTACCAATTTCTCACTAACCATAAAAAAAATTACACATAGTTTCCTAATTTGGAAGCATTAATAAAACAAATTATAGTTTCGGGTAGCCCTGGTGGTTCAGCAGTTTGGCACTACCTTCAGCCCAGGGCATGATCCTGGAGACTGGGATTGAGTCCCACGTCTGGCTCCCTGCATGGAGCCTGCTTCTCCCTCTGCCTGTGTCTATCTCTCTCTCTATCTTTCTAATAAATAAATAAAATCTTAAAAAAAATTAAAAAAAATAAATTATAGTCTCAATGAAAAGTGCCATCCAACTATATGGTGGCAATACTTACATCTACCAATTGTTTCAGAGGAATCCCCTTCTTAATAAGGACATTCTAAGCTTCTGCAACAACTTACATCAATCCTTATGCCTCTGTTCAAGTCTTCTGCCTCAAATCTCAAGGATTAGCAACCTTCAATTGAGTGAATAAATGAAAATCACTTCATATACTTCATATCACTGCCATCAGGTTTTCTCAACTTGAGATCCTGATATAACTGCACGTATCAAGTAGTTTGTAACAAGATATCTGAGAAAGAATCATTTTACTGTGTAACAGAATTATGTATTTCCTTTCACTGGTATTTCAAAAGTAAGAAGGCAAGTTTGGCCCTCTGAGAGCAAATAAGAAAACTTCTTTTCAGTTTAAGGAAAGGAAAATAGGTAGATTCACAATTCGAGGACTTTTATAGAAATAAACACTTCCTTTAGTACTTAAAAAAGTTGTGTCATTGAAGACATATGTCTGTGTTTTATATTCATTCAACAAACATTAGTCATCAATTAAATGCCAGATTTTATATAGTACTTCATCAATAACTGAATGGCATTGATTGTCTTAATTTATACAATGATCTGAACATAAGGTATAGACGAGGCACGAACTTTAAGCCATTCTTCTTTTTTTTAAATATTTTATTTATTTATGAGAGACAGAGAGAGAGAGGCAGAGACACAGGCAGAGGGAGAAGCAGGCTCCATGCAGGGAGGCCGACGTGGGACTCAATTCCCAGGTCTCCAGGATCACACCCTGGGCCGCAGGCAGCGCTAAACCGCTGAGCCACTGGGACTGCCCAAGGCACGAACTTTTAACACAATATAAACACAGTGTGGATAAAAGCAAAGTCTGGTTAGCAGTGCATGTCCCATTCCAGAACACTAAAATACACTTTACCTGTCGATACACTGAGCAGCTAGACAAGCAGTTGTAAGAATCTCTTTGATGTGAGTCAGCCAGTTGGAAGCTTCCAATTTACCGAGCCATCTGTCCATGTTATGTGTTTGGTCATTACAAGCTTCCACAAGTTTGATCAAGCTCTCCTGAAGAATGTGATACCTTTAAAAAACAAGAAAAAGTAAAAAAGAATATAGAAAATACAATGATGAAGAGGGAACCAAACCAAAACCCGAACCTCTAATATATCCAAGAGAAAAAGTAGCTCACGTTAGTAGAAAACTATTTACCTTGCTATACAATAACTTGATGATTAAACACTGAAAAACTAATACTTAACCATGGTTGTAAAGCTGCTTAAAATGCCTGTCATGGTAAACCATTCTTCAGATGAACAGATTATACCCAATTCACACAGCTGAGTTATCTAACTAGGGAGCAGGTCAGAACATTGCCTTTTGTGACAAGTCACGAGGCACACCACTAACATCTGCAATCCTGTTCCCATGGATCTGCCAGATATGCAGTACCTTCAGGAGGGATGGCCGGGGCCAGCTCAGACCCCACTGTTTTATTAGCTCCAACCCCCACTCATCCATCCAGAAGCCCCTCTAAACCTCTAACTGCAAGCATAAACAAAAGATGCAAGTGGAGGAAACAGGATGTGAGAACAGGTGGGTGTGGGGGAAAGTAAGTCTCTAGCCTTCTGACTTAGAAAAATGTATCTGATCAGTTAGGTTTGGTGACCAGTGATCCACAAGCGGGGGAATGGACCTTGTGATGATGAAATTGCAGAGTTAACTTAGAGAAAGCATGTTATTTGACTAAAAGTCACCTTTGAGCACCCAAGATTAAGTTTTCTGCTTATCTTATAAAACACGACAGGATATCCAGAAGTTCTGACTTTAAGTTAATGTGTAGGTTCAATTGAGAACTTGTGATTTTTTGAACAGCGAAGGACCTACTCACTCTAATTTACTTCAAATAATAGTCCATTAATGTCTCCAGAATCTTTTACCTCTCAATGGATTTATGAATCCGCCTCCACTGGGGATAATGAGCTTCTTGTTCAAAGCCACCGCCTTTGGCTCTAGCTTGTTGAGCTACATTTAAAGATCGAGTATCAATGATGTAGCCTCGTTTTCCTGCCCTGAGGGTAGCATTTATCAGCTTCTCATCTTCTTTGCACCTTCTCCCATTTGTGCCAGTGAGTGGCTGACCACTTCGCATGATTACCTAGAGGCACAATGCAGTTTAAAATTTAAGAATAGCTGCTTTGAAAGTTTCTTTTCTTTTTTTTTTTTTTTAAGATTTTATTTATTTATCCACGAGAGACATAAAGAGAGAGAGGGACAGAGACATAGGCAGAGGGAGAAGCAGTCTCCATGCAGGGAGATTGACGTGGGACTCGATCTGGGTCTCCGTGATCGCACCCCGGGGTTGAAGGCGGTGCTAAACCGCTGAGCCACCGGGCCACCCGGGCCGCCTGAAAGTTACTGAAAAGAGAAATGAAGTAACTATAAAGTATGTAAAAAACGGTGTGACAGTTTGAAGATGAATTTAACCCAAAACAAAGAAATATTTCTATATATTTGCTATAGTCAATAACTGTAAAACAAATACAAGCCTTGCACTTTAACAGTTTTTCTTCATACTATCTCAAAATACTTCCACATGATATATTATAACTGCTAAAGAGATCAATATTACAATTCATTTAGCCCGTAAATTGTTTACTGGACACAGCCTTGTAGTAGAAGAATAATGGCTTACATGCCAGTAAACTTTTGCTTCAACTATATAAACAGCATTGGCAGATTTTATCAAGAATTTTTTTTTTAATCAAGAATTTTAAAGGGGTTATATGTTGGCAAATCGAACTCCAATAAAAAATATACAAAAAAATTTACAGAAAAAAATTATAAAGAGGAAAGGCACTAATTTAAAATAAAAAAGTTTATATATTCTTTGAGAATCATTTTAAATCTTGAAAGCTGTTTATCTATTATTTATTCTCCTATGGCTCTCTTTTATCCTTTTCAGTATTTCAAGACTTAAAAACTTATTTCCAAAGACCATCAACTATATATTTTGAAAGGCCTGATTTTGAAACTTTTCTCAAGAAATTAGTATTATATTGATCTCTTCCCTGGTGAATGGTTAAGAGTTATTTCCATTTCACCTTATAACATATGCTGTTACCTTAACTACCTTGAAATTTAACATGATCAAGAAAGGTCATCCAGATGATGACAACAGCTAACTTCCAGACTGTGCTAATCATGTGATTGATACACAGTACATTTAATATCAGTTTCTAAAATGCTTTGTGATGAACCCTAATTAACAGAAACACAGCTGAGCAAATGGGATGGATGACCTGATGCCAAAGGAGCAAATTTTTAGAAATATTTTTATCCTAAATATCTATGCTTGACTTATTATCTTGGGGAAAAAAGGAAATGAAATAGGACTATAACTTACCCACTAATTTTCTACTAGTTTCAAAATGAGAAGCAGAGTTATTGACTGAGAGAAAATAAGAGGGCAGAAACGGATTTAGAAAATATTTAGGGGGGCTCTGGGTGATTCAGTCAGATGGGCGTCCAACTCTTGATATTGGTTCATGTCATGATCTCAGATCAAGCCCCATGTCAGGCTCCATGCTCCTACTTAGGATTCTCTCCCTCTGCTCTAACCCCTATCCCTCCCACTCATGTTCTCTCTCTCTCTCTCAGAAAAAAGGGAAAATATTTAGAAACATAGATACAGCAAGTGTTTGCCTGATCAATTACTGACTCCTGTGTTTACTAAAGTTGTAACCAATAATGTGTCACTCTTCTCCCTTTCGAAAATAAAAATGTCTGCTCAATTTACCTTTACAGGGAAATCTGGTAAAGATAATTAAAATAAAGTATTTAATTTATTATTCAACCATTATTCTGGTTGAAGAAACTTTTCTACCTAACAGTGTTATTTCAAGTATCAAATGAACATTAGTTCCTTTTGTATTGAGTTCTGAAGTTAAGCCTATCTAGCCTTTCTAATTTTGAGCAGCATCACGAAAAGAATTCAAATCATATCCTAATCACATAAAAACACACTAGTCCTGATTCCCGGGAAGCTCAGCGGTTTAGTGCCGCCTTCAGCCCAGGGCGTGACCCTAAAGGCCCCAGGATCGAGTCCCACATCAGGCTCTCTGCATGGAGCCTGCTTCTCCCTCTGCCTGTGTCTCTGCCTCTCTCTATCTCTCTGTGTTCTCATAAATAAATAAAATCTTAAAAAAATAATAATAATAATAAAAGCAATTAATGCAAGAGATTCAGTATTTAAAAAAAACAAAAACAAAAACACACTAGTCCTGATTCCCTAAAGTTTAAAAGAAGGAAGTCCTAGCAGGAGAGACTAATCACACTGATGAACAAGTACACAGAAAAGGGAACATTTCTAAGAACTGCAAACCAAGGCTTTCAGTGGATCAAGCAGCAGTACTATACACTTACCATTCCATTTTTTTTATGATAATAGCTGAGTACTGGGAAGCGTCCTCCATGTCGAAATGTAGCGACCTTACGAAGAGCTTCATCATCAATGGATTTGGGAACTATGACAATTGGTGGGTAAGAAGGGCAGACAGCAAATTCCTTATTGACATAGCTTAACCTCCATTCACTGGTCTGAAAAACACAAAATACTTCAACACTAAGCAAGTATCTCTGTCACAAAATAATCTGAAAAGTTTAAAGGACCTTAGAGATTAACTTTCATACAATGAAGAAGCCATCTCTCAGGAATTTATTATAAGGATACCTAACCCACACTTAAAGGAGTTCTATTCTTCAGTCAGCTTCCTGCTATGCTAGGGATCGTCCATTCCTAGAAAGTGCTTCCTTAAATTGGACAAATTGTGGTTCTATAACTTCCTCTATTGTTTTTACTGTAATTTCAGCATAAGTTCCTATTGCACATGGTATCCTACTAAATATGTGAAAGACAGTTGTTTTCCCCTTTGTGTCCTATTCTCCAGGTTAAATATATTACATATATCCATGATCGTCAAGGCTGACATCATCCCATTCATCCTTCTTTTTTGGGTACCATTTACTTTATTTTTGGTACTCTTCAGGATAGCCACAGGAAGACTGTAATAATCTAGATAATGCTTTGCAAGAATAGATGAAACAAGAACTACTACCTACATCAAATCCCTGTTCCTTTATGTTATTCAAAAAAAGGAAAATGTAGGGGTGGCTCAGTGGTTGAATGTCTGCCTTTGGCTCAGGTTGTGATCCTGAGTCCTGGGATCAAGTCCTGCATCAGGCTCCCAATGGGAGCCTGTTTATCCCTCTCTGTATGTCTCTCATGAATAAATGAATAAAATCTTTAAAAAAAAAAAAAAGGAAAATGTAGAAAGACTGGTAATATCTTTCTTAAAACAATAATGACTTAATACTAAAAAAATAGTTAAGCAATCAATGAAATAATTTCTAACTATACTAAGGATTAAAAGAATACCATAAAAAATTATCCAATGACAACTTATTTCAGACCTCAAAAATAAAAACCCCTTGAAAACCATAGAAAGCTAGTTACAGTTAAAAAATAAATAAACTTTTGCATGTGCAAATTTTGATATGTTCTGATAAATGAGAGTTAGCCTAACATACTGGTCATGGGTTCCAGTACCAGGAAGATAAAAACTGAAGTATGTTCAAAGTACTATAGAAAAAGTGAATTTTTAAAAATTAATTAATTTTAAAAGAGATTTTTTTAAAACCCTTTACATGATACAATATATTTTTAAATTAAAACATTTTTGCTTTTCAAAGAAAGTTACTCTTTACCAATTTTAAAGACAGTTTCTAAAAGATTTATTATTTAAAAAAACAATTTGCCTGTTTACTGTTCACCTACATCTCCTAATTCCCTTTCCCTAGAGGCAACCATTTTCAACTCCTTTAGCTTTTCATTTCTGGTGCTTACCTCCAAATTTTTAAATAACATGATTTTACTGTTACTTCTTGAATTTCACTATTAGGCATTACTTATTGATTTCCTACTCTGGAGAATGATAGGATTGTTCACCGACCTGCAAGGCCACTTTCTGGCATATATTAAGTTTTCATACATAGAGTGCTCTCTATTCTGTCCCACTGTTATTCGTAGTAAGTCCCATAGCTTTTAGAATAGCCTTGATATTTAGTAGGCTATGTCTCCTCCTCCCTCCTTTTTTGTTTTTTGTTTTAAAATCAGTAAATTATTTATTTTTTCTACAGTTGTTCTGGCTATTTTAGTAACTTTGCATATCTACATAAATTTTAGAATAATTTTGTCAATTTCTATAAAAAACAGTCATTGGAATTTTGATAGGATTTTCACTGAGTCTATAAATCAATTTGGAGACAACTGTCATCTTAATGAGAGGTTAGCAAACAACAGTCTGCAAGCCAAGTCCAGCCTACTGCCTGTTTTTATAAGTAAAGTTTTACTGAAACATAGCATTACCCATTCATTCATTGTGTGTTATCTATTGCTTTCACACTACAATAGCAGAGTGGTGTAGTTTTAACAGAAACTGCATGACCCATAAAGCCTAAAGTACTTACTTTGTGGACCACTACAGAAGTCAGTGCACTACAGATCTTAGTCATAGTCTTCTAATCCATGAACATGGTATATCTCTCCATTTATTTGGATATCCTTCAGCAATGCTTTGTGTTTTTCAGTGTACAGAATCTGCACTTCTTTTGTTAAATTTATTCCCGAGTATTTTATTCATTTTTAGTTTGCCTGTTGTCAAGACAAGCAGGGGGGATGGGTAGGGAGTGAGGAAGAAGCAGACTCCCTGTTGAGCAGGAAGCCTGAGCCAAAGGCAGATGCTTGACTGAGCCTTCCAGGCACCCAAATCTAAGCATTCGAAAGCTGTAAGTTTCTATTTATGTACTTATTCATTTTTAAAGATTTAATATATTTATTCATGAGAGACACAGAGAGAGAGACAGTCAGAGACATAGGCAGAGGGAGAAGCAGGCTCCATGCAGGGAGCCTGATCTCAGGACTCCGGTATTATGCCCTAAACCAAAGGCAGACGCTCAACCACTGAGCCACCCAGGCATCCCTAAGTTTCTCTTTAAACATTGCTTTAGCTATAGTCCACAAATTTTGATGTTGCATTTTTATTATCATTCAATTCAAAATATTTTCTAATCTCCTTTATGATTTCATTTTTTACTCAGATTATTTATAAGTGTTTTGTTTAATTTAGAAATTTTCTGGGTATTCCTAAATACCTTAGTGTTATTGATTTCTAACTTAATTTCTTTGTGGCTAGAGATTACATTCTACATTACATTCAATCATTTTAATATTGAAATTTACTTAATAGCCTTACATAATCTTTCCTGGAAAACATATCATGTGTTCTTGAATACTGTATATTATACAGAAGTTGTGAGCAGCATTCTATAAATATCAGTGTTGCTCAGAACTCCGTCTTGTCTAGTCATTGTTTTATTTTAGTCTAGTTGTTCTATTAATTGGAGTGTTAATAATCTCATATTATGATCAAGAATTACTTATTTCTTCCTAACTTCCATCAATTTTTTATTAGGCACATATATATATCTTCCTAAAAATTTTATTATTATGGAATGACTCTTGTTATTTGATAATACTTTGTCTTGAAATCTTTTTTTTTTTTTAAATCTGGAACTAATGCAGCTACTTCTGCTTTTTTATTCATGGTATATTTTTCCATTTATTTATTTTCAACCTGTGTCTTCATATTCAAAATGCATCTCTTGTACACAGCTTATATTTGGATCTTGCTTTTTTTTTCCTTTATGTCTTTCTGATAATCTTTGTCTTTCAACTGGAATGTTTAGCTCACTGATACTAAAATAGTTGTTAATATGGCTGGAACAGCGTCTAACATTTATTTTGTTTGTTCAGTTTGTATTGCTATTTTTTCTTTCCCACCTGCTGTTAAATACTTTTTAGAATAGAATTTTAATGTATGCATTAACTTTTTAAATTATACCTCTTCCCATTTCTAAAAAAAAGGATTGCTCTAGGATGCTAGCTCTCAACCTGGGGTGATTTTGCACAAAAGTAACATTTGTTAATGTGTGAAGACAACCACATGTGAGGGGAGAAGAATTCTACTAGCATCTAATGGTGCCAAAGATGCTGTGAAACATCCTACAATGCACAGGACAGATTCTCACAACAAAGAATATAACTGTCCAAGTATCTTTATCCCACTAGATACCCTATATCCAGTCACCTTTAATGTTCAAATTTCCACCTATGTCTATATAAACTATTATTGCCACAAAGGCAATGCTGTAATCTTCTAATAATCATGTATATTTTCAAGACATTAAAAGGAATAAAAATAAATTGTCATATTTACCTAGATATTTAGCATTTCCAATGTTCTTTTTTTAAATTTTTTTTAAATTAAAAAAAAATTTTTTTTTTAATTTTTATTTATTTATGATAGAGAGAGAGAGAGGCAGAGACACAGGCAGAGGGAGAAGCAGGCTCCATGCACCGGGAGCCCGATGTGGGATTCGATCCGGGGTCTCCAGGATCGCGCCCTGGGCCAAAGGCAGGCGCCAAACCGCTGCGCCACCCAGGGATCCCCCAATGTTCTTCAATAATTATAAATATTCAAGTTTCCCTCTGGTATTATTTCCCTTCAATCAAAATACCTTTAACACTTCTTATAGTAAAGGCCTCTTGGTAACAAATTCTTAGTTTCCTTTTATCTGAAAATGTTGCCTCACCTTCATTCTTGAAAGATATTATTACCACATACAAAACTCAAGAATGGCAGGTTTTGTGTCTCTCAGCACTTTTTTTTTGAAGATTTTATTTATTTATTTATTCATAAGAGACACACACACAGAGAGACAGGGAGAGAGAGAGAGAGAGAGAGAGAGAGAGAGACACACACACACACAGGCAGAGGGAGGAGCAGGCTCCACGCAGGGAGCCCGATGTGGGACTCGATCCTGGGTCTCCAGGATCACACCCTGGGCTGAAGGTGGCACTAAACCGCTGAGCCACCTGGGCTGCCCATGTCTCTCAGCACTTTATAGTTCCCTCTTCTGGTTGCCATGATTTCTGATGAACAGTCCACACTCACTTAATGTTGTTTCTGTGTTTTGTTTTTACCTGGCAGCTTTCAAGATCTTTTTACCATTGCTCTTTGACAGTTTGACTATGATGTGCCTATGTATGGTTTTCTTCATATTTATCCTTTCTGGGGCTTGCTGAACTTTTAAAATTTATATCATTCATCAAATTTGGAAGGTTTTTGAACATTATTTTTTAAAATATATTTTCTGCCTTATTGTCTCTACTCTCTCCTTCTAGTTCTCCAACTACACATGCTAGACATTCTGATTTTGTTCCACAGGTTCTGAGGCCCTGCTTATTTTACTATAACTTATCACTTCCCCCTTCTTCCTACTAAATGATTTCTGTTGCTCTAATTTCAAGTTCATTGGTTCTGTTTTCGGTTATCTCCCCTCTGCTTTTTAGCTCATCCAGTGAGTTTTTTTTTTTAATTTTTATTTATTTATGATAGTCACAGAGAGAGAGAGAGAGAGAGAGAGAGAGGCAGAGACAAAGGCAGAGGGAGAAGCAGGCTCCATGCACCGGGAGCCCGATGTGGGATTCGATCCCGGGTCTCCAGGATCGTGCCCTGGGCCAAAGGCAGGCACCAAACCGCTGCGCCACCCAGGGATCCCAAGTTTTTAATTTCAGATATAATTATAAAAAAATTCTAAAAGTTTCATTTGATACTTTTTAAGATTCTTTGATTCTTTTTAATATTTTATATTTCTCTGTTGGTACTTCCTGTCTTCTCTGGTTCTAAGCGTATTTTCCTTTATGAGAAATTAGACAATTGAAGAACTGTATTTATTTATTTATTTTATTTATTTAAGATTTTATTTATTTATTCATGACAGACACAGAGAGAAAGAGAGGCAGAGACACAGGCAGAGGGAGAAGCAGGCTCCATGCAGGGAACCCGACGTGGGACTCGATCCTGGGTCTCCAGGATCAGGCCCTGGGCTGAAGGTGGCGCTAAACCACTGAGCCACCTGGGCTGCCCTAAGAATTGTTTTAAAGTGTTTGTGTGACAATTTGAACATTTAAGTCATCTTGGGGTTGGTACTTGTCAACTTTTTTCCTCAGAATGGATCACAATTTCTTAGCTCAATTTTAGATTGTATCCTGGACATTGTGACTGTTGTGCTGTGGAAACTGCATTTCATCATACTTTTTTGAAGAGAGTTAATGTGGCTTGTGGTTTGTTTTAGTAGGCAATTTACTTTGTTAGATTTATCTTACCTTTTTAATGATTTTTTAAAATTTAAATTCAATTAATTAACATATAATGTTATTATTGGTTTCAGAGGTAGAGGTGATTGATCATCTTATGTAATACTCAGTACTCATTACTTCATGTGTCCTCCTTAATGTCCATCACCCAGTTAACTTTGTTAGATTTAAACTGCAAACTCTGTTAACACCTGAGGTGCAAGGCAGCTCAGCTCTTGGTTCTGACTGACCTCAGCTGCTCCATGCAAGCACTGGTCGCAATCACCCAGAAGCTCAAGGTTGTATACAACAGAATCAAGGTTCCCCTTTTCTGGCTCTCTGGTTGCCCCAAGCCTTCACGTGGGTCTTCCCACTAGACAGAAAGTGAGCTTTCTATCGGAATGTTACCTGTTCCACATTATCAATGCCACAATCATGCTGACTTCAGGACAAAGCCCCTCAAATAGTAATTTCACTCTGCCTGCCATTCACTTTCTCTACATTTTGACCCCCTCCAAAACAGGCTGCTTTCTATTCAATTACCAGAGCTTTCAGGTGGTAGTTTCTTTGTATTTTATTCATAGTTTGTCATTGATCTCTGCAGGTTTTGTCAGATAGGAGCTACTCAATCATAAGCAGGACCTTATCACCTTTTTAATATATAATTTCAAAAGTGGTAGATTGGGGTATACAGATATACTGTGTATGTGTATTTCAACAAAGTGCCTCAAATAATCTTTCATGATATCCAAGAATAAAAGCATGCTTAAAGTAGGAGGAACCCTATAGATCATTTTATTCAACATTTTCATTTTGTAGACATGGAAACTGAGTCCCAAAAAGTCAAACAGCCAATAACACAGCTGGGATGCAACACAAGATATCTTGATAGCTAGTTTTAGTACTGTGCTCTCAGTACACATCTCTTTTGGACACAATTATGAAGTGGGGACTGGCTAGTAATTAAAAAGTTTTTCAGATGGTAACAAAAAACATTACTCATTACTGATTAAGTCACAGGGGTCTAATCTGGCAGGGGATTTCTAATGATATATAGAAGGCTTTACTACCCTTTTGCCCTATCCTGAATAAATACACACCTACATTCATTCACTCAACAAGTATTTACTGTTTGCCTTTCATGTGCTAGCAGTACATAAGAAACAAGAATGATATGGTTCCTGGCCTTATAAAATTTATATTCTAGCAGCTTATGTACTAGCCCAGGAAAGAGATAATAAACAAACAATGAATAAGAAGCCTTCCACACTGTTGACTCCCTCCTAATTGAAACTCACTCTTCCCTTGGATTCTTCCTACATTCACCTCTTAAATGGTTCAATCCTTGACATCATTTTTTACCTTAGATGCTTTCCTTAAGCAATCTCAGTTTCTCCTTGTGGTTTCCACAGTGTATTTGTTGATTACTCTGTTTTTTCATTTTTAACAAAGACCTCTCAAATAAGTTCTAGCCTATCTCTTTCTTTTTTCTTTTTTTTAGACTATCTCTTGTATATATTCAATGACAGGTATATCATACAGGCCCTTTGAATTGCCATCCCCCAAATTGAACTCAACTTATTCTCTTTAAACCCATTTTTCTTTTTTTCCCCATCTCAGTGGTATCTGTTTTTCCCATCCTCTGTGGTATCATCCCAACTCAGTGGTGTCATCCTATCAAAACGTCACTGCCTGTTTTACCTTTCACAACCAGGGTTATGGGTCGTCAACGCCATTTAATTCATTCTGAATCTTTCTGCACTATGTCCAACCATCATCTTTATATTACTACAGTATCTACTTCAAGCAGTTTCTTAGCATTCTGCATCAGAATTGATTTTCTATAACACAAATCTAATAATGTCATTTCCCCTGTGCCTTATGGATACTTTTGTCAGTACTTAATTCATTGTACTTGATTATTTAGATAACTTTTAGATTTTGAGCAAGTAGAAGGAAGGAACCATGCTTTGCTCATCTTAAATTTCCATCATCTAGTAATAGTGCCTAAATATTTCTAACAAGGCATTAAAGTCATTTTCATTAAATCTATGGATTACAAAATTTGCAGGAAAATATGAGAACATCAAATATACAAATTGCTTAAATAATTACCTACACCAAAAAGAAAATGTCTACAAGGAAAAGTATTGAATCTAAATAAAAATTAGTAAGTAAATAAAATATAAAAACATAGAGTGAATCCCTTAATAACACATGAGAAGATGTACGAATTTTAGTTTATTTCATTAGCACCTTAATTCTCAAAAAAGCTAATACAACTTTAAGCTGCCTTAAATTATCAGTAATAGTTCTAATCTACACCAAGTGTGATGGTACCAAATTTTAAGAGAATAAATGACAATCTGAAGAGCTGGGAAGAGCATCCAGGACGGTGTAGGGTACTGAGGTCACTGTTACTAGAAGTTCAAGTAATATTGATATTTAATCTACAGAAAACTTAGTGAGGACATAAGAGTTCTTAATCTGAAGAAGAGTTCGTGGTAGAGAAATAAGATAAATCGAATAATACAAGGTAACATCAGAAACATTGGCTCTATGTACAGGGAGACAGAGTTCAGTTCAGAATTCAAGCTGTCCCCAAATGGGTCACCACTAGGTTTTTGCAAATTCTCCCACACTAAGATTTCAAGCAGAAGCTAAACAACCACATCATAGATGTTTGTAGCACAGAGGATTTCTGCACAGAATAAGACTGATTTGAATGCTGACCTGCAGAGTGTAGATTTAGACTGGTTCACTTACGGCATCTAACTCTAAAATAAATCACGGGCAGGTCATTTGTACACAGTTTTGATTAAACAAACAAATCATCCAGACATCTCCCTTCCTGATCACCACATGACTGCCGTTTTCCACGTAGGAAATAATTAAGGATTCCTCTAAGGTAACAGTTGGTGGTAGCTGATAACAACAGAAAAGCATCATGCATTTAAGAATGTTTATTACATAGTTTTTAACGCAATAAAAATACTAAATATAAATACAGGTGGTTATCCATGAACTACATAAAAATGCCCCATACTTAAGAATGTGAATTTCCTATTCCTTTATCACTTTGCTGACATGGACATCTTTATTCTTTAAATTACATAGTACCCTGGTCCTCACTTCTTGATCCTCTCCACCAGGGCTCATTTACATAGGTGTGATGGAAGAAGAAAGGAGTAAAATGGTGAAGAATGAGAAAGACAACCTGCTTCTAGTAACTCGATCTTAATAACCCAAAATATAAAAACACAAGAATTATCCCATGGAAACAAATATGATCTGTGTTTCTCTAATACTATGTTAGGCAGAGTGGGTTCAACAGAGTTTTTGGGGAACCTAATTAGTACATATAAAGTTGTTTCTAAGAATACTGATTATTAAAAATAATCAACAACTCAAAACACGTCAAGACTAACTTTATGAAGATATTAATGTTTTACCAATGTCATTTTCAAAATTAAAAGAAGTAACATTTGGAATACAGTAAAACCACTAGAAGACAAATCAGTTGAGATGCAGCATTGAAATCAAATTGTGCAAATCTCCGAATGGCAGAAGCTGCAGTTGGTAATAGCTAAAAGAAATGTCTTTCAGGCATAGATAAACCAACAACACATTATGAGTAGTCCAAAGGAAGTTATTTCACAAGTAAGGTATTGGATTATTTCTCATTACACAAAGTTCTCTCAAAAGTTACTTACAGCTGAAGAGTAGAGTTCAAATTCTTGCTCAGGAAGGAAAGAATGCCAGCCATCTTCTATCACTTCAAACATGGGCCGGTAAAAGAAAGGGTACATAAGAGTGATAGAGTCCAGGGTAGACAATGCCTAGGATATAAAAAGGAAATGAAGGAAAGAAAAAGGAACATACTGCAATTCAAAACACTTCCTAACTGCCAAATTAGTATTAAATAAATATGGTCTAATAATGATGGACACCCATATAATTCTCTAACATTGTATTTACCACTAGATACGATTATAGCTTACTGAAGCTAATTTTGATGCTTTTATAGCATCTAACAAGGTACCTGGCACATAGCATACACTCAGTTAACATTTGCTGAAAAAACAAAAGAAAAAAGTGTACACACCTATTCTAGAAGAAAAGTTAAATAACTCCCTTTGATACCACTTAACAAAGCCTAATAAAAAGGTCCAAATATTTCTGGGGATCAGAGAACAAACTGATCAGATCCTGGGTCTCCAGGATCAAATCCCACATCGGGCTCCCGGTGCATGAAGCCTGCTTCTCCCTCTGCCTGTGTCTCTGCCTCTCTCTCTGTGTGTGTGTAACTATCATAAATAAATAAAAATTAAAAAAAAAATGTACTCAATATCTAAATTGAAAGTTTGTAACTTTTACTAACTTCTCTCTATCCCCCCTAGTCCCTAGCAACTACTTTTCCACTGTCTGTTTCTCTAAGTTTTGTTTTTGGTTTTTAGGATTCCACATAGAAGTAATAACATGCAATATTTGTCTTTGTCTGGTTTATTTCACTTAGCATAATGCCCTCCAGTTTCATCCTTGTTGTCACAAATATCAGGATTACTGTTTTTTAAGGCTGAATGATATTCCATTGTATGTATAGTTAAATATCACATTTTCTTTTTTTTTTTTTTTTTAAATATCACATTTTCTTTATGCATTCATCTGTTGGCAGATACTGAGGCTATTTCCATATTTTGGCTATTATGAATAATGCTACAATGATCAATATATATATCCAAAAGTAGGACTGCTGTCATATGGTGGTTCCATTTTAATTTCCTGAGGAACCTCCATACTGTTTTCCATAGTGGCTGGTACAACCACGATTTTTAATGCAAGTCAGCAGCCACTTTAGCAGGTAATAAACACATATTCTGATTTGTCATGATCATATGTCACTAGACACAGGACTTCTCCTTTATTTATTTATTTATTTATTTATTTATTTATTTATTTATTTTTTTTTTTTTTTTAACGATTTTATTTATTCATGAGAGAGAGAGAGGAGAGGGAGAGAGAGAGAGAGGCAGAGACACAGGCAGACAGAGTCAGGATCAATGCAGGGAGCCCGACGTGGGACTCGATCTCAAGTTTCCAGGATCACACCCTGGGCTGAAGGCGGCGCTAAACTGCTGAGCCATCCGGGCTGCCCAGGACTTTTCCTTTAAACACATTAATGCTGAAAGAACTGAAAACATTTCAATTCCAAAAGACAGTGGAAACTACATAAAAAAGCTTCATCAGACTTCCTGCTACATTTTAGAAAACTGAGTACTTCTCAGTTACTATTCCAATGGGATTCTATTTGTGGCAGCAGAATATATTAGGATATATGGATTCTTGATAACAAAGAATAGCTTAACTGTTCTATATAAGAAATTCACTTGTTACTTCCAAGTTATGTCAAGATGTATAGGGGAGGTGGAAGAGGAATTGGATACCAGGAAAAAGCAAGAGGCCAAGTTCAGTATGTATACTTACTATGTTGCAAAAACAATCAATAGAACATTCACTTCCTGAGATCAAATTATGAGAATGACTCATAATTCACAGCTTCTTTTCAGCTGTAAGAGTATCTATGTAATCAGTTTCTAAAGTAATTAAGTACTATATACAGCTAATTAAACAACTGATTAGTGTCAGATAACAAAGCTAAGTAAATGCAATCAGAAAGTGGGGTAATAGGCTTTGCCCTATATTTTCTTCACCACTATTCTTCATGGTATACAACTTCACTAACACCCACCAACCAGCTATCTTATAAGTTATAAAAGGGATAGAAAGAAAAATGTAGACTGGTCAGTGAAAATTCAAATGCACACTTGGTAAAAAAACAAAAAAGCCCCTGCTCAAATGAAATGGGTTAGTAGCATTCCCCTGCCCAAATAGCAGGAGAGTGTTTCAATTTAACAGCCTAAAAAACAGTGTGTTTCTTACCCATGTTAGCAAATTTGGACAAATCAACATTACTGCCTCACTTCCAAATGACAAGATATGTAAGACAAACAAAAGAGTTCAGCTCATCTTCTCCTTTCCTTTAAGTAAAATTTAGCAAAGGCAGAAAGTAAACCCATTCCATGCCATTTTTCTCAGCACCACAACAATTGTTTTATTTCTCTATTCTTGTTTAAAAAACAAACAAGATCCTAGTTACAGATTTGTAAACCTTTCTGCTTCCTTTTAATTGTTAAGCCAATAGTATTTGTTTTGGATACAAAGGCCAGATTAATCACTCAAAGACCAAAGGGGGGGAAAAATCAATGTGTCTATAATTATCTAGAAAATACTACAAAGTTAATTGCTATAATTTAGTGGCAATGATTTAAAACAAGGCAATTTAAAATTTGAGTGTAAAGCAAAGTAGTTGTTTTGAAGGGGGAAGAAAATGGCGTGAGCTCCTCAATTTAAATATTAAATTATCCAAGTAAAACATCTAGTATTTGTAATCTGAACCGATACTCAATATTGTTCATACAAATATAAAACAAACACACTGCCTGATGTATGGAAAATTCAGACTTAACTAAAGACAAAAGACTATAATCATTGGTGATAATTACTTGCTTTATAAAAGAAATAACTTAAAAAAAAAAAAAAACCCTTACCATATATACATACAATGTACTATTATGGAGTCTTAAAAAGAGAAGGAAATCCTGTCAAATGCTACAAATAGTGAACCCGGAGGAATAAGTAACACTAAAAATTGCTATAAGTCAATAAAATCCTATTACATTCCCATAACAATGAATCAGGGTGAGGCTTTTCCTGTCAATTTTCAATACATGAGTCACAGTACACGGCCAAGTATCTACTAAAAAAAAAAGGAGCTACACTGAGTCAGAATATAAAGTTCTCTATTATTACTATTTATTTTTATCAGATTTTGCTTCTGAAATATTTACCTCAATGGAACTGGCTATATTCAAACATTCCTCCATTCCAGGAATATCCAACTGAATTATTCGAAAATCTTTACATTTTATGATGATGGTACCCAGTGGTCCCACAAATCTGTAAAAAATTACAAATTATGCTTAAGAACATATATATTTCTATCTTCAAACATAAGACTATTTCCTTGAAAAGAGAATGTAGTTGTAATTACCATCTGTATTCAACTTTCTTCTCCCCAATTGTTTAAGGGTCAAGCCTGTATTATTAAAATGTGAGCCATAAATTATTTTAAATATATGTACTTAAAGTTTTTCAAATTCAGAAAGTAATTTTTACTAGGCCATTTCATTTAATGAAGATTATTTGGGGCCTTCCTTCAAAGAATAAAGAAAAAAGATCTGTAATTTATGTGTTAAGTGTTTATATAGAGATATTTCCAGAGCATAGGAAAATACTTCATTTCAGATTTTACTTACTTCCAACCTTGTAGTAATTGATTTTAAATATAAGCATCTTTTTCAGTCTTTAAAAACTATTAATTTGCAGTATCTATTCTAAATCAATGCCGAATCTACTTATAAAAGTTTGTACAAATGTAATTTTACCTTAACTGGAATCTTAGTCTTACTTATATTGTTGTTGTTTTGTTTTGTCTAATAGGTGACAGCTCTGACTTTTCTTTTGCTTTGCCAGTGGTTGGTCTCTTTCTTTTCCATTAATAATTCTGAGTATTCCCTAAACTAGGAATTCTTAGATTGACCAAATGCTGATCATTTTACTTATATTTTTTTCCAGTTTAGAGACACTACTCCTACAGCTACTCTTCCTGAACTCCATCTCAATTGTAAGCATCCCTATGCCTCATATTACTGCATTGTTAATTTGGACAGGCAAACACCATTAATATGGGTCAAATCCTACTAAAGTTATCTCTCAACACACTGGAATGCCTCTTATAAAATTTATTTGAAAAGTCACATGCTTGGCACTTCTACTTCTAGCAAAGGTAGAATAACACGGACCATATTTACCCTCCCACCTGAAACAACCAAAATAACCAGACGATAAAAGAGAGAACCGTTTTCAAGACATTGGACATCAAACAACAAAGAACAGAGATCTTTGGGAGATAGGAAACAAGGTGAATCCTAAAATTATCCCAGTTTATGGTTTTGAGAGTTTCCAGGCTAACAGGAGGGAACGTGGGTGGGGCTAATAGCCTGGGCAGAGCATCTATATTCAAAAAGAAAGTTCTGTATCAGTGACCTCAGATTTCACTATAATAAAAAAAGAAGAGCAAGTCAAATCCAAAGCAAAAAAAAAATTAGATAAAGATCAGAGCCAAAATCAATGAAATAGAAAAAGGAAAATTATGGGGAACAATAAAAGCAAAAATGATTTCTTGAAAATAATAAAAGCAATAAGACACTAGCCAAAGTGGTCAGGAAAAAAGAAACTGAGTCTCAATTTACCAATATAAGAAATTAGAGAAATGAGAATCACTACAGATTGTATAGGCATTAAAAAGATGAGGAAATACCAGGAACAACTTTATGCCTATAAATTCAACAAGGTAAATGATATAAACCAATTCCTCAGAAGACACAAACTCAAGAATATAATTAATACTATAGCTATAAAATAAAATGAAATTTTCATTAAAATCTTGCCCACCAAAAAACCCTCCAGGCCTAGGTGGCGTCATGAGTAATTCTACAAAACATTTAAAGAAAATACCCTATCAATTCATGACAAACTCTTCCATAAAGTTGAAAAAACGGCAATTATTTATCAACTCATTCCATGGGACTAGCATTACCCTAATACAAAAACCAAAGAAATGATGAGAAAATTGTAGACTAATATCTATCATGAACCCAGATGCAAAATTTCTAAACAAATATCAGAAAATTAAATCCAACAATATATAAAAAGGATAATACATCATGAATGATGGGGGTTTATCATTTGAAAGTCAAAGAATCTATCATATTGCCAAACTGAAAAAGAAAAACTGTATGATCACCTCAATAGATATAGAAAAAGCATTGGACAATTCAACATCTATTCCTGATCCTAAAAAACAAAAACAAAAAAGTCAACTCTCAGCAAACTAGGAATAGAAAGAAACATCTTGAACCTAATAGTATTTACCAAAAGAAAACAAGACCAAAAGCAACACAACAAACCTAGCACTAATTGTAGATTTAATGGTGAAAGACTAAATACTTTTTCACTAATACTAGAAATAAGAGAGATGTTCACTTTCACCACTTCCTTTTTTTTTTTTAAAGAATTTTATTTATTTTTTTGATAGAGAGAACATGCGCAAGCACAAGCAGGAGTAGCAACAGAGAGAGAGGGGGAGAAGCAGACTATCCGCTGAGCAGGGAGGCTGACATGGGGCTTGGTGATCCTGGGATCATGACCTGAGTCGAAGGCAGATGCTTAACCCACTGAACCACCCAGGTGCTTTTCACCCTTCTATTCAACATTGTACTGAGAGGTAATAGCCAGTGCAATGAGGCAAGAAATAAATGGCATCCAGACTGAAAAGGAAGAAATAAAACTGTCTTTAGTTGTAGATGACATGATTGCCTATGTAGGAAAGCTAATGAAAAAAACAAAAACAAAAAACTATTAGAATTAAAAAGTGAGGTTAGTAAGGCTGTCAGATACAAACACAATACACAAAAATAAATAGTATTTCTATATACTATTACATCAATTGTTTAAAATACTCAGGACTTGGTTTTTATTCAAGATGGTAAGGCTGATAGATAAGGAGATAACTGTCATTGAAAAAATAGTTTGCTATTCACTGTTCTCAAAAGGAGGAGCATACTATGTCATGCAGGGCCACACATGGGGAAGCATCTGGTTAGTCAGGAGGCAGACAGAACAAGAGGAAAGCATCGACCAGAACTTTTACCGTTGAGGTTTCACAGAAAGGAATGGAAAAGGGTGAGTAGGTGAGCTGAGCAAGTTTAAGATTAGGTAGTTTGAATAATTTTGTCAGGCTCTACATTATACAGGTGATCCCTATTGTCTGATACCTGCCCCTGGAATAATTTAGGACAGGAGAATAGTAGTCCTGACTGCAAAAGACTGAGAAAGCAGATAGAGGGTATGGACTTAATATTGGTTGGTCTGCATATCAAAAGTGTGCCTGCAGGCAAGTTTCTTGCTATCTCTAGCAAATAGCTAACGTGAGAGGAAGTCCCTCTCTAGGTCTGCAAGGTCTGAAGATGTCAATGTGTCATAAAATATACAAAGTCGGGCAGCCCCGGTGGCTCAACGGTTTAGCGCTGAAGGCCTGGGATGTGATCCTGGAGACCCTGGATCGAGTTCCGTGTCAGACTCCCTGCATGGAGCCTGCTTCTCCCTCTGCCTGTGTCTCTACATCTGTCTCTCTCTCTCTCTCCCTCTCTCTCTCTCTCTGTGCCTCTCATGAATAGATAAAATCTTTAAAATATATATATACAAAGTCAAAATCATGACTAATACAAAAGGAATTAGAAATTGAAATTTTAAAAATACTATTTGAAAGTGTATCCAAAAATGTGGAATAAATGAGGGAAATCTGTCAAAAGATGTCTAAGATTTCTAAATGAAAACTATAACACACTGTTGAAAGAAATTGAAGACGATCTAAATAAAATGAATGGAGAGATATACTTTGCTCATTTGACAGAAAACTCAATATTAAGATATCAGATGTCAACTCTAACCAAATTCATTTATCAACAGACTCAACACAATTCCAACCAAAATCACATAGGCTTTTCTTAAAAAAAAAAAAAAAAGAAATTAACAAGTTGATTGTAAAATTCATATAAAAATGCAAATGACCTTAAATAGACAAAACAACTTTTTTTTGAAGATTTATTTATTTATTCATAAGAGAGACAGAGAGAGAGAGAGAGAGAGAGAAAGGAAGAGACAAAGGCGGAGGGAGAAGCAGGCTCCATGCAGGGAGCCTGACATGGGACTCAATCCCAGGTCTCCAGGATCATACCCTGAGCTGAAGGTGGCACTAAACCTCTGAGCTACCAGGGCTGCCCAAAAACAACTTTTAATAAGAACAAACTTGGATAGCTAACACTACATAATTTCAATTTAATATGAAGCTACTGTAAGGGCACCTGGGTGGCTCAGTCAGTTAACTGCTTGACTTTTGGCTGAGGTCATCATCTCAGATTCCTAAAATTGAGCCCATATGGGGCTCTATGGTCAGCAGGGACTCTCTTCTCTCCCTCTTCCCCTCTTCCCCCACTGCCACCCTCCCACCCCGTTCATGTGTGTGTGTGTGTGTGTGTGTGTAAGCTCTCTTGTAAATAAATAAATAAATAAATAAATAAATAAATAAATAAATAAATAAATCGATCTTGAAAAAAGAAAGCTACTGTACTTTAGACTGTGGTAATCTGTTAACAGCATCAAGATTTACACTTCAGGCATCCAGAAAACTTACAACAATAATTATTATTATAAGCAAATAACAATTATTAAACAAACAAAAAATACCCCAGCAAACCTTGGAGAAGGGGAAGAATCTGATTTCCAGAGTCAGTCACCACATTATTTGATCAAATGTCCAGTGTTCAACAACAACAAAAAAATCACAAGGCATACAAATAAACAGAAAGTACAGGCCATTCAAAGGAAAAAAATACATCAACAAAAACTTTCCCTGGGGACACCTGGGTGGCTCAGAGGTTGAGCGTCTGCCTTTAGCTCGGGGTGTGATCCTAGAATCTGGGATCGAGTACCACATTGGGCTCCTTGCACGGAGCCTGCTTCTCCCTCTGCCTGTGTCTCTGCCTCTCTCTGTATCTCTCATGAATAAATAAAATCTTTAAAAAAAAAAAAAAAAAACTTTCCCTGAAAAAGACCTGATGGTAGATATACTAGACAGCGATTTTAAAACAATGGTCTTAAAGATGCTCAAAGAACTAAAGGAAGATGTGGAGAAAGTCAAGAATGTGATGTGTGAACAAAATGGAAATACCAATAAAGAGAACATTTCAGAGAAACCCCCTCACCCCCCCCCCCAAGAAATACTGGAGCTGAAAAGTGCAATAACTGTAATGAAAAATTCACTAGAGGGATTCAAAGGCAGATGTGTCCAAGAGGAAGAAAAATCAGTGAACCTGAAGATAAAATGGTAATTATCAAGTCTGAGGAACAGAAAGAGAAAAAATGGGAAAAAAGTGAATACAGCCTAAGGGCCTGTGGGATACCAACAAAAGAACCAACATACACATTGTGGGAGTCCCAGAAAAAGAAAAAGGGACCGAGAATATTTTAAGAAATAATGGCTAAAAAATTCCCCAATTTGATGAAAGACATGAATATAAACATTCAAGAAGTTCAACGAACTCCAAGTAAGCTAAACTCAGAGAACCACACCAAAACATTTTTATCAAACTTTCAAAAGACAGAGAAATTCTTGAAAGCAGCAAGAGGGAAGCAAATTGTCACATACAAGGAAGCCACAATAAAACAATGAACAGATTTCACATCAGAAACTTTGGAGGCAGGACGCCTAGGTGGCTCAGAGTTTAAGCGTCTGCCTTTGGCTCAGGATGTGATCCTGGAATCCCAGGATCGAGTCCTACATCAGGCTCCCTGCATGGAGCCTGCTTCTCCCTCTGCCATGTCTCCTCTCTCTTTGTGTGTCTCTCATGGATAAATAAAATCAAGAAAGAAAAGAAAGAAAGGAAAGAAAGAAAGAAGCTAGCTTTGGAAGCCAGAAAACAATAAGCTAATATATTCAAAGTGCTAAGAAAAAAACTGTCAACTAGGAATCCTATATCCAGCAAAAGTGTCCTTCAAAAGTAAGGGAGAAATGAAAAGACATTCCCAGATAAACAAAAGAAACAAACACATAATGTTACAAAACCTTTCATACATATATGAAACCACTTGACATATGATGGATCAGATCAGTCAAGAATGGGTTGCTAGGTAATGGTATTAGGAAAACCAGCTTGATACCTGGAGAAAAAACATTTGAAATGAAGGTAGAAGCCAAATGAATTAAGACCTAAAAGTGAAGGGTAAAACTATAAAGCTAATATGGAAGAAAATATAGGGAATATTTTTGTGATTTTGGGATAAGGAAGGACAAACAATAAAGTATAAAAAAGTACAAACAATAAAAAATTGATAAATCCTGAATTAAAATTAAGGCCTTTTGTTCAACAAAACACCTGAGAAAAGTCAACAAATGGGTGAGATTAAGAGAAGACACCTGCAGTGTCTAAGTATAGAATTGATACCTAGAGAGTAAAAAAGGAACTGATGCAAATTAATGCTAGAAAGACAACAATCCCAATTTTTAAAATTAGGACAAGGAAATTCACAGAAAAGAAAAAAAAATTTAATTGCTCATAAGTCTATACAGAGATACTTAGACTCATCAGTAATTAGAGAAATACAAATTAAAATAAAGAGATAAGAGGCATCTGGGTGGCTCAGTTGGTTAAACATCTGTCTTCTGCTCAGGTCATGGTCCCAGAGTCCTGGGATCAAGCCCTGCATCAGGCCTCTTGCTCAGCGGGGAGCCTGCTTCTTCCCCTCCCTCTGCCACTCCCCTTGCTTGTGCACTCTCTCTCTTTCTCTCTGTGTGTCAAATAAATAAACAAAATCTTTAAAAATAAATAAACAAACAGATACTATCCACAGTCATCAGACTAGCAAAACTTAAAAAGACAATAATACCAAACTTTGGCAACAATGTGGTAGAAATTGGAATCATAGTGGGAGGGGCAAAGGGACTAGGCATTTTGGAGGGAGAGTCTTCAGGATTACTTGATGAAGTGAACTAATTTTATTTATCCGCCTTCTGGCTTGATCCCATCCTAGACACAATCTCAGAGAAATTATTGTACAAGACTGCAAGTGGACCCAAATGAGTACATTTTTTCAGTACATTTTGATAGCAAGAAATTGGAGGTTATCTAAAGGGTCAGATATGTAAAATGGAGACAATTTGGAATTCTATGCTGTAGTCAGAAACAGTAAAATGGATGTATACACAGCAATATGAAGAGATCTGGAAAAAGAGTACTGAGTTAATGTTGAGAAATAGGATAAGACCTGCAACATAATCTTACCGAGGGAAATGAAACTCACACACAATAGTGTTATATATTTTATAGAGATAGACATATATCCAAGGACAAATAGCAACACTTAGCATATTTGCCTGTAGGGACTGAGAATGAGGTAGAATATAGGGGTGAAAATTAGGGCTTGAAGAATAAAATGTAAAAAAAACAAGAAAACCTTATAATGAATCAATCATGAAAATGATGAGTTATCAACTGAATAAGATTAACTCAATCAACTTTCTACATCTGAGGTCCATGAAAAGAAAAAAGTATAGCTGTGTAACTTGTGTAAAACCTCGTGTGCTGGAAGGATCTAAGAATATTGAGTATGCAATGTACATGAGAACATTCTATGAGTTTATAAAGCATCATTGAAATACAAGTTACTACTAGATATGAGTAGGGTTGTATTCCTCCGTGATAGAACTGAGAGGTTCAAAGAGGTTAAGTAGCTTGCCCAAGGACACCTATCTAACAAGAGGTAGAACTAAAGGAGGCATCCTTAATACTGTGCATCCCATTTATAATTCACTAACAAGGCATGGCAGCTCAGCCTTCAAAATACATCTCAAAAAAAAACAAAAAACAAAAAAAATACATCTCAAACCTGACTGCTTCTGATCACACTACTATCACTTCCACTCTTTAAGTCACTATCACCTTCTCCCTGAACTATGCAACGGTATCCTAACTGGGCCCGCTGCTTCCACTGCTGTTGCGCCTCTGCAATCTGTTTTCTGCCAGTAGCCAGACCCATCCTCTAAAAAGTCTATCAGTTCTTCCTTCCTTGCTTTCAACTCTCCAAGGGCTTCCTTTGAAAACCATCACAATGGCAAATAAAGCCCTACACCATCTGGCCCCTGCTTATCCCGCTGACCAGCTTCTGCTACACCCCTTGGCTCTACCCTTTCTCACTGCCCTCCAGTCACACTGGCCTCTTTGTTCTTCTCCATACATCCCAGTCGTGTCCCTGTCTTTGCATTCACTGTTCCCTCTGGCTGGAATGCTCTTTTTCCCGATATTCACATGGCTAGCTTCCTCTCTTCCTTCAGACATCATCATTTAAATGTCACTTGTCCTTTCTGAAATTCTTTCTAAGCACACTGCCTCCTGGCATTCTCTACCCTCCCATCTTCCTTTATTTTTCCCTCCTGGTACTTACTACCTGACACTTATTTACTTATTTGTTGATTTATTTGAATGTCTATCTCCTCCGCTAGTATACAAGCTCTCTGCCCTTGTTAGTCACCAGTGCACCTGCAGAGCGTAGGCAGTGTGCAGCACACAAAAGACACATGAAGTATTTCTTGAGACCGATAATTAAACTAACTCTGATCCAACTACCTAGATTATGCTCTTTCCATCACATCATCATGTTTCCTGGGAAAAAGATAAATGTATACACAGTTTGTCATTTCTCCCCTAACAGATGAAAAGGTCATGTCTTACATACTTTTTTAAGCCCTACCAGGCCTAAATGCTGGGTAAATATGAAAGGAGAGTGTGAAAAGCAACCATAAAATAAAAAAAAAAGAAAAGGGAGTTGGTGGTAAAGAGAAACTCTAATGTGTATTCTTTGGCATCATTGATCATTTGGAGGTCAATTCTTCTTTTAATTCCTATGTGCCTATCTGCACAAGTTAGGAGTTTTGGAAGAAATAAAAATTAAACAAAGGGAAGTCCTGGCTTCAAGGATCTAACATATATATAATTATCAAAATACAAATTTTAATATGTATTTATTAAAGAAGTATAAAGAGCTATAGGATTTCAAGGTGAGGAAGACTACTTCTACCTGTGAAAACTAAAAGATTCTACAAAAGAGGGGGCAGGTAAAATGGTTTATACTAAATACTGATAGATGAGTAACGACTGGATGATAACCTATGAAACTCCTGAAAAAGTAAGAACTATATTCATCTTGGTGTTCCTCATGCCTCACAAAATATCTAGAACATAACGACATTAAATAAATCTTTAACAAACTTGGGAGGAACAAGGCATTCCAGGCAGAAGAAGAGCATTGGTAAGATACAGACATGAGAATGCAGGACATAGTGAGCAAAAATAAGACTGAGGACTGACTAATAGAAAAGGTTCATAGAAAAGAAAAGAAGAAAGAAAAGAAAAGAAAAGAAAAGAAAGAAAAGAAAAGAAAAGAAAAGAAAAGAAGAAAGAAAAAGAAAGAAAGAAAGAAGAGAAGAGAAGAGAAGAGAAGAGAAGAGAAGAGAAGAGAAGAGAAGAGAAGAGAAGAGAAGAGAAGAGGAGAAAAGAAAAAAGGTTCATGAGGGGCAGTGGGTGGCTCAGTTAAGTGCCTGTGCTCAGCTTAGGTCATGAACCCAGGATCCTAGGATGGAGCCCCTGCTCAGGCTTCCAGCTCACTAAGAAGTCTGCTTCTTAGCAGACTAATTCTAGTGGTAATTTCCATTAGAAATTACCATATATTTTTTAAAGATTTTATTTATTTATTCATGAGAGAGACACGCAAAGAGAGAGGCAGAGACAAAGGGAGAGGGAGAAGCAGGCTCCACGCAGGGAGCCTGATGTGGGACTGGATCCTGGGACTCCAGGGTCACGCCCTGGGCGGAAGACAGGCGCCAAACCACTGAGCCACCCAGGGATCCCCTAGAAATTACCATCTTTTAAGGCATAACCTTTCTAGGAATCCTCTTAATATCCAAATTCTCCTGAGAGGTAATAAAAAAGCTGTTGTTATTCATTTATACTTTAGTGTTAACTGGATAATCCATTGACCTTCTCCTGGCTAGAGTTAAGTACACAGGACCATTGGGGAAATAAGAATTTTGACTGCAGGCATGAGCATAACTTTTTTGACTCTGAGCCACCGCCTTGGAAAGACAGTGCCTGGGATGGGGAAGAAAAAAAAAAAAAGGTTAATATCTTTGCTTAAGAGCCAATTCTGTGTTGTTGTTGTTGTTGTTTTTCCCCAAAAGCAGAACTTTAGTAAGGATAAATGAAAAATATTATAATCTCCCATAGTAGGAAGCATGCAATTGATGACCCAGAAGGTCAGGTATAAGGAGAGGGGTGTCTGGGTGGCTCAGTCCACTAAGCATCTGCCCTCAGCTCAGGTCATGATCCCAGGGTCCTGGAATCAAGTCTCCAGAGGAACCCACTTCGGCTTCTGCTTCTGCTTCTGCGTCTCACAAATAAATAAATGAAATCTTAAAAAAAAAAAAAAAAAAAAAAAGGGGGTTTTTTTCTTTAAAAAGGAGAAATACGATACAGTTAACATTTTTGAAGGAAAAGAAGAAAAAAAAAAGTTTTGTGGAATTTAGACACTACATACTAAGTTCTTTGAGTTTTCCTCAAAAGAACTCACCAGTGGCAAGTGAAGATTTTCCCCTAAATCACATTCCAACACTTGGTGAACTGTGGCGGGCGATTAACAATCCAAGGGAAATGATGGTGCAAGAAGAAAAACACGAAATAAAATAAAAAAAATTTTTAAAGATTAAAGATGCTCCCAAGAATGTCACGTATCACAAAGGACCGCCGGGATGGGAGTGACAACCCCCCGGCGACCCCGGGAGTGGCTCGCAGAGCGCACGGACACAGGCGAGCCCCGCGCGGTCTCCGGCTTTCTCCAACCCCTGGGGTCCAGCGCGGCCGGGGCGGGCTCCTCCACCCGCGGCCTGGGCGAGGGGCGCGAGGGGCACCCCGGACGCGCGGCCTGGGGGTGCAGCCAGGGCCCCGGGTGGCAGGGGCACTCACCGCTTGTCGATGGCGTCGATGTTGGAGTGCAGGAGCCACAGCTCCTCCGTGTTGTCCTGCCGGGAGGACAGGATCAGGTGGTGGCCGGTCAGACACAAAGTGCCCTCGACGGCGGGGTAGAAAGGCCGGTGCAGGACCACGTTGTCCACCCGCGGGGTCTTGATCAGCTCGGCGAACTCCATGCTGCCCGCGGCCGGAGCCAAGGGCCGTCCGAGGCGGTCGCACGGCCGCAGGGCCCCGGAGGAGCACTACCCGCCCGTAGTGCGGGGCCAGGCCGGAGGGGCGGGGGCGGGGCGGGGCGGGGACGCCGGGCCCCGCCCCAGGTGACGTGGGCGCCGCGAGGCCTGCGGTCCCCGGCCCCCGGCCCGCGGCCGCCGCGTCGCTCTCGCGCTCCCGGTGCCCCCGGTGCCCCCCGGGTCTCGGGCGGAGAGGACGCTCCGCCACAGGCCCTGCAGCCGCTGCCGCCGCCGGGGGCCTGGCCGCGCCTGGGCCGGCTGACGGGACGAGCGGAAGGCCGCCTTGGGGGCCACTTTCCCAGACCGACCTGCTCGGGACTCCTGGCGGAAGTAGCTTCTGGGAGCGGGAGCCTAGCGCAACTCCGGGCGGAAGCGCTGGAGCTCGAGACTCGGAAGACCGCGGAGTCAGAGACGGAAGTCAGTCCGCCCCCGGAAGAGGTGCTCCCGGAAACACAGACTCCCCGGTTTGTGTTCCTCCCCTGAGAACGCTCTTCGCCTTTGTGCCCGCCGCCGTCCCTCCCACCCCCTTCCCAAATACTCCGGGGAAGGTGTGACGACGGGAAGAGGTCCTCGGCTGCCTCCCTGCGCCCCCAAGGGCTCTTCATAGCGTGGGGCTGCTGTAAATTGTGATGATGTTCGTCGACTCGCCGTGCGATGGGATGAGGGATTGTGACCCGGGAGCATCCACCAGGTGGAAGGGAGAAGCCCGGGGCCCGGCGCCGCAGACTCCCAGGGAGCGCCGCACCGAGGTTCTGTGACCTTGAGCAAGGAAAGGGAAGGGAAAAGCGTGCAAACACCTATGAGAGGGACCTAGGTAGAAGTAACGTGCAACGCACGGAAGAGGAGAAGATCAATCCTCTCAAGGGGGAAGCTCAAGTGACTTGCCGAAAGTTGGCCTGTAGCCGACTGGGCTTCAATCTAGAGCTATGCAGTCAAGGTACTAGGGCATTGATACCACCCCACAGCCTCCCCGTTAGATACGGTGCCACTGAACTACTTCCAGATAGCTAAGTTATGCCAGAAATTTACTCAAATAAGTTCCCCTTGCTTAGTGCTCCTCCTCCTCCTCAAACTATTTGCATTATGAAATAGAGAACCAGAGGGGAAATGTGCATGGGCCAGAGTCCTGGTCTACTGGCAGCCCATTAACCTTTGAAATCTCCACCATCTAGTACCTAAGGACAGCTAATAGACTAAAGTCTTGCAGCAATCAAAGACAAAGTTAATTGCCTAAAATCTCACCAGATCACCCACCAACGGTGTCCCTGCTTCTGGCCTTGCCCTTCCTCAAAAAATGTTTCCTTATTAAAACAAAAACACTTTATAAGATTGTTACAGCTGAGAGTCCAGCTTTGCTCGTCTGCAAAAGAAAAAGGGAACCAACAAGAAAGGGAGAATGCGGGAATTGGTTTATAAAGCTATTTTTTTAACTGGAATTTTTATTGTCCTTCTACTTTGTGGCTCATTATAACAACTCCCAATGGAGGATTTATTTCCAGAGTAGAGAATCAAGGAAAGTTTTATGGAGAAGGTGTCATTTGAAATAATGACCTTGAAGGATGAGTAAGAGTTACACCCTCAATGGGATGTAGCCAAGATGTCTTTTCTTAATTTAATGATGTCTACTAGGCATAGGGGAAAATTCCCCCAAAATTCCGTGACTTTTTCTTTTAGTTTAACCAAAAACAAAAACAAACAAAAAGCCTATGGAAAAAAACATTATCATTACATTTAAAAATGTTTAATATTCCATAAAGGCATAAACTCTTTGCCCACAAGAGAAAATTGTCAATATTATGCTGGATTGGAAACTATGAGAAAATTACATCTACTCTGGTTTGAAGCTTGAAGCAAAGAAAGCCCCTGAGATCTGCAGAAAACAAATATTCAATAGCAAAGAAGAAAAGGGATGCAGAATATATGAATGTAGAGAGTACATAAACAGTAGATGGCAGTAGAGCTTGGCAGTAATAGGATAGGCTTCCATCCTATTACGGTAATTCTGTGAGGCTGTAGTCAAACAAGTTTATTGTCCAATCGGCCTGGATGCAAGGGTCTCAGACCATTCAGATAAACAAAAGAAGATGATGTAATTTCTTTTAAAATATTCATTCATTCATTCATTCATTTTAGAGAGCACAAACAGGAGGGGGGCGCAGAGAGAATCCTCAAGCAGACTCCCCACTGAGCTCAGAGCCCAACCTGAGGATAAAGGCTTGATCCCAGGATCCCCAAGATCATGACCTGAACGGAAATCAAGAGCCAGCCACCCAACCAACTGAGTCACCCAGGCACCTTGATGCATTTATAATGCACGTAAAACAACTCAACACCTTACAGGTGTTATTATTTTAATCATTATTTTATGAGGTAATAAATGACATTAATGTGTAATCATCTTATTCCATCAAATAGTCACCTAGTATGTATTAAATGCCTCCTTGGTCATCAGCACTGTGGGGAATAGAAGCAATAGATTTGACACAGCTCTTGACTTCAAAAGTAATAGCTACTTTGGGAATGCCAACACACCTTACACAACTAATGAACACAAAATAAGAGAGTAAGGGCTAAAGTTTGACATACAGATTTACTTTCCTGGCTCTGTGTTTCTCTACTAAGCCTGAAGTAGTTAGTAGAAATTGAGAGTTTGAAGGTAGTTTGAAGAAAGCAGGTCAATCAATAATTGCCAAAAGTAGCAGGAACATCTAAGAGGAAGAAGACACTGCCTGTATGTACCACTGGTGAGCAGTTGTTCTCTATGCACTTGACTGTGGCAGCTGAATCAAAGTTGATAACCTTGTGTTTTCCATACTTTCATCCCCCAAGCAGATCAGTCACCAAATTGTTGATCTTATCTTCTAATAGTTCTTGAAACCCCCACTCCTCTCTATCCCCAAGGCCATTGTCATAGTTCAGGCCACCACCATCTCTCACTGTACTTAAGGGGGAAGCCTCTCAGTTGGTCTCATTTCTTCCAGTGGGGTTTCCCCCAGACTCTTTCCATTTGGCAGCTAATGCCTTTTTTACTGTTCTTAATTTTGTTTTTCTTTTCTTGTAAGTACCTTTGTGATCTAGAACCTTAGGTAGCGATCAATATCACAGATCTCATCTCTCCTGCTCTCTTTCTGTGCCTGGCACAACAGTTCTCAACCTCTTTCTCAGCAGTTTGCACACCAGCTCTCCCTAAATAGCTCACAGTTTCCTTTTGAGATATTGCACCCAGTTAGAACCTTGCTACCAACTGGAAGTGCAGAACAGGGACCAGCATCATTAGCATTCCTTGGGAACTTTTTAAGAAATGTTTCACTCCAGAGCTACTGAATCAGAATCTGCACTTAAACAAGATTCCTGATGATTTTTATGTACATGAATGTTTGAGAAAACACTGTTTTAAAGAATCTGGGTGTTCTTTCTGCCTGGTATATATCCACCTCACTCCTAATACCTTGTCCCTTGACCTGCAAACTCCTATCATCCTTCAGATCTCTTCTCAGATGTCACTGCCTCTAAGAAACCTCTCTGATTCCACACACCCCGGGTGTCCTAGGATAGTGCTTCATGTTGGCTCCACACTCAACATGGAGTCTGCTTGTCCCTCTCCCTCTGTTCCTTCTCCCACTCTCTCTATCAAATAAATAAATAAAATCTTTAAAAAAATAATAATAATAAATAGTTCATGTTTTTTTGAGTGTTCACTCTGTATTCCAAATATTGTGTTAAATGCTTTGCACATCTATTAATTCATGTAGTCCTTGCACAAGTCTCTGAGATTGGTTAGTATTCTGTTTTTACCGATGAGAAAACTGAGCCATAGAGATCTTAATAAATTTTCCAAGATCTGATAGTAATAAGTGATGGAAGCAGTATTCAGACCCAAGCTGTTGGGTGCAGACTCTGAACTCTTCACCACCATGCTACATTGCCACCCATGAGATCTGAGCCCACCTTAGTTGCTCTCTGATTTTACCTCTTAATAAACTGTATTGAAATAGACTCTTTATGTGTCATAACATTCCACTAGACAATAACATCCTTGAGAGCAAGGACCATTTCTTGATTGTAGTATGCCCAGCATCCAGCTTAGTGTCTAAACACAGTAGCCACTCAGTTTGTTGAAAGACACCTCACATTTTACTGAACATATTTCACCCTGGCCTCTCCTCCCACCACCCCAATCTGACTGATTTTAGATATTATTGCAGTTGTTTATAGCAGCATTCTGATGAGAGTAGGAGGAAGGTGATGTTATGTTATTTCCACCTTGCAGCTGAGGAAATTAAAACAGATGAATAATTTGTCAGCAGTGAAGATATGAAGATAATCACTTATGCTTGGCCACTATGTTACAATTCACAAAATATTTTCCAATACGTTATCACATACACCTCTCGTAATGACCTGGTGAAATAGGTAGGAGAGGTATTGTTCCCAGCTAAGAGGAAGAAGTGAGGCTCAACACATGGTGATGTCCTTTCAATGGCAAAACCAAGCAGAAAGGCAGAGACCCTAAGGCAACACTTTGGAGTGTTGTTTGGTGGGGTCCAAAATTCAAGCCCTTGCCATCACACTAATTCAAATTAGACTTAGTCTGCACTGCTTTTGCCTGTTCAGATTCTGACCTGTGGTGTTAGGAGAATACAGCCGCTGCTAAGTAAGCAAAAGAGGGCTAAAGTTTCATGACACAACCACAACAAAAGGAGTTCTGGTGACAATGATTTAATCAATGGATCTGTATTCAGATATATTCTAATAGCCACATTCCCTATGTCTGGTTCCCTGAGCCACTTTAGTTTCTGAAAACAATCAGGACAGCAGCCTAGCACCTAGATAAAGGTGCTAGGGACTGTTGGCTATTGCGCATATAATAAATCAACCCAAGGGGCACCTGGGTGGCTCAGTCAGTTAAGTGTTTGCATTCAGCTCAGGTCATGATCTTGGGGTCCTAAGATTGAGCCCTGTGTCAGGTTCCCTGCTTGGTGAGGAGCCTGCTTCTCTCTCTCTCTCTCTCCCCCCCCCCCAAATAAATAAATAAAATAAAATAAAAAATAAATCAGCCCAAGCATAATTGCTTAAAACAACATCCAACAGCTGGTAGCAAGAGCTGGAGTAGTAGGAGGGGGAGAGGCTGAAGCATCTGAGGACTGCTTAGGTACCCCTCTCTGCAATCTTGGGGTCTCTCCTATGGTTTCCATGGGAGTTAATTTGATATTCCTGCTAGTAGGGTGGGCTCAGGGCAGTCAGGTTGCATACAAAGCAGCTAGTAGTGTCAAGAGTGAATATTCCCAAGGGCAAAGCTGAGGCTACATCAACTTTTATGATCTACACTCAGATGTCACATAATGTTGCCTCTACTGCACTCTCTTGATTTTAAACAGTTGCAAAAACCCACTCAGTTTCAAGGGGAGAGTATATAGATCCTACCTCTCAATAGCAGCAATGTCAAAGAATGTGTGCCCCAGAGATGCATTTGATAGTGGGAGACATATACATATGAACTCAACCACCTCTGCACACACTGGTAGTTGGAAAGAGAAATAAAGGGAATATTCAGAAAGTCAACACACTCTTTTTGGCAAAGTGCTTCTCTGCTCATAGCCATAATGAAATGAACTACGAATATGCAATTACATATAATTGGATATAATTAAAATAAAGAGTCACATCTAAAATAAAAGCATAATTAAGAAGTAGGAAAATTTACTAGGTGGGAATGTCAACAATGCTAATTCAGTGATTACTGTTGGAGTTTATTTTATTGTCACTGAACCTAAGTCAGGATCAGCATCCAACAAGTTAGGGAAGCAACCTCAGTCTGCCCTCAGCTCTTTTATTCACAGCTTCCCAGCTTCCATTTTTTCCCTCCCCACACTATTTATTGGAAGCTTTACTTATAATTTGAAATGTGACATAATAGTTTTGTTTTCAATCCTTTAATTTGTTCAGTAGACTAAGACAACTGTTCCAATTTCTCCTCCTGTGTCTTCCCTTACTTTTCTTCCTTTGACTTTCCTCCACTGTCCTTTCCTTTCCCTTTCTATTCTGCTCTTCTCACTCCCCCTCCTTTTCTTTCAGAAATGACCACTTGAAGAGTACAGATCCACAAGTGTCACCCCACAGATGATGAATTACAAAAAGAAAAAACATATCTTTACAATGGAGGATCTGGTGATCATCACTATAACCAAGTGATCATCAGTGCCTCCTGATATAAGTCAATAACAAGTACACAACATCACCTGGGATATGCATTATCGAGACACTCTTACCTCAAATCTAAGCATGAGGAAACCATTAGACACATTCATAGAATGAGACATTCTACAAGGCAATTGGCTTGGACTCCCCTACAAATTCAGTGCCATGGAAAACCAAAACAAAAGCAAAAGGGAAGAGGACCATTGCAGATTTGAAGAAGCAAAGGGTTAGAATAACCAAACACAAGGCAAGAAACTTGATTAAATCCCTGATCGAAAAAAAAAAAAAACACAAAAGATTTTTGGGAGAAGTGTGAACGTGGTTTTTATACTGGATGATATTGAGTTAATGTTAATTTTTTCAATCAGATAATAATAATGTGGTTATGTAAGAGGAAACTGCTTTTTTTCTTGAAAGACGCGTGCTGAAAGACTTAAAGATGTAGTGTCACAATGTCTGCAGCTTTCAAATGTTTCAGAAAAATATATATTGATTATATATGTATGTGTGTATGTATATACACACATAGAACACACACATACATAGAGAACACACAGCATGAAAATGTGGCAAATTATTGATAATTGGTTAACTTGGGTGAAGGGTTTAAGGATGTGGAGTTCACCAATCTTTCAAAATTTCTATATTTAGACATTTTTTTCAAAATTAGGATTGAGGGGCGCATGGGTGGCTCATCATCAAGAATCTGCCTTTGGATCAGGTCATGATCCCAGGGTCCTGGAATTGAGCCCTGCCTTAGGCTCCCTGCTCAGGAGGGAGTCTGCTTCTCCTTCCCCCGCTCTTGTGTGCGCTCGCTCTCTCTCTCTATCTCTCTCTTTCTCTCTCTCAAATAAACAAATAATTTAAAAAAAAAAACTAGGATTGAAAGAATCAAAATTAAAAAGACCCACTGCAACATGATGATTATCTGCAAATTCTGGCAGCTAAACACAATGGTAGACTGGAGCTGTGATTTAGCATCATACATAGTCTAGAGTTGGCCTGGATGGGCAATCCAATGTTAATACAGCCCTTACACAAAGAAGCATAACTGCAGATCCTTCTAAGGAAGTTTAGATTCTGAGAGATCATCAAAGACCACCGAAAGACTGGGCACCAGTGACCACTGCTGTGAACTGTATTGTTTTATCATAAAGGGTTACTGGTAGGAGTTCAAATAAGAGTCGCTAAATCATACATTCAAAATTTAATGTCCATGCAATGTAATCTTATCACCAGCCAGAATTTCTCTACACCTGAAATTTTGAAATTCTGTAATTCCCCCTTCTGACCACGATCCCTTTTCCTAACCTTAATGTACACTAATCCTGCCCTGCTGGGGTAGCCTCTGAGTCCCTACTAGCCTTTTTAAATTCACTTCCTCCCATGCTTAGGCCCCATGCACTGATCAATAGCTTCTATGACACTTTATCGTCCACTCCCTCACCTGCATGAAGACAAGGCCTGGGCCCTACTGATCTTTGTAACCCTAGAGTTGAGCACAGTGATGAGTATATAATAAATATTTGACAGATACATCTGAATGAAATGGAATCATCTAATCCAATCCTCTCATTTTACAGATGAGGAAACTGAAGCTCAGAGATGCAAAAAAACTTCTCTAAAATCAAATGGCTGGTGAGTGGCAGACTGGGAGGTAAAACCCATTTCCTTGTAACTTTCTGGCGAGAGATCTTTCTATAGCCAATGCTTCCTTCCCCATCATTTATTAAGTCTAGTTAAGTTTTTATTTTTTTGAGATAGAATGGATAGGGGGCAGGGAAAGAATGAGATCATGACCTGAGCTGAAGGCAGATGCCTAATCGACTGAGCCACACAGGCACCCCTTCTGCTGCATTTTTAATCAAGCCCTCCCTAGTGAAAAGTCTCTGGTCCCTTGATTCACTTTCACTTTTCTCCATGGTTTCAGTGTGTGTGTGTGTGTGTGTGTGTGTGTGTGTCCCTCAGGATTTTATTTCTAAGGAGCAATGAAAATCTATTTTTCATGACTTTCAATTTGAGAACATCCCCTATCCTAAGACTTAAGAGGACATTCTGTCATCATCAGTGTCAAAGACTTAAAAAAGCCAGACACAAGTTAAAATGGTCAGGACAGATTGTAATCAGTAATACACTATTGCAGTCGGGAAGAGTCCAGAGTGAATGGAGCTCAAGTTCAGTTTGTTCAGAGGTGACTGGGCATTTCAAAGGAAGAATGGGGGAATAAGGAGGAGAAATAGCTGGGGGCTTGCACAGAGTCAGGGAAATAAAAAATTACCAATGTTTGGTCAGTATAAATGCTATTAGGGCAGCTTTGTCTGTTAGGTGGCAGTTATCAAATTTAGGACTCTCTCCTCCCACAGACTGGGAGATAGGGCCCTATCCTTCCCAAAGATTGCATTTCAAAGGAATGGCTTTCAGGTCCTTGAGAAAAATCACTCCTGAGTTGTAGGAGATACATATACATCCAAAGGGACAGAGCAAGGATTTACAATTATAAGCCCCTTCTAGCAAATGCTCTACAGAGCCTGCTGGGTGCCTAACATCAGGTGTTGGGTAGAACAAACAGTACATTCTTTTGGTAGCTTTGAGCTTTTGTGTTTTTTCAGGCAGGCACTTAAAAGTGGCTAGGGGCATCCTGGGGATGTTGACTTGAGTCTTTAGAATTCAAGTTAGTGAGTATTCAAGACCTTTAATGTGTGGGTGAGGGGAGGAAGGGGGTTGGATGAAATCATCTGTGCAATTTTTATAGGCCAAGGTTGAGGCCTGGTCAAGAAAGCTCAGAGGACCTGACTAGAGTCTGACCAAGGAGAGAATTTTTGTGATCACCATCAAGGAAACAAATATATTTTTAAGATTTTGTTTATTTATTTGAGAGAAAGAGAGCACAAGCTCGTGGAGGAACAGAGGCAGAGGGAGAAGCAGAGTCCCCCCTGAGCAGGGAGCCCAATGTGGTGCTCAATCCCAGGACCCTGGGATCATGACCTGAGCTGAAGGCAGGTGCTTAACTGACTGAGCCACCCAGGCACCCTGGAAACATATCTTTTTTAATTGGCCTCATCCTTTGTGTCATCAAATTTTAAATCTGAGAATTGAATGTGGTACATATTTATGTCACACTTGACACTCCTTTACTCACTTGCTTCTTTCTTTTCTTTGTGATATTGCTGGTCATATTAGTTTCTCACTGGACCATGTGCCTTTTGGAATGAAAAGTCTAAATCCTATTTCTTTTGGTGCTTCCTCCCCTCTCAGAACTCCTCACAGTACTAGGCACATAAAAGACAGTTAACAAATGTTAACGAAATAAAAGAACAATCAAGAAAAGGTAACCATGTCTGTCATCAGTCCTAAAAGTCCAGATGGTAAAGTTGGGGAAGCCGGGGCACCTGAGTGGCTCAGTGGGTTGAGGTCTGTCTTTGGCTCAGGTCATGATCCAGGGTCCTAGGATCAAGCCCTGCATTCTGTTCCCTGCTCAACAGGGAGTCTGCTTCTCTCTCTCTCTCTCTCTCTCTCTCTCACTCTCCCTCCCTCCCTCTCTCTCTCTCTCTCTTTCTCTTTCTCTCTCCCTCTTCCCCTTCCTACTGCTCACTCTGTCTTTCTCTCAAATAAATGAATAAAATCTTTTTAAAAAGTTGAGGAAGCAATATGAGGGGAGTTCTGATGCACTACTAATTGCAAAGGATTTTTTTTAGGCCAATAATTTATTTGTGCACCCTCCCACCGCCAGAGATAGTTATATGCCTTTGGGGTCTAAAAAAACCTAGAGAGTTCATTTCTAGAGAGAAGAAAGAAAGAAAGAAAGAAAGAAAGAAAGAAAGAAAGAAAGAAAGAAAGAAAGAGAAAAAGAAAAACACTATTATTACCCAACCCTGTTATTGGTAGGAAAATTGATTCTGTTTGGATTAAGACAACTATTCTCCCACTTAATGTCACAGGGAATCCTGATATCCTTTACTTGACATCCAACTACCAAGGAGGCCTCAGCAGATCATGTTAACACATGCTACTAGTCATATAGGCATGGGATGGTCAGTTTCATTCTTGTCATACCTGCAAAATCAGGATAGCAATTCCCACATAACCAAATTATGTTAAGCATCAGGTGATATCTATGACATAAAACTGTAAACTGTAAGGTGCCATAAAAATATAAGATGAGTATGATGTTCAGGTTTCTATTATAGCTGAATGTGTTGTTGGAATGATGGTACTTTCAACCCAAGTGGCATCTTCTCATTGCTTTAGTTATGAAGGAAAAGGGGACATTAAGGTACCAAAGAGAAGGTAGCATATTTTTGCCATGAAGAAAATGATGGTGGAGGATCTAATGAAGCCAAACTCTGAAGGATCTATACTGTAATCACTATTTTTTTCTTTTGATGGGGGAGGGAAGAAGCATGAATAGGACCAAAGGCAGGCATGAGCTGCATTGTGTCCTCCCCAAATTCATATGTTGCAGTTCTAACCCCAGGGCCTCAGAATGTGACTATTTGGAGATTCTTTCTTTTAAGACAGAAATATACCCCAAAGATACAGATGTAGTGAAACGATGGGACACCTGCACCCCAATGTTCATAGCAGCAATGTCCACAACAGCCAAACTGTGGAAGAAGCCACAGTGTCCTTGGACAGATGAATGGATAAAGAAGATGTGGTTTATATATACAATGAACAGTACTCAGCCATCAGAAAAGATGAATATCTACCATTTCCTTCAATGTGGATGGAATTGGATAGTATTATGCTAAGTGAAATAAGTCAGTTGGAGAAAGACAATTAGCATATGGTTTCACTCATATGTGGAATATAAGAAATAGTGAAAGGGACCATAAAGGAAAGGAGGGAAACTTAGTGGGGAAAAATTAGAGAGGGACACAAACCATGAGAAACTCCTAATTTTGGGAAACAAAGGGTAGCAGAGGGGAAATGGGGTAACTGGGTGATGGGAATTAAGGAGGGCACTTGATGGGATGAGCACTGATATATTATATGTTGGCAAATTGAATTTATATAAAATATTAAAAAATAAAGCCAAAAAAAAGACAGAATTAAAGTTACATGAGGTCATTGGGTGGGCTCTAGTCTCATGTAACTAATGTGTTTATAAGAAAAGGGTATTAGGATGCAGACACACTCTGAGGGAAGACCATGTGAGGACACAGGCAGAAGATGGCCATCTACAAGCCAAGGAGAGGCCTCGGGAGGAGAAATCAACCCTGCTGACACCTTGATCTTGGATTTCTAGCCTCCAGAATGATGAGAAAATAAACTTCATTGCTTAAACCACTCAGTCAGGTATTTTGTCATGGCAGCCCTAAGCAAACTGACACAGATCATCTTTTTATTTAAAAACAGAAACCACATAACACCAAAGATTAAGAAATAATCGACAACGCCAGATGACTCTGGCATCCCTCACGCCTCCATCATGGTTCTCCATGTGACCCTGACTCTCCTCTCTGTCTTGTGTTTGAGCCATAGCTCATCAGTTTGTCCTTACAGCTTCCCACCCTGGCAGTAGCCTTATCCTGGACACAAACTTCCATGTCTGTCCACCAGGGGAGAAGCAAATCTATGAAGGAACCTCAGGAATACTGTGGACTTAGCAGAGGTTCGACCTCTAGGTCCCTGCTACTTTACCAGAGGATATACCCCAGGGATAGAGTTGCCAGTGGCAAAGAAATGCTACTGTGTGGGTCAGGTTGTACCCTGTGGCCATCCAGAATTCTTCCCCAGGCAGTTAATTCAAAAAGAACTCATCAACTGTGTGACCTCAGGCAATTTACTTAACCTCTCTGAGCTTCAGTTTTCCTACCTATACAATGAAAATAACCAACTTGGCAGCTGTCAAGAAGATTAAATGAAATTATATAATTACTTGAAGTACATAAAATACCTAGTACAGGCTGTGTTCTTAGCACACAGCCTGCTACATCTCAAGTATTAATAAAGTTGAAAACAGGGCATTGTTTGCAGTTCCGCTGGGCACCTTTTCTTTAACTCCTAGGACGTTCTTGTACATTTGTTACTATGTTTGTGATTATGAGAAATGTAATTCCATCTGTTCTTAGGAGGATCACCAACGCTTTTCCTGTGACCATTTTTGTATATTCCAGGAAAGGGCATTTTGACAGTCTGCCTCATACCCAGGAGTCCTGTACAGGTCCTGTAGAAAGACAGGTCTGGAATATAGGAAGATGCCCCCACAGGAGACAGATTTCTACAGCTTGCTCTTAAACTGCCTTTGCCTGCGAGCCCCCTCCTATTTGTCTTCCTCCTCTTGGTGTTTACTTGGCAGTGACTGCAGATCATTTTTGGCCATAGGCAAAATGGGGTGAGGTACAAATCATTTATATCACAATTTCAAGGGGCACCTGGGTGGTTCAGTGGTTGAGCGTCTGCCTACAGCTCAGGGCATGATCCCAGGTCCTGGAATTGAGTCCTATATCGGGCTTCCTGCAGGGAGCCTGCTTTTCCCTCTGCCTGTGTCTCTGCCTCTCTATCTGTGTCTTTCATGAATAAATAAAATCTTAAAAAAAAAAAAAAAAAAGAATTTCAAGGGGTTGACGCATCATAGAGGAAAGTACAGATTCCCAGGCACTTCCCCAAACCTGCAGAATCAGAACCTCTGGAAACTTAAGCTTGCTCCATAAGCTCCCCAGGTGATTCTGAAGCTACAGGTGCTGTCACCTTGATACAGTGAGTGTTCAACTAGGAGCAGCTAGCGTGAGGACACTGGGTGGCTCAGTGGATGCGCATCTGCCTTGGGCTCAGGGCGTGATCCCAGGATTCCGGGATTGAGTCCTGCATGGGGCTCCCCACAGGGAGCCTGCTTCTCTCTCTGCCTCTCTCTCTGTCTCTCATGAATAAATAAATAAAATCGTTAAAAAAAAAAAAAAGAGCAGCTGGCATGTGTGTATACCAGGGAAGGTGAGGAGGCAATAATAGTTATTGAACATTTCCTACATTTCCTTTCCAGGCCCTTTAATGCTGTGTATATTTTTGATGGATGCTGTAACATATTGCCACAAACTTAGCGGTCTAAAACACACATTTACTCTCTTACAATTCTGAAAGTCAGAAGTCTGGAATCATTTTCATTAAGCTAAAATCAAGGTATTTGTGGGCAGAGTCACACTCTCCCAAAGGCTCTAGGGGAGAATGATTTCTGTGCCTTTTTTAATCTTCTAGAGCTGCATTCTCTGGCTCGTGGCTCCTGCCTCCATCTGCAAAGCATCTTGCTTCGGTAGCCACATTGCCTTCTTCTTCTGTAGTCAACTCTCCCTCTGCCTCCCTCTTATATGGATACTTATGACCGAATTTAGAGCCTTCCCACATAATTCAGGAGAATCTCCCCATCTTAAGATCTTTGACTTGATTACAGGTGGTTTGCAAATTTGTCCCCATACATGGAGGGCTAGGAGAGACAAAGGGAAGAGGCAAGCCCCTCCAGATTGGTAGGTGACAGGTAAAATAAGCAAGGGAACTTCATACTGGGCTTGTCTCAGGTATCGGCCAGATGGATATATCTCCATTCTTGCCTACCAGAATCTTAGAAAAAGTTTATACAGAGACCTTAATTGGGTTTGATTATGTATACTATCCAGATGGTCTCAAAAACACATTGTTCTCTCCAGGCTGTATGCTTGAAAATGGCTCTCACTGTGGAAATGAGGGCAGGATGTATATTCCAAGCATAGGGGGGAAGGTGAGGAGGCTCCAATTGTCTGAGTCCGGCTGATGGGGTCATACATCCTCTCGAGGACTTCCTCCAATAATCACATCTGCAAAATCTTTGTGTTTTTTTTGTGTGTGTGTTTTGGAGGGGGAATTGTTTGTTTTTTGCCATAAAAGGTAACATTCACAGGTTCCAGGGATTAGAAGCTGGATATTTTGGGGGCTATCAATTACAAACATTATTTTTTAATCCTCAAAACAATATTTTTTTTAAGATTTTATTTATTCATGAGACACACACACACACACACACACACAGAGGCAGAGACATAGGCAGAGGGAGAAACAGGCTCTCCTCAAGGAGCCTGATCTGGGACTCGATCCTAGACCCTGGGATCATGCCCTGAGCCGAAGGCAGACGCTCAACCGCTGAGCCACCCAGATGTCCCAAACCTCAAAACAATATTATGAAGTAGTATTAATTCCAGTTTTCCAGATGAAGGAACTGAGACTCAAAAGAGGTTAAAATGACTTGCCGCAAACCACACTGCTGATGGAGGAATGAGGATTTGTGTACAAGACCATCTGGCTTTAAGACTTGTGATCCCTGCTCTGCATCAGATTGAACCATAAGGCCCTAAAGGAATCCTACCAGTCACAGCCTGTCAGTCTTTCAGATGTCCGAGATGGCCATTAAAATGTCCCAACATGATGCCATTCTCCGTTTCTTTTCCAGATACAGATGAGAAGTCTAGCTTCTGAATTCGCATGGGCTATTGGATGACAGGCTATAGGCAGAAGTAAGTCAGATCCTTGCCAAACTCTTGGAATACCTTCGGAGGACATAGATGATTGCCAAACATCACTCTAGGCTTATTCTTGAGATAAGAGTACTGACTTATATTTAGAGGCCTCATTGTAGTTCTGCACAATTTAAGTAAAAAGATTTTGTAGGAAAAACATCTAGGCTAGATCTCAAAGACCTTAAAAATGCATCCCCAGGAGGTGTTAATTAACCTTTCTGTGGTCCTCATTTCACAAATACACTTGCATCAAGTCATCACATTGTACATCTTAAACTTACATACGTTATCTATCATTAATGACTCAGTAAAGCTGGGTGGGGAAGTCATCTTCTTACAGATAACATCTCTGAAGTTGCTCTGATTCTGGGGTGATCAGCCAAGCACAGATACGAGACACGGAGGGAGAGCGAAGACTTGTTGTCATAGTGACTATAAAAACTATCAGGTTTATGTAATTCTTGGAATGTCTATAAGTTACAACCTTGGAAACACAATGACAAATGCTCTCTCAAAACCAGCCAAGTGGAGATAAGTAAACAGGGGAAACTTCTGAGTAGAGAAGCAGAAAATAAGAAAAGGCTTCACTGCAGGAAAAGGTAAAAGTAGAATATTAGAACTTCTATCACAGAGATATAACTTAATTATAATATTTAGACTGTAATAAAATAGAGTGTCCTCAAATAGGAGAGAAAGCAAACTTTTCTATTCCAAACAAAGGGTAGGAAGGAATCCAAAGTTGGATATTTTATCATTTTAACAGAAAATAGTCTTTATTTTAGTATTCTCTTGTTTCTAAAAAGGCTGTGCATTGTAATTTAAATCTCTCTAGAACAAAACCGCCTTTACATTCCAGTCAATGGCTTATTTATTTAGTACATATTTGATTATCAAAGAATTAGAATGGTTCTTCAAAGTTAATTGCAATGGGATTTATTCTGGATTCTAAGTTTCCATATTGAGATGGGGTTGAATATTTAATACTTACTCTTTTATCAGCAGCCTCAGATTACTTTGATATGGACCCAAACTCAGTCCAAAATTTTGTATCTATCCACCATCCTAATTGTCCATTTTTATTTAGGTCCCAGCTTCCTGGAGGAGTCAGATGTAAAACAATGAAGAGCAAATAGTTTTTCTCAACAGGACAGCTTATCAGGAAAAAGCTAGTGTATGAGAACAGAGGAAATGCAGTGAGCAAAGCAATATAAAAAAAAAAATAACCATTGTTTCAACTTTTTGTATCAAAAAGAATGAGGACTAGGGTGAGTAGCAGACAGTAACCAAGGGTATGAAGGCAATCTATTACTTGATATTGGCTTTTGTATATCATTTTGTCCCTAAAGGTGAGCTCATCAAAGTTCCTAATACATACTCATTTGGCATAAATTTTCTATTGTTCTTTTCCTTTAATGCTGTTTGAGTCTACAAAAGTGCAATCTAGCACTACCTTGAACAGATCACAAAATAAATTCTAGCTGACATAAAATTCTAAGTGTAAAAAAAACAAGACTGGGTGGCTCAGTGGTTGAGCACCTGCCTTTGGCTCAGGGCGTGATCTGAGGTCCTGGGATGGAGTCCCACATCGGGCTCCCTCCATGGAACCTGTTTATCCCTCTGCCTTTGTCTCTGCCTCTCTCTCCCTGTGTCTCTCATGAATAAATGAGTAAAATCTTAAAAATAAAAAATCTTAAAAATAAATAATTTGGTTGAGGAGAAAGGGAGGCAAAGTCTAATGACCACACAGGTGAGAAGTCTACCTGGAGACCTTTGTTTATAAACCTGGGACCCTGAAAGTCACACCTAATTGGGTAATCCAGGAGGAAAACATCATTTTTCTCTTGAGATATTAAGGGAATCTGTCTCTCTTGACCTTTCCGCTGAGTGAAAAGGAGACAAATATGTTTAAGAATTTGCATTTTACCCTCATACAGGTTTAGGATCAGAATGTATACCGTCTGAGAATCCTGGAAGCACCAAACTGATAATTTACTTTAAAGACATCCTGGATTGCTAATATATCAGGTGCCTGCAAAAGCAAATGTAAATATTGACTTGAGGATTACACCTTACATCCAAGTCAAAGAACTATTACACACAGGTTCCATGGAACACAATGTCACAATGATCAATTATAAGACACATGAGAGGGCAGCCTGGGTGGCTCAGAGGTTTGGTGCCGCCTTTGGCCCAGGGCCTGATCCTGGAGACCCAGGATCTAGTCCCATGTCGGGTTTCCTGCATGGAGCCTGCTTCTCCCTCTTCCTGTGTCTCTGCTTCTCTCTCTCTGTGTTTCTCATTAATAAATAAATAAAATCTTAAAAAAAAAAAAGACACATGAGAAAACAAGTCACTTGAGCAGGAGTCAGGAGAAAGAAGAAGCCATAGAAACCTTCACAAAAGACTGAAGATGTTAGAAAATAAGGCAAAATAAATATTGTAATTTGTTTATTGAAATAAAAGGGGTGTTAGAAGTATGACCTTAGAGTGAATAAGAAAGTGTTCTGCCAGCTTTACAAGCAGTAATTGAGACCTGCTGTGATCCATACCTAACTGATAGCACCCAAACAAAACTACAGAGCATCTGCTCAACACTCTACAAAGATGTGCTAAGATATGGCCATAAAGTCTTTACTAATGTTTAGACAAGATAACACTTTACAAGCAATTACTTCAGCAAACAACCTAATGTAACAATCTAATGTAAAACCTAGCTCTGCATTAAAAATCTTTCCTTCAAGATCCTCGGGGAATCCGTTATTTGACTGTGTATTAGACATACCATAAAATGTTAACAAGGCTCAGTTCTTTTGTTCCTTTGTTTTTAATATTTTTGGAGGCCCAACAGAGATCACCCACTACTCAGAACTTACCCCTCAACTTCTCAGCAGGGGACATTTTGGCAGTATGCCAAAAGACCTGTGTACCTCTTGACCTTCTCACCTTGGGGAGCCATCACTGACCAGAGAATCCAAGTTGTTGCAGTAATTGACAAGCACTGAGGTGTTACCTGCCAAAACTCCTAAAAGTTTCCATGAGATTGTTGAAGCTGAGTGGTGAGTACATGAAGAATTCATCATTAGATGTCTTTACTTTTGTATTCATTTGAAATTTTCCATAATGACTTTAAAAATAGAATCTGCTGTAGAACACTGTCAACAACAGCAAAATGTACATTCTTCTCAATTGCACGTGGGATATTCTCCAAAATAGACTATATGTTAGACCATTAAAAATTAATAAATTTAAAAAATGATTGAAATAAGTACAAGTATGTTCTCTGACCACAATGGAACTAAATTAGAAATAAATAGCAGAAAGTAATTTGGAAAACTCACAAATATATGGAAACTAAACAACACAATCCTAAATAACCAATAGATCAAAGTATAAATAAAAATGGAAATTAAAGAACTATTTCAAGATGAATGAAAATGAAGATACAACATACCAAAATTTACGCAGCTAAGGCAGGGCCTAGAGGAAAATTTATAGCTGTAAATGTCTACATGAAAAAAGAAAAGATTTCAAATCAATAATCAATAATTTAACCTTCCATCCTAAGACACTAGAGAAAGAGAAACTAAAAGCAAACAGAATGAAGGAAATCATAGATATTAGAGCAGAAATTAGTGAAATAGAGAGTACAAAAACAATAGAGAAAATCGATGAAACCAAAAGTTGGTTATTTTAAAAGATGAAAAAAATCCATAAAAATTAACCAAAAATAATGGTAGACTCAAATTATTAGAATCAGACTGAAAGAGGGGACATTACTACCAAGCTTACATAAATAAAAAGGATTTTAAAGGAATTATATGAACAATTGTATGCCAATATATAGATAACTTATATGAAATGGACAAGTTCCTAGAAAGACACAGCTGAAAACAACTCAAAGCAAAATAGAAAATTTAAATAGGCCTATATCAAATAAAGACATTAAGTTGGTAATAAAAATACTACCTACAAAAAGATCTCAGGCCCAAATGATCAATTCTACCAAACATTTAAGGAATACTTGATACCAATTCTTTACAAACTTTCAAAAAATAGAGAAGATATTTCTCAACTCATTCTAGTATTACCTGAGGCCATTCTAGAGGCCAGTATTACCTGATACCCAAACGAAACAAAGACATTGCAAGAAAACTATAGACCAATATCTCTTATGAATATGGATGCAAAAATCCTCAACACAGTGCTAGCAAACCAAATCTAGCAGTATATAAAAAGGATTACACACCACAACCAAGTAGGTATTATCCCAGGAATACAGGTTAGTTTAATGCCTGAACAATTAATGTAACACACTGTCTCAATAGAATAAAAAAACAAATGCACGTAATTATCTTGATAGATGCAGGAAAAGCTTTTGACAAAATCCAACACCCTTTCTTAATTAAAAAAAGAATCAAAACACTAGTATTTCCTATCAAAACACCACCAGCATTTTTCACAGAGCTAGAACAAACAATCCTAAAATTTGTATTGAACCTGAATAGCCAAAGCAATTCTGAAAAGGAACTGGAGGCATCATGATTCCAGATTTCAAGCTATATTGCAAAGCTATAGTCATCAAGACAGTATGGTACTGGCACAAAAACAGATATATAGATCAATGGAACAGAACACAGAATCCAGAAATAGATCCACAACTGTATGATCAACTAATCTTAGACAAAGCAGGAAAGAATATCCAATGGAAAAAGTCTAAAAAAGTCTTGTCAAGCAATGGTGTTGGGAAAACTGGACAGTGACACACAGAAGAATGAAACTGGATCACTTTCTCACACCATATACAAAAATGAATTCAAGATGGATGAAAGACCTAAATGTGAGATAGGAAACTATCAAAATCCTAGAGGAGAACACAGGCAGCAACCTCTTTGAAACTGGCCATAGCACCTTGTTACTAGACACATCGCCAGAGGCAAGGGAAACAAAAGCAAAAATAAACTATTCAGACTTTATCAAGACAAAAATCTTCTGCCCAATGAAGGAAACAGTCAACAAAACTAAAAGGTAGCCTGTGGAATGGAAGAAGATATTTGCAAATGACATATCTGATAAAGGGTTAGTATCCAAAAATCTATAAAGAACTTATAAAACTCAACACCCAAAAAACAAATAATCCAGTTAAAAAATGGGCAGAAGACATGAATAGACACTTTTACGAAGAAGATATCTAGATGGCTAACAGACACATGAAATGATACTCAACATCACTCATCACCAGGGAAATACAAATCAAAACCATGGTGAAATATCATCTCAAACCCGTCAGAATGGCTAAAATTAACAACACAAGAAACAGCAAGTGTTGGCAAGGGTGTGGAGAAAGAGGAATCCTTTTGCACAGTTGGTAGGAACGTAAACTGGTGCAGGCACTCTGGAAAACAGTATGGAGATTCCTCAAAAAAGTTAAAAATAGAACTACCCTACAATCCAGCAATTGCGCTACTAGGTATATACCCAAAGGATACGAAAATACAGATTTGAAGGGGTACATGCACCTGGATGTTCATAGTAGAATTATCAACAAATAGCTAAACTATGGAGAAAGCCCAAATACCCATTGAATGATAAAATGGATAAAGAAGATATGATACACACACATACACACACACAATGGACTATAACTCATCCATCAAAAAAAACAAAAAACAAAAGAAATCTTTACATTTGCAACAATGTGGATGGAGCTAGAGTGTATTATGCTAAGTGAAATAAGTTAGTCAGAGAAAGACAAATACCATGTGATCTCACTCATGCAGAATTTAAGAAAACAGAGGAACATATGGGAAGGGGGAAAAGAAAAAAAGAGGAGAGGGAAACAAGCCACAAGTAACTCTTAATGATAGAAAATGAACTGAGAGTGGATGGAGGGAAGTGAGTGGGGTGTGCTAGATGATGCTATATAGGTTATGGGTATTAAAGAAGGTACTTGTGATAAAAAAAAAAACAGTCAACAAATATATAAAGGAACTTCTTTGACCTAATAAAAGACATCCATGAGAAACCCACAATTAATGTTATGCTTAATGGTTCCCTTAAATCAGGAATGAGACAAAGTGGTCTTGCCACTTCTATTCAATATTGTACTAAAGGTTCTAATAAGGCAATTAGGCAATAAAATGAAATAAAAGGCATCCAAATTAGAAAGGAAGAAATAAAATTATCTCTATTCACAGTCAACACAATCTTGAATATAGGAAATCTGAGGGAATTCACTTAAAAAGGAACATTAGAACTAATAAACAAGTTCAGCAGGGTTGCAGGAGGCAAGATCAACACAAAAAATCTATTGTATTTCTATATGCTTGCCAAAGACCAGCCTGGTAAGGTAAACAATTGCATTTATAATAGCATCGAAAAGAATAAATTTTGGAGCAGTATCCCATGTTCATGGATTGAGAACCCTAACATTGTTAAAAAGGTAATATTTCCCCAAAGTGAACTTAACAAATTCAACAAAAATCTTTATTAAAATCCGAGTCAGCTTCTTTGTAGATATTGATAAGTTGCTTGTAAAATGCATATGGAACTGCAAGAGACACAAAATAACCAAAAAAAATATTGAAAAAAGAAAATATCAGGGGAGCCCGGTGGCTCAGTGATTTAGCACCACCTCCAGTCCAGGGCGTGATCCTGGAGACCTGGAATCGAGTCCCATGTTGGGCTCCCTCCATGGAGCCCGCTTCTCCCTCTGCCTGTGTCTCTGCCTCTCTCTCTGTGTCTCTCATGAATAAATAAATAAAATCTATTAGAAAAAAAAGAAAAAAAGAAAACATCAGAAGACTCACACTTCCTTAACTGAAGTTAATACAATGGTAATCAGGATAGTATGATATTGGCATAAGAATAGATACACAGATCAATGGAGTAGAGTTGAGTGTCCAGAAATAAACTTATGTGTCTACAGTGAATTGATTTTCAATAAGGGTGCCAAGACCATTCAATGGGAAAGAATATTCTTTCAAACAAATTGTACCAAAATAATTATATAACCAAATGCTAAATAATGAAGTTGGACACAAAAAGTTAACACAAAATGGGTCAGACCTGAATGTGAGAATTAAAACCATAAAATTAAAACCATAAAATATTGGGCAAATCTTCATGATGCTGGATCTGCAAATAGATTCTAAGATATTTCACAAAAATAATAAAACAAGGAAAAAAGAAAAAATAGATCATTGGAACTCATCAAAATTAAAACTTGTGCTTCAGGAGGACACTATCAAGAAATTTTAAACAAAACCTACAGAATGGATGAAAATATTTGCAAAGTATAAATTTGATGAGGGATTTGTATCTAGAATATATATTTTTAAAAACTCTTACAAATAAGAATAGAAAGACCATCCAATTTAAAAATGAGCAAGGTCTGCGTAGACTCATTTCCAGAAAACATATAGAAATGACCAATAAGCACATGAAAGATGCTTGAAATCAGAAAAATGTGAATCAAAACCACAATGAAATACTGCTTAAGATCACTAAACTTAAAAAAAGTCAGGTAAGGGCACCTGGATGGCTCAATCGGTTGTATCTGACTCTTAATTTTGGCTCAGGTCATGATCTTGGGATTGTGAGATCAAGCCTCGTGACAAGCTCCATTCCCAGTGCTTAAGATTCTCTCTCTCCCTCTCGCTCTGCCCCTCCTCCTCTACTTGTGCTGCTTGTGCTATTTGAGTGCTCTTGCTCTCAACTAAAAAAAGTCAGGTAATAAATGTGAAGATGTGGAGAATAATATCCTATTGTATGGATATACCACATTTTGTTATCCATTCATCACTTGATGGACATTGGTGCTTCCACTTTTTGGCTATTATTAATAATGCTGCTATTAACATTCTTTTTTAAAAGGTTTTATTTATTTATTCATGAGAGACACAGAGAGAGAGAGGCAGATACAGAGACAGAGGGAGAAGCAGGTTCCCTGTGGGGAGCCCAACGTGGAACTCAATCTCGGGATCCTGGGGTGATGCCCTGAACCGAAGGCAGATGCTCAACCACAGAGCCAGCCAGCATCCTTGCTATAAACATTTTTGTACAAGTCTTGTGTAGATATATTTTCATTTCTTTAGGAGTGGATTGTTGGGTCAAATGGTAATTATGTTTAGCTTTTTGAGGAACTGCCAGGATGTTTTCGAAAGTAGTTACACTATTTTACATCCTAATCTGAAATGTATGAAGATTCTAATTTCTCCACAACCATAACTGTGAGCAATAAGTGTCTGTTGTTTATGAGACACCTCATTTGGGGTATTTGTTAGAGCAGCCCAAAAGGACTAAGACACCACCCAAAAGAAATTCTCCCCACCCAATCAGCACTTCCCATCTGAAGCCCACATTTAGTGAAAGAAGAAGGTATAATATGGAAGCCCTGGTCATGAGCAAAGTTAGGAGATCTTTTTAAACTTAATTAAGAGCCCTTTTTTAAAAAGTTTGTATTAATTTGTAAGACCTACAATACTAGCCAGTCCATCTGTACCAGAAGTGTGGACTAATTACATCCTTAACCCAGCTCCCAGAATGGACAAAAATGCACACAGAATCACCAGAATAGCCGGTCTCTCCAGAGAGTCAGCAAATGTAGTTGGAAAACCTTTCAAATTCAACACAGTTCTGATTTTGATGATTTCTAGAAGTTACAAAGAATAAAAATGAATAAGATAAAGAATCTCAAAGATGCCCCAGAGTGCAAAGAAGTTTAAGAAATAATGCCAGGGACCTGATGCTTTAAATATTCTGGCCCTTTAAGATAAAACTCTCCAGCTGGGAGAAAGAAAATGTACAATTTGCCTGAGAAAGTGAAGCTGCAATTTATATACTGTAACCACCTGTATTTGTATTTTAAATAGTTTAAAGAAATCAGTCTTCTAGAAGTATCTAATAATTTCCTTGTTGGAAAAGGAGATTTCCCCTCCATAAAAACAAACAAACAAAAACAAAACAAACAAAAAAACTTTTAAAAGGTTTTTTTGTATATTTTTTATTGGAGTTCGATTTGCCAACATATAGTATAACACCCAGGGCTCATCCCGTCAAATGCCCCCCATCAGTGCCTGTCACCCAATCACCTCCACCCCCCTCCCACCTCCCTTTCCACCACCCCTCGTTCTTTTACCAGAGTTAGGAGTCTCTCCTGTTCTGTCACCCTCACTGATATTCCTTTTTTTTTTTTTAATTTATTTTTTATTGGTGTTCAATATTCCCACTCATTTTCTCTCCTTTCCCCTTTAATCCCTTTCACTATTTTTTTTTATATTCCCCGTGTGAATGAAACCATATAATGCTTGTCCTTCTCCGATTGACTTATTTCACTCAGCATAATACCCTCCAGGTCCCTCCACTTTGAAGCAAATGGTGGGTATTCATCCTTTCTAATAGCTGAGTAACATTCCATTGTATACATAGACCACATCTTCTTTATCCACTCATCTTTCCATGGACACCGAGGCTCCTTCCACAGTTTGGCTATTGTGGACATTGCTGCTAGAAACATCGGGGTGCAGGTGTCCCGGCGTTTCATTACATCTGTATCTTTGGGGTAAATCCCCAGCAGTGCAATTGCTGGGTCGTAGGGCAGGTCTATTTTTTTACTCTTTGAGGAGCCTCCACGCGGTTTTCCAGAGTGGCTGCACCAGTTCACATTCCCACCAACAGGGCAAGAGGGTTCCCCTTTCTCCACATCCTCTCCAACGTTTGTTGTTTCCTGTCTTGTTAATTTTCCCCATTCTCACTGGTGGGAGGTGGTATCTCTTGTGGTTTTGATCTGTATTTCCCTGATGGCAAGAGATGCGGAGCATTTTCTCATGTGCTTGTTGGCCATGTCTATGTCTTCCTCTGTGAGATTTCTCTTCATGTCTTTTGCCCATTTCATGATTGGATTGTTTGTTTCTTTGGTGTTGAATTTAATAAGTTCTTTACAGATGTTGGATACTAGCCCTTTATCTGATAGGTCATTTGCAAATATCTTCTCCCATTCTGTAGGTTGTCTTTGAGTTTTGTTGACTGTTTTTTTGGCTGTGCAGAAGCTTCTTATCTTGATGAAGTCCCAATAGTTCATTTTTGCTTTTGTTTCCCTTGCCTTCATGGATGTATCTTGCAAGAAGTTGCTGTGGCCAAGTTGAAAAGGGTGTTGCCTGTGTTCTCCTCTAGGATTTTGATGGATTCTTGTCTCACATTTAGATCTTTCATCCAGGGATCCCTGGGTGGCGTAGCGGTTTAGCGCCTGCCTTTGGCCCAGGGTGCAATCCTGGAGACCCAGGATCGAATCCCACGTCGGGCTCCCGCATGGAGCCTGCTTCTCCCTCTGCCTATGTCTCTGCCTCTCTCTCTCTCTCTCTCTCTGTGACTATCATAAATAAATAAAAATTTAAAAAAATAGATCTTTCATCCATTTTGAGTTTATCTTTGTGTATGGTGTAAGAGAATGGTGCAGTTTCATTCTTCTGCATGTGGCTGTCCAATTTTCCCAGCACCATTTATTGAAGAGGCTGTCCTTTTTCCAGTGGATAGTGTTTCCTGCTTTGTTGAATATTAGTTGACCAGAGTTGAGGGCCCATTTCTGGGTTCTCTATTCTGTTCCATTGATCTATGTGTCTGTTTTTGTGCCAGTACCACACTGTCTTGATGATCACAGCTTTGTATTACAACTTGAAATCCAGTATTGTGATGCCCCCAGCTCTGGTTTTCTTTTTCAATATTCCCCTGGCTATTCGGGGTCTTTTCTGATTCCACACAAATCTTAAGATGATTTGCTCCAACTCTCTGAAGAAAGTCCATGGTATTTTGATAGGGAATGCATTAAATGTGTAAATTGCCCTGGGTAGCATTCACATTTTTACAATATTAATTCTTCCAATCCATGAGTATGGAATATTTTTCCATCTCTTTGTGTCTTCCTCAATTTCTTTCAGAAGTCTTCTGTAGTTTTTAGGGTATCGATCCTTTACCTCTTTGGTCAGGTTTATTCCTAGGTATCTTATGCTTTTGGGTGCAATTGTAAATGGGATTGACTCCTTAATTTCTCTTTTCTCAGTCTCATTGTTAGTGTATAGAAATGCCACTGACTTCTGGGCATTGATTTTGTATCCTGCCACACTGCCAAATTGCTGTATGAGTTCTAGAAATCTTGGGGTGAAGTCTTTTGGGTTTTCTATGTACAGTATTATGTCATCTGTGAAGGAGAGTTTGACTTCTTCTTTGCCAATTTGAATGCCTTTTATTTCTTTTTGTTGTCTGATTGCTGAGGCTAGGACTTCTAGTACTATGTTGAATAGCAGTGGTGAGAGTGGACATCCCTGTCGTGTTCCTGATCTTAGTGGAAAGGCTCCCAGTGTTTCCCCATTGAGGATGATATTTGCTGTGGGCTTTTCATAGATGGTTTTTAAGATGCTGAGAGGGTGTAGGATACACTCTATCCCTACACTCTGAAGAGTTTTGATCAGGACAGAATTTTGTCAAATGCTGTCTCCGCATCTATTGAGAGGATCATATGGTTCTTGTTTTTTCTCTTGTTGATATGATCTATCATGTTGATTGTTTTACGAGTGTTGAACCAGTCTTGCATCCCAGGGATAAATCCCACTTGGTCATGGTGAATAATATTCTTAATGTACTGTTGGATCCTATTGGCTAGTATTCTGTTAAGAATTTTTGCATCTGTGTCCATCAGGGATATTGGTCAATAATTCTCCTTTTTGGTGGAGTCTTTTTCTGGTTTTGGAATTAAGGTGATGCTGGCCTCATAAAACGAGTTTGAAAGTGTCCCATCCCTTTCTATCTTTTGGAACAACTTTAGTAGAATAGGTATTGTTTCTTCTTTAAACGTTTGATAGAATTCTCCTGGGAAAGCCATCTGGCCCTGGACTTTTGTATCTTGGGAGGTTTTGATGATTCCTTCAATTTCTTCCCTGGTTATTGGACTGTTCGGGTTTTCTATTTCTTCCTGTTTCAGTTTTGGTAGTTGGTGGTTTTACAGAAATGCATCCATTTCTTCTAGATTGTCTAATTTATTGGCATATAGCTACTCATAATATGTTTTTAAAATAGTTTGTATTTCCTTGGTATTGGTGGTGATATCTCCTTTTTCATTCATGATTTTATTAATTTGAGTCTTTTCTCTTTTGTTTTTAATAAGGCTGTCTAATGGTTTATCTATCTTATTAATTCTTTCAAAGAACCAACTCCTGGTTTTGTTGATCTGTTCTACAGTTCTTCTGGTCTCTATTTCATTGAGGTCTGCTCGAATCTTTATTAACTCTCTTCTTCTGCTTTTTGTAGGTTTTATTTGCTGTTCTTTCTCCAGTTCCTTTGGGTGAGAGGTTAGCTTGTGTATTTGAGTTTTTTCTAATTTTTTGAGGGATGCTTATATTGTATTCCCTCTTAGGACTGCTTTTGCTGTATCCCAAAGATTTTGAATGGTTGTATCTTCATTTCCTTTAGTTTCCATGAATCTTTTTAATTCTCTAATTTCCTGGTTGACCCATTCATCTTTTAGCAGGTTGCTCTTCAATCTCCATGTGTTTGAGTTTCTTCCAAATTTCTTCTTGTGATTGAGTTCAAGTTTCAAAGTATTATGGTCTGAAAATATGCAGGGGACAATCCCAATCTTTTGGTATTGGTTGAGACCTGATTTGTGACCCAGTATGTGGTCTATTCTGGAGAAAGTTCCATGTGCACTTGAGAAGAATGTGTATTCAGTTGCATTTGAATGTAAAGTTCTGTATATATCTGTGAAATCCATCTGGTCCAGTGTATCATTTAAGCTTTTGTTTCTTTGGAGATGTTGTGCTTAGATCTGCCATTTGCAGAAAGTGCCATGTTGAAGTCTCCTACTATTAGTGTATTATTATCTAAGTATGTCTTTACTTTGGTTATTAACTGATTGATATACTTGGCAGCTCCCACATTAGGGGTATAAATATTCATGATTGTTAGGTCCTCTTGTTGGATAGGCCCTTTAAGTATGATATAGTGTCCCTCTTCCTCTATTACTACAGTCTTTGAGATAAACTTTAATTATCTGATATGAGGATTGCTACCCCAGCTTTCTTTTAAGGACCATTTGAATCGTAAATGTTTTTCCCTCCTTTCATTTTCAGGCTGTAGGTGTCCTTAGGTCTAAGATGAGTCTCTTGTAGACAGCAAATAGATGGGTCTTGCTTTTTTATCCAGTCTGAAACCCTGCCCCTTTTGATGGGACGGACCATTTAGCCCATTCACGTTCAGAGTTACTATTGAAAGATATGAATTTAGTGTCATCGTAATACCTATTCAGTCCCTGTTTTTGTGGATTATTTCTTTGGGCTTCCTCTTTCTTTTACAGGGTCTCCCTTAATATTTCTTGCAGAACAGGTTTGATGGTCACATATTCTTTCAGTTTCTGCCTATTTGGAAGCTCTTTATCTCTTTCTATTCTGAATGAAAGCCTTGCTGAATAAAGTATTCTTGGCTGCATGTTCTTCTCATTTAGGACCCTGATATATCCTGCCAGCCCTTCTGGCCTGCCAGGTCTCTGTGGAGAGGTTTGCTGTTAATCTAATATTTCTCCCCACATAAATTGGGGATCTCTTATCTCTTGCGCTTTAAAGGTTTTCTCTTTATCTTTGGATTTCGCAAGTTTCACTATTAAATGTTGAGGTATTGAACGGTTTTTATTGATTTTGGGGGGGACCTCTCTATCTCCTGGATCTGAATGCCTGTTTCCCTCCTCAAATTAGGGAAGTTCTCAGGTATGATTTGTTCAAATATGCTTTCTGGCCCTCTGTCCCTCTCAGCGCTCTCTGGAACCCCAATTATACATAGATTTTTTTCCTTCTTAGGCTGTCATTTGTTCCCCTTAACCTTTCCTCATGGTTTTTTATCATTTTTCTCTTTTCCTCAGCTTCCTTCCTTGCCATCAACTTGTCTTCCATGTCACTCACTCTTTCTTCTACCTCATTAACCCTCATCGTTAGAACCTCCAGTTTGGATTGCATCTCATTTAATTGATTTTTAATTTTGGCCTGGTTAGATCTAAATCCTGCAGTCATGAAGTCTCTTGATTCCTTTATGATTTTTTCCAGATCCACTAGTAGCTTTATAATTGTGCTTCTGAATTGGCTTTCTGACATCAAACTAATCCAAATTCTGTAACTCTGGCACAGAGTACTGTTTCTGATTCTTTCTTTTGTGGTGAGTTCTTCTTTCTAGTCATTTTGCTCAGTGCAGAGTGGCTGTATGAGCAGGCTGAGTCCAGAATATCAACCATGACCTAAGTAAATTTCACCCTAGATGATTCTGCCGAGGTCAGAGACCAGAAATTGAAAACAAAGTTCAGAATGAAATAAAACAAAAGAACCACTAATGTGAAAAACAAATTTTAAAACAAAGTAGTAAAAAATAAAAGGCCAAGAATCCTAAAGAAGAAGAGAGGGAAAAAAAGGAAAAAAGAAAAAAAAAGAGAAGAAAAAAGGGGGGAACTGGGAGATGTTGGTGGTGACAAAGTTGTAGTGGAGGGAGAATGTAGTCTACCTGAGGGGTTCTAGAGGGTGATCCTCTTGTTTCTGAGTATATTAAGTTCTGTATGTTACAAGATGCTCAGTCCCAAATTTATATAAACCAGAAATACTTGTAGAGGGCCCCAACATTGACCACCAAAACATAAATGAGATAAAAGAGGGGGGCAAAATGGGAATGGGGAATCTCACAGAATGAACCAGCATGATATACCACTTGGTTCTGGGTGCATGCTGGTCATGTTTTAGAAGGTATTTTTAAAAATATTTTATTTATTCATTCATGACAGACACACAGGGAGAGAGAGAGGCAGAAACACAGGCAGAGGGAGAAGCAGGCTCCATGTAGGGAGCCCGATGTGGGATTCGATCCCAGGTCTCCAGGATCCGGCCCTGGGCTGAAGGCAGTGCTAAACCGCTGAGCCACCAGGGCTGCCCTTAGAAGGTATTAACTTCTGCCATTGTAGAGCAAAATGAGGCAGAGAAAACAAAAAAACACAAAACAAAACAAAAAAACATATCTTGCATATCTCCCAAAATTAAGTTGAGTATGTTGAAGGGAATCTAGAAGTGGAAAATATATCTAGGACCTGTAATTGTAGAATATGAAAGTCAAAAAGGAAGAATCTTAAAAATGAAGAGACGGTAAAATATTGTAGTTAAGGTGGAAAAAGAGAAAAAAAATTGGAAATTTGCAGTCTGATATAAAAACGAGTTGTACTGGAAAAAGGAAGAAAAAGAAATAGGAGGGGTACCCTCTGGTTCTATATACTATAAGTCCCTCGACTTCCTCTGGAGCTTTCCAGCACTGCTTGGTCAAGAACTTACTCTTCTGTCCTTCCTGCTGGTCTTCTGGGGGAGGGGCCTGCTGTACTGACTCTCAGGTGTGTGCACCTGGGGGAGCTGCCCTGCCCCCTGCCAGGTGCACGGGTTCAGTGGGAGCTATTTACCCTGTGAGGCCCCTGGTCCCTGGTGGCCCCACCTCTACCAGGCAGAGGGTGACACCAGGAGGAACAACACTGGCAGTGGCCAGCTCTCCAGCCGTGGAGTCAGCTCCAGCAGTAACTACCACAGCTCTCAGTCTGCAGAGGCCTGGATGCTCCCCAGGTGGAGTGCGCCGATCTGCACAGCTTGGGCCCGCCCTGCGGCAGGAGCGTCCTCGCTGTCCTGTGTCCTCCCTGCCTCCGCCTGTCCCAGGGGGAGGGGAGCGCAGGATCCTGGGCTGTGTCCCCCGCGCCCTGGGCTCCGGGGCCTGTGCTGCTGGAATCATGCTCCTGGGGCCAGGGCTCCCGAAGGCAGCAGGGCACAGCCCCCTCCACCCGGAGCCCCCGCCCGAGCTGCTCCCGAGGCCCCGCCGGCCGTGTGCTCCAGCCGTTTACCGCGCTCTCCCCCGGGACACCTCCTCTGTTAGTGACCCCGGGAACCTGGGGGCTTCCCTGCCCCTCCTGTGGTTCTGCCCGGGTTCCCTGCTGAGCGCCTTTCCATCCGGGAAGAATCTGGTGCAGATTTTTCAAATTCCTGCTTCTCCAGGGCGGGACTTTCCTGTCCTGGAGGCCCTCGCGCCCCCCTTAGCCCTGCTCCTCCAGGGGCTCCTCCCCCACTGGATTCTTTTTTCTTTTTTCTTTTTTCCATCTTCCTACCTTGTTAGAAGTGCAAACCCTTCTCTCTGTAGCGTTCCAGCTGTTCTCTCTTTAAAACTCAGGTCGAATTCGTAGGTTTTCAGGATTTTTTGAAAGTTATCTAGGTAAGTTGGTGGGGCCAGGTGAGGTGAGACACCCACTCCTCTGCCATCTGGCCCTCTCCAACCTAAAAAGTTAATTTAGTTATTGAAACATTGATCGAAGGTATATAGCTTCAAAACAACTTGAATACATTTAATATCTAACTATATTCTTAAAATAGTGAAGATAATCTTTAAAAAGGCATATAGTATCCTAATTAGTATAAAATTTTAAAAATTTAAACAATGTATAAATAAGTCATCGATACAAATGTAAAAAGTATATCTGCTTTCTAATATTAAACCATTTCTTTCTCTAAAAAATTTTAGATTAGAAAAAGGAAAAATGCAGCGTTACTTCTGTAACAAAGAGGTTTCTGTTGATAAATTACAAGGAATAAAGAAATGGCAATCAGTATTATGTGAACATAATGTAGATAATGTAGATAATTCATGTAGATAATGAATCTACAAAAACCACTGTGTTAAATTTTAAATAAAATTTTAAGAGTTTTAATATTACTTAGTAAAAATAAATACATGAAAATGACATAAAATTCCATGTTTTGTATTCACTTATTACTCTTGATTATGAATTTTGGTTTTAAAAGAGAGTTATGCATCTTCTCTCTGATTTAATGATGATGTGCTATATAATTTGAATATAACATTTTAGGTCTTGCAAGACTTTGGGTATCTTACCTAACAAGCTTAAGTAAATAGAATATTCTAAATTCCTTATACTTGTCAGAGAGGTTATCATTACTTATATAAAATATTTTAGAGTGTAAATGTAAGGGGGATGCCTGAGTGGCTCAGTCAGTTAAGCATCTGCCTTCAGCTCAGGTCATGATCCCAGGGTCCTGGGATCAAAGGACTCCCTGCTCAGCAAGGAACCTGCTTCTCCATCTCCCTCTTCCCCTCCTCCCTGCTTATGCGCTCACTCTTACTCTCTTGGTCTCTCTCAAATAAATAAATAAATAAAATCTTTAAAAAAATTCTCTCTCTCCCTCTCCCTCTGCCTCTCAGCTACCCACTTGTGTATGCTTGCATGCTCTCTCTCAAATAAAAACAGAATATATAAATAAGACTGTAAATGTAAGCATGTATTTAACGAACAAGAGTTGTGACAACTAATGGCTGCATGTACAACACTGCAAATAATGTGGCCTATGGAATCACTACATCTCTGCTGCATGGATAAGTTTTTAAGTGCTGTATTTCTCTTACAAATTTTTAATAAAAACAGTAATTATATTTTCTTTATTTTTTTAGATTTTATTTATTTATTCATAGAGACACACAGAGAGAGAGAGGTAGAGACACAGGCAGAGGGAGAAGCAGGCTCGGTGCAGGGAGCCCGGTGTGGGACTCGATCCTGGATCTCCAGGATCATGCCCCTGGCTGCAGGCGGCACTAAACCGCTGCACCACTGGAGCTGCCCTATATTTTCTTTAAATATAATCCTAAGATTCTTAATTAGCTTGAGACCTTCAAATTATGACCTGAGATAATCAGGGAGTAGTTTTTATGTATCTGGAAATTTTTCAAAGGAAGGATTTCAACTTTACAAATAAAGAGAAAATAATGTACATGCTCATGTTGTTTTGGCCTATGTATTCTTGTCCATATAAATATGTATATCTTCATGATACTCAGAGGATAGTAAAAGTTGATTATAAACATTGTTTAATAACATGCTTGATAAGATGGATTATGCTTATAAAATTAGAGTTTCTGAGTGTTAAATAGCATTGGTATTTAAACATTATTTCTGCATAAAGCCACTCCAGGCAGGCAAAGAGAAGCCCTGGGAAGTAAAAGGTGATGGGCCATCGGAGCCTGCAGGGAGGAGTCCCCACCACGAAGGCATAGCACCTGTAGTAGATTAGCCATGGAGCCTTGCAGGGTTGGGCGGTGCCCCAGACAAGCCTGGTACCTCCTTGGAGCTTGACCACAAGGAAGGAATGATAGGCGTCTGGGTGATCCTACAGAGGACTATGAGCTCCCAGCTGTGGGCTTGCACTTTGCTCTACCAAGTGACAAGTGACTTGCAGGCTGCAGAGCCCGTTAGAGATTGGCCTAATCCTGGGGTGTGCTCTGGCTTCTGGAAAGGTGTGCTAACATTTGCACACTTAGGTCCAGCTTTTGGATACTTTCCAACTTTATGTAAATTCCTAATGTTTGTAATATCACCTTTGGGCATAATTATTATAAAATATGTTAGGCTAGTTAATAATACAGCCAAGATAATAGGTATTTCTTGTTTTCTGATACTTTTGTTTTTATCTTAATAAATTATTCTTTTCTGTTTGTTTTTTTAATTAAAAGACTTTTTTTTTTACAGCAGTTTTAGGTTTACAGACAGTTCCCACCTACTCTTTCTACCCTGCCCCCACCAACCCGAAACAGTTTTTCCTATTATTTATATCTTGTATTAGGATGGTACACTTGTAATAATGGATTAACCAATACTGATAGTTTATTACTAACTAAAATCCATGGTTTCTACCAGGATTCACTCTTTGTGTTGGACCTCCTACAGGTTTTGAGAAATATGTAATAATGTGTCCATCATTGGTGTATCATCTGGAATAGTTTTATCTTCTTACACATTCTCTTCCTCCACTTCCCAGTTTAGTTTTATTTGTGTTTCCAACATCCAGCCCCAAATTGAGAACCCAACTGGGGGTTTTTGGAATCCCCACCACCTTTGATTTTCCCAAAATGGCCATTTGGTGATATCCAGATAAATACACATGCCTCTGGCTCCAGAAACATACACAGGCTCCAGAGGCAAGAGTCAACACTGGAGTACAAAAATGCTCCGGGTTGAGAAATTTTTATTAAACTTCATTTATGAAAAAAAAAATAAATTTCATTTATGTAACTAGTTGTTGTAGTGCAACTAGAGTAACCCTAAAATATATATAAAGGTGTAGTAAAGACCTCAAGCTGGGTCCGTGTGAATTGGATTTCCTGTGCTTCTTGACCATGTCCTCATAAGCATGTGTATTTTCAGAGTGTGTGAAATCATTCACTTGTCATTAGTATAGTATGTTCTTCATTCCAGGGGCACCTGGGTGGCTGAGTCCATTAAGCATCTGCCTTTGGCTCAAGTCAAAATCCCAGGGTCCTGGTATGGAGCCCTACATTGGGCTTCCTGCTTAGTGGGGAGTCTGCTTCTCCCTCTGCCTGCTTCTCCCCCTGCTTGTGCTCTCTCTCTCTCTTTCTCTCTCTGTCAAATAAATAAATAAAATCTGAAAAAAAAAAAACAAGCAGTAAATCCTTCATTCCCACCTGGAGAATGACCGTCCACTCCACAGACAGAGGCTCAATTTACTGAATGAGTTCTTTAGCTATCAGGCAGGTTTCTGGAGCCATTTAACAATTTTGCTGTTTATATCTACATCCACATTTCCCAAACACAGAAAAAGTGAAGCATATGGATAGAACTGTCAAAAACCAAATTGGCCAACCTAGTGGGTGAAACTGAAATGTTTTGGTCTCTCTCTTCTTTCAAACTCATAAGAATCCATTCCTCTGCACAAAACCAACACACAAGCAAACAAACACCACTAAATATTTTTGAAATAGCTCCTGGAAGGCCTCTGCATTTTAACGTTGTATCCTCATTAGAGGATGCTACTTGGGGTGGCCATACATTCTAGTTTTCCCAGGACAGTCCTGACTTATGCTATCATCTGTGATGGTTAATTATATGTGCCAATTTGGGCCCCCAGAGGCCAAGAAGATACTTGGTTAAACATTATTTTGAGTGTGTCTGTAAGGGTGTGTCTGGATGAGACTAAGATTCAAATCTGCAGACTGTGTGTAACAGATTGCTCTTCCCACTGTGAGTGGGCCTTGTCCAATCAGTTGAAGGTCTTGATACAGCAAAAAGGCAACTGAGACAGGATTTGCTCTTTTGCTATTTTCCTGCCCTCACATTGGAATTTACACTCTGTGAGCTGGGCTCTCCTGGCTCTCAGGCCTTTAGATTTGAACAATGACTACACCATCCATGATTCTGGGTCCCCAGCTTGGTAACTGTACATTTGAGACTTCCCAACCTCCATAACCATGGAAGCCAATTTCTTATAATACTTAATTAAGTAATAATAAATTAACAAATAAATATCCTATTGGTTCTGCTTCTCTAGAGAACCCTCACTAATACATTATCCCAGTGTAATTATTCATACTGCCCCATTCTATTCGCAAAAGTGTCCCAGTTTAGAAGATAAATTATGAGGCCACTCTAATTCTCACATGTCACATTCTGATATCATCTACTTTTACCACTTTTATAATAAACTAGACTGAGTTGGCCAGAGTTCTCATCAGCAAGTTGTTGCTATTTTGCCCTGACTAAAGACCCACATCGTGAACTAAAACCAGTGATGAGGTGACACCAAGGAAAAATAGCATTCAGATCCCAGTAGAGGGATACTTGTTGAGTCTACTTCCAGATACTGCAGAAACTCCACAGGGAGCAGAACTTTGAGTACTCACCAGAGAGCCAATGAATTCTGTGCCCCAGATCTAAGACTTTTGAACATTATTATTTAAATGAAGCTCTTCAATATGAATGCCATCAAGATGCATGCATAGGATCTACCATGACTGCTAGGCCAAGACTGTCCACAACAGAACTGTTTTAGGTTATGCATAACCTAACATAAAAGACACTCAACCTAACAGAAAAATGCTCTCCCAGCTCTAACTTATCCACCAATTCCACCAACATTCCTGTTATATATATAGAAAGAAATATATATATTTCTTTCATTAGTTCATTCAACTCATATTTACTGAATGTCTACTATAGGTCAGCACTACTTTAGGTAGTGGGGACACAGAAATGAACAAGGCAAAGTCCCTGGTCTTATAGAGTTCACATAATGGCTAAGGTAGGGGCACCTGGGTGGCTCAGTCGGTTACACATCTGATTCTTGGTTTTGGCTTAGGTCATAATCTCAGGGTCCTGGGACTGAGTCCTGTGTCGGTTCCATGCTCAGTGAGCAGTCTGCTGGAGGACTCTCTCTCTCTCTCTCACTCTCTCTCTCTCTCTTCCTCTGCCCCTCCCCCCTTCACATGCACATGTTCTCTCTCTAAATAAATAAATAGATCTTTAAAAAAATGGCTAAGATAATGCCGGGTACTGATGTAAGTTATGAATAAAAAAGTTATTTTTAAGATACGGAATTTGAAGGTTGTGCTATTTTAAATAGGGTGGCCAAAGGAAGTGATGTTTGTGCAGAGCCTTGAATTAAGTAAAGGAATGAGCCATGCAATTATCTAAGAGTAGAGCTTTCTATGCAGATAGAACAAAGAACAAGTGCAGGGCCCTGAGACAGAATGTGCTGGGCATGGGCAGGGAAGCCAGGGGCTTGTGTGGGGCCTGCAGCCTGGAGTGTGAGGCACTTAGACTTGGATTTTATTATGAGTGAGGTGGAAAACCACAGAGGGCTCAGAGAAGACATGTCGCATCATCTGATCAACTTGTGTGTGTGTGTTTCTGTGTGTGTGTGTGTGTAAAATACACATAACACAAAACTTAGCATCTTAACCTTTTTTAAATATACAATTCAGTATATTCACATTGTTGTCTACCATCATCACCATCCATCTTCAGAACTTCTTCATCTTCCCAAACAGAAACTCCAACCTCATTAAACAATAATCCTCATTTCTCTACTCCCCCAGTGCCTGGCAGCCACCATTCTACTTTCTACTTTTTGTTACTATGAATTTGACTACTATAGGTAACCCATATATGGAATCTACAGTATATTTCCTACTGTGGGACTGGCTTATTTTACTTATAGTGTCCTCAAGCTTCACCCATATTATGGCCTGTATTTAAAGCTGTATAATATTCCATTGTATGGCTCGAACACATTTGTTTATCCATCATCCCTGATGGATGCTTGGGTTGCTTCCACCTTTTTGGTTATTGTAAGTAACACTGCTATGAACATAAGGAGTACAAATATCTTTTGAGTCCTGCTTTCAATTCTTTTGAGTACATTCCCAGAAGTGGGAATGTGGGATTATATGGTAATTCCATGTATAATTATTTGAAGAACTGCCCTACTGCACCATTTTACATTTCCAACAGTAGTACACAAGGATTCTAATTTCTCCACATCCTCATCAACATCTGCTATTTTCTGTGTGTGTGTGTTTTTCTTTTCTTATCTTATCTTTTTTTTTCTTTTTTTAAATAGCAGCATCCTATGGGGAAGAGGTGATATCTTATTGTGGTTTTCATTTGCATTTCGCTAATGATTAGTGATGTTGACTATCTTTTCATGTGCGTATTGGTCATATGTATGTCTTCTTTGGAGAAATATCTGGTCAAGTCCTCAGCTCTCTTTTTAATTAGGTTGTTTGTTTTGTTGTTACTTAGTTGTAGGAAAAATATTCTGGATATTAACCCCACACCTATATATCTATTATATATTATATATCTATATAATTTGCACATATTTTTCTCCCATTTCATGGTTGTCTATCTTGTTGGTTGTATACTTTGATGCACTGAAGGTTAAATTTTGACACAACCCAATTTATCTATTTTTTTCTTTTCTTGCCTAAGTTTTCTGTATGATAGCCAAGAAACCAGCGCCAAATCTAATGTCATGAAGCTTTCACCTGTTTTCTTCTCAGAGTTGTATTGTTTTAGTTCTTGTGTGTAAGTCTTTGATTCACTTTAAATTATTTTTTTATTTTATATATGGTATAAAGGGCTCACTTTCATGCTTTGCTTGTCAATATCTTTTCCCTTCATCATTTGTTGAAAAGACTGTCCTTTCCCCATTGAGTAGTCTTGACCCCCTTGTCAAAAATCATTTGACATTTCTGGGCTCTCTATTCTATTTTTTGAGTCTATATATCTGTCTTTATGCCAGGACCACACTCTTTTGGTTACTGTGGCTTTGTTGTAAGTTTTGAAATCAGGAAGTGTCAGTCCCCCAGCTTTGTTCTTTACCAAGACTCTTTTGGCTGTTTGGAGCCCCCAGAGATTCCACATGAATTTTGGATGGATTTTCCTAATTCTGCAAAAACCGTTTTGGGATTTTGATAGAGGCTACATCACATTTGCAGAAGGCTTTGGGTAGTATGGACATTTTAATGATATTAAGTCTTCCAATCCATGAATACATGTATTTATTTGTGTCCTCTTTAAGTTCCTTTAGCAATGTTTTATAGTTTTCAGTGTGCAAGTCTTTCACCTTCTTGGTTAAGTTTACTCCGAAGTATTTTATTCTTTTATGCTACTGAAAATGGGTTTGGAATTGCTTTGTTAATTTCTTTTTCAGATTGTTTACTGTTAGTGTACAGAAATACAGCTGATTTTTGCATGTTGATTCTGTATCCAGCAATTTTGTGGAATTAATTTATGAGCTCTAACAGATTTTTGTGTAATCTTTAAAATGTTCTCTCTATAAGAACATGTCATCTATAAACATAATTTTCTTTTTCTTTTTTTTTAAAGATTTTATTTATTTATTCATGACACACACACACACACACACACACACAGAGGCAGAAACATAGAGGGAGAAGCAGGCTCCTCAGAGGGAGCCAGCCCAATGTGGGACTTGATCTCTGGACCTATGATCACGTCCTAAGCCAAAGGCAGACACTCAACTGCTGAGCTACCCAGGTATCCCAATTTTCTTTTCCTTTCTGATTTGGATGCCATTTATTTATTTGTCATTTTTTAAAAAATATTTTATTTATTTATTTGAGACAGAGGAGAGAGAGAGAGAGAGAGAGAATGAGCAGGGGGGCGGGGCAGAGGCAGAGGGAGAAGCAGATTCTCTGCTGAGCAGGGAGCCCGATGTGGGGCTCCATCCCCAGGACCCTGGGATCATGATATGAGCCGAAGGCAGATGCTTAACCGACTGAGCTGCCCAGGTGCCTGCCATTTATTTATTTGGTTGTTTATTTTTGCCAAATGGCCTTGGCTAGGACTCCAGTACTATTTTGAACGGAAGTGGTGAAAACAGGCATCCTTGTTTTATTCCTAATCTTAGGGGATCTAATTGACTTTTAAAAGGCTGATTCTGGCAGCTTGTGCCGGGGAGGTGCCCACCCAGGCACGATCCGTGGGGCTTTCATTAGGTTGTTGATAGAGGTGTAAGCAGAGGTCAGTGGCGGGATTTATTCTAGGTAATGATCAGAGTATGCTAATGAATTAGCTGCAGGGTTTTAAAGTTCTACCTCTTTTAGGAAGAATATTAAGCTTACTTTGATCAATTGGAGAAATCTCCTATCGACTCATCTCATAGAAAAGCTGCCCTTTCTCAAGACTGGCTTTTTTAAGGGCTGGAAACAGGAAGAAAAAGCTAATAAAAATAAATAAGGATGAAAACATGAAGTGTGTGTGCAGGGTTATGGCACCTCCTGCACGCCACCCTCTCGAATGCAGATGCTGGGTAACGGCCTGGCTTGTCTTCCATTCAGTGTTAAACAGGTGCCAGAGGCAGGAGGGAGGTAAATTAGCTGCCTTAGCAGTGCTGGCCTGGACAGGTGAAGACGGGCTTCCTGGGCAGTGATGGGGAACACAGGCCATTCCGGCACAGAGAGCATAGCATCCCCCTGAGCTACAGAAGTGTCAAGACAAGACCTCCCATTTGGGGCCCAGCTTGCCACTTGCTGGCCAAAGCCCAGAGCCCACTTCTCTCATCACAGGCAAACTAAAGCCTATGGCTGCACAGAGGACAGAGGGGAGATAGAGCTCCTTTGAGATATGAATGGAAGCAGAGAGTAGGACTCAGAGAGGACAGGCTCACTACTGTCATCTGAGTGGCTGTGCAGGGAACCCAACCAGCCTGGGATCCAAGGGGTCTGAACACAACCCTCCTTCCATATTTACAAGGACTTGCCTGCAACGTATTCCAACTTTCTAGGCTCTGCTTCTTGGTCTTCTGGATAGGGTCAATAGCGGGAAGACAGAAAAGCATGGTACTGGTTAGATGTCTCTGAAGCCATAAAGTTGTTAAGCCCTTGACCTCAGGAGCCAGACTGTCTGGCTTTGAATCGCAGCTCTGCCACCTACTAGCTGTGATCTGGGAAAGTTCTAGAATCTCTCTGGGTTTCAATTTTCTCATCTGTAAAATGGGGATGGTGATAATAAATGTATCTGTCTTATAAGAGTTGGTGGAGGAGGGGGGATGGGAATGGGGAGTTAGTGTTTATTTTTTATTTTTAAAAAGATTTTATTCTTTTATTCATGAGAGACACAGAGAGAAGCAGAGACACAGGCCGAGGGAGAAGCAAGACTGATATGGAGAGCCTGATGCAGGACTCAATCCCTGGACCTGGGATCACAACCTGAGCCAAGGGCAGACGCTCAACCACTGAGCCACCAGGCATCCCTTGGGAGTTAGTGTTAAATGTGGACAGAGTTCCAGTTTGGCAAGATGAAAATGTTCTGGAGATGGATGTTGCTGATGGTGACACAACAATGTGAATGTACTTAATGCTACAGAGCTAACAGTACACTTAAAAATGGCTAAGATAGTAAATTCTATATTACGTGTATTCTACTACAATTAAAAATAATTTATAAAAACTCAGAGCTAGAGAGTAAAGTGCTACACCAAATAACTCAGTGGGGCAGCCCTGGTGGCTCAGCGGTTTAGCGCTGCCTTCAGCCCAGGGCCTGATCCTGGAAACCCGGGATCGGGATCAAGTTCCACGTCGGGCTCCCTGCATGGAGCCTGTTTCTCCCTCTGCCTGTGTCTCTGCCTTTCTCTCTCTCTCTCCTCTCTGTGTATTCTTATGAACAAATGAATAAAATCTCTAAAAAAAATGTTTAAAAATAAAATACAAACAAAATAACTCAGCGAAAGACAAATACCATATGATTTCACTTATGTGTGGAATTTAGGAAACAAAACAAATGGGCTAAGGGGAAAAAAGGAAGAGAGAGACAAACCAAGAAACAGACTCTTAACTACAGAGAACAAACTGATAGTTGCCAAAGGGATGTGGATGAGGAAGAGAAGAGGGGGAAGGGGATTAAAGTGTACACTTATCATGATGGAAAATAATATAAAACGAAATGAGAAAAATTTATAAAAACTTAAAAAAAAATCTGGGGAAGGAATACTGAACTCACTTCTCTATGGTGCCTGGAAGAGTGCCTGGCACTCCACAAACCTTCCACGAGGGCTTGCTCTTCATATCATTAGCTGGGTGACATCGAGACACTTTGCCTGACTCCTCTAGGCTTCACTCCCTTGACCCGTAAACTGAAGTTATGGCAAGAATTAGAGAGAAAGCAGATACAACTAACTGCTGGCCGTGTAGTCCTATCCTTAATAAATGGTAATAGCTGTTATTAGTTTGGAAGCCACCAGGAAATGGAGCTGACTGGGCTGCTAGTAACCTGCCTTGCAGACACGAAGGAGGGTTGTTTTCCCAGACACCCTCTAATTGGTGGCGGGAACTTTGTTACTGAGCAAACCTGAGGGGCAGACACACTGCAATGATGCAAAGAAGGGACAGGAACTCTATCAGTTTCTCTCCGCAGGTGAAAACTGAGCAGTTTCCATGGAGGAGTTGACAGATGAGGGGGCAAATTCTACCATCCCTGTTGGGTGCGTGTAGATTTAACAACATGCATATGTCACAGAGCGGTGGCAGCCGGAATACACTCACCGCCTGTCTTTCAATGAAAGGCCCCCTCCTGAGCCTGCCCCTCCAACTGGGATGCACACATGGGACATCCTCTATGTCACAGGCCAACCGTGCTGGTATTCCTCAGGTGCTCTGAGATCTTCCCAAATAGGGCCTCCTCAAATGAAGGGAAGATGCAAGTGTGGGATGAGCTTGGCCTTGAACAGGACTGGGAAACTCAAACAGAGTTTCCTCTGGCACAGGGGCTGAAGCGCAGGAAGGAGTGCACCTGCCAGGCTGGAGCCACCAATCATATTCTGCGCACCTCAGAGATGTTTCTCCCCATAGAACACTGCTCTCCCAGCTTCTCTAAAGCAGGGTCCAGTTTCCTGATAGGAAAGACTGCCTTATTTTTTTCTTTAATGGCTGTCACCAGCTGGATATCTCCTAGAAATGAAGGTGGAAAGTAAATTATTTGAAATCTAAGACCAAAGCGGACCTGGCATAATTAATATCCTCTCCTCCCCCCACTTCCTCTATGTAACAGAATTACTTTTAATGACAATCTTGTGATATTCAGTAGTAATCATTGTTTTCTGGATTCAATCTATAGTTTCAAATCACACAATTTAAAGGATAGATACATTTCAATTTAACATTATTCCAATTCAGGAACACATTTCATGTATGAACTAAACTTCCCTTGCCACTAGAAAATATTAGATCTCACAGTTCTCACTACGTTTTACTGTTCAAAAAATTAATAAGAGTTGTAACTGACATATAACATTGTATATAAGCTTCAGTGGTACAATGTTACGACGTGGGGAAATGATTAGCAGGATAAGTTTACTTAAATCCATCATCTCACATAGTTAAACATTTTTTTCTTGTTTTTTTTTAAGATTTTTTTATTTATTCATGAGAGACACAGAGAGAAGACAGAAATATAGGCAGAGGGAGAAGCAGGCTCCCCACAGGGAGCCTGATGTGGGACTAGATCCCGGAATTCCGGGATCACACCCTGAGCCGAAGGCAGACACAACCGCTGAGCCACCCAGGCGTCCCCAAGTTTTTCTCTTGTGATGAGAACTTTTAAGATCTACTCTCCTAGCAACTGTCAAATGTACAATACAGTATTGTTATAGTCACCATGCTGTACATCACCTCCCATGACTTATTTATCCTATAACTCAAATTGTAAACTCTAATAAAAACCCCATGTTTATGTCACATAGAATGAAAAGAGTGAAATATCTCCAGGCCTATTTCTTCATCCTTACAATAACTGCCTTATCATGGTTTATTTTGAATCTGCTTTTTTTTTTTATTTTATTTTTAAGTAATTTCTACACTAAGTGTGGGGTTCAAACTCATAACCCTGAGAAAGTCACATACTCTCCCAACCGAGCTAGCCAGGCACCCCGTGAATCTACAATTTAAGCGGTGATTGGAGATACTTGCTTTGCAAACGCTTGCAATGTTTCTGAACTGATAGAAACTTACAAAGGAAGGAAAATTCAGGAAGCTGAGTCCATGTGGCAGGAACTTCTGTACAACTAGGAGTTCTCTGAATTAATTTCCAGATAGAATGCAACTGTTCACGGATAAGTAAGAAGCTGGTGGGAGCCCTCGGAGAGTTCTCATTTCTTTGTGAAGGGCAGGGCACCCTGGAATAGGTTCATCCCAAGAGAAGGACCTAGACCTTGGAGCAAGGGGAGGAAATGTACCAAATTGAACCTATGTATATATTACTAAAATGCAATCATTTGTGCAGAAATTGTTTAGAACTTTGAAAATAAAATCTTAAAAAACAGCATAGTGGTGCCTGGGTGGCTCAGTCAGTTGAGTGTCTGACTCTTAGTTTGGGTTCGGGTCATGGGCTCAGGTCTTGAGATTGAATGAACCTTGTGTGGGACTCCATGCTAAGTACAGAGTATGCTTGGGATTCTTCCCCCCCACCCCGACCCCTCACCTCCCCCTGTGCTTCTCCCTCCCACTCATGCTCTCTCTCAAATCAATCAATCAATCAATTTTTTTTAAAGAAAGAAATTGTTTAGAACTCCTAACAACAGAAGTTTGTTGTTGTTGTTGTTGTTGTTGTTGTTGCAAAGAATTTCATCACTGACGTTGTTCAGAATTTCTGGTACATGGTGATCTAAAAAACTGACTTTTAGTCTGTTGTATCTTTGTGTTTAAATTCTCTACAAAAGGTGCATTCTTTACTGTTTGCCCCAGAGGCACGCTGCTCCCACAGCTCTGTCCTTGGTTTGCCACTAGTTTAATAAGTGGCCTCACAGCTACAAGGTTATATATCTATCTTCGTTTAAACCAAATCTTGAAGTTGAGTGTTCTTATTTTAGGTATTGAATCTATCAAGGGTGAAGGGGAAAACAAATGGGAAGTTGCTAAATTCTTTTTGTCATACATCAATGCTTAGGATTTTTAGAGCATGTTTTACCATACAGAATTTGGGGGGAAACTAGACAACTTTTTCAAATTCTAGAACAGTGGTGACCTCTGGTGGACAGTTTGAACTAGAACTACAGACACGTTCATAGTAAATTCGTGACAGCTTGCATTGTTTATTAAGAGCCATGCTTTGAGCTAAGCCCTTTGTATTAGCCCATCTTTACAACTGTCTGTAAATTAGGCATCTGATTCCAATTTTCCTGATTAGAGAACTCAAAGCAGTCCAGTGAATTGACCACAGCCACACAGCTAGCAAGTGGCAAAGCTGAGATTTGAGTTTAGTTTTTCTCATTCCAGAGCCAAGCTCTTAAGCACTATGGACACAATACCAGCTCTGTGTCTTAGAGCCTAAGGGCTAGAGGACTGTCCACCTAAACTGTGCTTCTAGAACTATAGTTACTTGCATGACTGTGATGGTAAGATTTCAAAGTAGTTTTTTGATGTTCACATAAGAGGTTATGACTGATCTCAAAAGTAAGCTGCAGCGGCTCTAGTATGTTATTATTTTCTCCTCATGTTTTTGCTCCTTTTGTGTCTTAGCATGTTCTGGTCAGTTCATGGCAAAGGCTTATGGTGTCTAGCAATAGTAACTCTCAAACTTAAAGAGTATTAGCAACATACTTCATCTGTGAAGCCCCAGCAATCGTAGAACCATAGAATTAAAGTGAGCTAGTTCTGGAAGGACCTTGGGGGTTATCCAACTGAGCAGTTTCACAATGCGTGTGATAATTTCCACAGAGGGATATTTGGTGGTCACAATGATTGGAGGGTGCTACTGGTGTGTTGTGGCAGGGATACTGGATGTCCTGCGATGCCAGGACAAGTTATAAAAGAGGAATTTACCCAGGACCCAGAAGACTTTGCAATGTCCTGCCAGACATTCTGAGATAGAATGTCTGTTCCAACCTGTGATGAGATTTCAAAGCCCAGGATGTCTTTTCTGGGATAGTTCATCACTCCCAACGCCTGTATCATCACAAGGAATGTTTTGACACTACACTTATAAATAAGGCCTGGATGATTTGCAAGAATATTCAACTTCCTTATTTTCCTCGACAATCCATAAATCCTCTTGGCATCCTATCCCTACTTAAGGTTTTTCCTCTTTCTCCTGTCATATACAAATCACTCTCCTTTGTTAATACTTAACTCAAGCCTTTCTCTCTCCGTCTTGCCATTCTTCTGCTTTCTTTTTCTTTTTCTAGGAAATGGCTCCTGCTCTTCTGACTTTTGTTAAATCTAGGGTTAATCATTGTGAGTAGGAGCAATAAACCATTCTCAAATGTCTCACAGTATAGTCGTTCTGCTTTCAAAGTATTTGTATTAATAGAAAATTTGAGATATAGGACAGCGACAGAACAGATGACTACTGCTGAAATGATAGTTTTGTTACTCATGGATCCCAAGAGGAGGAGGCACATTGTGGGAAGCACCAGGCTGGGTCAGGAGGCAGAGGGAGGAAGGGGAAAATGTGCATAAGGGTCTTTATTGTAATTTCCATGGGAAGAAAGAGGTGAGGCAGGGGTAGCAGGTAGTGGATTGGCTATTCTGAAACATTTCAGTGGGCTCTGGAGCATCAGGGCTGTCCCTAGTTGTTGGTACCTGGCCCTGCAGTAATTAGGGTGAGTGGACAGTGGCCAGAGTGGGTGAGCCTCATAAAGGAGGTGATTGAGTTATAAGCTCTGGACTGGTTGATGTGAGTTTTAGAAGCCTGCTCTTGGGCAAATAGCTTACAAGCTCTAGAAATTCTCTGAGAGAGGCAGTCCCTCCACGGTCAGCAAGGCCCTAGATATCTAAGCATCAGAATACAGACCATAAAAGACATGGTTGATACACAGCCCAAGCCCTTGATACTAAAATATGTATTATTTTGTTATAACCTGTTCACTTGAATTTCCCATTTAAATTAATTTTAGAGCATCAGAGTAGTTTTTTAAATTATGTCTGCAACTAATTACCTATATATCTATGATTTTCATTTTAGAATTGCAATGAGGATGTTACGAAAGTTTATTTCAAAATGGGGCAAATAGGGCAGCCCGGGTGGCTCAGCGGTTTAGCGCCATCTTCAGTCCAGGGTGTGATCCTGGAAACCTGGGATCGAGTCCCACGTCAGGCTCCCTGCAAAGAGCCTGGCTTCTCTCTCTCTCTCTCTCTCTCTCTGTGCATCTCTCATGAATAAATAAATAAAATTTTTTTAAAAAATGGGGCAAATAGGATCTGATGAGATTGGGAGCCATAGATGTTTTTACAGAGAAGGAATCCAGGACCTAGGGAGCCCTTGTGACTCTCCCAGGACACACAGTGGGTTAGCAAAAGGGTGGGAGCCAGTACTTATTCCAGTCCAATCTCTGCAAGGCTCTCTTTGGCACCAAGCAGTCTTAGTTGAGTAAGAAATCCAAAAAAAAGTATTCACATGCTCCACAAATACCCTCAATGAGTACCTATGACAGTACTCTCCATAGTAATATTACATTTTATAGAATATCATATAGAATATGTCATGTAGATGTTATAGAATACATATAGTATATATGTAATATAGATATTATAGAATATCACAGTAAAAATTTGCCAATAAAATCAAGTTTGTATTTCATCTTTTAGTAAGACTGGGGATGTAGAACACAGGTAGCCCATCCCCTCCATCCTTTCTGCCTTTCTGCTACTTCCTCTACTTCTGTGTTGGTCAAATAGAAGCAATAGCTTGCTCTGTCTTTTTTATCCTCTTAGCAGCCCAACTTCCCCTTAGTCTTTCCTGACCTACTAACAGTGAGATCATCATGGTATCCCAAACACTTCATGGGCCTGTGGATCCCCTCGGCCAGGGCTTCTTCAGTTTCATATAAATTGCCTTAGGATCGTGTGAAAATGCAGTGGGTGTTTCTACCAAGCTCCCAGGGAATGCTGCAGCTGCCAGGCAAGGGACCATACTTAGGGCAGCAAGACTCTCAGAATGAAGCTATGGGTCTCAAGTCAGCTTATTGTCACAGATATCTATCTCGGCAACTTCTGAACAATACAGCCTCCCAGGCCCACTGCAGGCCTATGCTATCATAATCTCTAAAAGCAGAGCCCAGGATGTCAATTTTTAGAAGCTCTCCAGAAAGCTCTGATAATTCCCCAGGTTTGGAAGCCTTTCTCTCCAGCAGCAATACGAAGTTGACCCCATGTTTAGGAGTACTACAAGGATGTTATAACTTAATTTGCGATTGGCTTTCAGAGGTAAGCATCTTGCAGGCTGCTGCCAACCTTGAGTGATCATTCTGCTCTGTATTTTTGTGCTCAGGCCAGATTCCAAGAACTGTTCCTTCCCACACAATTACAGGACCAAACCAGATGGGGAAATGGTCTAAAACAATCTTGTGGTGTTAATATCTTATTTACATGTATTTATACATCTCTTAAGATGATCATAGTGGTTGCCAGAAATCCAAATTGAAACATTTCACTGCATTAGAATTTTAAAACTATGGTACTGGTGTTTTTCAAGAAGTTTATATTTGCATGATTATGACTGGCCTGTATTTTCTTGCCCTCCCACCCGCTGCCGGCCCAGTCTATGTCTCAGTCAAAGGCTTGAAGACATCCTGGCCTCAGCCTAATCTGCACTCTGTAGAGTGCAACTCTTAAAACAGTCTACTCCTTCCACCAGAGAAGGGGGAGGAAGATGGGAGGGAGATGCGGAATGGAAAGGAGAGCCTCAAATTAAGATGCTGCTTTCCCTGCTGAACATTTGTTCCCTCAGAATTCATGTATTGAAATCCTAACCCCCAATGTGATAATATCTGGAGATACAGCCTTCAGGAGGTGATTAAACCATGAACAGGATTAGATCCCTTATAGAAGAGACCCCAAGATCTTCCTCCTCCCTTCTACCATGTGAGAACACAGCAAGAAGACAGCTGCCTCTAAACCACAGAGCAGGTCCTCCCCAGACACTGAATCTGCTGACACCCTGATCTTGGACTCCCAGCCCCCAGAACTGAGAGAAATAAATTTCTGTTGTTTATAAACCACCCAGTCTGTGGTATTTTGTTATAGCAGCCCAAACCGACTAAGACAAATGAACTTCCGAGCTGCAGAAACACTTAAAATTTTTTTTTTTCTTTCCAAAAGAGCACACCAGAGAACTGCAGTGATGGACTGTGCCAACCATAGACATAGCTCATGGAATCTGACAAAGAAATAATACTGACGCCGAGATGGGAGGATTCAGACATGGCATCAGGGCTGCTGAGGACGTTTTGGAAATGCCTCTAGTAGGACAAGGACTTCCAAAAAGCAGGATCATTTTTCCTGCTCAGTGTGCCACTGTGGCTAGGGGGTATACTATGCCTTCAGGCTCAAATGTGTCCTGGAGAAAACACACTTTCAATTTTCAGATGACAAGTGAGTGTTCTCAGGGGGCCGTTATGCTCCACAGGCAACTGCTCAAGACCTCACGTAGCTGGTCCCTCTGTGGGCTCCGCAGCTCAACCCTTCTCCACAAGGCAAGGCTGGGGCTTTGGGGTTCATCCTTGTCTCCACGGCACCCAGCACAGTGCCTCACTCATGGCAGCTCCCTAATGAGCAAGGATTGGCTCATGGACTTGGCAAGATAGATAATGATATGCTTGTTAATTCCAGAGGTGCCTTCGCTGATAGACCTCCTAGCTTCCATGTTCTTCGGGAGTTAGGTGTTCACAGGGAGCTATTGTTTTTATTTGTCTCTTGATTAAGTGTGTCTTTTTATCCTGAGACCTTGACAGCTGGGTCTTGCTGACCGTGGAGCAACTCCCGCTTCCAGGACTAGCTAGTTCTTAGATAGGGTAGAGGAGTCCACTGCATCATGCCTTTCATAGGCAAACCAGCCAATCCAGAGCCCACACCCCCAACCACCTCCTTTATGAGGCTCTCACTCTCTAGACCACCATCCACCTGCCCTAATCTCCACAGGGCCAGACAGCTGGGGACAGGCCCTGTGCCCCAGATCCCACCGAAATTATTCAGATGAGCCAATCCTATGCCTGCTTCCCCTGCCTTACCTACTTCTTCCCATGGAAACCACAAAAAAGACTTTCGACCATGTTTTCTTCCCCTCCCTCTGACTCCTGATTGGCCCTGGTGCTTCCCCATGTGACCTCTGACAGCTTGGGGTGCCCCCTCCTCTTGGGATCTGTGAGTGACAAAAGACATTTCGGGGGTGTTTGGCCAGCTCTCGGAAGAACAACAAACTTATTGCCCACCATAAAAAGACAGGCTCACAAAGCCTGGGCTTCTTCCTCCCAGGAAAGCCACCCTGTGCCTGTGCAGGCAACACCTGGCCCCCATCATGTGTCCCTGTGGAGGGGCAGAAGCCACAGCCAGGCTGCTAGTCCTGACCCAAAGAAGAGTCATTGACGACTCGGCCACAGAGGCCACACCACCAAAGAGCCAAGTGACAAGGAACTTCTTTTGCCAAGCCCCTATATTAGTCTGCTGAGGCTGCCGTAGCCAACTACTATAGACCAGGCAGTGTAAACAGCAGATGTTCGTTTTCTCAGTTCTGGAGACTGGAAGTTCCAGATCAAGATGCGGGCTGATTCTGCTTGGTGAGAGCGCTCTTCCTCCCTTGCAGGTGGCCACTTTCTTGCTCTGTCCTCCTATGGTCTTTCCTCTGTATATGCATGAAGAGAGGGAGTCAGTACCTCCTCCTCTTGTAAGGACGCTGGCCCTATGGGATTAGGGCCCCATCCTTCTGACCTCATTTAACCTTTATTATCTCTCTAATAGTCTCATCTCTGAATACAGTTACATTGTGGGTAAAGGCTTTGATATATGAATTTGGTGGGAGTAGCAGGGGGAGGACACAATTCTGTCCATAGCAGCCCTCAAATACTTGTGAGGTATTTCAGCCACATTCACAATCACCTTGAAACCATGACAGAGCATCCTAAACCATCTGCCTGGGGGAGGAGGAGCAAAAGGTAACTCCTCAGGAAGACAAATGGAGAGAAGGACTTAGACAGTGCTAGTAGCCCTCTGGCTTCTGAGTTGGGGTTCCTGCAATTTTCTCCATGCAGTTTTGTCTGGTCAAGTCACCATCTCCTGCTGCGGCATCTCCCTGTAGAAAACCTTGCCCACTTTGTACCTTTGGAGGAAGTGTGGGACAGAGGAGGCCATTGAAATTCCACCTACATCATAGTGGGGAGAAGGCACACAGAGGAGCTGACCAATGCGCAGGAAGTGCTCAGAGCCCCCCACACCCCGTCCCCTTAGGGAGCTCTGGTCCTGCCATGATGTGGTAGGACAGTGCAGCAGCCCTCACACTTGCTCTAAGCACATACGCTGTCCTCTCTGATCTGCTGAGGTGATGCCTCAACCACCCCCAATCTTCTGCAGTGCCCCCATGTGACTCTGCTTTTGCTCAGCCTCTTCCCTTTGCCTGTTCATCCTTGCTCCCCTTCTTCACTTGGCTAATTCCATCAAGACTTACCTTGAGCTGCAGCTTTATTCATAATTGCCAAAACTTAGAAGCAACCAAGTTGTCTTTTAGGAGGTGAGTGGGTAAACTGTGGTATGTCTGTATGATATTATTCAGTGTTAAAAAGAAATGAGCTGTCAAGCCATGAGAAGACGTGGAGGAACTTTAGTGCATATTACTGAATGAAAGAAGCCAATCTGAAAACTGTATGACATTCTGGAAAAGGCAAAACTATAGAGATTGGAAGATCAGTGGTTGCCAAGGCTTAGCGGGAAAGGAAAGAATAGGTGGAGCCTAGAGGATTTTTAGGACATTGGAACTACTCTGTATGACACTTATCAGGATACACACATGTCATTACAAATTTGTCTAAACTTAGAATGTGCAACACCCAAGAGTGAACTGTGATGTAAACTATGGACTCTGGGTGACAATGGTGTGTCAATGCAGGTTCATCAATTGTAACAAGTGTACCACTCTGGTGGGAATGTTGATAACAACAGAGGCCGTGTATGTGTGGGGGGCAGGGGGTATATGGGAAATCCCTGTACCTTTTAACCAATTTTCCCGTGAACCTAAAACTGCTCTAAAAAGTGAAATCCTTTAATAGAATAGAGCAAATAATTTGTAAAAGACTCACCTACATAAAAGACATCATCCTTTCTAGACGTGATGCTCTGGAAAATTGCAAGAGAAAAATCCATCCTGGCTTGCCCAGTGACATCTTTCTCTCCAGGGGTGTTCCTCTTCCGGAGAAGCCAGATCTGCTAGTTTCCTGGGTAGCTAGTCCTGCAGGTAAGGCCAGAGGAGCAGGTAAGAACTAAATCTCAGGATCTCAACCTCATTTTCTGGAATAGTTCATCTTCCTCATTATTGGCTCCATAGCACCCTGTGTTTACCTAATGGGTAGTAGTTATGTAGTGTTTGCTGTATGTCAAGATGTGCTGAGAAATTATGATAGGATTCTCATCATATCCCACGAAGGAACTACTATTATTACATCTAACTTGCAGACAGGAAACTGAGGCTTAAAAAACTGGCCAGAGACCCACTCATTGGTAGTTGGTGGTGCCAGAGGTCAAATCGAATCATTCTGATCCCTCATCACTGCGCCCTGTGTTCTCTCACCCTGCACAGACCTCATTCCCTGGGGACATGACCGCCAGCCTTCCCCACCTGCATTCTCTTATACTTTCAGCCCCTTCAGAGCAGCGCATGTCAGTATTTCAATGCAGATTTCTGGAAAGAAGCAGGTTGATTTGCAATCATTAAGCCTGGGTGAAAATGGCACATCCGCCCCTGTCCCAGGGGGAAACACATGGTACTGTCAGGTTAGATTCATGGAGGAGCATTTAAGGGAGGGACTATTTGCAAAGATATGGCCCAGGGAGGTACCCAGGGTCCAGTACCAGCTGGCCGGCTTGCCATCTGTTGAGTCGAAGGAGGCCAGGGCAGGGGATGGTTGCCAGAACCTGGAGGTGGATGGGGGTGTGTGGAGGAGTGTGCCAAGGCTGCCTGACAAGAGCTGGGGTCTTCTGGTGGAAGGACACAGTCAGCCTGCAGTGACCCTGCCAGGGGGAAGTGAGGAAAAAATATTGTTACCTTTCCCCTCACCCCGGCTCAGGGTCCCCAAGTGATCCCCAGGGTACAATGTGTCCCCAGTGGAAAGCTAGAAGAGGACAAGTGCTGTTAGCGTCACAGAGAGAGGGTTATGGGGTTTCGGGGAAGGCAGTGTCATTTGTGCCAGGCCCGGAACACTGGGTAGGTTTTGAGAAGACAGATATGTAGGGAGAGCATTTCTGACTCAGAACACAGCAGGACAAGGGCGCAGCAGCCGGGAAGCACATGGTGTGTCACACCAGCTGCTCAGCTTGGTCAAAGAGCAGAGCCGGTGGCGGTGGAGCTATGGAGACAAGCTGTTTGCAGCCACAGTGAGGAGGTTCTTGAGTGCCGAGCCAAGGGTTCAAAAATATTTCCATAAGGTGCTGAGTGGGAAGGCAGTGTGCTCACAACTGTGCTTGGGGAAGACTACATAGCAGGGGCAGCATGACGATGGCCAGCACCTTTGAGGAAGGTGGTGGGGAAAGAGGGCAGTGTGTGTTGTGGGCTGAATTGTGACTCCCGCTCCTGATCCACATGTCTCAAATGTGACTGTATTTGGAGAGAGGGTCTTTAATGAGGTCTTTAAGCTCACATGAGGCCCTATCCAATCTGACTGGTGTCCTATAAGAAGAAGATATTAGGACACAGACATACACAGCGGGAAGACTGTGTGAAGACAGAAGGAAAGACTACCATCCACAAGCCAAGGAGATTGGCCTCAAAAGGAACCAGCTTCATGGACACCTTGACATGGGACTTCCAGCCTCCAAAACTCTGAGGAAAAAAATTTCTATTGTTTAAGCCACCTAGTCAGTGGTACCAGGTTACAGTAGCCTTAGGAAGCCAACACAGCCCAGGGAAGAAAATGAGGAGACACCATCAGGGAAGGCTGGCCAAGGACGATGTTTGTTTGGATGAGAGTACTGGAGTCTGAGGAGGTCCAGGAGGACCCCAGGCTGTAAGCCCCATGGCAGGGGACATGGTGGAGCCACTCAGAGAAGCAGGAAGCAGGTGATGTTTGGCACCAGGCCAATGAAGTTGTAGCTCCTGGCAGGATATTCCAGGTAGAGTTGGCCTTCATGTGGCGTTAAAGGCTGATCTGAAGCTCAGAGGCTTGTTGGAGGTGGAGATATAGATGTGAGAGGGGGGATGCGTGAGATCACCTAGAGAGGGAGGACATGGGGTGGAGGGCCGGGAGGCAGGCTCAGTGGAAGCCCACAGGAGGCAAGAATGTGAAGGGCTGATCAGAACACAGAGAACAGTGTGCCAGAGGCCAGCAACAGGGTGCTGATGCCCAGGGCCTGGCCTGCCAGCAGTGCAGGAGGGTGAGGGCTCATGGACTGCTTTCCAGGGAAGGGGTCACACTGGAGGGATGGGTAAAACCCTGATTGCCAAGGCGCAGAGTAGCAAGGACTTGAGGAGAGGAAATGTAAGTTTTGTGTATTCCTTTTAGGAGTTGGGAGAAAAGGAGAGAAATGGTAAATCAGGCCATGGAAATTTTACTGTATTTGTTTTTATTTTATTTTTTTTTATTGTGGTTAAATATACATAACATAAAACCTATCATTTTAATCATTTTTAACTATGCAGTTCACTGTCACTAAGTGCATTCACATTGTTGCACGACCATCATCACTGTCCATCACAGAACTCTTCACCTTCTCAAACTGAAACTCCATCTTCATTAAAACTAAGTCCTCATTTTCCCCTCTAACTACTGGCGACCCCCATTCCACTTTCTATGTCTATGAATCAGAACACTCCAGGAACCTCATGTAAGTATTTGTCTTTTTGGGGACTGGCTTCTTTTACTTGGCATAACGCCCTCAAAGTTTGTTTACGTTGTAATGTCTACCAGAATGTCCTTTCTTTTTTTGACTGTGGGGATTTTCTTCTTTCTTTCTTTCTTTTTCTTTCTTCCTTTCTTTCTTTCTTTCTTTCTTTCTCTTTCTTTCTTTCTTTCTTTCTTTCTTTCTTTCTTTCTTTCTTTCTTTCTTTTAAAGATTTTATTTATTTATTCATGAGACACACAGAGAGAGGCATAGACACCGGCAGAGGGAGAAGCAGGCTCCCCACAAGGAGCCCGAGGTGAGACTTGATCCGGGATCCTGGGATCAGGCCCTGAGCCAAAGGCAGACGCTCAACTGCTGAGCCACCCAGCCATCCCTAGACTGTGGGGGTTTTATTTCAAATAGTGGTGCAACCTTGAATATGTCACAGGTAGAGGGAAAGAAAATGGTAAAGTAAGGTGAAAGAGCAGATGGATCAAAATCATAGAGGAAAGCGGGACCGAATAGAGGGAGGGTCTGGTTTAGAGCCTAGCAAGCCTGGGTTCAAATTCTGGCTTTTCCACTGCATGATTTTGAGCAATTCATATCATCTCCCCAGATCAGCTTCCTTGTATGCAAAATACAGAGAGTGATACCCTTCAGTGGGATCATTGTGTGTGTGAAGTATCCTACAGAAGGGAAACCACATTTGCTGCATGTTTGCCTTGTGCCCTCTGCAGCTGGGTACTCAGAAAGGATTGTTTCAGTTAAGGAGACTTTGCTTTCACTTTCTGCAGGAAGGAACAGAAGGATAGAGATGATGTGTGACATGCTCATGATCCCCCACATTTTCTTGATCGCCCACACCCACGTTTTCTTGATTCCTAGCCTCATGCTCCCTCCAGTGCACCAGAGAGTACACCTGGTGCAAAGCAAGGCTGCGTGACTGTGCATTCTCTTCCTCTTCCCCTGGAGGGGGCAGGTGCCATCTATCTGATAAAAGGGAAAGGAAAGTGGGTGGGAATCAACTTGAGAATGAATCTAAGGACAGCCACGCAGCTTTGAAGAACCACCAGGCCCCATCAACTATGACCAGCTAGGTAGACAGGGAGCCTAAGAGGTGACGGGTTACTGCCACGAAACCCGTATGAGGGAGACAGGGGAGAAGGGCATCCAGGATGCAGGGTTAACATCAGGGAAATGGGAGGCTTACAAGACTGCAGGAGACCATAGAAGTCCAGTAGAGATCTGTCGTTAGCTGGATTGAGTCTTGCTCAGGGGCCACCAAGTAGCTGGAGTCAGTTAAGACCCTTTCAAATGCCAGTGAACAGAGTACTCTGAGTAGACACCAACAGGGGCTCCATATCCCGCAGGAGAGAAGTCAGGAAGGGAAGGCACAGAACCCTTTGACGCATGTCTGGTGTATTTACCCCAGGCAGTAGTAGGGAACTGGCGCACATGTGCTTTCCAGTGTACAGATATGATTTTGGTGCATCAGACATCTGTTCAATGCTCTTAAGCTCCTGCCAGCCATCTAGTTTCAGATGCGTTTCTTAGATAAGCAGGATTGGTGTTCTGTGTCGTCCCCCCCAGCCCACCCTCCAACCCCTTTGCAAATCACTTAGTGACAAACGCAGATTCTTGCTGGGACTATGCATTGCTGGCAGTGTTACCCTGAGGCTGCTATCTAAGGAAAACATTCTGCCAAGGCCTTTTGGACAATATGGTTTTATGTGCTCATTTATTTCACACTCGTGTTTTAAAATAATTCTTTCTGGCTGAAAAATGTATTTTCACCTAAGATAATAGATGGAAGTTGTGAGCCGGTTATACTTCCCAAGTGACATTAGCATATGTGCCACATATTTTCCCGAATCCCACCCCCTGTCTTCTTTCTGCTTTTCTGTCTTTTTCTGGCTCTGATGAGGAAAATCTGAAAAGAAAGTATTACCTGCGTACTATACCTCTTTCTCATCTTCCTTTACCCAACCTTTTTACAAACTCCTGAGTCACTCTTTGGGTAGCTCAAGACTACTTGGAAGTGGGTCAGGCCTACCCAAGCAGAATAAATCACTTCTTCTGAGGCTCCTTCACCAAGCATAGGAATTTCCAATGTCGTCCCCACTTGACTGAGTACTAACTACCAAGACTGGCCTTCCTCCTCTTTGCACCTTTAGCATCAGTCCCATGTTTGACTCAAAGTAGACTCTTGAAACATACATGTTGAATTGAAAGGCTATGTTAAAGAGGTTTGGCTAGCTGATGGCAATGTAGGTCTAACTCTGAAAGATTATTAGAAATGCCATTCCAGTTCATCAAACATTCTTGGACTGTTTACTGTGTGCCAGCTTCTCTTTTGAATTCATTATAACCCAATGGAGCAAAGCATCATTCCTTCAATTAATGAGCTCGCAGTTGATCAGTGAAGACCAGCAAAGACTATTACTAATACAAAATGATAGGTACTAGACGAAGGGTAGGGAAAAAATATCATGTACGAGGTTTTCAACCATGGCTGTATATCCAAATGTGCATATTTCCACTTGTATGAAAAATCTTGCATAATCGAACCCACAGAAGCAAAGAACATAAAGGTGGTTGCCAGGGATTAGGAAGAGGGAAAAATAAGGAGTTGCTAATCAACATATATAAAATGTTCATTTTCAAGGTGAATTAGTTCTAAAGATACCATGTACAACAGTGTACCTATAGATAACAATACATTTAATACAGCACACTTAAAAATCTGTTGAGGATGGCTCACATGTTAAATGTTCTTACCAAAAGAAAAGAAAAAAAAATAGTGCAGCCAAACAAGGTAGAAAAATCTCATTGAACTGTGTCAGGTAATTTATAAACAAGTATATTATTTTTCTGGATTAAAAAAAATTTTCATCTTGTTCTGTACTGATTATTGCTGCTTAGCAAATTACTCCACAACTTCGTAGCTTCTTTATTATGTCAAACCACTCTGGATGGTGCTGGAACTGGGGAGCAGCTTACTAAGGTGATAGTGGCTATTGTGGTCTTTCAAGTGATTGCGGTCAAGATGTTGGCCAGGGCTGTCATCATCTGAAGGCTCGACTGAGGCTAAAGGATCCATTTCCAAGATGGTTCATTCACATGGCCAGCAGGTTGGTGCTGCTACTGACAGGAGGCCTCAGTGACTCACTATACAGTACAGACAAGCAAGGCAGTGGAAGTACCCTCGCAATGTTGTCACTTTCCCCAGAGAGAGTGACCCAGGAGAGAAAGCAAGGTACAAGCTGAAATATCATAGATAACCTAGATCCACAAGTCATATTGCATCATTCTGCAACATCCTACTGGTTACATGGGGCAGCTCTGTTCTGGTCATGTGAGAAGACCACATAAAGTTGTGAACACATGGAAGTGAGAATTGCAGGGAGCCATTTTGAGGGCTGGTTGTAGCATGATCCGACTACTCTAAAAGGTTTAATTCAATATACCCAGTAGGATGTTGGGTTCTCTTCGGGGAGGTTTTGTTTGTTTTGTGAGATTTTTTTTCCTTTTTATTATCTTGTTGGGTTTTTAACTTTTTATTGAAACATACATACATCATAAACAAATCATGAGAATTGAGCTGGATAAGTTTTCATGAAAGCACATACTCATGTAACCTATACCTTGATCAAGAAATAGAATATTATTGGCACCCCGAAGGCCCCATTATGCTCTTTCCCAGTCACTAAACCCTTTAGAACAGACTCATAACTTTTAACAACAGAGGATGGTTTAGCTGTCTTTAAACTTCGCATGAACGGAATCATGTAGTATATACTCATTCACATCTGGCTTCCTTTCACTCAACCTTATGCTCATGAGAATTATCCATGTTGTTATACGGCTATATTTGTTCATTCTCGTTGCTATATAGTAGTCTCTAGAGTAAAATAGCTATTCTACTGTGTTCCAGTGTTTGCCTACTATGAATAGTGCTGCTGTGAACATTCTTGTAAATGTCTTCTGGTGATTATAAGTACAGGAGTAGAAATACTGGATCAGAGGTCAGAGAGTTAGCATATGTTTAACTTCATAAAGACTGTGAAACACTTCTATCAACCATCTATGAGAATTCAAGTTCTATGTCTTCTTCAGTGGTTCATGTGTTCTGTCTCTTTCATTTGAGCCATTCTGGTTGGCATGAGGTAGTATCTCATTTTGGTCTTAATTTGCATTTCCCTAATGACAAATGCATTTTGCACATTTTGCATCTTTTCTTAGATTTATTGGCCATTTGGACGTCCTTCTTTGAAGTGATTGTTCATGCCTTTTGTCTATTTTTCTATTGAGAGATTCCTCTTTCTTACTCCTTAAAGGAGGGTTTTTTTTCCCACATACTCTCAATAAGAATTTTTGTTAGACATACACAAATGTCCTCCCATTCTATAAGTCACCTTCAAACTCTTCATGGACATGTTTGGTGACCAGAAAAGCTTAATTTTAATGTAATCCAATCTATCCATTCATTTACTTTGTGGTTATTACTGTTTTCACCCTGTATAAAAAAATCTTTATCTACTCCAAGGTCATGAAAATATTCTGTCATTTTTTTCTCTAAAATCTATGTTGCCTTACTTTTCTTGCTTAGACATATAATCCATCAGGGATGGTTGTTTTGTTTGGTATGAGGTGAGAATCATGATGCATTTTTCCCAATATGGATATCCAGTCAATCTAGCACTGCTTGATGAAAAGATCACCCTTCTCCACTCCTCTTCTTTGTCACCTTTGTTGTATTTCAGGTGACTATATATATATTTGCCTATTTCTGAATTCACTAGTCTGTTTAGTGGTCTCCTTGTCTATCCTTGCACCAACACCACATTGTCTTAACTATTACAGATTTCAACAGGTGTTAATACCGGTAGTGTATGTTCTCCAGCTTTTTATAAAACTTTCCCCCACCAAATGAGGAACAAGTTGAGATTATCCACTATCATTGCTTCCATTCGACATTCTCCTGGCAGTCCTAAGCTATTTAATATGATAAGTGGGGGAAAGGCATAAGAATAAGAAAGGAAGAAAGAAAACTGTCAGGGTGCCTAGCTGGCTCAGTTGATAGAGCATGTGACTCTTGATTTTGGGGTTGGGAGTTTGAGTCCCACATTGGGTATACAGATTACTTCAAAAAATCTTTAGGGATGCCTGAGGGGCTCAATTAGTTAAGCATCTGCCTTCAGCTCAGGTCACAATTTCAAGGTCCTGGGATTGAGCCCTGTATCAGTCTTCCTGTTTAGCAGGGAATCTGCTTTCTCTCTCCCCCTACTCATGTGCATGTGCATGTGCATGTGGTCTATCTCAAATAAATAAATAAAAATCTTTAAAAATAGAAAGAAAACTCATTACTTGCAGACAACATAAGTTCACTATAAGTAAATTTAACAAGGCTACTGAATATAGGATCAATATATAAAAATCAACTGTATTTATATATGTTAACAACAAGCAAGAAAATCAAAATTTCTAAATATTACCACCAGTGGTATCAAAAGTGATCAACAAATGAGCAGACTTCTACATTAAAAGCTACAAAAATTTATTGAGAAATTATAAAAATACCTAAATAAATGGAAGGATGTACCATGTTGTTGGAAAGATTTAACATTTAATGTAATCTTGATTAAAAGTCCAGCAAGGGGTGTGTGTAGAACTTAATGAACAGATTTTAAAATTTATATGAAAATGCAAAAGGTCCAAAATAGACAAGACAATCTTGAAACAGAAGGGTGTGTGTGTGTGTGTTTGAATCACTCAGGGAGTTCTCTAAACAGTGGATAGAAAACTGGGAGAGCATCCTCTCCCCCGTCCCCTGCAAAAAAAGGAAAGAAAAGAGCTAGCATTGGAGAACATTACATAAAAAGAAAAGAGTTGATATAACACCATGGAGGTTAGAAGGTGAATAGCATATCCTAGGAACTTAAATAACTTAAGGTGGTTAAAGCTTAGGTTGAGAACAGTAGAATGAGAGGTGAGGTAGAAAATGCAGATTGACAGCCTAAATGCTAAGGTCTCTGAATGTCATGAAGAATTCTAATTAAAGTATGAGCTTTGTCTAATTCCATAAATTGCCTACATGGTCTTTTTAAGCAATGGAATAGATCATGTAGTATATACTCATTCACATCTGGCTTCCTTTCACTTTGCACATGGTAATTCATAATCTTCACTACAATCCCAAAAGGTAGGCACTATTATTATCCATATTTAATAGATGGAGAGGTTAAATAACTAACCCAACCCCAAAACACAGCCAATGGAAAGGGAGACTTAAAATTTGCCCCCACAACTCTCTAGCACTGCAGGTGGGAATGCAAACTGGTTCAGCCACTGTGGAAAACAGTATGGAGATTCCTCAAAGGGATAAAAAAAGAACTACCATACAATCCAGTAATTGCACGATTAGATATTTACCCAAAGAATACAAAAATACTAATTCAGAGGGATATATGCAACCTGATATTTATAGTAGCATTATCTACAATAGCCACACTATGGAAACAGCTCAACTGTCCATCAATTGATGAATGGATAAAGAAGATGTGGTGTACAATGGGATATAACTCAGCCATAAAAAGAATGAAATCTTTCCATTTGCAACAACGTGGATGGAGCTAGAGTGTATTATGCTAAGTGGAATAAGTCAGTCAGAGAAAGACAAATTCCGTATGATCTCACTTATGTGGAATTTAAGAAACAAAATAAATGAACAAAGGGAAGAGAGAGAGAGAGAGAGAGACAAACCAAGAAACAGATTCTTAAGTATAGAAAACAAACTGATGGGAGCTCTGGGTGTTATACTATATGTTGGCAAATCGAACTTCAATTAAAAAAGAATAAAAGAAGAAAACAAACTGATGGTTACCAGTGGGGAAATGGGTGAAGGGACGGGTGAAATAGGAGATGGAGGATCAAAGAGTGCACTTGTTGTGAAGAGAACTCGGTGATGTATGGAAGTGTTAAATCACTATATTGTACACTTGAAACTAATATTGCAATGTATGTTGACTAGCTGGAATTTAAATTAAAACTTTAGAAATAAAAAACAATAAAATAAAAAAAGAATTTACTCCCAGGAAGTCTGGCTTTAGAGTATATATACATATACTTTTAGTTTCCGTGTTATGCTATTTCTCACCATTAATGTTTCATTATAAAGTTAACTTTGGCAGAAGTGGGAGGACTAGCTTGATCCTGTGATGGGAGAAGTTTCAGACAGAGAGACAAGCTCAGAAGTGATCAGTGGGAAGTTCTGAGACAGAGTGATAGCAATGGGGATGGAGAAGAAGGGATGAATTTGACAAACATCACCAAACAGAAGACAAGTGGATTTGTCAATTCACTCAACTGAGAGTCAGATGAGAGGATGAGAAAGAAAAGGAAGTCAATGACCAAACCCTGCATAAAGGTCATATCATTTTCCTACATAGTTCTTTGTTGGGGAAAGTATGCAAATACATTTGCACTTAACATTGCAGACATAGAACATTTTGCTGTGGGTTTGAGAAGATTGGGCTTTCAAGTTAGAAGAATGCAGATAATTTGAAATCCAAGTTTACGTAGTCCAGTTCCCCAAAAGTCCCTATGTTATTTCCAAACCATGGTTACAGCCTCCCTCCTCTCTGTTTCTCTGTAGCTCAGCCCACTCTTCTTATTTTCTTTTTCTCTTATTCATTTTAAATTCAGAAAAGTTCAGGAATTTCTTTTTCTGGTCTTAGCAAGGCTAACCCATGCCATCAGTATCTAGTGCCAACAGACTCATCAAGGACAATTCCCTCTCCAAGAGGGATTCAGATGCCAGGTATTAAGATAACACATTTGTTACTCCATTATAGAGTGTATGGTCTTTCATTATATCATAAAATTGGCTCTAGAAAGGTTCACCCTAAAGTCTGATGTCCTCAACTATGAACTGTTATGTTCATGTGTTGACTCTGAATTTTAATTTGTAAACTGAAACCTTAATATAGAACTCTCAAACATTAGCGTGGGTTGACAATCACTTTGGAAGCTTATAGAAATTCAGGGTTTTAGGCTTCAAGCCTAAAGATTCCTTTTTAGTAGGTTTGGGATAGGGCCAAGAAATCTCCCTTTCTGATGCCTTTAAATACTCAGCCCTGTCCCAGATGGTTTGGAGGAAGGTGGTTCTGACCTTACACCGAGAAGCAATGATGTAGTGTGTGATGGAAATGCTATTCTACTCCACCCCCGGGCAGCAAGTCCTTTCCACCATTTGAGAGTAACTGGTCCCCAATACACACTTGATATACTTCATTCTATTAACCACCCTATGCAATAGGTACTATTATTATCCCTGTTTCACAGGTGAGGAAACTAAAGCTCAGAATGATTCACTCAGAATGATTCACTAGTACTCAGACATGAATTGACTTATTCTTTAACACGCCACCATATGCTAGGCACTATTCTAGGTGCCTATAGGTGGCAGAGCAAGGGTATGTACTCACAACTTTGAAGCCACATTCTTCACCACAATGACATAATGTCTTCCTAAAACATTGTTGAGACAGCATCATAGATTATGGAAGCTATAAAATAGACAAAGAGGACACAGGAGGGAGGAGGCTCCATCACACCAGGCTGGTACCTGGCTCCCAGAGCATGCATGTGGGTCTTGTTGACCTGCAGCAGCATCCTGAAGATCTGGAGATATGAGGTAGGGCCACTCCCATGGAGGACAGCATGGGCCACACCCGGAGTGGCAGGAAGAACTCTGACCAGAGTTGGAAGAGCTGAGACTGGAAGGGGGAAGAGAGCTAATGCTCAAATCCATCTACCTTCCCAAACTCCTCTTTCTTATCCTTCTTCTCTTCCTCCTTCCTGATGGTTCTCTGCCTCCCTCCACTTTATCTTTCTCCTTCCTTCCTTAGTAACCCTTCTCTTTCCCACTTCTCTCTTGATCTTCTCTTCTCTGCCTCTTTTGCTAGCTGCCCTGGGAGGTCTGGGTTGCTGTGAATATAGCTGCATTTCCCCGAGGCTTCTGTCCCTGCAAGGCCTCTGTAAGCCCTTCATGAGGCCAGTCCCACCCCTGGGTCTCAGGACCGATCATGACAGAAAGGACCGTGGAGGGGGCTAAAGAGTCTAGAAGGAAATGGAGTCTGTCCCTGACACTTAGGGACACAAAGCACAGAGGGAGGGGATTAGACATAGTGGAAAGTGGGAAAATGTAATAAGAGAGGTACAAAGGGATTCCACCCACATAACTCCTGAATCTGTTGCCTTTTCTGCATTCTTACCACCATTGCCTTCATCCATTGTTCACCTGCATCTTTATTCACCTAGTTCACTGCACTGGCCTCCTTTAGATCTTGAGCCTTATCTAGAGGGCTCACTAAAACTTGCAGGGGGGCCCTATCCCCTAGAGTTTCTGATTCATCAGGTCCCAGAAGTGGCATTTCTAGCAAGCTCTAGGTGACTGCTGGCCCAAGCACCACACTTAGAGAATCACTATTCTTATTGATCTTTGCTCTCAGCCTCCAAGTCATTCAATTATAACCAGTATGAGTTACTGTTTTTTAATGGAAATTTGCTCATATTTCTCTCCTGTTTAAAATCAGGTAGCATTTTTACCTTTGCTTTTGGGGCCATGTAAGTCCTCACATTTAGCAGCATTACTCGCCTATCTGTTCTCTGCTGCCTCTAAGGCTTTAATGGTGCTGTTCTTTCTCCTGAGGATTTCCTTCCCCTCTGTTTGGCTACCCCCTAGTAGTCTCCAAGACCCCTTTGGCTCCATATTGCCAGTGACGCTTCCTACTCTCCCCTTAACCCTGGGCACCCACTGCCTGTAGGTGTCTGTTGCTTTCAGCACTGGCATATCTTCCTTGCCTTTCTGTTCTGCCTCCCCCACACTAGACTTTCAGCCCAGTAAGGACAAGGAGAAACCCAGAACTATGTCTTGGGAGCTTCATGCATGTGCCTAGATAACCCCTTTTCTGGCCCAATTTTCTCTGCAGGCTCCTACACTGGGTGTATTCTTGGGTTTCTCTGTTTATTCATGGCACTAGGTGTTGATGACTTACACAGTTGGGTACTCTTCTGAAGTGTCAGCCTTGAGCCATTTTTGGTCCAGTCTCACCAAGGCACAGGCCTAACGTCTGAGTCCCAGCCTTCATGTGAGTTGCCCTTCCAGCTTTCTGTTTATTCTCATCTGCCTAGCATTGCAGGCCCCTTCTAGAAGGTGCCACAGCAGATGTCTTAGAATGTGTCCCTGTGCTCCTAATGTGACAGCATTCTAAAGCAGAGTGTTTGAGCCTAGTGGGCCCTCATCCTCCATCCAGTTGACCTCAGTCCTGTGGTCCCTTTTGAGAATGAGAATTTCAGAGAAAAGGGGTAGAGAGGTGAACTACATGTCTAAAAAGAAAAAAAAAAGAAGCAAATATTTTTTACTTAGCATTTTTAGCAGCACAATAGCAGCAGGCACTATTTTAAACTCTCAGATAATTCGATCTTAATTATATGGTATGCAGAGCACTAATAAGTTTACAAAGCTGCCAGCAACACTAAACACAAATGTCTTAGAAAATGGTACCCTTTTCCTTGCTTATTGTAGGACTGGGAACTTCAGTAATTGTCAGCAATTAAGAGGGAGTGACCAAATGGTGATTCAGAGGAATCCTCCAGAGACAATGACGTCAGTGAAAACAGAGTCTGGACTGGTGGGCGAGGGGCATCTGTAAGCGGGGGAGGTAACCTGGAACCCCAGCTGTGGGGTTGATCCATCACAGCTGAATGTGATCCAGAAAAGTATGTCAGGAGAGCCAAGAGATTACTCATTCTTACCACAAATGGATACCAAGAGGCCCATATATGGCTTTGCAAAGAACAATACCGTGTGAGAAACATGAGCTTCTGCTCCTAGCATCTCATGCTGTGTGGAGTAGAACTGGCTTGGGCTTTGGGGCCCAACGGTTCACACCCTTCCAACTTGAGTCAGCCACATACCTGCTGAATGCCACCGTGCAAGTGATTGTGGTGACCCTGGGCTTATTCACTATAGAATAGGGAACGCCTGCCCTGTGGGAGTCATGTCAGAATTAACACAGCACATGTGCAATCTCAAGCAGATGTGCTGACACATAGTAGGTATGCAATTTATATTCATTCATTTCTTTCCTTGCCTTCCTTCTTTGAAAGAGGATTAAACACTTTTACTATGGTTACCTATGATTGGTGCACTTCCTAGCCCATATGAAATATTTCATCAAGGAAGGAACAAATAGTCAATACATATTGTTTCTTACTAAATCAAGAAACTAAAGCACAGAAAGGCTAAGTAACTCGGCAAAAGCACACAGCAAGTAGATGGTAGACTGGCCTTTAGTCATAACAGGGTCCAAATTCAGCACAACTAAGTTCAATATGACAGAACCAAACTATAGTATGGGGTTCCATCCCTTCATCTTCATTCTGAAGTTGCAATATTTTACAAGAATGTTTATGTCAAAGAGGATAACGAGAAACACCCAAAAAAAGCTGAAGGAGTTTGAATGCCTGATTACAGACTTCTTTGGATAAAATAGAAAGTTTGCTTCTGTGGTATGTGTGTTTAGTCAGATTAAATTCATGTTTGATTACAAACCCCAGGATAGAAGCAAAATAAATATGTTCATGAAGACCAGGAATTCCCAAAGGGAGGAAAAGAAAAAAAAATAATTAGTTAATACTCTGATGGGGGCTGTCTCTAGGAGAGTCTAAATAGATCTCACCATAACATCCCTGTGCTCAGAGACCCTCTGTGGGTGGCTCCTCATCTCCTCAGAATATCTGCACTTCTAAACATTGAACATAGAGATAATGGGCCCAACACATATACCTTCCCTCCTGGTTCTTTATCTCTTAGGAAATATTTATCGTTCCTTAAAGTCTTTAATTGAAGTCTTTAAAGTCTTTATTTTTAAATTTTATTTATTTATTCATGAGAGACACAGACAGAGAGGCAGAGACACAGGCAGAGGGAGAAGCAGGCTCTTCGCAGAGAGCCTGATGTGGGACTCAATCCCAAGACCCCAGGATCACGCCCTGAACTGGAGGCAGATGCCCAACCGGTGAGCCACCCAGGCATCCCTAAAAGTCTTTATTTAAAAAAAAAAAAAAAAGATTTTATTTATTTGAGAGGGAGAGAGAGCACATGTGCACAAGGGGAGGGGCAAAGGGAGAGGGAGAAAAAGACTCCCCAGTGAGCAGAGAGCCCAATGTGGGGCTCCATCCCAGGACCCTGGGATCATGACTTGACCTGAAGGCAGGCACTTAACCAACTGACTCACCCAGGCACCCATGAAGTCTTTGAAGTCTTTAATCTTTATTTTTAAATTTTTATTTATTTATTTATTTATTTTGAGAGAGTGCACAAAAGGGGGGGGGTGGTATGAGAGAGGGGCAGAGGGAGAGTAAGAAAGAGGATCCTAAGCAGGTTTTATGCCCAGCATGAAGCCCATTGTGTAGTTGATCTCAACCCTGTGATCATGTAAAGTCTTTAGTCTTTAAATGAAATGGATAAATTCCCTCTGAATCCTTGCCCAGTGCCTTGACAGGAAATGATTGCTTCCTCTGTGACCCCAAAAATGCTTGGTGTTTTTCTTGTTTCATCCATCTGAATCTACAATTTTTTCAAATGACATTTATTTCTGAATGTGTCTGACTTCCCCTCTGAATTTGTAAATACCCTCTTGGTCCCCCATCTACAGGGCCCTGAACATAGTAAGAGTTTGAAAGATATTAATTGATGAAAAACAATTTAGATGTCCCCAGACAGAGGGCTCCATGAATAAGGTACGGTACAGTCATGCGGTGGGTTTTAATGCAACCATTAATCATGTAATATGTGTACTTATAGGACCCAGAAGTATAGCTATTGACGTGTACATTCTTACTACCCTGGCATGACCACAACTACTCATGATACTTTCCATCTGTTTTCATGCATCTCTGTCCCATTGCAGTGAGTTAAATGTGACCATGTGAGTATATATCCGTGGAATATGACCACAAGTGATTCTACTAAAGCAATGAAGAACCTGTGCATGACTCTCCAGGCTTTCTTCTGCTGTGGTAGCCAAGATAGCCCTAAGATACAGAGATTGGAGTCACAAAATGACAGTGCCACCATCAACTGGGTGCTTGAATAACCAACCACATGGAGCACAGATGTGATGATATGCTAAAGTGAAAACTAAACCCTTGTTGTGTTAAGCCTCTGTGATTTTGGTGAGTGAAATGCAAACCAGAGATACGAACATCTTTCTGGGCTATTGTGACAATGAAATTTGTTTTGCACGGTATTGACTTGTACAGGTCAGATTCTGCGCAGTTCAGACTTTGCAGAATTTTACCCCTTGGAAACAAACTGATCCCCCCAGCACAGGGCAGAACATGTTTTGACCACAGTGGCTTTTTGAATGTTGTGGCCTGACCGTCCTGGTCCTATTTGATTTGGAGTTAGGTACTGGGTGGAAGTACCTGTGGTCATTCTCTTGTTAATTATGGCATCACAGCTGTATTCTTGCAAATGGGAGGAATCTTGTTAAAAATATATATATATTTTTTAACATAATATTGTCAGATATTATGTTACCTGACACAGTGTTTAGCATACAGTGGGTACTTGAAATGCTAATTCTTATTTCCGCTTCTATTCTGCAGGTGGTAAACTTTCAACTGTCCATTGGTAAATCTATTTATTTAGCAGAGTAGACATTGTGATGAAGGCTCAGAAAAAGCCCAGAAAATGTAGATTGCACTTGCTCTAAGTGTGGCCCAGAAGAGTTGTCATGGAGGAAATTCTGGGAGGAGCAACATGAAGGCTCTGGGCCTCCAGCATGGATGCAGAAATGGGGAGCCTAGGAATGCCCTAAGTTTAGTACTTGGGCCTCCAGCTTGTTTGCTTTCTCTTATATATTGGAAGCAATTTATCCTTGCCTGGGTGAGACAAGAGGCTGAAGGAGACAGAGGAGTTTCTGGATGTCCAGCATGATGGTAAGGGCAGAGATCTAGAGGGCTGTGTATGTGGATAAAAGGTTGTGTAAAGGGGTGAGGCTTAGGAGGCTGCCAGAGAAAGAGAAGTGTCACGTTTAATCCTATTTGTCCTATGGGAGTTTTCCAAAGCCAGACAAAGGACATCGTATCTAATGCCTGGTCTCACACACAGATGTCTGGGACAGTCTTTATGTTCTTTTTAAACTCTGCACACACTTGGCTGCACAGATTTTAAGAAGGACAAAGGTGGTTTTAATAGCGTTAATGGGGGGTGATGGGCGAATCATAATCTTATAACCAAAATGGTTCACTCATTTGTGTCAGCTATTGAAAGCAAAGACTCTTTGGTAGGTATAGAAAAAAAGGATTTGAAATTGCTTGCCACCCACCTCCTCCACAGGAGTGCTGTGTGCATTAATGAGGGAATGTATTAGTGCTGTGAACGCCCTGGAAAGAAGTTGCTTTGCCAATTCCAAATATTATTGTGACTTGCTTAAGGCAGAGCTGAAGGAACGATGGGGGTGGGAGGCTGGCTACTGCATGTGGTGTTTTTCTTTTGGGGCTCCTAAGTTGCTTCAGAAGCAGAACCGCTGCTGAGAAAGAGCCCAAGGAGAATGAAGTACATATTCTGGATTCTTCTTCCCACAATGCACTTGCCCTTCTGAGAGACCCTGCCTTATGTCCAGTGCCTTGCTATGGCTACATGTGGCTTCTGCCGCTAACTTTTAAACTCAGTTTCAGAACATGCAAATGACTTAAAGCTTGTTGGAAACATGGAACTAAATAAACACCATTAGAATAATAATGAAATGAAGGTAGAGTATCAACATTTTGTATCCTCTTTCCTATAAAATAGCTTAACATGCTTCCAGATGAGGATTCTGTTGATACAGAGCTCTGTGCAGAACTATTGCAGTGAAGTTGGTTGGCAGAAAATAATAATGGCATTAACTGTCTTTCATTCAGAAGCCAGTTTAGAACCCAGAAAGCACATTCCATGGGCTTTATCTTCTGTGATCCTCCAGCACTGAATTCAGGTAAGTAGGAGAAAGTTATGGTGATTGTCTCCATGTCATAGGTAGAAGCAATGAGGCGCCCCTCAGATGAAAGTCCTGAAAAAAAGTAGCTAGGAAGGTCTTCTGCTTTCATATCTATTTGTTCCACTGAACAAAAAAAGAAACAAACCAAAATAAAATGCAAAATACACCAAGAAAAATAATAAGATGCATACTCAGTGATTTAAAAAAAAAAGTCCACAGCAATGTTAGCAGTGGTAAGGAAAGGCTTTACAGAAGTTTAAGCAGTGACTTTTAAACAAATTTTGTCCTATTTTGTTTTGTTTTTCTTAAAAAACCTGTGATGTGGCTTGGTAAATGGGAGAGGAAAGTAGCCTTTTTTCAGTGGAAGAACAGAATATGGAGAGCTGTAGGGGCAGGAGGAAGAAAGATATTTTGCTAATTCAAGGATACAAGAAGCCCCAGAGTGGTGGAAAGAGTGAGGACTGTTGGATAAATTAGTGGAAAATGTCAAAGCCCATGATTAGTTTAAATCTGACTCAAGAAGCAGAAGCCTGTGTAAGTTTCTGAGGAGTGTGACAGAGCAAACACTTCAGAGAGATGATTCTTACGGCGCACCAAGCCCTGCAAACGGGGGAATGGTGTGCCTTTGGGAGCTGTTGTAGAGAAAAAACAAGACTTCATGGCAGAAGGAACACCAAGGAAGTCAGAGCAGTAGCTGGGGTGGGGAAAGTGTATTGGAGGCTGATAATCAGAGTCGCTGAAGAACTGAAAAGACAAAAGCCTCATCCTCCACATCCACCCTGCTCTCATACTTACGTCTCAAGATTTCAGATAGATTTTCTAGGGGTGGGATGTGTATTTGGAAAACCTCTCCAGCTGATTCTGATATGGCATATAAAGGATGAAGAAATGACCCCCATACCAGTAAAGCTCAGGTCTAACGTGTGAGCAAAATAGTAAAACCAGAACCGCAACACGTTGTACTACGTAGTATGATGGAGATATGTAGAGAAAGCTCTGGAAACTCATGTGAAGGAATGATTTCGTCTACATAGAGAAAAGGGTTACAAAAAGGTAGAAATGAATTGTTCTCAACCCTGGTTGCACATTTCAAACAGTCGATTAAATCAGGGTCTCTGTGGGGTTGGGGCCCAGGCATTATTGTTAAAAATTTCCTTAGATGGTTCTTGTTCTGCTAGGGTTGAGAATAGCTGTTAAAGATTGAAGATAACCCCAGCTTTTGAAGAAAGTGTAGACATTTTCTAGACAAAAAAGAAGAATAGAACTGACAAAGGCACAGAGACATGTAAGTAGTATGTTTGGAGACTGAGGAAAAGTCTAGGGTAGCTAGGACTTTCGTAGTGAGGAGGAAACCCTGGAAAGGTAAGGTGGGCTGCATTGTGAGGGTGATGTTAATGATAAAGAAGAAGAGGAGAATGAGGAGGAAGGTAAGGGGGTGGAGGAGAAGAAGAGGAAGAAGAAGGAGAAGAGGAGAGGGACAGGAGGAGGACCAGAAGGAGAAGGAGGAAGTAGGAGAAAGGGAGGGGGAGGGGGGAGGAGAATGACTGGTTCCAGTGGAAGGGGAAAGAGAAGGAGGAAGGAATCACCCTGAAGCATTATGACAGATTTTTTTTTTTTTATGACAGATTTTTTAGAAGCGTGAAAACAGAGACCTCTGTTTTACAATAATTCTAGAGGATGATGATGGGTGAAAAGAGATGTAAGGATACCCAACCTATTTTGGCTCAACTTTTTTGGGCCGTGGGTCCCATTTTTGCCTATAGTTGCTATAAAGCAATGGTCAGTGAGTCTTTGAAAGTAACATGCTTGATAGTCACAAAGATGATTGTTTTAATTCTCCATGAAATACATATTTCCCTTCTGATGTGTGAAGTTGTTTCCCTTCTCCCACCATTGAAAATGAGCAGAAGTGATTTCAAGATCAGTTCTGCTTCCAAGTTAGGAATGTAAACCTCCTGCCCCAACTCTTTGTAACTATTTCACTCAATGCATACATATCTTATACATTTAAAGCCAGGCACTGTAAAAGCAATTTTAGACATTGAGGTCTAAAATTTTTGCCCCTTAGGGGATGGGAGCACTACCTCAGGACTTTGTATCCTTCCACTTCTTTGTCCTCTCCCTTTCTTTCCTTGTCTTCTTTAAGTGGCCTTAATATTGAACTGAAGTTTATTCTAATTGTTCATAGCTTTTACTCAATACTTTTATTTCTGTTTTGAAATTGGAAGGTGGATGAAGAAAAGTTCATATTTAATCTCTTTTAAAACTTTCAAATTAAGTTAATTTTTACAGATATGTTCTTGAATTGTACTTTTTTTTTCTTTGGAAAGGACTCAGTGAGTCCATAGTCTTAATAAAAAGTACACCAACACAAATACCGTTACCAGGTGGTAGTAAAAGCTTACTGGTGGGTAGGAATGCTGAGGACCTGGCTTTACAGAAGCTTGATTTTATTTTAAGACTCCTCGGATGAATTTCCTTCTTCAATAACCCTTCAAACATCCATTGAACACCCAAAGAATACCCACTGCAAGCCAGGTCCCTTAAGGGGGTGGGTACAGAGATGAACAAGGAGGTCTTTGATCTCACCTCATCTTCCTAAAAACTGTAAGATATATCTACAGGGCAAGGTTATTTTTACCTAATGAAAATGGAGCCCAGAACAATAAATGGCATGGCTTAAGGCTAGACAAAATTGGATCCACAAAGATTCTTTCCTTTCAACAGTACCCAAATCAAGTCCTTACATTATATGACATGTCTTAATAGTACCTGTGTTACTGAGGAGATAGTGGCAACTGATAATTTATGTTACCATAATGGAAAATTTGACATTTCCATTATATACTATTGTTTTGAGATTTTTAAACATGGACTGAAGAAATGATAGAACCTGGTAAAGCAGTTGTTTAACATATAGAATGAAATATTTCATCCTTTGAGATACCTAAATGTGAGACAGGGAACCATTAAAATCCTAGAGAGAAAAAAAAAAGAGAAAAAAAAAATAATAAAATAAAATAAAATCCTAGAGAATAACACAGGCAGCAATCTCTTAGACCTTGGCCATAGTACCTTCTTACTAGACGCAACACTTGTGGCAAGGGAAACAAAAACGAAAATGAACTATTGGAACTTCATGAAGACAAAAGCTTCTGCAAAGTGAAGGAAAACAAACAACAAACTAACAGACAACCTACAGAATGGGAGAAGATATTTGCAAATGACACATCTGATATAAGGTTAGTATCCAAAATCTATAAAGAACTTACCAAACTCAACACCCAAAAACCAAATCATCCAGTTAAAAAATGGGCAGAAGATATGAATAGACACTTTTCCAAAGAGGACATCCAGCTGGCTAACAGACACATGAAAAGATACTCAACATCACTCATCATCAGGGGAATATAAATAAAAATCACGATGAGGTATCACCTCACACCTGTCAGAATGGCTAAAATTAACAACACAAAAAACAACAGGGGTTCTCCAGGATGCAGAGAAAGGGGACACTCTTAAACTGTTGGTGGGAATGCAAACTAGTGCAGCCACACTGGAGAATGGTATGGAGGTTCCTCAAAAGTTAAAAATAGAACTACCCTACAATCCAGCAATTGCACTACTAGGTATTTGCCCAAAGGATACAGAAGTACTGATTTGAAGGGGTACACACACTCTGATGTTTATAGTAGCATTATCAACAATAGCCAAACTATGGAGAGACCCCAAATGTCCATCAACTGATGAATGAATAAAGAAGATGTGATATGTGTATACAATGAAATATTACTCAGCCATCAGAAATTCAAAAGAATCTTGCCATTTGCAGCGACATGGATGGAGCTAGAGTGCATTCATTATGCTAAGCGAAATAAGTCAGAGAAACACAAATATCACATGATTTCACTCATATGTGATATTTAAAAAAGAAAACAGATGAACATATAGGAAAGATGAAAACAAAAAAAGGAGAGGGGGAAACAAACCACAAGTGACTCTTAATGACAAAGAACAAACTAAGGGCTGATGGAGGGAGGGAGGTGGGGGATGGTCTAGATATGTGATGGGTTTTGAGGAGAGCATTTGCTGTTATGAGCACTGAGTGTTTTATGTAAGTGACGAATCACTGAATTCTACTCCAGAAACCATATTGCACTGTATGTTAGCTAAAATAAAAAAAAAAACCCAACTTCATCCTTAACTATCTAATAAAGAACAGAATGTTTAATAATGTTGAACGTTATCAAACATTTTGTTAAAATGTTTCATTAAAACATATTTGTTAGTAAGTGGTTAACATTAAAAAAAGTTTTAATAAATAATTTTCCTCAAAATCCTTTTATAATTACAAACCCTTAAAAAGTTTTAATTAAGTCTGGGACTATTAAGTTCCATATAATTTGTACTTTTATTTTCAATATTTTGAATAAGAGCACTGATCACAGTTACAATAATTATATATTTTCACATATCTGTCCTAAAACTTTGAAGTACCTTGAAAATATTAAACTGTCAATACTAAAATCCTAAACTACAAGGAATCTTTCTGGCATAACCCAAACTAGCATTTTATACCTTAAACAATTCTTACCATATCCTTAAGTCATCCCATAATTGTTTATATCTCAATTTACTACTGAGCTGCATTAAAAAAGAAAAGGTCAACAGGGGATCCCCAGTGGCTCAGCGGTTTGGCACCTGCCTTCAGCCCAGGGTGTGATCCTGGAGACCCCAGAAAGAGTCCCACATCAGGCTCCCCGCATGGAGCCTGCTTCTCCCTCTGCCTGTGTCTCTGCCTCTCTTTCTCTCTCTCTGTCTCTCATGAATAAATAAATAAAATCTTTTAAAAAATAAAAAAAGTCAACAGCAAAATTTCTGAGCTATTGAATAGATGCATAAATACACCTTTCCCTTTTTACTCATTCTTACGTTATTTTCTTCCTCCATGAAAGAGGTCCTTCATTTTCCATTAGATAGTAGAGGTAATTTTGATAACTTCCTTAAATTAATCTAAGTAGCTAAAGTATAATCTAGTAATTTCCTATTTTACGTTTTCTAAAATGGAAGGTTACCCACAGTAGTACTAAGGACTCTACTCCATTTCCTACTTAACTCTGACCAATTCTTTTGTTATCCTACTTTGCCTGCTGAGTATGCTATAAAGAGCATGAACTCCTGCAGTCAACTTTAAGATGAACCTGAATTAAAATCCCAGCTTCACCACTTACTGATGTTAAGGGGAAATCACTTACTTACTGTGTTGGGGAAATCACTTAAACTTTTCAGCATCTCAGTTTTCTTCTGGGCAAAAGGGAGATAATTTCTGGTCTTCAGGTGGGTAGTAAAAATTAAATAATAACGTATAAACTCCTGGCCCAATGCCTGGTACAGAGTCAGTTCCTAATTGAGGTGAGTTTTCCTATCTTTGCTTTGAGTAAGCAAATAAGTAAAGAGACAAACAAAAACCTTCTTACCCTGACACTTAGCTTCCTAGTTCCTGTTTGTTTTAAGCCATGAATCATTTTCTTTAGGCTCTTTATTCAGAATCAGACATTTTCAAATGTATGTTGCCATGAGAGCTGGTTCTTATTTCTATTCTCTAGATAAAGAGCACTTATATTATCCCTCCTCTTTTTTTGGGAAATGCCAGCTTTCACTTCAGAAATCAGAATCATAGTAGATTGAAATAAACATTTAAAAAGTCATCTGGGTTGCAATTTTAAACACATTTAAGTAAGAGTATATTTTACTATTTCTTTTTATGAATGAATATTAAAAATGGATGTTCTTATCAGTTGGGCAACCAGCCATGGGTATACATGATAAATCTGTTTGTTCTGGACTTTTAAAGGAGTTTCTGCCCAGCTTCCTCCTTCTCTTGGGAACCCAACCTTCCTGGGACCTACCCTGAAATGCTCTTATCTGACTCACTCTGCCCTCCACCCAAACATGGCCCATCCACTGGCCTGGGAGATGGCACCTGGAAACAGAGCACAAGTTGTTTCTCTAGGGTTTTTGGCATCAAGATAAAAAAGGTCAATAAGCATTTCTCTGGTGGAACAAACTATGAAGTGTGAAACTTGTGAACAAGAGTGGACACATTTTCTACCACCTGGAAAATCTGTTGCAACAAGTAGAGAGGAGAGATAAAGAGTTAGTCTTGGAAGTGTCGAGTGCCAGCCATGACCCATTCCTGTGTGGACTTGGACTTCTCCAGCAGTTAGCAGACCTAAGGGGACTGCTCTTCCTTATTCCCAAGATAAAGCATTTGAGTGCAGAGGTGGGAGAGGGAAAAAGGAGGAAGGGAAACCAAGTCCTCTCTCCTTTGGGAATGTCTTCTCTGGAGGTAGTTGGTTTTAAATCAATCTATTCATGTTAGAATGCAGCAATTAACGCAGGTTAATATTCAAGTGTTTGCAGACTACCATCTGCAGTCAACTGTTTACGGGGTTGTCTGACTCCTTTTTGTCAACTAAGTGGCCCATGCCATTGATAATATAATCATTTGGGGTTAGGACCAGAAGACAAAAAGCATGTGTTTGTGTGTGTGTATGTATTTCAGAACACGTGGGGCACAATTTTTCAAAATTAAAATAAAATGATAGTTAATAGTTATTGTGTACCTTCTATGTGCTATGTACTATTCTAAATAGTTTACATGTACTAATTCATTTAATTCTTTTTTTAAAGATTTATTTACTTATTTATTTATGATAGACATAGACATAGAGAGAGAGGCAGAGACACAGGAGGAGGGAGAAGCAGGCTCCATGCCAGGAGCCCGACGTGGGACTTGATCCCGGGACTCCAGGACCGCGCCCTGGGCCAAAGGCAGGCACCAAACCGCTGAGCCACCCAGGGATCCCCTAATTTAATTCTTATAGCAACCTATGTCGAGGTAATTGTCATCTCCAGAAGATACTGTGGCACAGAGAGACCCCCTAACTTGTCCAGAGCCACACAGGTAAAATGCAGCGGTAGAATCAGGATTCAGACCCAGGCAGCCTCGTTCTAGAGACTTTGCTCTTACTCTCCGCGACATCTATTTTTGTTGTTGTTGTTGTTGTTGTTTTAATGACTGGATGCAAAGTATGATCCTTCATAGCAGTGCTGCTCCAGCCCCATGTGACCACTGGACTCCTCTTTGGGGAGGAAAAGTTGTTTTGGACCTGCGGACATTATCTCCCATGGTGGGTCATGGGTTCAAGTATTGTTCAATCACCATTATCTGGGGTTTGTTGGAAAAACCTAAGTTGGGATCCAAAGGGCATTAGCTTACTCTGTTGTAAGAAATGCTGCATTTAGGGAATTATCAAAAGCACAAGGATTTCCTTACATATAGCAAACATCAATACATATTGAATAAACAAGTGAGCAACAGCTATCTATAAAAGCTGTTTAAATGTACTCTAGGAGTCTAAAATTTAGGGATCCCTGGGTGGCGCAGCGGCCCAATCCCACATCGGGCTCCCGGCGCATGGAGCCTGCTTCTCCCTCTGCCTGTGTCTCTGCCTCTCTCTCTCTCTGTGACTATCATAAATAAATAAAAATTAAAAAAAAATTTTTTTTAATTTAATGGGTCTTTCTTCATGGTAAGGTAACAGATGATTTTCACTTTATGTTTTTCAAGTTTTTAGCCAAGAATATATATCTCATTTTTTTAAATCAGAAAAAAATTGCTGTAAAAGAGAAATATTCAGATGCAGTGATTATCATGTTTTGGCATTTGTTTCATTTTTGTGTCTTATACCCCAAAGTCACAAAATATTTCATGAGTCCCCAGTGTAAAGTTTAATGTAGGTACTAGCAAATACTTGTCATGATATGTGTCAAATTCAGGGACGCCTGGGTGGCTCAGCAGTTGAGCATTTGCCTTCGGCTCAGGCATGATCCCGGGTCCAGGGATTGAGTCCTGCATTAGGCTCACTGCAAGGAACCTCTTTCTCCCTCTGCTTGTGTCTCTGCCTCTCTATGTGTCTGTCATGAATAAATAAATAAATCAAATCTTTTTTTAAAAAGTCAAATTCATTAAGGATGATAGGACCCAAGGTAGGGAATATGTTCCCAAAACCAAAAAGAAACATTTCCCATTTAGATGGCAGAAGCAAAAACTTGTAGTGTAGAAGAGCAGAGGCCTCTCTGTCATTACCCTGGGTGTAGTACGATAGTGACAGGCCTTTCTCCTGGAACAAAATGTGCTCTGGGATCCTACACTATGAAATCATTCTTATACTCCAACCCTGCTTGAAAGCAGCAGAAAACAGTTGGCCTGAATGGGCCTGACGCATTGTGGCCAGAGATAAGGTTTTTATCTCTGTGTGAAAGACTGGCTGATGGCCAGAAGGAGTTACCCCATTCTAGGCTATTATGGGCTGAGTTGTGCTCTCTGCCACCCTTCCAAATTCGTATATTGAAACCTAACCTCAGTGTGACTGTATTTGGAGAAAAGGTCTTTGAAAAGGTAATGAAGATAAAGTGAGGTCATATGGGTGGGTCTTAATCCAATCCTACTATGGTCCCTATAAGAAGAGACTAGGACACAAGTATACAAAGAAGGAAATCCTGGGAAGACAAAGGGGGGTGGGGCGCAAGATGGTCATCTAAATCTCAAAGATAGAGGTTATCAGAAGAAATCAACCTTCCTGGCACCTGGATTTCAGACTTCTAGCCTTCCGAACTGTGAAAAATAATTTTCTGTTGTTGTTGAAGCCACAGACTGTCATTTTGTTATGGCAGCCCAAGCAAACTCATACATAGGCATTGCTCCTAAGTGAGACCTCAGAACCCTATCACATCCCAGAGAGGACCACTTCAAGATGACTGAGGCTGAAAGTTTGCCAATCTTAGAAGATCAGGGCTTGAAATAGAAATTCAATTGTTTAATGGAAAATAAAACAATGCCTTATTTCTTCCACATCTAAATTTGAGCTCTATGATTCAAAGTTATTATCCATGCTGTTTCGTTTCATGTTGATTTGTTGCATTATATTTGAGGGATCTGTTTTTATTTCTGTTATTTGTTATTCATTCTTTTTTAAATGTATCTCTCTTAGAACTCATTATTTTATGATCCATTATGAAGTTGTTCTAAATTACCCAGTACCTTTCTCACTTCTTTATTCTTGCCAGAAGCTTGGTTATACTGATTTTTGTGTTAGGTGTTCAAAAATTCCACTCTAGAGAAGAAACTTGGGAGGAGGAATCGGAAACCAAATCCCCTAGTTCACAGTTGATTCAGCTGCTGGGAGGAACTAACCAGCAATAAAGAATGAGAGCAATGCACAAAGCTTGGACACTTTCATGATTTTATCAGCAGATGGCAAGTGTAATTTAATGTAGACAAACTAATAATTAATCAGGGCACAAGGAGGCCAGCCCAGTGATGTGTCCAGGCAGAAAATAATCTTCTAACACAGAGATCAAGAAAAGGATTTAGGGATTATTCTTGAAAAATCATTAGGACTATCAGTCTAGTGCAGAGTTCTGGGAACAAAAGCAAACACTGTTAGCAAAGAAAAAAGCACAGAAACTGGAGGTGTAACTGTTAGCTTGAAAAGGACTTGTTTGATCTTGTCAAGAATATCATCGTGTTAACCGTTGTGATGCAAGGTGATAGAAAAAGGATAAAAACCCAAGAATCAAATGTATCCACTTACCCAAGAGGGATGCAAACTCCAAGGCCTTCAAGGACCAATGAGGTAGGTAAATGCATGAGCCGTTATAGTAAGACTTTTGGGAATGGTGGGAACTGGGTCAGAATGGAGGGTGCTTAAAGGCTTCTAGATTTTACACACATACACTGTTAGCAACCGCACAAAACACATCTGCGTGCTTAATCCAGCTCTTTGGTCACCAGTGTGGATCCCTGACTTAGAACATTTTGCTTTGTGCCTCTCAGATTCCTCCCTAATCTAAGGTCCTTGGAAGGTAGGACAGTGTCTTACTCAATTCTTGTATCCCGCCTGGCATCCAGAAGAATACTTTGCCCCATGGAGACTGCCTGAAAATGTTGCAACAAAGAGGGAGCTCTGTTCAGGAGCAGAAAATGCTGCTGACAAATGCTGGGCCTCTTACTTCATGGCTGCTGTGTCTCAAGTTACACGTCTAAAAGAGCTTGCAAGTGGGCCCAAAAGCCCACTCTGTGCTTGACTCAGCCTCACAGTACCTAATTTGCATGTGGCGGGTAAATTATTTCTGTCTCTGTTCTGCATTATGTTTCGTCTTCTCTCTTTTGCCTGCTCCTCTCACCAAGCATGGCCGTTCTTCATCCCAGATCTTTGTCTTCCCTTCTTTAGCAATATAAAAAGGACTTTCTCAGCTGGTTTCTCCTATTGTGTCTTCTCATCCTGGTTTGTTTTGCATCTCACCATTTTCTTTGTCTCTTTACCTGTGCTACCAAAGATTGAGACAAAAAACATCTCAATGAATTATATCCTCAAGAAGTGTGATAATTGGGCAGCCCGGGTGGCTCAGCGGTTTAGCAACACCTTCAGCCCAGGGCATGATCCTGGAGACCCGGGATGGAGTCCCATGTCAGGCTCCCTTCATGGAGCCTGCATCTCCCTCTGCCTGTGCCTCTGCCTCTCTCTCTCCCTCTCTCTCTCTCTCTCTCTCTCTGTCTCTCATGAACAAATAAATAAAATCTTTTTAAAAAAAGGAAGTGTGATAATCTGGTTAGCAGAGTTTATGTTCAACTGGCATTCTACTCCTTCAAGTAGCACAATCCTTTTCCTATAGGTAATAGAAATAGATTAATAATTAAGGAGTACATTGTGGCGAGCATAGCATCACATATGGAGAAGTTGAATCGCTATGTTGCACACCTGAAACTAGTGTAATATTGTGTGTCAACCACAAATTAACAAAAAAATTTAGGGGCATCTGAGTAACTCAGTTGGTTGAGTGTCAGGCTCTTGATTTTGGCTCAGGTCATTCATGATCTCAGGGCGCTGGGATCCAACCCTGTGTCTCAGGCTCCTGGCTCAGTGGGGGTTTACTTGGGATTCTTTCTTTCCCTCTCCCACTGTTCCTCCCCCTACTCTCTCTCTCACACAAATAAATAACTAAAATTTTTAAAAATAAACCATTTAAAAGAGAGGCTAGATGAAATAATAGTTTCTTTTGGCTCTAATCTTTTTAAAATCATTACAAGAATTAAGAGAATGGAAGACTGCATATAAATTAAGAGTGTGTGGTAGAGCTTCTAAATGCTACAAGATTTCAGAGCAAGAAGATACTGTTCTATGTAGGCATAGTCAAAGACATTTTTGCTGAAGAAGGTGGGATCTGAGATAGGTATTAAAAGATGGGAGTGATGTGGGGCCAACGATAGCATGACGCCTTCTTAAAAGCTTTTGCTTTGAATTTTTGAATTGAAGGTTGGGCAAAGAGGAGGAGAAATGACTTTGTGAATATAGAAAAAAAAAGGGGAGGGAGGTCAAAGCCCTAACAGAAGAATGAGCTGGATAAGTGTGGACAATGTGGACATTTTCAGGATAAGGGTATGTTCTGGCCAGTAAAAATGACTTTTGATTACGTAAGTTGGAACAAGATTATGGGAGATCAGAAAACGAAGGGGTGTAGAGTGGATTTGGTACAGTAGCAATAACGAGCCCTTACATGTTCTTACAATAGTATTTGAAGTTATTAGTCTGATGGTGCTAAGTAGGCTGGTAGGGAAAAGAGAGAATAAAGTCAGGGAGATTAGGCAGGAGGCCTCAACTTGGATAAAAATAGTTCCACATATTTTTACATCTCCTTATGATTTAGAAAGCATCCAGTAAACTCACAAAAAAAGGTATTCACAACAAGCCTTGGAGGAAGATAGAACAGATATTAATATTTTTATTCTGCATGAGAACTGAAATTCAATCTAGATTTGTCTAAAGTCATAAAGGTGGTTAATGGTGTTGTTGGAATGCAGACCTACTTTTTGACTTTTTAATCTCTAAGTCCAGCATTCCTGTCATTAAGAAATAGAGATAAAAGAGGAGATTTCAAATACTGAAAATGAATAATCTATGTAACCTTATGAGGTATATGAATCAGCATAATTCACATTATGTAGTAGTAAAAGTGCTGGCCCGAATATCAAGAAATGTAAATCCTAATCCTTGCACTAATATGATTCAGTGTGACCTTAAATAAATGGCTTCAATGGTCAGCTTCTTCTTCCCAATATGTAGCGTGGGAGTTGTACACAAAATTCTCTTTAAATTCATTCTGGCTCACTGGTCTTAGAATTTGTGAGTGAATCATCAGTTAGCCATCTGGATGACCAAGTGAAGTTAGTATCATAGCAATTAAGAAAGTTGGCAGAGTCAACAGAGGGCCACGGATGATGAGCTTAAGTTTACTTATCAGGAAAAAGTTAAAGGGAGTGGAACGCAGAATAAGAGCTCCCTCAATATGGCCGTATCCTAATCCCTGGAACCTGTGAATGTTACTTTACATGGCAAAAGAAATTGCAGATATAATTCAAATAACATAGGGCATTAGGGATTATCCTAATTATGCGGGTGGGTCCTTTTGAGAGAAAGAAGAAGGAAGGAGAGTCAGAAAAGATGTGGTCACAGAGGTAAAGCAATTTCTGGCTTTGAAGAAAGAAGAGGGACAGGAGCCAAGGAATGCAGACAGCTTCCAGGTCTAGAAAAGGCAGAGAAAGGACTCTTTCCTAGAGCCTCCCGAAAAACACACCCCCCTGCTGATACCCAGACACCCACTGAGACCCATTTTGGACTTCTGATCTCCAAAATTGTAAGGTAATAAATTTGTGTTGCTTTAAGCCTCTAAATTTGTGGTAATTTGTTATAACAACAATAGGAAACAAGTACAGGAAGTCAGTAGGGAGGGATGACTAATATTTATTTAGCACCTTTTGTATACTGGGCATTGATAGTACAATAAGCTTGTTGGGGAAACAGTGTGCTATTTTACACATTAGGAAAATAAATCTGAGAACTGAAGTAACTTGGCCCGGGAAGGGGCTGAGCTGGAAATTCAGACTCAGGGCTGCACGACTGTTTGTTCCGTCATACAATTTCTGGTATAAAAGGCCAAGTGCACACAAAGCCTATACACTTACTTGATCACATAGTGCTATAAAATCAGGAAAAAATGTGATATGAATAATGGTCTTGGGAACCAGGAAAACTTTCATAAGGATCTGGCAACACGAGGCAGGGAAGGGTCAGAATTGACCACTTACTCAGAAGTAGATACTTCCTATACACATTATTCATTAAACTACCACAAATCACACCATGGCATAAATTTTATTCTTTCTATTCTTAATGGTGAGGAACTGAGGGTTAAACAAGAAAGAACATTGCCTCAAATGCTATAGCTAGTTAATGACAAAGCTGAGATTTAAATACAAAGCTTACATTCTGTGAATACAAAAATAAAAACTTTTATACTTTTTTTTTTTTTTTTTTTATAGAAAAGAGGAAGATCCAAAGAAGGGCATGATTTAATCATCACTTGAAAATATATGATCCCTACGGTCCCAAACATGCACAGAAGATTGTGATTGGCTTGAGGTCAAGTATGTTTATAGAATTGTTTGTTCTCCAGGGTGCTTAGAACAGTCTTAAATATATTATAAGCACTCAATGTAAACTTATTAAATGAAATCAATCAGTGGGATACAGGGACTTCTGTTTAAGGTTAACTAGGATCTGGAACTCCTGTGTCTGGAAGGATAAAAATAGAGATCTGATGGGACCCAAATGTAACAAGGTCCCCCCTTCGCACTTAAAGATTTCCCCCCATGAGTCCAACCATCACTAATTTTCCCTCTTTCTCCTTCCTAATTGCCCATAGTGCACACATTAGCTCCAAGTGCTTGGATACTTGGTCACTCAGTTTCACATTTTTCTTTATTCTCCTGCATTGATGGCAAGGGCTGCCATTGCCTTCAGCATCAAGCCTAACTTTCTGGTTTCCCACTCTCATCTTTCTCCTCTAGCCTTACCACTTGTCCACACAAAACCTTCTTTGTTTGGCCCAATTCGCTGCCTGCAGCCATGGAATTCCTGCCTCATACCAACCACTCCTCTTATTTAGGTCCTTCTTGTTCATTGTGCCAATGCTTTTTATTAATTCTCTCCTCTTCCACAATGTCTTCTTTAACTCTCCTCTCTCATTTTCTCCAATCCTTGTTATTACTGCCTGTACCCATGTAATTTACACTTCAAATAAAATAAAAATTCTTTAGCATGGTAGACATGCTTCTTTCTTCAATCTCGCAGTTTATTTTTTTCTCCAAATTTTTTATTGTGGTAAAATACACATAAACTTACCATCTTAGCCATTTTTAACGGTTCAATGATATGAAGTACACTTGCATTTTTATGCAACCATCACCACCATACAGTTCCAGGATTCATTCATTGCAAAACTGAAACTCTATATCATAGTCTTCCTCTGGTCTACTCTCCCCATTGTCCACTAATTGCTTACACACTGGCCTCTTGTTAGGTTCTCCAATAGACTAAGCAGTACATAGCTCAGAGCCTGACACAGGTAATTTTCTCCATCTGGAAAGTATTTTCCAATATTACTCCCACTCCCACTTCATAGTCCACCAAGACTGGTCCCACTTCATCTTTTGGTCTCAACTTAAATGTCACTTTCACTTCCTGATTTCTCCTGTTTCAGTAGATTCTCTACTTAGAAACCAACCAACCAACTAACCAACAAAGCATCTCTTGGGCATTTTTTAAAGCTTTTATAAATACTTTCATGTTTTCATTTTTACAATTGTTTATTTGTTCTGTGTCTGTCACTTTGACTCAATTGTAAACTTCAACCATGCCTGACATGTAGTAGGCACTTAGATATTTGTTGATGAATGAATATCCTATGTTATACTCTCTAATTGGTCTTTAGACTTTAGCATCACTTCAGGACTTATTTATAATGCTGTTTTGTTAACTGCTATTTGTAGGCGTTTATTTTCTGCTTTTAATGGGATTGTGGTTTGTAGAAATTATATTTCATTTTCTTTGCAACAAAGGAAGTTAGATATTTTTTCAATAAACACTTGCTGAATTAAATTAGACTTGATTTAATTTGGTGTCTGTCACATTCTGAAGCACTACACCAGGAAACATGTCTAAAATGTGAAGGAGACACCACTGAGGGATTGCACATGGTTTGGGGTACCAGTGTCAATTGTTAGGGTCTGAGGTCAGCACTATGCATAAGAGCTGTGTATGCTCAAAATTTCCTTTGTTTTGGAGACATCATATCAGTTTGTCAAAAGACCAACTCAGCAAACTTTTCCTCTAGCATCAGACCAAATCTTGTATCTTTGGTTGAAGATCAGAGAAAGGACTTGGCTTGAGTTTGGGGGCCATATTGTAGGACAAACACAAATCTTTAAATTCTAGAATCACACATGGCAAGGCAAGACAGTCATGAGAATCTAAGGGACCAAAGTCTACTGTGGAAATAGCATATTTCCATTACCTGTCTCACCCTGTCTGTGAAGGCATACACCCATTCTCTGAAGTGGCCTGTATGATTTGATTTATTAATGCTTGCCCCTCATTTTCTCTTGGTTGAATGTAAATAGTTGATTTCACATAAGTTAAGTGTATGTATGATGATCTTGTGCTGTACTCTGCTCTCTGGGGAGTTAATTCATGGATCTCATTATCCTTACTTAGATAATATAGTGGATAAAAGTATAGGAAAGTTCAAGAAGGATTTAAGTCAATTCACAGATATCAGAGTTCTTAACAGACAAACATCTTTACAAAATACTTCTCAGTGGTGTTACTGTCCAGAAGAAATTCAGATGTGCCTAGCCCTTCACTCCTACATATCTCTGCAACCCCACCTATGTGTGCACATTCCTCATTCCGCCAAAAAACTCCTGTAAACATTTATTGTTTTCCTCCCATCCCCTCCATCCCAATGTTCACACAATTCTTCCCACAGCAGTTCATCATCCTGTAGGTAATCTCTTGAACTAGTTTCTTTGCTATCTTTTTTGAACTGCTTTATGCAAATACAGAAAATAGGAATAGATAACCTTCTACTCCCCCCTCCCGTTTTTACAGAAAATGTAGCATGCTTTATTGTTTTGCACCTTACTCTTTTTGTATAACAACGTGTCCTATAACTCTTTCTATATCATTAAAATGAAAACCATAAATTTTCAATATCACCATATAGTATTTTGTCATGTGGGATGTGCCACAATCTATTTAACAAGTATTTCTTCGGACTGACACTTGGGTTTTTTCCTCCTCATTTTTCTTCCTATTATGAACAATAAACAGTGCTACATGTATAACCTTGTCCACATGTAATTTCTGACATGTGCATAGTTATTTATTTATTTTAAAGATTTTATTTATTTATTCATGAGAGACACACAGAGAGAGAGGCAGAGACAGGAGAAGCAGGCTCCATTCAGGGAGCCTGATGCGGGACCCAATCCCAGGACTTGGGGATCATGCCCTAAGCCAAAGGCAGACGCTCAACAGCTGAGCCACCCAGGCGTCCCTGACATGTGCATATTTATGTGTAGGATAAATTCCCATTAGAAGGATTGTTGTCTCCAAGGATGATTGCATTTTTAATTTTGATAGATTGTGCCGTATACCCTTCCATAGATATTGTACCATTTTGTAACACCAACACGGATGTATGAAAGTGCTCACTCAAATTGCAATTCTTAAAATCAAATATAGAAATGGAGCTTTTAGGGATAATGGATTCCATGAGCTTACTCTGCTGTGCTCAAAGAAGTCCTATTTCTCTAAAGACAATAAATACAAGGAATAAAATTGATAAGGTTTGAGGCTTTACTCCGGCTCACATGAGGAAAACCTGGTGAAGAATGTATGAGGAAGCCCCTTCATTATGCTTTTTTTAGGGGCAAATCCTCATGTTGTAATTCAAGTGCTTTGTTTCCCTAATGTGTATCAGCATCATAAGAGCGCCCCTCTAGTGACTAGAACAGTAAGACTGACTTCATTTCAAGAGGCCAGATAGCTGGCTGGCCCAGGACAAAGGGAGGGTAAGTGGTTTAGGCTTTGGAATGAGACCTGCTTAGATTCTAATTCACAGCTACCTTATCGCCTATGGATGTGACTGTGGGTAAGTCATTTGAGAGACTGGAGGCTGTTTTCCAGCCATTATAATGGGGATATCAATCCCCATGCCTTTTTGGACTGTTGTTAGATTAACTGGAATGATGTTTGGGATGGTGTCTAATATATAATAACATTTAACATTAAATTTCCCTTTGCCTTTCTGAAAATAGCAGAGAATTGGGAAGAAAAACCCCAAAGGTCTTTCTCTCAAAGTGTATGCCACAATTTCCATGTATTAAATCTGTCTTACTTTACTCATAGAGGAGGCTCTAAAAAATCTATTTACCATTATATTGCATGTAATTCCAACATGCTTTGTGGTTTGACAGCCCAGCCTATGTCAAAGTGGAAGTAAAAGGAGTCAAAGTTGTTAACTGACTGAATTTAAAAAAAGCAGAGATTAAAAAAAAAATTATTTAGAAACAACAAAAACAAAAGTATCCCATAATCAAAAATTATTTAGAAACAACAAAAACAAAAATATCCTTAGTAGGCTCAAGGATAGACAGAGCTTCTTAGCATAAGGCTGCCTTAAGGTCAAGTCATTCAGAAAAGGTTAACTGGTATGCTCTGAAGAAAGCAGACCAGCGGTCAATGAATTTCTTTTTATTTATTTCTTCCCTGTTTACTAAAGAATCAAGGTATCTTTGTAATACATCAACGGTTTTTAAAGATTTATGTTATCAAATGTAAAATACAATTTGGGGGAGGCATTTGAAAGGGTAAATTTCATTTACTTCAAAAATTAACCAATTCACTTATTTGACCAAAATTTATTGAGTGCTCACTATTTATTGTTGCTAAGCTCTGAACTCACTTGGTATGCCTAATTGCCCCAAAATTCTGGGTAAAAAAAGTATTATTCATAGCACAGCCAAAATTTATGTTAACCTTTCAATGAGTCTTCATAACGGCTTTGTTATCATTGTAACTGATTTTAATTTTAGGACCTTCTGGATTCCACAATGTATCCCTTTCACAGAAGTCAGAATGATAAAATTGTTGAAATAGCAAATGTAAAGTTGAAATCACTAGATAGCCTGCAAATCTTATATATCTACTTGAAATTTCAATTGTGATAAACCCTTTAGATTCAGTCCCATTTGTCAGCTTTATACAGTGAGTATAATTTACTTAGCTAATTTCACTAGTAGATTATGTTCTTTCAGGGCACAGAGAAATAGGAATCATAAATATGTCATTGTTGCGTGCTTTTGTATCTCATTTCATAGCCTCACAGGCTTAAGCAGAGAAAATATACTTGAAAACACAAATTAATTGTATCTGTTTCCTAGGAATATTTAAAAATGCCTACATTTATTAGAGATCCCAAATGTACTGAATGACGGAATTTAAGTAAAACGTTGGTATTATGCAAACAGAATCATAACAGCAATGGTAATAAAAATAGCAGTTATCATTTATTTAGTGCTCACTACCTATCAGGTGTCCTGTTAAGAGTTTCCAATGGATTACCACCTCTAATCTACCCCACAACTTTTCAGAGAAGGTACTGTTGTATTTCTATCATACAATGGAGGAAACTGAGGTTTAAGGAGATTAATTATCCTGCTCAGATTATTCATGTTAAAGAACAAAAATTCAACCATGTAAATGCAAAGATCTAACTTGTTTTATTAAATGATTTATGAATTGGGCAGCATCCCATCTAGCAAGTAGAGGGGAGCTCCAAGGAGTTCTACAAAGTGGAAGGTTTTTACAGGAAGGAGGATGGGCACAAAAGTTACTAGCAAAAGAAGAGAATGAGTTGTACCAGGCAAGGTCTTCTTCCCTTAGCTGCAAGGACAATGGTTCTTATTAGGATTGTCTCATCTTTGGTGGATAGAGGGGGTCCATGTGACAGATTACTTCATTGGTGCCACTCAGAAAAGTCCTGAATGACTGGTTAAGACTACATTTCTGGGGGAGGTCAAAACTGCAGTGAGATATTAAGCCCTGGTTTGGTGACTTGGCCTGCGTGATGCTATTTTGGGCCTGTGGTTTCCTTTTTACCATTCACATTATTATTTTAGTGGAACTGGGATCCAAACCTAGGCAGTCCTAATCTACACTTAATCTGTCTTTCTAAAATGCCATTAATACAGATTTAGTAAAGAAATAGAATGTCATCTATATGCAGACGTATTGTTACCTGCTGGCTGTAATTTTTACTACCGTAGGGAAAAAGAGATTCAAATCATAATATGAAATAAAGGAGTACAGTTATGTGGTTTGTTTCCCAAAGTAGATTTTGGAATTACTTCTCTCCCTTTCCCCTTACCTCCCTCCTCAATGGCTGGGGTAAAAATTCTCCATGAATACTTTCTGTAAAGTCTTTACAGGATTTACCTTAGCATAAATGCTCACGAAAAGTTGTGTCCTAAAATATGGAAACCTTGTTTGCTCTGACACTCCCAATTAGCTAGATGCTATAGTGTTAAATACCATATACCTCAAAATAATACTGAAAATTTCAAAGGCACCTTTCTTCCACAGAACTTCAGTGCAAATATTACCTAAATTTTCCTCAGTATTCCAAAGAAAATTATGGCTTTATCAGGTTTCACTGAAGATAGAAGTAGGCAGAATCAGAAAAATGAACACAAGAATCTGTTGGTCAAGGACAGAATTCAGGATTTAAAACTTTTTTTTTTTTTTAAATTTCACAGTGTTTTTTTTTTTTACTTGATCAGTAACAACTGTAACCACGTAGCTTGCTTGGTCTGTCTTCAAACATATTTTCACTATATCATTGTAATTCAAATCCACTCAGTGGTGCTCCACTTTTCTAATTTGTTAACATTAAGCCGTGTACCTTGCACCTGTCTTAATGATATCGCACAACGATAACATTTTCACTCATTTAAAGCCATGTTTACTGACAGAGCTTTAGCACCAAAAAAATTCTAAAAGGCAGTCTTAACACATTCAAAGAGCTTGAATGAGTAATTGACACAGCTTAAACGCTGGCTAGTTCAGAACTTTACAAATTAAGGTCACATGATTTTAAAATCACATATACATACTCAAAAAAGAAGTTGGTAAAAATACATTTCAATGATGAAGAAAATACATTCAAGGTCACGAGTGCCAATTTAATCTTCAATGTACAAGCCTCAATAGGCTGACTTTTAGCTGGAGTTTGGAGTTTTCTTAAGGAAATGATGGAAACTTTATTACTAAAGATGGTAAAGTGTTCAGGGACCAGAAAATCAGGGGGTCAACAGAGGAGGGAGGTGTCTAAATACAAGTGAGAATCAGTAAGTTGTGTGTGGGAATCTAAACTGATTTATGTAACTTCTCAAGACCCTCCCCCTCCCCAAATAAGAAAAAGAGGAGGAGAGAATTTTGAAAGAAAAAAAAAAAAAAAACAACCCAAACAACCAAAGAGGTGAGACACAGCCATCTTGATGGGGGGGGGGGGGGGTGCCTAACTACTCAATGAGGTCATCCTATCTCCCGGAAGTGACACGTAATCACCTGCTTTGCACTAGCTCCGCCCCTTCCCTCAGAGGTCCCGCCCCTCCGCCAGCGGCCGGGAGGGTGTTAGGGGGCGTTTCTCCTGGAGGAAAGCTGTGAGCTGCGACGCTGAGGAAGGGGACCCCAAAACGTCTGGCACTGCCCCCTCCAGGGATCACTTTGGACCGCATCACTCGGCCCAGCGGGATTCAGAAACGCCGAGGGGTCAACCTGATGGGTTTCGGGGTCAACGGAAGAGGGGAAGGGGAGCCCTGGCGGGGAGAACCCCCCGGTCCCCCGCCCAGCAGCTGAGGCACAGGAGGGCGGCCATCTTGGCCGGGAGGGTAGGGCTGGGGAGCTGCGGGCGCCGTGCGATTGGGGGGCTCGCCCGGAAGTGACGCCAACTACCCGGAAGCGGAGGGGGTTCCCTGGCCCACTCCCCCCTCGTTCGTTTGCTCCCCCGCTTCCTCCCCGCCCCCCTTCCTCTCCATTCGTTTCCCCCCCTCCCCGTTCCCTGCCTTCTTCCCCCCCCCTCCCGTCCCTCCCCCCCCAACCTCCGGAGCTGGGAAGAGAGTCAAGATGGCGGCGAAATCCGATGGCGGTGGCGTGGGGGTGGGCTTCGCCCAGCTGCACAACCTGGACGAGGCGGTGGGCAGCGGCGGCGAGGAGGACGGGGAGCCCGGGGGAGGCGGCTGCGGCGGCGGCGGCGACGGCAGCGAGCCCGGCGAGAGCAGCTCGCTGCACATCTGCCACTGCTGCAACACCTCCTCGTGCTACTGGGGCTGCCGCTCCGCCTGCCTGCGCTCCCTCCTGGGCAGGAAGCCGCGCCGCAGCGCCGCCGCCGCCGACGGGGGGGACCAGCCGCTGCAGCCGCCCGCGGCCGCCGGCGCGGACCAGCAGCCCCCGACGCCCGCCGCCCGGCCGCCGCCGCCGCCGCCGCCGCCGCAGGTGGAGCGGCCGTGGCTCGACTGCCTGTGGATCGTGCTGGCGCTGCTCGTCTTCTTCGGGGACGTGGGCACCGACCTGTGGCTGGCCCTCGACTACTACCGCAAGGGGGACTACGGCTTCTTCGGGCTGACCCTCTTCTTCGTGCTGGTGCCGTCGCTGCTGGTGCAGAGCCTGAGCTTCCGCTGGTTCGTGCAGGACTACACGGGCGGCGGGCTGGGCGCCGTGGAGGGGCTCAGCAGCCGGGGCCCCCCCATGATGGGGGCCGGCTACGGCCACGGCGCGGCCCGCGGCGGCCCGGGGGCCTCGGCCACGCCGGGGGCGCAGCGCCTGTGCCGCCTGTCCGTGTGGATCTGGCAGTCGGTCATCCACCTGCTGCAGATGGGGCAGGTGTGGAGGTAAGAGCGCGGCGGGGGTGGGGGCGGGGGCGGGGACCGGGGCCGGGGCCGGGGCCGGGGCCGGAGTCGGCCCTGCCGAGGGCCCCCGCGGGCCGGGCCGGGCCGGGCCGGGGCCCTCCGGACGCGTCCTGCCCTCGAGGTGCCTCGCGGCCGGGCCCCCCGGATGGGTCTGGCCCGGCCCGGGGTCCTGAAGGAGGGGTTTGCCGCGCACTTGCCCTGGCGTCTCCCAAAGACCGTCGTTTGATCCGGATCCCTGGCCACGCCTTTTGGCCCTGGGAGGCCCCAGTCCCGCGGTCCGTCTGTCTGTCTGTCTGTCTGCCTGCCTGCCTGCTTGCTTTCCCGGTTCGCACTTACCCGAGACCCTGCCTCATCCTTTCCGTCCCTCGCCTCTCCGGAAGACCTCTGTGTTTCCGTTGTCCCTTTCCCCTGTATCCCAAGGTAACCAGCCCTTAGCGCTCTCTCTCTGCACCCCAGCTCGTCTCCTGGGGGCGGGGGGACCTCCCTTTTTCCAGCCGGTTTTGCACTCGGTTTTGCCCCCCCCCCGCCCGGTGAGACATCTTCCCCTCTTCCCCAGTCTTCTCTCCGCAGTGGCCTGTGTGGGGCCCTGCCTCTCCTTTTAGCACTCCTTTATTCCACGCCCCCTCCCCCCCCTGCAATCCCCAGCCCCTGCTAATGACTCCAAACCGCTGCCCTCCTTGAAGGAAAAACGACTTTTTTGGGGGGGGGGCGGGGGGGAGCTGGATTAGACGTGCCCTTTTCCTGGTGACAGGTAAAATTGTGTAGTATATGGTGGGTGTAAGCGTTTAACTCTCACCTCCAGGAAGTCAATTAACCACCTGAACGCCTATTCTGGAGGGACATTGGTTTTGGTAGCCAGGCCAGTGCGTAGGTGATTTATGTTTACACAAGCCCAGAGCTTGGCCCTGCGGCCCTTCCTTCTTTTGTAAATTTCTCCTGTGCGTGGTGAGCCCCTCAAAAACCACTTGGCAGATGTTGTTTTGGCTGTAAATCTTAACTGGCTAAACTAAGGAAGGGATCCCCTTAAGATCTTGGTAAATCTGTGCCCTCCAATTTAAATCAGCTTGAGTGTGTTCTGGAAACTGAGTTTGTAGGTAAACAGTTGCAAGAAACAAATCTTAACTGAAGGTAAATGACACAGAGCTCTTCAGGTACATTGCTTCTGGGAGGAGACGTTTTGGGCCCTGAATTCTGCACCTAGTAGGAGGTTTTAGGTGCTTTGTATTTCGGTTAACTGAGATGTACTCGAGTTATGGGAGGTAAAAGTTCATTGTTTTCTGAATTGTTTGTCCAGCTCTCTCTTCACAGTTTTAAATAAAAACGTTTCAGAAAGCATGGGACTGAATTAAGTCAAATCATGAAAGTGAATGCAAGAGAACTTTGTCCTATAGAATTTATATGCAGATTAAGGATGGGGGACGAGTGAGTGGTTCTTGATTTTCTTGGTGCTCCCAGGCTTGTTTACTCGTCTTTCTAGCTTGAACCAAGCAGCCCCCCCCTTTTTTTTTTCTCCTAGCAAAAGGGCTATTTGTATTTGTCTGCAAATAACTGGGTTTCCTGATGATAAGCTTGTAAGAAAGAGGTAGGGGAGATAAAATAGGGCTAAAAAAAAAAAAAAAAGATTAACTTTTAGCAATTTTGAGTGTAGCTTGGGGTCAAGTAAAAATTTTGAGACATGTTTTGAATTTGAAATCTAAATCTAAAAACATCTCTAAACACCCAAATCCATATAGAATCAAAAGGTAGTGTGTTTGATACCGGGGATACTTTTTCTGATTGGTAAGATGCAAAAGAACGAAGGGGGAGCAGGACTAGAAGAATGGGGAAGAGAAAGATTTTGAAATACTAGTAAAATATAACAGCATAAATTTAATAACTAGGTTTCTTCTGAACAAGCTGAAGTCCCCTATCTCTCCCTGTCTTCAGCTCGTTAAGTGTTAGCAGTAAGAATCTTGGTGTCAGGTTAAAGTTCCTGAGAGAATTGTTCCTCATGTAATCCATCCTAGATAGTTATTAGCAGTAAGCTTTTTGGACATAATGAAATGGAGTTCAGTTTCACAAGTTTTTTAGGCAGAACATCCCCCCCCCCCCCCAACTGATTAATTAATTGTATTTGGGCAAAGTAAGAAGTCCAGATTTTGGAACAAACCAACAAGTACATTTTAAGTGTGGATTTAGGATTTAAAGTTGTTTAAAATAGGGTGGTGTATTTGTTTCCCAGATCTTCATTGGACTTTTAAGATTTGCAGTGGCATACGTATGTTTAAAAAGATGCCTGTGATTTTACTATATTTATAATTTTTTTCCAGATTAGAATATATGTCTAAATATTTCATGAAGTTTTGAAAGTATAAAGTGTCAAAAGATATGTGAATTAACTTAGTTATTCCAAGGTAACCATACTTCAAAAGAAGTATTTGTTGAAGAAGGATTTTATTTATTTCAATTTTTTCCAGAAAGCTGGTTTTACTTGAAATATTCCAGGAGCAGGATCTGCTCTTTGGTGCCTGTTAGACATGTGGCTTAAATGAAGATACTCATTTGAAATGCTTTACAGAAAGGTTTTTACCTTTGTTTTGTTCTAATTTTGGGGCAATTACTTAATCATACATCATCCGAGTTTTTATTCCAGATTTTTTTGGGTTACAGTTGTTTCCTTAATTATATTTGCTACTTAAATTTTGCTATTTCGTGTGGTCATGTGACAAAAAGGCCAAGGCCTAGGAATTCTATCACTGATTTGGGCCACATTTCTAAGAAAAGATGTTGGGAGAGTTGTACATTGTTAAAATGGATTCCACTAAACCACAAATACTTTTGTTTTTTCTGTGGTTTTTTCTCTTCACATGGCTTTTTTCTTTTTTTTCCTAACGTAAAGCTATCTAACTCTTGCTTTGACAAATCCTAGTGCTTATTTAAGAGAATTTAGTTTTTCTTGATAGTAGGGTGGTAAAACTTCTCTGTGTGATGCCTTTCCTTTGGAGATAGCACATACTTGATACTGTTTCATCAAATAAGTTTACAGAATATAAGAAAATATTTTTGGCTAGGCCAGAATTGGAGCATGGAACAGTTGTCGGTGAGATGATTTGGTTTCATGAACCTTTTGCAGAGTATTATTGTGTGATTGAGGTCTGTTTAATGCATGCTTTACCCTCAGTAATTACTTAACATGTAGCTTATAGTATAGCTTTGTGTGCTCTATTTTTCAGGTGCTTGTCCCAGGGATAGAAGGTATATGAGTCATTCATAACAGGAATATGAGTCACACCCGGCTTCAGTTTAGTGAAAGTGTTGTTATTAGAAAGTGTGATCATTTTCTTGGAGGGTTAGACCTTCAGAACAGTTTGATTTAGTTCGCATATTTGCATTGTATGTAAGTGTTTTTCTTCGGTGTAATGGCCTTTCTTTACTTCTGTGCTGCGTTCAGAGGGTGGTCAGTGTGTTGTTGGCCGTTCTCCACGGTAGTGAAGCGACAGTTTGAACAAAATTTCATCTAATGTCATGGCATCATGGCCAAATCATTAATCTCCCTATTTATTTTTGTGGATGTGTTTATATCCTTCTATTTCACCAAGTAAAAGGAGAATTTATATAAAATCTTAATAGTGTTAGCCATTTTTAAAGTAAATATCAGCGGTCCTTTCTCTTGGGAGATGGTGTGGGGTGGAGGGTTGCCTTCCAGGGCGAGGAATGGAGAGGTTTCACACATCGTAATGGCCCCATCAAATCTATGAACAGTCAAAAAAACTTTGTTTTTCTCAATTTTTTTCTTTTCTTAAAGATTTATTTATTCGAGAGGAAGAGAGGAGAGGGAGTAGGGGGAGAGGGAGAGGGAGAAGGAGAGAGAAATTACTTAGTAGACTCCTCACTGAGCATGGAGCCCTACTCAGGGCCCTATCTCACAACCTTGAGCTCAGTGGTGCCCTGAGCCAAACCAAGAGTACCCACCAAGGGACTCCCGCAATTTTTTCTGTTTTAAGATTGACAATGTAGGGACACACTCTCTTAATTGGCAGCAAGTATTGCTAGGCTGGTGAAGATGCTTTTTCATTACTACTTCTCCATCCACCCACCCTCCCACCCCATATATAGGGATACTTGACATATTAAGGATCTTTGTTTTTGTTGAATCTTTTGGAATAGTGATTCTTAACTCTGGCTGAGAACAGAACCTACTATAGCTTTAAAAAAGAAAAATAACATACTGAAGGTCCTAGGGTGCAACCCACTCAAGCTTATTTTTAGAAGCTCCACAGGTGATTACATGGGCAGCCAGGCTTGAGAAACACTTTTAGAATTGTTTCAGCTTATTCCACTTGCAGATTGTTGTTGGATTTGTGTTATTAATAAATATGATGCAACAATTGGGAATGGAATGATGAGGTACTATGAAGTTTGGTTCCTGGACACACTGTAACAAAAAGATTTATCTTGGAAACATGAGTATCTGAAAAAGTACTTGGAGCTGTTACAAGTGAATGTACTTATGGTACTCTATTTTTTTCTTTGAGCTGAGTATAGATCTTATTCTGAAAGGATTCCTAAATTGAAAGCAGTCTTCAGTAAATGCAGCCCACTTCTTTGCCTTGTGTGTGATCCGAGGAGTACTTTTATGATTATGTTGCATGTAAAAGGTGTATTAATTTTAATTTTGAAATGATTCTCAAGTAGGCTTGAGGTAAACATAACTGAGTTTACAAGAGGTGTTGGACTAAATGATGATCTATAATGTCCCTCTAGCTCTAAGATTTTGTGATTTAGGAATGGAAATGTTACCTTGCAAATAAGGAAATTTCATTTGTATGGGGCCAGAGTACTAGTCACAGTCAAATGAAGATTGTATACATGTATTTGTTTGTGAGTGTGCGTGTGTAAGTGGCTTTATGTATCTTATTACTAGATGGCATCTCAGTTATTTTAAAAATAATTTAAAAATTTTTATTGGTAAATTTAATGAAATTCTGGTTCAAAAACTCAGTAAAGTTTTTTTTTTTTTTTTTTTTTTTTTTTTGAGGAGAAACTTCAGAAAAAATTGATCGGAGAAAAGTAAACGTTTTTGTGTAACCAAAAAAATTGTGTTGAAAAATGTTGAGACTGATCAGAAAAATCAGAAAATGGTTGTGCTCTTCAGTGTCAATAACTAGAACAATGTGTGGCTGGCAGAGGAATTAGGCAAATAGGTAGTGAAGCAGAATAAATAGGTTTGTGGGAATAAATAGACAGGTTTGTGGGAATTTAGTAGATAGTAAAGCATTTCTAATCCATGAATGGGAAAGGAGTTATTTAACGAGTGATTTTGGGGGCATATGACTACCCAAATGGGGGAAGAACTGATCTCTACCGTATAAAAACAAAAATTCTAAAAGAATTAAGGATGTAAACAGAAGATATTAAACCTAAAGGAAAATGTAGGATAATAATTTTATAGTTTTGCAGTGGGCAAGAAGACCCTTTGATATCATCAAAGACAAAGATATAAAATTGTCTTTATCTAGTCATCTTTTCCTCTTCCCACCACCTGAAAAATCATAGAACTATGTGATGAGGGGAAGAGTTACATATATAATTTGAAGAACTGCTTCCTAAAGGAGACTGACTATGAAGAGAGAGAGCATCTCTGAAGAGTATTTCTCATTTCTGAGAGATTAGAAAGAGTAAAACTTGACATTTATGCTGAATTTACAAGGAAAGGTGATGAAAACAATGGCATGCTTTGAGTAACATTGCAACTAGTGGGAAGGATAGGATTTCCAGAATGATCCCAGAAACAAAGCATTAAACTCTATGACAGAAGTCTAGCATTCTGGAAGTCTAGTTGGCACATGTCAGAAGTCACAAACAGTTCATTTCTGTCTTTTAACATTATTTGCTTTGATTTTGGAAATTTTATTCCAAGTTAGACAAATGTAACTGATAAATTCTGGACTCTTGAAAGATTTTGTGGGATGCAAAATTAAGTAAACTGTGTTTATTTATACATGTTGCCTTTTTCACCCTGGGCTGGTTGCTTTACAGTGTTCTCTCTGCAAACAAGTTTATGGCTAACACTTTAATTTATTCTCTATGATGCTCTATTTACCTGTTTTCTTCTAGTTAGAATTCTGGATTTGTTTGTTTGGTAAGTTAAAATTTAAAAAAAAGTCATGAACATACAGCCTCATTTAAAAAATTCAGTGACTTTTGACACATTTGCCTAAAGACAATCCACTATTTATTGTTATTGGAGCTTTCTGTTTTTTTAAAAAGAACAAGATATATGTAACATGGTATAAAGGGAACATTGGAGTTAAGAAATTGGGTTTATCATTCTTCAAGTTACAAAAAAAGTCCCTGACCTTAATTTTCTCGTATTTATCAAGTCATGAGTTAAAGTTAATGATCTTTTAAGGTCTCTTCAATTTTAAAGTTTATTATGCTATCGATATTAGTACTCTGAAGTTTTTTTTTTTTTTTAATTCATGCTCTAGTTAGAACAAATAAAATATTTAAAAATGTATAGGCTTCCCAGGGACTGCTTTGAAATTTTACCATATGTTATTTTGACATACTACACACATTCTCATCATTTTTAGTAACTTTGCTATCTGTAGAGGCATTTTATGTCTTCCTGTAGTTAATGTTAAAATTTATAGAAGTTTAGACTTCCAGAAAATTTATTAATGCTGGTTTATTAGCTAATTTTGTGAATTTATAATTTCGGCTAAAATTAGTCTTTTAAAGTGCTCATTTTTTGTAATCTTTTACATTTTTTACTGTTAGATTAAGCTAAAGCAATGCATATATCTCAGCTATATATTTTGGAGGTTTTCTGAATTGTTTCACTAAGATTAATAACCTTACTGGAGAAGAACCTCAAAATCACCTACTGCAATTTGTTATTTGGTATGTATTCTCTAACTTTGAAAAAGCAGTGTTTGTAAATTCCTTTTTTTAATGATAGCTTCCATGTTAGTTGTGAGCTGTTTTAGGAAATAATTTTAAGTAAATTTTGTTTTTATTTTACTTAGGTTAAGGTATAGGTACTTTTTTGGTTCCATATATATTTCTGGGTGTTGCTTGGAGGACTCACTGAATATTATTACAATGTCATTAATACATTTCTACATAGGATTCAGTTTTAGATTTTTCTGTCTAATGTGAATCAATCTTGGTATATTACATTATTTTAATACATCTTAAAACAAATCACCAAATCCTAGGTATTTTACATATTGCTAACAAAGTTTCTTGTATCACTTCCATCTTGAAATATCCATTTTTAAAATAGTTTTTTTTTAATGGAAGAATAATTGATGTACAGTGTTTCATTAATTTCAGGTATACAACATAGTAATTCGATATTTCTGTTGTACATTACATTTCTGCCTCAAATGTATTTTATAACTGGAAGATTATGCCCTTTATCCCCTTCACTTCCATTGCCCTACTCTTCTCCCCTCTGTCAACCATCAATTTGTTCTCTGTATCTGAGTTTTTTTTCTGCCCTGTTTTTTAGATTCCACATATAAGTGAAATCATTGACTTACCTCCTTAGGATAGATAATACCTTATAGGTCCATCCATGTTGTCTCAAATGGCAAGATTTCATCTTTTATGGCTGGATAATACACCACATCTTGTTTGCCCATTCATCTGTTGATGGATACTTAGGTTACTTCCACATCTTGACTATTGTATTTGTAAATAATGATTTAAAACATAGGAGTCCATACGTCTTTTCAAGGTGTTTTTGTTTCAGTGTTTTTTTCCTTTGGATTTATACCTAGAGCTGGAACTGCTAGATTGTATGGTAGTTCTATTTTTAATTTTTTGAGGAACTTACATACTGTTTTCTATAGTGGCTGCACAGATTTACATTATCAACAGTGCATGAGGATTCCCTTTTCTCTACATCCTCGCCAACACTTATATTTCTTGTCTTTCTATAATAACCATTCTAGCAGGTGTGAGGCGATATCTCATTGTGGTTTTAATTTGCATTTCCCTGGTAATTAGTGAAATTGATCATCTTTTTGTGTGCAGGTTGGCCATCTGTGTGTCTTTGAGAAAATATCTATTCAGGTCCTCTGTCCATTTTTTAATTCGAGTGTTTGTTTATTGATTGACTGATATTGAGTTGTAAGAGTTCTTTATATATTTTAGATGTTAACCCCTTATTGGATATGTCTTTTGTGACTATCTTCTCCCATTGCCTTTTTATTTTGTTGGCTTCCATTGCTGTGTAAAAGCCTTTTAGTTTGTAAAAGCCTTTTAGTAGCCCTATTTGAGCATAAGCTTTTTAGATTGTTGTAATCAAAACTTTTGAGTGCAATATTTGGTCTTTTTTAATCGTGAGGATGCTTTTTCTGTTTTATTTGGTTATCAATTTATAGACATTGGACTGTATGCTCATTACTCATTTCTAGGAAGAAACTTGAATATTCAGTTCATAGAAAGGTAAGCAAGGTTTCTTTATAGCACTCTTGGAAGGGAGGTAGAGTTGATAATTATCGCTTACCTTGGGGAGATGGTCTCAAAGAATCAGAGGTACATGAAATAGAAACTTTGTCTTTTACCATTATGTCCCCTTTTCAGTCCATCTTAAATATACCAGACACATGAAGAAAGATAGCAAAGGTGAGGAAGATACCAAATCTATGGCTTGGGAAGCCTGCCAATAAAATAGAGCTGGCAGGGAATTAAGAACCCAAACTCTTCTAGACAGCAGACACAGTCTACTTTCTTCTTCAGCTGTATTTCTTAGAGTGGTCAGAGAACATCTTGAATTTTAGGATAGGCCCAGGGATAATTGAAACACAGATTTGTGGGCTTACTTCATTGCCGGCCTAAGGAATTAGCCTCAGGGATTTGGGCCAGGGAATGTGTATTTTTTCATAACTTCATTATGGAAATTTTTAAGCATACAGAGAAGTAGAAAGGATAATATGTTGAATACTTGTTACCATCTACCTGGTTTCAGTAATAGATATTTTTGTCAGCCTGTGTTTGTGTCTAACATGCTATGAGATTGTACCTCTTTATACTTCAAATACTAAATAACTAGAATAATTTTACATAGCTGTAATACAATTATCCCATCTAAGAAAATTAACAATAATTCAATAATTATTCCATAATTTTATAGAATCATGTAATAGCTGCTTCATATTCACATTTGCCCAGTTGTCCCCAACAATTTATCTTTTAGATTTTCTCCTTCCAAACAGGAATTAAATAACAATTCACACATTTTTCTTGTTTCTGTAACTCTAGAACAATTCTCTTAATTTTTATTTCCCTCATGATAATTGACTTTTGCAGAGTCTAGGCTGGTTCTCATATGTTCTATATTTTGAATTGCTTAATTGTTTTTTCCAAGTGTCATCTGACTTACGTCTTTTCTGTGTAAACTTGAAGGTGCATCTGTGTGCTTGATTTTATTCGGGCTACGTATTTTTGCCTAAAATACTTCTTCTTACTTTCTATTTGTGCATCATATGTTTCAGTAAGCACATGGTACCTGGTTTGTTGCGCTGTTAGTGGTGCTACGTTTTATTTCCTGGTTAAGATCCTGATGCCAGATTTTTCTGTATAAAAGTACATTTTCCCCTTTGCAGTCAGGAAGTAATTTGTTGGCTAATAACTTGGCAAAGTGTCAATATTCTGTTTCTTAGCAACCTTTTACTTCCTGGCATTAGTAGCCATTGCGAATGCTTGCCTGTTACCAATTATGAAATTGTTGGTGCATTGTGGGATTTGTATCTTAAGCTCCCCAGTAATTCCTACCTTCTTTAAAGTTTGAGAGACACTTCTCTAGTGGAATCAGTACCTAAGAGTAAAAAAAACAAAAATCTGTCCTCAGAAATTAGTATGAACCTAGGCCCTGATGGGTTTTCAGTGGGTTGTCAGTAAACAGAGTTTAAACATCATGTTACTTTTGGAGGAACAAAATAAAGTATGTCTCGTGTTTCTTGTATGTAATAGCAATTAATTGAGGTAAGGACTAATAGAACCATGTATAAACTATTAGTATGCCTGACTAAAATTAAAGAAGGGTGGAGGAAAGATACAGAAATTACTAAGGAGGAAAGAAAACTATATAGAAAAGTCTGTTTTTACACATACTGTCTTTTTAAAATTTTAATGAGTTTTTGCACCCATTATACAGAGAAGAAATGGGTTTAGAGAGGTTAAGTAATCTGATACTACTGGTAACAGGTGGAAAAAGGTTTTGAAGGCAGATCTCACTGATGGGAAAAATATGTGCAGTTTTCTTCATCAGACTTCTTGTAATCAGAAGTCTCTTCTCGCTAATTACTTTACTTTGGTACTTTGCTGTTCAGATTATTGAAAGTGGAGAAATGATATTCTTGAACCACTGGGGCCTCTTGATGTAAAGCTAAGTTCCCCTGAGACCTCTGATTTCTAGTCTGATGTCTCAAACTGTGCAGATAGTGGGGTAGGTTTATGACTCTTGGTTAATTGTAACTGCTAATGTTATTCAAGCAACTGAGTAGTACCATTAGGTCCATATCCCTAGGAAATTATTTTCTATACTTCACCCTTATCTTTTTCTCAGGGTAGATGCACCTTCCATCCCTCGGATTTCTGTATTATCGAAAGGACTATGTAGGGTTGACCACACACTCTCTGGCCACTCTTTATTCTTGCAGATCCTACCTAAATGCTGCACTCCTATGTTGGTTCTTTGGTGACTTCTTAGTCACTGACAATAGCAGTTCTTAAGATCCTTAAGATTATAAAACAGTTGTTTCCAGACTTTGTGCTTTGGAATCATCTGGGAGTTGGATATTTGAGTACCACCATAACAGATTATGATGTAGTAGGTCTGGGAGGGCCTTGGAATCTCTCTATTTTAAAGCCTGTGTTTTCACAAAGTTGCCTCAGCACTGCACAGAGGTGATAATCACAGTTGTACAGGCTGATTTTTACAATATTTGTAGTGGTGGTAGTTCTCAAGGGGAAGGAGTTTATGTTAGAATTGCTTGGAAAGTTTTTTGCAAACGTAAGCACTGGGCATACTATGTATTGAGGGGTGGAATGTAAGCTGTGATGATGATTTTAATGGATCGCACCACTATTTAAACAATCTCCGATTGGACCTTACTCTTAGTTGGAATGGGTAGGTAAAAGTGTATTAATCAAATAGCTAGATTTGCCATGTGTATGTATACTAAAGATTTAGGATATTGTAGACATTTAACTTTAAAACTGTATGGCATATAATTGAATATTCCTTTGATTCACAATCTTCTTTGGAAGTTTGAAGTACTTCAGGGTCATTAACACAAATTACCACTGCTGGTGTTCCAAAATAACAGGTTAGAGGCATTTTATGGTATTGGGGAGATTGATCTTCAATTTAGAGTGAATTTCAGGTCTCGAATTTTCAGAAATGTCCTATTTGTTGAAGTCAGTGCCAAGGATAGGATTCCTAAAAGGAAACTGGTGAATGAAAGGAGAGAAGTGATCTAAAAGGTACAAAATGGGTTTCATTAGAGATAGGAATGAAGGAAGCAGAGAAGAAAAATGACTTAATTACATTTTGCCTTATAGATTTGTGGGCAGAGGGAGGATAACTAAGGAAGGGATCATACAGTGTTTTACTCTGTTATTCCATGTTGGTAGGGTTATCAGTACAGTGGATCAGCAAGGACACCTAAAATCTGCACATACCCAAATAACATCCCTTCGGGCTCCATCTAGGAATGCACTGTGGCAGTGGTAAGAAAACTCAGGCTTCTTGTAACTGGGAATCTTGGGGTCAGGGGATTCAATGGCTGCCCACAGAGTGTATGGGCAAGCACAGTGTGGATTGGATCCTTTAATTTTGGATCAAAATGAGCAAAACTCTCAAATCTGTCATCTTGGTTGTAAGGAATGAACCTTTAGAGTAGTCAACTAGATAGTAGTTCTAAAGAGCCCTGTCTATGTATGATGCTGCCATTTTACCTTTAAGGCAATTTTCATTAAAGCTGACTCTGAACAAAAGATTGTCTTCTAAAAAGGAAATTGTGTTTTCAAAATTTAAGCAATCCTAAATGGTTTTGCTTAGACCTAGTAGATGATGTACTTTTATTTTTTTATTTTTTATTTTTTTTAAAGATTTTATTTATTTATCCATAGAGACACAGAGAGAGAGAGAGAGAGAGAGAGAGAGAGAGAGGCAGAGGCACAGGCAGAGGGAGAAGCAGGCTCTATGCAGGGAGCCTGATGTGGGACTCGATCCAGGGTCCCCAGGATCAAACCCGGGGCTGCAGGCGGCGCTAAACCACTGCGCCACCGGGGCTGCCCGATGATGTACTTTTAAACTGGAAAAAAAGAAGCTGTCTATTACTCTATTTGCAAATTAAACAAAAGTTAAGACGAAGGTGAAGTTAAAAGCAATTCCATTGTAAATTTGGAAAAAGAGAATATGTTTGTAGCATTTGTGGACTGTATTTATGGTTTCCCCTGTTTGATAGGGACCACAGAATTTTTAGGTAGTTTTTTAGATGTAGCAGTCTGGGATTAAATGAAATAGCACCTGTCAGACATGTTGAAGGATTTCGAATGGGGGATCTATGAGGCTGGATTGTGTTGTTTTGTCTGTTCGCTTGGCATGCGCAGTTCACTATCTCATTTTGTGATAGGCTCATATCTAATGTAGTGTAATACATATGTTCCTGAAAAACCTCTCATTCTGCAAAATTCACGTGTTAAAAATAACAACTGTGGGAAAAATAGGATTAAGGCTAGACTACTTAAAACTGTGGAACTTTGTAACTAGAGCACTAACAAAAACAGTGACAGTTGAATAAAAATACCAGCACAATAGTCTGGGTGATATTTATACTCCATACCAAAATGATTCTAGTCCTTATTTTACCCTGGGACATGCTTTTTTTTGTTTGTTTTTGATATGTGGATTCTTGGAGCTACCAGTTTCTACTGGAGGCCAGTTTCACCATAATTAAAGCTCTGATATAAGGGATAACCTTCACGAATTTGTTCACAAGCCTCTCAAGGGTAGTGGTAAGCATAATGGGTACTGAAGCCGATAAAGCAACCACCGTTTTGTACCAAAGGAAGGTAAAACTTTGATAAGATTATCACCATTTTTCTTAAAGTATTCATTTTGTTTTTCCCTCGAAGTTTTTCTTATTTGTGAAAAATCTTGCCCTTGATAGCTTCAAAACATTAACCTGCTGGGAAGAATCACTCATGAACCAACACTGCTTTCCCATTACACTGTTGTCATTCTCATATTGCCAGTCGAGTTTGAGAGAATCCATGTTACAGAAGCATGCATTTTGCCATAACTGACATATTTTTGAATCTGTGACGGTGTCAAGATGCAGCTCTTGAAAATACCAAGGTTCTGTTTTTTCGGAAATTTCTAGTTTGGAAGATACTAGTGTTTCAAGGTTAAGTGAAATTTATTACCCTTCTCATGGTTTGTTGGCCCTTACATACAATAAAGAAGTGAAGAGGGGCTATTTTAATCCATTTTAAAATTTCTGCTTCTGTAATTTAGTCATTGTGTGGAATATGGTAATGTCTCAATGCCGCATCATTTGAACTACATATGTGGAGCAGGAATGGTTTTAAATTTTGGTTCATTTGAAGTGTGGTTATACTGAGTTTTTAAATTAAAATTCATCTGAGCATACAGTAAACAGAAAAAAGAGCAACAGTAGCCAGTTGTCAAGGAAAAAGACTGATGGCTAGAATAAACAGACGGCTTTCAGCAATATAAACATTCTGTTTTCATAGTTTTTTTTTTTTTTTTTTAAAGGATGATTGGGAGAATTTCCAAATTAAGTAGAAGTTAGTTAAATGTGAAAGGCAGCAAATATACAACATTTATGGTAGTGACTGTTACAGCTTTTTTCCTCAGTAACTGTAGTAACAAATTTCAGTGGCTTAGCACAGTAGAAATGTATTGTCTCCTGTGGTGGTCCTGGCTGATAGTGGCTTTGACCTCCTTTAAGGACTCAACACTCAGCATTTAGCCAGTGAAAAGAAAGCAAATATGGAGAAAGCATAATTCCTTCCTAAAAAACCCTGCCTTGAAGTGACACACATCACTTGTGCTGACAGTCTGTGGTGAAGAAATAGCCCTGTGACTGTAACCAGATCAGGCAGGGCTGGGAAATGTAGTCCTGCCCAGGCAACAGCTTCGTACCCCAGAAGAGGAAGGTAATGTTTGGGTGGACAGACTCAGAGAGAATTTTGTGCTTACATGGGGTATCCTTCACATGAACGGTGTGTGATGTAAATTGCTATTGATTAAAGTATAAAAGAGACCATTTCTTTTTAGAACTTTGATTTATGCTTTAATTCAATATTTTAGGATTTGTGAGCCATGTCAGTCCTCTGTTTCATTGCACCCTTTAAAAATGTACTATCCTTAGCCTGAGGCCAACCCCTACTTTAATTGGTCAGGTAAAACAAGTAACCATTTAAATTAACCTTTAAAAATAACTAAGTTCAAACACTTTAAGTGTAGTACATCGAACTCTTGTTAGTGTTTCAAGTTTTAAGAAATAGCTCATCTGATTTAGGGCAATTTGGGATCTCGATATGTCAGCACAGCTGATGTAACTTGAACAAAGCCATGTCCTGCCAACTTGGGGACCTTGTTGGGCACTTTTCCCCTACAGGTACCCCTGAAAGTCCCTTGTTTTCCACCTGTTAATTGTAGAGGCTTAAATATGTGTGTAAAATTCATACTTATATTTGGAATTTTATGCTGGAACTTTTTTGTTTTTTTAATTTATTTATTTATGATAGTCACAGAAAGAGAGGCAGAGACACAGGCAGAGGGAGAAGCAGGCTCCATGCACCGGGAGCCCGATGTGGGATTCGATCCCAGGTCTCCAGGATCGTGCCCTGGGCCAAAGGCAGGCGCCAAACCGCTGCACCACCCAGGGATCCCTATGCTGGAACTTTATATTACTAAATCCTAGATTCTTCGTGTTAATAACCACTGGGGAGGGATTAAAATTACCTAAAAATTTCTAACGAAGTTGTTGAAGCATCTAAATATGATTCAGTGTAAAACTTAAACTAAGATATTTTCTTTCATCCAAGCATGTCAGTATGTTTTATAGGTTCTTATTGGAATCCATAAGATATTTTAAAGATAGAACCTATTACTCTAGTATTGAAGGTTTAACAGTCAGCTATTTTAAGATGCTTCTTCTGTCAATTCCAAATATTATTTAGGTTGCATTTTCTGGTATTTCTAAAAAGATTTATTTATTTACTTGGCGGGGAGGGAGAGAGAATGTGAGCATGGGTAGGGGCAGAGGGAGAAAGAGAGGCAATCCCAAATTCCATGCTGACTATGGAGCCCGACATATGGCTCGATCCCAGGACCCTGAGATCATGACCTGAGTCAAAATCAAGAGTCAGTCACTTAACTAACTGAGCCACCCAGGCACCCTTCTGGTATTCTTAATTGGCTCTTAAAAATTAGTTACTAAAACATTGAAATGATAAATATGTCTGTTATTTAGAGGCTATTTAATAATTAAAGTTCTTCTACATAATATCACCAGTTGAGACTGTATGAGGGGTCTAGATGAAGAGCCTTGTTTTTTCTACAAAGCCAAAATATGTGACCTGTATGGCTAATAAGTAATTAATATCTTCTCAGACTATTATACTTGAGTGATAAAACTGCAAATTAGAATTAGAATAAAAAGTATACACTAAAACCGTTCAAAGGAGCTATATGGTGTTAAAAGTCAAATGCAAGTGAGATAAAAATTTTTGTCCTGTTGATCTTATTAATATACTTTTAATACTTTCAGTATATTTATTTATATTATATTGAATTGGCTTAGTCTTTTCCTCCTATTATTACATCTATTGTAGCCAGGTGATACTACCCAGACTACAAACAGACCTGACTCCCCAGGATTGTATAAAGCTACTGGTGACCCTTGAGCTTGATCAAAATAAGTACTATTACATCCAAGCATTGCAGAATGTAATACTGCTGCAGATGTTATAATGCTTACACTGTGTTTAAAAGCTTATTCATAAGCCTTTAATTCATAAATTCACTTTTGATATAAGTTCTCCAAAATTATGCTTAGTGGCATTATAGTAATGTTACCACAGATCTTAGGTAACTCTTGTCAAGGCCAAATAAAAATCAGTGAATTGTTTAATTTCACATAATATTCTTGATTGATACAGATACAACCTTAAACAATAATTTTGTTTTTAAACATTTTATTTATTTATTCATGAGAGGCAGAGAGAGAGAGAGAGAGGCAGAGACACAGGCAGAGGGAGAAGCAGGCTCCATGCAGGGAGCCTGATGTGGGACTCGATCCCGGGTCTCCAGGATCACGTCCTGGACTGAAGGCAGCGCTAAACATGCTGAGCCACCCGGGCTGCCCAACAATAATTTTTTAAAAAATTGAGCAAATAACACCTCATACCCATTAGAATAGCTACAGTAAAAAACAAACAAAAAAACCAATAAAAACAAATATAACCTAAATAACAAGTATTGGAGTATTGGTGAGGATGTGGAGAAGCTGGGACTCTTGTATGCTGTTGGGAATGTAAAAGAATTCAGCCACTATGGAAAATAGTATGATGGCTCCTCAGAAAATTAAATGTAGATTTAAATATGATCCAGTGATTCCGCTTATGGTTATATACCCAGAAGAACTGAAAACAGGGACTTAAAGAGATATTTGTATGCTTATGATCATAGCAGCATTATTTTTAATAGCCAAAAAGGGTGGAAGCAGTCCCAATGTCCATGGATGGATGAATGGGTAAACAAAATATAGCATGTACATAGAATATTATTCAGCCTGACAAAGGCAGGAAATTCTGACACATGCTACAACATGGATGAACCTTGAGGGCTTTATCCTGAGTGACATAAGCCAGTAACAAAAGGAGAGATACTGGTCTGATTCTATTTCTGTGAGGTCCCCAGAATAGTAAAATTCATAGAGACAGAAAGTAGAGTGATGGTGGCCGTTGGCCTGGGGGAGGAGGAATAAGAAGTTAGGTATAGTTTCAGTTTGGGAAGATGAAGAGAGTTCTGTGGTTGGATGCCGGCGGTGGTTGTACAACACCATGAATATATTTCATGCCACTGTACACTTAAATATGGTTAAGATGGTAAATTTTATGTTATGTGTATTTTACCAGTTAAAAAAATCAGCAACCCCTTCAGATATTTTCACTTCTTTGTGGGCTTAAAACTTAAAAACATACAAATGAACGAGCAAGCAAAGTCTTTTTCTCTTCCTAGCCCAGGAATGTTGCCAGCTTAAAAAAAAAAAAAAAAAAAAAGCAATACTAATACTGTCCTTAGAGCCAGCCTATTTAGCTTACAGCACACCTCTTATTAGTATTTTAGCCAGACTGTCCAGCTGGCGATTAGTCTCAGTTGTGTTACTTAAAAATATTTTAAAATTGGACACTTCTGTAACACAGTGTGATCCTTATTAGGTAAAAAGTCCTAGTGTTATCCTCCACAGTAATACCTGTAGTGTCAGATTTGAAAAAGAGAACCCCAGGATTATTATATCTGAAATTACTCCAGTAAAAAATGGATAGTATTTTAAATCAAAAGAATGCTCTTCCTGTGGTCATATGGCCCAGCATTGCCTAATAAGGTGGGCTGTGGGAGCCAGTAGAGCCTGGGTGATTGGTTTCAAGCTTGCCTCAGAGCAGTTGTTAACTTGGACAAGTTATTTAACCTCTCTGTTTCTGAGTTTCCTCATAGAAAAAATACTGCTTTTTTTGGTTACAAAGATCAGGAACAGCTTTGTGGAGGATATTAACTACCTTATGTGATTGAGAATTAGTAGTTAATAAATGTAAAGTCTGAGCAGAGCACTTGATTCATAGTAAGTGTTCACTAAATAAGGGTTCGATATTAACAGCTTTTTCCACCTGGCTCAGAGTAGTGAGGATTGTACCTGGAATTGATACGGTTCTCCTTGGCCAAATTTTCCTCAACTGTTATCCAGTCCTCTTTCTATACATATCAAAGTACCTTGCTTAGGTGTTCAAAGTAAATTCTCCAAATAAAGATGTAATAATGCTAAAGCAGTTACAAATATATGTATTAAATGACTGTTCTTATTACTATAAGTGAAACCAAGGGGAAAACTATAGTCACTTTGTAATTTATCTTTGATAAATGCTGGTATAAAAATTGAGTTATGTATATTCAAGAATAAGGTCAGGCAGGCGTGTGTCTGATATAAAAGTCAAAAACATCTAGCACCAAAAAATAAAATAAAATGTGAGCTTTTTAAAGAAAACTGTTTTGGCACCTGGCTGATTCAGTCACTGGAGCATGTGACTCTTGATCTCCGGGTTGTACTTTCAAGAGCCCCATGCTGGGTGTAGAGATTACTTAAAAATAAAGTCTTTAAAAAAAAAAAAAGGGATCTCTGGGTGGCGCAGCGGTTTGGCGCCTGTCTTTGGCCCAGGGTGCGATCCTGGAGACCCAGGATCGAGTCCCACATCAGGCTTCTGGTGCATGGAGCCTGCTTCTCCCTCTGCCTATGTCTCTGCCTCTCTCTCTGTGACTATCATAAATAAATAAAAAAAAAAAATTTAAAAAAAAAAAGAAAGAAAAAGTGTTATTGTAAAATATTATCACACACATAAAACTTTTGACAGAAAGAGATTGTCTTCCTTTAGTTGGTAAGGAAAATATTGTGTATAAGTGGTTTAATTATGCAATAACTGTTGAAAGTCCTCTCAGCAAGGATGTTAACTAGCCATTTTATAACATTATTAACAGATCTTACTTCTCTGAACCTACTACTATCAGATCAAGGAGATCTGCGTTCACAGAGCATACCCCAAACTTTTAAATAGTGGGTTGAAGCAGGGATGCTACTAAACATTCTGTAGTACACAGGACAGTTCTCTGCAACAAAGAATTACATGAGTCTAAAGCATAGAGTGCCAACATTCAGAAACCCCTACCTAGTCAGCCCTTTGTATTGCTCTGTTCAAATTCTTAAAATTTTTTGGACCTCTTTTAATTGTTACCTTTACCATGAAAATGGGTCCAGATCTGTCCATTCAGATAATCCCTCTTGATTGTGAACTTTGTTTAGAGGAAGTAGTTTTGGCACTTAGTATTTTTATTTTTTATCTTATTTATAATTTGTTCTTCTTTACTCCTTTAAGAATAGGTTATGTGTCTGATTCACATTCATTTTTTTTTTTTGCAAAGAAATTTGTATATAGTATGCTATTTGTTTGAAAGAATGAACAAACATGGCATTAAAGCATTGCATGGTGTTGACACGGCACTTAAGCCACATGCAACTGAATGATAGATACTGAGTACATCAGCAGATGGACGTGAGGGGGAGTCTTTGAACATGCAGCATGAGTCAGGCTTCAGTGAAGGGTAGAACTTCAATGCCATGTGATGCAAATATAGGTCTAAATACACATATGCACGCACACACAGGAAGTATTTTCATTCTAATGCTGCCAGCTTGTGGGGTTTGCTTGTGACAGTTCCCCCAGGGTCTGATTGGCTCAAGAGGTGGCTTGAATCGTTTGCCTGTCAAATGTTACATCAACTGGAAGTTTGTAGTGATTTATTTTAATCTGTTTTCTGTGTTGGTGGCTAAAGTCTAGGTGTCCAGTAGGAATTAGTAAGTTAATAATCAGTTTTTTGCTTTTTATAAAGGGGGCATCTGTCAACTTGTAGACCTAACTCTCAACCGTATCTGGGTTTTCTCTAACTTGATGCCTGTTCTTTGGGGTACTGGACTCCTCTGGCCCCATTCAGAACCAAAACCAGTCAGAAAATGGAGAATTAAAGAAGTGTTCATCTGTACTTTAGCAATTGCCTTTTAAGGGCTTTGTCTCAATTTTATTTATCACTCAAATTAAAGCAAATTTTATTTATCACTCAAATTAAAGAAGTTTTGTTTGATTCAAGTTCTTCTGTTTTGTTTTTTTTTTTAACCTTTCAGATGTTTGTAAACATTCATTTTTTTAGTGATTTTTTTTTAAAAGATTGTATTTATTCATGAGAAGGAGAGGCAGAGCCATAGGCAGAGGGAGAAGCAGATGTTCCTTTTTTAGTGATTTCTTTGTAAGGAAAGAAATTTTGTAGGAAATTTTGTATCCTTTTCTTGTTCTCCCTCAAGTTTAATGTGTATGCACACAGTTTCTTTTCCGTTGGAATTTAGGTTGTACTCTTTCATAACTGCCTGATGACCCGCTGAAGTCACAGAAGTGAGACTATTTAATGAAGTAATCCATTTTTAATACATTCATTATTTTGGCCCATTTGTAATTTTCCAAAGTTCATAATATTATTCTTGAGTTTGCTGCAGGTCAGTTCCAGAGCTGCTAACTTCAAAAGATTATGCCAGAGTAGGGCATTTAATTGTTGAACATGTGAAATTACTGATTTGGCCAGAAAACACATGTGGCCTGTTTTTAGTCATTTTGCCAGTAATAGTGTCAATTTGGGTAACCCCCTTCTCTGTAGGACAGTTTCCTGCTGCTTTTATTGGTTGGAACACCTGGCTCCCACCCCACTTCTGCGGCCTCATACCCTGCTGTCTATGCTGTACACCGATCTCTTGCCTCTGTTATAGAGTGAAGTATGAGGAGATCAGTTCTGCATAATTCATGGTGCAGAAGGACTGCAGACTTTCTATGTTAGACAGACTTCAGTTGGAATATACATTAGACCAATTGTATTAGTTTTCTTTCTAAGGCTGCTGTAACAAGTGTCACAAACTGGGTGGCTTCAAACAACCGGAATTTATTCTCTCACTGTTCTGGAGTCAAGTCTGAAACCAAGGTGTCAGAAGGGCCATGATCCTTCTGAGCCTGGCTTGAATGGGTCCTCATCCATTGCTGGTTACTGGTGGTGGCAGCCAGTCCTTGGCTTGAAGCTGCGTAACATTGTTATCTGCTTCCATGGTCGCATGGCATTTTTCCCTCTGTGTCTGTGTCAACTTTGCTTTCCATATAAGGATACGGTCATATTGGGTTAGGGACCAGCCTACTCTAGTAAGACTCCACCTTAATGTATTATGTTTTCAAATACCTGGTTCCCAAATAAGGTCATATTCTGAGATACTGGTCCTTAAAAGTCCTAAAAAGATAGGACTTTCACCTGTCTTTTTAAGGGACACAGTTCAACCTGTAACACCCGTAACTTCGGCATAGTAGGGTTTAAAATTGTTTTTCACCGTCGACACATCAGTCTGACTCAAAAATGAAAGCTGTTTAGGTATAGGTAGCTCTTCAGATATGGAAACTAGGTGTTGCTGAAAACAGGTGATAATGAAGGTTATGAAATGGGGAAATCTACAAGCTTTGCTGGATGATAACTAGAAGTCTTTGTGGCTGTACTGTTACGTGTGATGTTACACAACTTGTTCTGCCTTACTCCATACTGTAATGAGAAGATATCCAGTAGGGCTTCACTTTGCACTACTTTAATCCTGCAGATAATGCCTTTTTCTCCCATTTCTATAGTGCCATAGGCTTAGGCTTTGGAACAGAATACTGAGTTCTCAGAGCCTTAGTTTGCCCACTGGTGGAATGAGAACTCTGCCTTCCTGGTAGGGTTATTCAAGGTTTGAATGAGACGATGTTGGCGGGGTATCTGGCACACATGGCGTGTTTGCTCTGTGGGAGTTGCCCTCTCCTCTCCATCTTCACCTAACCTGGGCCATGCTGAAAGTGGCTGTCAGCGGAGCAGCTGGAGTCCGTCGCGCTGCCAGCAGTAACATCTTGTTGCCAGTGGTGCCAGCCTTTGCCCAGTGTTGAACTGCCTAAAAATAGTAACCAGGAAGACAGCCAGAGGAGGTCTCTTGCTCTGATTTGGAGGCTTTGTGGGGGTTTTCTTTGAGAAAGATACTCTCATACCTTACCAAGATGCACTGATTGCTTATGGATCTTGTTCCAGTGGGTGTAGTGCCATGGGGCACCATGACACCTCACGTGCCTCGGGTGTCCCCCTCCCTCCTCACTCAGGTTTTTAAATAGTCTTGGGCTGTGGGATGGCAGGGAGTTTTGTGGGATGGTACCTAAATGTTTCAGAAAAGAGTTTGGTAAGAAATTTAGCTTCATATGACTTTTTAAAAAGTGTTTACACTTATTTAACAAATAAAGGGATAGTATAGTAAAATCACTGGTTTACCAGTGTATTTGAAACCATTTCTTACCCTTCAAAGTATCAATATCATGCTTAAGTTTTCTTTTGGGGGGATTTATTCTTGACAGAGTAACTATAGCAGAATCTTGCTTATCATCTATTGCGTTAGGCGGTTTTACTCAGCTCACCCTCAGTTTCTGATTCTGTAAATTGGAAATGATAGTACTTATTTTATTAATCTTAAGGACATCCGAACAGGACTTAGGCATATCAGTCAGTTGGATTAGATACTTTCTCAGGTTTATTTCAATTATGAGATTCTTCAATTTTTTGAAATCAGATAACTTGTAAAAGTGCTTTAAAGATGCTAAGTATGTACAACAGTGATAACAGTTTGGGAACACAGGGCACACAAGTTGGAAAACTTGTGAAATGAGTTTTACAAGGTTGGTTGTTTTACATCCATGGATTAGTGCATGATTCAGTCCACCTCTCTGGGTTAGAAATTAGTATTTATTTTTCAGCCTTTTATTTATTTTTAATTTTTAAGATTTTATTTATTTCGGAGAGAGAGAATGAGCATGAACAGAGGGAGGGGCAGAGGGACGAGCAGATTCCCTGTTGAGTGGGGAGCCCCACAAGGGCCTTCACCCTTGAGATCATGACCTGAGCCAAAGTCAGATGTCTCACTGACTGAGCCACCCAGGCACTCTTTAATTTGTAAACTTTAAATGCAAACATCATTTCTCTAATTTTTTGATAAGGAGACAGTTGCGAACCTGTGGGGTTTTTTTTTAGTGCCATGGTGCTATTTCAACAGTCAGAAAAGATTATGAAAAATGCTGGCGAGCACCATTGATACTGTTGACAGACTGCTGAAGGTAGTGATTACGTTGAGGTGTCATTGGTCTGGTAGACGAGGAAAACATACTGGACAAGGTTTGAAAGCCTTGTATTGCTCTCAAAGTGAAATAATTATTTTCAGGTAGATAATCAAAAGTTCAAAAAAAATTTTAAGAACCTATTAGAGAGGGATCTGAGGACTGGATTTTGCAAACAAATTCTATTTGCTTTTTTCCCCTCCTGTATTTTTATAAAATCTGTTGTCACTAGGTTTAGAAAGGAGGAAGGGGATTCTTCTAAGTTACTTTAGAACTTTGGTTACATATTCTCCTATCTAGAATGTGGCTTCAGGGTGTTTGCAAGGTGGGGAAAAGATCCTTTGGTGGTTCTTTCTCTTTTGCCTCACTGGATAGTGGGAAAGAAACTAATGGAAAGAGCTGCAGGACTTGCTCAGGAGACTTCAGGTAAGAGCAGGAATTGGAAGAAGGCTAAGGACACGGTCTCTTCCCTGTAAGTCAGTATAACCTTAGAATGGATTAATAAGCAAGCAAATGAAGGCACTTTGTGTTCTCAGCTATAGTCACAGCCACTTTGTTCCTTGAATCAAAGGAAGGAACAGAATGTCTAATTATAATAATCTTCTAATAATTACAATATTTTGCATTCATTTTCTTTTAAAAATCTATTTGAGTAACTACTAGCCTTCAGAAGATGTTGGAAAATAGTATTTAGGCAGCAGCTGGCAGCTACCAGTGTTGGAGTCTGTGCATGCGCAGCTCGTAAAAAGATTTCATTAGTCGGACATCCACTGATTTCCTTATTCCGGCATGAGTACATTCTCTTGAGCAGCTGCTTTGGAAAGAAATGTACAATAAACATTTCTACACTTGTTTTAAATATGTGGGTTTTGTTGGAGTGTCACTTGCCATCTGGTAGAGAGAGGAGTGACTTACTGCTAGAGAGGAAGCGATTGGATTGGAATCCCCGCACGTGTTCCTAATGCAATCTCAGGTTCCCTCCTCATTCCTCATTCACTGAGAGGAAAATTGACAGCTGTAGTTATTTTGTTCCATCAGATCCTTAGGAAGAATTGCATGTAGGATAGGATTTATAGAGATAGGTTTTGAATTGTACCTGGTTAAGTAGTTGTTTTAACTTGAAAGCAAATGTTTTTCATACATGTTTATTGAAACTTTAGCATTTTCAAACAAAAAAATATTGTGAACAAGTCAGACAAAAATACTGATACATATTTTTAAAAAGTGAAAGTCCTTTCCTCATGTTATATCACCATCAGCAGGAAGGTGCTGTATTCATCCTGGCTCCCCCCCTCCCCCCATTTTTTTCTATCAACTTACTGGTTATCAGAGTGACTAGAATTCTAGTAGTGGCTGTGGTTGCATCATAACCAAATTGATTGCTGTTCATAGTGGTGATCATGCATTAGTTTTCTGGAGGCAGCAGGGGCATTGAAGGACCACTGGGGCTTGGCTGATAAAAGAAGAGCCTCCATCAGGGAAGTGGCCAGGAAAGGTCACTTCCCTTAATTGATAATTACTCATAATTGGAAAGACTGTCATCACAGTCACTGACAGCAAGGGCTTCCTAAGTGCAGAGCAGTAAGTGCTTTAATGTGTATTACTTACTGAATCCTCACAGCAATCCTGTGAGGTTAGTATTGCTATCCCCATCTTAGAGGTATGGAAACTGAAGCCCAAAGAGTTGAGTAACTCGCTCAGTGTCAGAGAGCTCAGTTAAGAGATTCACATTTAGCTAGTCTGGCTCCAGAATTGTGTTCTCACAATGTTGTGCCTTCTTTTGGAAACCCACCTGTGTTCTCTGGAAGCTGTTATATTTTTAAAGCATACCTTTTGGTCCAAGAATTAGATGAATGGAAATTATAGATATGTTAATAACTTAAATACTAGAGAAGAAATTCCGTAGAATTAATTAAATATATGACTTGAAACAACTCTGCTGTTGCCAGACTGCTTGCAGGAATACTCCTTCTGGTTTTGCTTTGTTAAAGTAAACGTTTCCCCCCATGAGTCTTCTGTAGTGTTTTATTCTGGATATTTTTCTTTGGAGCCTGTGTGCATTCTGGCTTTTGCTCCCGCTGAGTAGGCAAACATATCTAGAGACAGCCGAGGAGTAAAGGAAAAGAAAAGCTTTGCAATTTAAAATTGATTTATGTGGAAGCTTTTTCTGTAGTTCAAAAAAGGAAAAAAAACCTTCTATCCTTTCTATCTTGTCATCCCCAGCTACAGTCAGCCAAACCCATTGTATTTGGGAGGTTGATGTGAGTGTGTGGAAAGCACTCAGAACAGGAGGAAAATGCCACTGTAGTAACCAAGTGACTCCTGTGAGAAGCTCTACTGGTGAGAAAGTGTACTTGTGCAAAAAAGTAAAATGTAGAGGAGAAAACTCATAATGGTGGCCAGACCAACCTAAAGTATGTGCTGTAGTGAAAGAATGGTATTTTGAGGGCTGCAGCTCTTAATTTCTGGTTTAATTAGTAGTGAAATAGGTAAACTGTCCCAGACTGAACACCCCCCCCCCCCAAACAAACCATCTTTTGAATTAGCTCTGTGTATGTGCATGTGCATCTTTGTGTGTGTGTGTGCGTGCATGTACACATGCGTGTGCAAGGCTTTAATTCAAGCACCAGCAGAATTCTTAATGACAATTTTTGTTCTGAGATGCCCTATGTATAGTTAACCTCTCCAATGGCACACACTCCAGCAAATCCTTTCTTCTTATGTTCTTCTGTGTGCACAAGGCATGTGACATTTATAATACAGACTTCAGGAACTCGAGAATAATGTATATAAAGAAGACAGAGTACTTTCTCAATTTTCCCTATAATTTCTAAACTAGTAGAGTCAAGAATTCCAGGTTGCTTACCTAAGTCCTTAAGTTGGAACGGGCCATTGTGAAGAGTAAGCAAAGAATATTACTATTCTCTTGTAACAGTAGAGGTTACTACGTAATGTTCTTTTGTAAATTATTCAAATCTAAGACTATTTTCCAACATTGCAGAGACTTAAGATACAAATGAGGGTTCTGAGAATGTGTGTGTACAGATGCTGTTGTTGTTCCCCACTGAGACTTTGCTTCAGCACTTGAGATACAAGGATCAGAATGTCAAACAGCAGCATTTATTTTTAGCGGCTTAAGATGTAAACGGCAACCACAAAATTTACCCCCATAAAGTGTATAACTCCATGTTTTTAGTACATTCACAGAGTTGTGCAACCATCACCACCATCTAATTTTAGAACATTTTTATCCCTCCACAGAGAAACCCTGTGCCCATTGTCAGTCACTTCCCACTTCTCCCTTTTCCTGTTAATCCGCTGCCTGTCTCTATGGAGCTCTAGATATTTCATATGGATAGAGTTGTACAATACTTAGAATATATTGTCTTTTCTGACTGGCTTCTTTCATTTCCACATAACATTTCAAGAATCATCTGTGGTGTACCCTGTATTAGTAGTGCATTCCATTTATGGTTGAATAATCCATTGTATGGATTTACTACCTTTTGTTTATCCACTTATCAGTTGATGGACATTGTGTTATTTCCACCATTTTGACTGTTAGGAATAGTGCAAGTTTTTTGTATGGACTGTATTTTTATTTCTGTTGGGCATATACCTTAGGAGTGACTTGCTGGGTCCTATGATAATTCTATGTGTAACGCTTTGAAGGACTGCGTACAGTAGTGCGCTAGCACTATAATTCATTCTTTGCTCAGTACAAGACATTATCTAAGGGCCAGGAGCTTGAATAAGTCACCTTTGTTTAAGATTACCATGGGATAGGGGTAGGGGTACCCGGGTGGCTCAGTAGTTGAGTGTCTGCCTTCAGCTCAGGTCGTGATCCTGGGGTCCTGGGATTGAGTCCCACATTGAGCTCCCCACAGGTAGCCTGCTTCTCCCTCTGCCTATGTCTCTGCCTCTCTCTGTGTGTGTCTCATGAGAAATACATAAAATATTAAAAAAAAAAAAAAAAAAAAGACTACCATGGGATACTAGTCACTAACCCAGATCTAACATCGTGTATCCCAACTAGAAATTACAGACTATTTTCATACCTCTACAGGAGAAATTTTATTATATACATTGGTGAGGTCATATGAATTCTGTTCTCTTGCTCTGCTTTTACATTAAAAAAAGTTGTTGTGGTAAAACATATTAACATAAAACTGTAATAACCATTTAAGATTTTATCATTATGGTAAATATGCATAATATAAATTAGCATTATAACCATATATTTTTTATTGCAGTTAAATATGTGAAATAAAATTTACCATTTTAACCATTTTTAAAGTATACAGTTCATTGGCCTTAAGTATATTCACAGGGTTGTGTAATTATCACCACTGTCCATCTCCAAAACTTTCTCGACATCCCAAACAGAACCTCTTTATCTATTCAACAATAATTCCCCAGTGCTCCCTTTCTCCAGCCCCTAGTTACCTCTCCTATTTCTTGTCTTTATTTGTCGGTGTATGCTAGGTACCTCATATAAGTAGAATCATAAATTTGTGTCTGGCTTGTTTCACTTTAGCATATTTTTTAAGGTTCTTCTGTCTTAACAATCTATGTTAGAATTTCATTCCTTCTTAAAACAATAATAATCTGCTGTATGGTTATATACTACATTGTGTTTGTTCATCAGTTGATGGACATTTGGGTTGTTTCCATCTTTTGGCTTTTATGGATAATGCTGCTGTGAACATTGGTGTACAGATATTTAGGTTCTTTCTCTCACTTCTTTTGGGTACATACCTAGGTGTAGAGTTGCTGGATCATACGGTGATTCTATGTTTAACTTTTTGAGTAACTGCCAGACTGTTTTCCTCAGCAGTTGCACTATTTTACGTTGGCATTTAGTACATTCCTACCAGCAATGTGCGAGTGTTCTGATAACTCCAAATCCTAACCAAAACTTATTTTCCAAGTTTTTTCATTACTGTTAGTCTTGTAGGTATGAAGGTATCCTATTGTGGTTTTGACTTGCATTTCCATAATGACTGATGATGTTGAGCTTCTAATGCAGTGTTAGCCATTTATATACCTTCTTTGGGGGAAATGTCTTCATATCCTTTACACATTCCACTGGCTTGATTTTTTTGTTGTTTAGTTGTAGGAGTTTTTTAAAAATGTATTTTGATATCCATTCCATAATGATACATGATTTGGAAATATTTTTCTCCCATTCTGTAGGTAGTTCTTTCACTTTCTTCATATATTGAATGATCTTTGCATTCCAGGGTAAGTTCCAGTAGGTCATGGTGAAATTTTATTCATAAGGGATGTTGGTTTTTAATTTTCTTGTGTTTTTCCCTGGCTTTGGTAAGTGTATTGCAGCCTCATGGAATGAATTAAGAAGTGTTCCCTTTTCTTCTATTCTTTGTAAGAGTTTGAAAAATGATTGGTGTTAATTCTTTAAAAGTGTGGTAGAATTCATCCGTGAAGCCATCATCCTGGACTACCTTGGGAGATTTTGATTGCTAATCCAATCTTCTTACTTGCTTAGGTTTGTTGAGATTTTTCTGTTTTTTTTTTTTTTTTTTTTTCTTGAGTCAGTTTATATAATTTGTATGTTTCCAGGAATTTGTCCCATTTCCTCTAGGTTAACTAATTTGATGTGTAATTCATAGAATTCTTTTATAATTCTTTTTTATTTCTGCAAGGTCAGTAGTGTGTCTCCATTTTCGTTTCTGATTTAGGTTAATGTGTCTTTTTATTCTTCGTAAGTCTAGCTACAAGTTTGTCAGTTTTGTTCATCTTTTCAAAGAAGCCACTTTGGTTTTCATTGATTTTCTTTATTGTTTTTCTCTATTCCATTGATCTCCTCCCTGATGTTCACTATTATTTTCTTTCAGCTAGCTTTTGTTTTAATTTTCTTTGTTCTTATGGTATAAAGTTAGATCATTGATTTGAGATCATTCATCCTTTTTAATGCAGGCATCACAGCTATAAATTTCCTCCTAAGCCCTGCTTTTGCTGTTTCCCATAAGTTCTGGTATGTTTTGATTTTGTTTTTGTTTTCGTTTTCATTTGTCTCAAAGTATTTCCGGTGTCAGGCTTTCTTGAGGACTTTTTCTATCAGTTTATTTGTTTTATTATTTATTTTTATTTTTAAAGATTTTATTTATTTATTCATGAGAGACAGAGAAAGAGAGAAAGAGAGAGAGGCAGAGACACAGGCAGAGGGAGAAGCAGGCTCCATGCAGGGAGCCTGACATTGGACTTGATCCCGGGTCTCCAGGATCAGGCCCTGGGCTGAAGGTGGCGCTAAACACCTGAGCCCCCCGGGGTGCCCTCTATCAGTTTATTTTGTTTCTTTGAATGGACACCTTCTATTTTCTTTTCATGCCTTGTGATTTTTTAACTGAAAAAATGAACATTTGAATTCAATGTTTATAATGTGGTATCTCTGGAAATCAGATTCTTGCCCTTCGTCAGTTTTTTTTTTATTGTTGAGGGCAGTAGTATTTCTTGTATCTAGTGACTTTAACAAATATTTTTGCAGGGACCATATTTCTTGTCCTCATCACTGAGGTCTCTGTTTCTTAGCTTGTGTTCAGCTGATATTTTCACAGAGATTTCCTTGAATGCCAGAAGCTAACAAACAAACCTCTCCAATTCTTTGCAGATTGGTTTTGTGCTGGTGTCTATTTTCATAAGTTAGCCAGACTTGGAACTAGTCTAGCATCCAGCATGAGGTGAAAAGCCTAAGGTTTTCCCTGAGCTTGCCTCCTACTCTGGGTGTACCTGCAGCTTTCTAACTTTACTCAGATACAGGGATGCTTTTAACTGCCCTAATTTCCCAAAGAAGCTCTCTTCTTAAGTTTTCCTCCTAGACCTTGGGTGGTCTATCTTATGTTTCAACTGTAATCTTTTACTTCAGGAGTCTGCAGATTGTTTGTCCACCTTCCAGTGTTTTGAGCAGCCCGAGAGAGTTGAGTTCCGGGGAACAGAGACTATACCTTGTGTCAGTCTTTCAAGTGGCCTACAGACAGGTTATAAGTTATACAGTAAGTTGCAGATCAAGTCTGCTCCACTTTTTGTAGGACATTCTATCATCCCAGAGTAGGGTAGGGTAAGGACAAATGAAAATGCCACAAAGCTTCCTACCACTGTAAGTTGACTTTTCCTTGATTCAGTGTTCATTGATTGCTGTAAGTCTTTGTTTTCCAGAGTTCTTATAAAGTCGGCTCTGATAGTTGGTGTGTGTATTTTCCATGCCAGGTACTGTAGGGGGCTGTGGGTGGGAGCATTGAGCTGCTTACTCTGCCATTTTGCTGCCATGACCCTCATCTTGTCAGACTTGGGTACCTTCTGCTGGTCCATTTCAGTGCTCTCAGAAAGCATTTCATTTTCCTACCTCCACAAATTCTACAGATGAGAGGTGTTTCATTGCTTGTTAAGCCATCTTTTTATGTATCCCTGGCAGTCACCAAAATTTGTTACACTGTTTTTCTGGATTGTTGTTGTCTGAGTAGTGTTAATATTTTTTTCTGATTAAATATTAGATTAAATAAATATTAAATACTAAATGCAAATTTAAAAAAAAAGTTTAGTGCCTTTTGGTCTTTATATCTTAAGGCCATGTTTTTGGATATATTTTCACCCTGTGCAAATGCACTTTTGAAAGAATTCGAGGCATGGTAAATATGATTTGATTTATATACAGTTTTTTTAGTTCTGCATTTACTGGCAAAACTGAAGTACAGCTCAAATAGTCTTCTGTCCAGTGGATAGTATGCATTTATAATGAGTTTGCAGATATGGAAAGTTGGCATCATTTGGCAGAACATCGGATGATGACCACTGCATGTGGCTTTTTAAGACCTTCCTGCCTCCTCCTGTAACGTGAGGTAGTGTAAGACAGAGTGTATTTAGGAAGAGACAAATTCTAGCACTGTACACAAACTAGAAATGACCACTTAAATAAGAATTTGAGACTTCGGATGTAAGAATACATAATGTTTTTCTGGTATTCTTTGGCTACTTTTGTTGTTGATCAATCATTCTGATATTGGATGGGGATCATTGTTAATTTTTCCAAAGTTCAACCTAGGACCTAATACATTGTATTTATTATCAAGACTGAGGTGGGGGAAAAAAATTGAAAAACAGTTGGTAATAAATTGTTTATATGAAGTCAATCTGAGGTTGCAGTGACCTTTCACTACTGGCATTTTCCCAGTTGTCCCTTATTGCCCCTCAACTTTCTTGTCTGGGTGTTAAGTCAGAAACATAGTTTGGTTAAAATTCTCCATAAAGGCATATTGACTTAATAGAGCTACACTTCTCTACTTAAAATAATTATTGTCAAGACAAAGGTTGGATTACCTTGTACTGACGTTGCCTCAGAGGAGTTTTTTGGATGGAAGGTGTGTCTTAACCCTGTTGGTTCTTCTAGTTCTTCAGTGTCCTTACACGTTATTTCCTTAGAATCCTCAGTTGTGAAGGTGAGATTGCCTTTGTTTTGCAGATAAATAAACAAAATCTCTCAATGACATCATTTCTTAAGTAAGTGATGGTGGTGTTCTAGGAACCAGGTCTCAGGTGTCTGAGGCTAATGTTCTTTCTAATATTTCATATCTGACAAGGGAATTTTGAGAAATAGTTGATTACATGGTTAGACAAGAACAATGTAGTTAGAAATTAGTGGATGGAAAAGAGAAGGGGAATGCTAAGAATCAAAGACTCTCACTATTATGGCATGTGTGTGTTGTGTTTATTATATTGAGACCATATTCATTGTAGTTTAATGCTTGGTTCTTTTGAGAGGAACAAAACCATGTATCTGTTAAATTAGTGACTTAAAGGGCACCTGGGTAGCTTAGTTGGTTAAGCATCTGCCTTTGGCTCAGGTCATGATCTCGGGAACTTGGGATCTAGCCCCACATCAATTTGTTTCTCCCTTTCCCTCTGCCTCTCTCCTTACTGCACTCCCCACTCATGAGCTTGCACACGTGCTCTCTCTCTCAATTAAGTAAGTAAAAAGTCTTTAAAAAACAGCGACGTAATACAAGAATTTCTTGAATTTTCATTTCATTTCATCTTTTTTTTTTACTTTTCTCTTTTCACACCTTTCACTTTTCCCATAGGAATCCATAGGGAAGAAGATTGAGAATAACATAAGTGTATGGGCAGTAAAGCCAAGGGGAAAAGGCTAACAACAGTTCTGAGCAAGTGCTGGGAAAAGAGCCGGAACACCAGGGGTGGAGAAAAGGGAAAAGTCTAGTGAGTGCCTGCAGTAATTGACCTCATTCTAGCATGGCTGCTATGACACACAATTGCTGAGTTTGATACTGTAAAGGATCAGAGAACTGTTGGCTCTGCTTGAGGCACTTTCAAACCTCACTACTCTACCTGAATTGAAGCAGAAGCCTGCAGGATTGGCTTTCTGGCCATGAATAGGCTGACTCAGTAGGGAGGCAGGTAGGAAGCAGTGCTGGCTTGGTCACGGTCATTCTTCTTCATTATAGACGGGGGTCCTCATTATATAGATGGGAGAGAAAGTAAGTGTGAAGCTAAGACGAGAGTGACTCTTCCAGAAACTTACTTTCACATTACCACTTGGAAGCATAGGTCTATAACTTACCAGGATGGCTGGGTAGAGGAATGGTTGTCTTTTTGATGTCTGTTTATCTTTTTGTTTTGCATGAATTTTCCCAATAAGGGCTGGGCCAGTGACAGAGAAGATTTAGAATGAAGTAAATTGTAAACCCTTCATTCAGCTTTGTGATCTTGGATACCTTGGACAGATGAGTGAGCTCTCTCTGCCTCACTTCCTCAACTGTGAAATGAGATACCAAGAAAGAGAGTAGAAGGGAGTTTCTGTTTCTAAAGTGCCAAGGCAGCGCATACCATGAAATAAAGGGGCTGTTAGTGTTGTCAGAAACTGAACAAATGAACATGCAGAAAACAAAATGGGTATGTATTCTGTCCCACTAAATAAGTGCTTCTACCAAATTCAGTATGTATTTTTGCCTTTAGGCTTTATTAATGAGACTTAATTTTATCATGGATGTCTGTCAGCAGCAGATGCAGGACATACAATTACATGACCAAGAAAAGACGTGGTATGCAGGGATTTAGGTGGATTTTGTGAGCTGCTTCTACTGTGTCAGAACCTGGAAAATGACACTAGCAATAAAAGACACAAAGTCTCTGGTGTGCTGGTCACATTTTTCCTGCAACAGTAATTATATATTAGAATTAAGTGCGTATGGAAATAGAGTTGGTAATACATTATCCTGGGTAATAAATGCTTTGCAGTGTTTATACTTTACACAAAACTGTATTTTTAAAACCTCATGTTTGAAAGAATGGTTATTAGGACTGACCCTCACAAGAGTATGGTTTGATGTTTTTGAACGATTTTTTATTATTAAATATCTTGATTTTTGATCATTTTCATGGACAGGGAAAACAATTTGGAAGAAATAAACTATTTCTCTTTAAGAACGAGCTGTTTTAACATCATATGGTCTCTATAGTCTCATTCATTTGGGGAATATAAATAATAATGAAAGGGAATAGAAGGGAAGGGAGAAGAAATGGGTAGGAAATATTAGAAAGGAAGACAGAACATGAAGACTCCTAACTCTGGGAAACGAACTAGGGGTGGTGGAAGGGGAGGAGGGCGGCGGGTGGGGGTGAATGGGTGACGGGCACTGAGGGGGGCACTTGACGGGATGAGCACTGGGTGTTATTCTGTATGTTGGCAAATTGAACACCAATAAAAAATAAATTTATTATTAAAAAAAAAACGAGCTGTTTTCTTTTTCCTGAAATGGTATTTTGGGATGCTCATAGTCCAAACAGATTAGCTGGACTGAGAATGAGATCAAGTGCTGAATGCATAACCTGCAGGGTCTGAAATGCTTATGCTGGGAAGTTGGGCTAGGACCCAGCCCTTTGATGTTTTTGGGTGTTAGTGTGTAAGAGTTTAAAGAGCTGAACTCACTGTGGCTAATTACAAAGTTCTTTTTCTGACTCCCCCGTGTCAGATAGACAGATCATTGTAAAACTATGGGATTCAGTGCTTCACTGGGTTAACCACTAGGCCTTTCATAATAATGTTCTCAAAAGTTCTAGAAAGTGAAAAGTCATATTTTTATATAAGCCAAAACAGCAACAAAAAAGTGAACTTCCTCTTGTAATTATAAAGTATGTTCTGTAATGTTTTACTGTCACAGTGGCAGTGTGAAACCATTTTAAAATTCCAGTTTAGGGCAGCCCCCGTGGCTCAGCAGTTTAATGCCACCTGGAGACCGGGGATCGAGTCCCACATGGGGCTCCCTGCATGGAGCCTGCTTCTCCGTCTGCCTGTGTCTCTGCCTCTGTGTGTGTGTGTGTGTGTGTGTGTGTCTCATGAATAAATAAAATCTTTAAAAAATAAAATAAGAATAAAATTCCAGTTTAGCTGTCTTTAAATGGAATTAAAAAAAAAAAAACAGTACCTATTATCATAAAAAGTTAGGATTTTTTCCCCCCTTTCTGCAGTTGATCAGGACTACTCTAAGTTAGGACCTTGTGAATTTTAGTCACCATTTGGAAAATTAAAGCCATTGAAGCTTCAGAGTTGAGGATGTCTGAGGATGGCTCCTGTGGACTGAGAAGGTGGCAGAGAAGGAGACTTTTTTTCTGGGTTTACTCTGGGGTAGGCACATTTATTCCTATTTAATTTAATACAGCCATGTGTACTGCCTGCTTCTCTCTCCGTTCCCTTTCACTTTTCAAGATTTGCAAATTCCAGGTGGGCAGAAAGGATTAATGACATGGTAGGTGTGTAGGAGACATCATGAGCAAAGGCATTGGACAGGAATTAGCCTAGGGTGGGAAGAAAGAATCATTATGGGTAGCTTTTGGGATATGGACACTGAGTTAGATTCCTTAAGAAGTAGAAGGTATGTCAAGGTAGGTAGTAGTGGTGGAGAGAGAACGTTAAATCCCAGGCAGGGGAATCTAGATTAGAGGTAGGTAGATACTTAGAAGTTTTTGTTTATTTTTAGATATGACCATGAAAAGAGGACTTTCTCTCCTCTAGCTTTCAGATGTTATTGATTGTTGCCTTGATGCTTAGAGCTGCTTGCAGCCATTCTTATAACCCCATGAGGGTTGTGAATTCCATCCCATATCCTTGATTTCTTTAATTTCTCCTAGGTACTCTGCCTAGATCAGGTCCTATTGACAGTTATGATTTGATTGCATGTTTTAATGACTCTGCTGTACTCTAATCTGCTTATAAAATTTTAGTCTTAAAATTGGAAAGGTCCTTGGAGATAATCTGATCCACCTATCAACCAGTACAGGAATTACACCCTTAATTTTTTTAAATGATTGTTGTGCTTCTGCTAGAATGTATGAACCATTTTTAAAGACAACTCTTGGCATTGGTAGATTTCATTCCTTAAATTAAAATATGCCTTTCATAGTATTTTCTGGAGCTATACAAAGTCTAATTTTTTTCTCAATATTCCAGATACTCCAGTCCAGAGGACACTTGCAGTGTCCTCTTCTAAATTTTCTTTTCTCAGTGTAAATATATTACTTTCTCTTACTTTATATTTCAAGATTCTCCACCATTTATTCTTGCCCATCTCTTGTGTATTCTGATCTTATTGAAGACCCAGAATTGAACATAATATCCTTTTTTAAAAATCAGGATGTTTTTAGCAGCAGGCAATAGAAAACCCTTTCTCATTTGGCTTAAACAATAAGGAATTTACTGTTTTCAAATCAGAGGTTTACTTTTTCTTCATAATGGAATGTTCCTGAAATCAAGACATTTTGAACATTTAAGGAATAGTATGTCATTTCTTTTTTTTTTTTTTTTTAAGATTTTATTTATTTATTCATAGAGATAGAGAGAGAGAGTCAGAGACACAGGCAGGGGGAGAAGCAGGCTCCATGCAGGGAGCCCGACATGGGACTCGATCCAGGGTCTCCAGGATCACGCCCTGGGCTGCAGGCGGCGCTAAACTGCTGCGCCACCGGGGCTGCCCAATAGTATGTCATTTCAGTTGACAGCAGTCCTTCCCTTGATGATTCATAAAATAATGATGCATCCTACCATTGAAATATCTTATACTTGATGAAATATGGTATTATCTCAAATATCAGAAGATCTTCTGGATAGAGCAAATCCATGATTGTTTTGTTTTGTTTTTCCCTTAATTATATCAGTGACCCAGTGTGGCAGGTCAGTTTTTGGCTTGCCCTCTTAGGACTGCAAGATGGCTGCCACACAGCTCTAAGCATCAGACCTCCTGTCAACATCTAAAGGCCACAAGAGGGAAGTTCCCTTTTTTGTGTTCATTTTTAATAAGCAAAATTTCCAGAAGTGACCCTCCTTGGTCAGAATTGTCATGTGTCTATTCCTAAACCATTTACTGACAAGAAATAGGGATTGCCATTATTAGCTCATTGGTTCTTTTTTTTTTTAAGATTTTATTTATTTATTCATGAGAAACATAGAGGCAGAGACACAGGCAGAGGAAGAAGTAGGCTCCATGCAGGGAGCCCGACGTGGGACTTGATCCCGGGTCTCCAGGATCATACCCTGGGCCGAAGGCAGGCGCTAAACTGCTGAGCCACCCAGGGATCCCCTAGCTCATTGGTTCTTCATCAGTGGTTCTCAGCCTTGTGTGTACCAGAATAATCTGGAGAACTTGTTAAAACACAGATTTCTGGACCCAGGGTTTCTTTTTCTTTTTCTTTTTTTTTTTTTTTTACTCCCAGAGTTTCTAATTTAGCAAGTTTAGATTGGGGGCTGAAATTTTGGATTTCGCTCAAGTTCCTGGGTGATGATGATGCTGTTGATGCAGGGAATGGAGATGGGCTCAGTCTCCCTTAAAGTATTTGATCAACTAATATCCAGACAAAATCAGGATTTTGTTAACAGGTGAAGTGGAGCAGTGAGAGAGGTAGGCAACTGTCCATTTCTGCTGTAGTCTAGATCATATTTCTCCTAAGTGTTGTAACACAAAAGTGTGATTGTTTTTATGTGTTGTAGAGAATATATTATTAATAGTAAACTAAGCTTTGAAAAGGATTTTCTTATACAGAGTAGATCAAGTAGATTTGAGGTAATGTTACCTTTTTTTTAAAAGATTTTATTTATTCATGAGGGGGTGGGGGGGCAGAAACACAGGCAGAGGGAGAAGCAGGCTCCATGTAGGGAGCCTGACGTGGGACTCGATCCCCAGTCTTCAGGATCAGGCCCTGGGCTGAAGGTGGCGCTAAACCGCTGAGCCACCCGGGCTGCGCTCTGTTTGTTACTTTCTGACGTGCCTTCTTTGGGGGGAGAGGTGGGGTGACTATTCAGTGAGGGTGCAGGAAATGTATACCTTTGAGAGTATAGAGTGGATATTAATGATAGCTGGTGTGTATTAGCTAATTTAAATATCAGACTACATCTTTGAGGTATGTGCTACCAATATCCTTATTTTCCGAAGGAGGAAACTCAGGTCCGAAGAGGTTAAGTAGTTTGCCCAGTATAATACAGATGTCAGGTGGTAGATTTGAATTTCAGAGCTGTGCAGTTTGGCTTCACAACCTATACTTTTAACCGCATGCCGTACTGTCAGATGGGTCCTCTGTTGCAGGAACGGCAAAGCTGAGAGGTTCATTTTTATATGTATGGTGGGATTAACTTTCTGGTAATTATCCCTCCCTCCCTTTTTTCCCTGGTTTATCACTCCTTATATTTATTGTTATTGATACATTTGAACTTATTTTTTTTAAAGATTTATTTATTTATGATAGAGAGAGAGAGAGAGATTGAGAGAGACGCAGAGACACAGGGACATAGGAGGAGGGAGAAGCAGGCTCCATGCCGGGAGCCTGATGTGGGACTCGATCCCGGGACTCCAGGATCGCGCCCTGGGCCAAAGGCAGGCACCAAACCGCTGAGCCACCCAGGGATCCCCCGATACATTTGAACTTAAATGTGGAACTTAAAACATTATGTTATTAATGTCTGCCAGCTTTTTGCCATCTTATGCATTTTAAAAACCTGCTTTCCTGGTCTTTTTGCACATACTAGGGGCAAAGAAAATTGTGTAGATAGTATTGAGCATAGAGACTATGGTTAAACATTTGTGTTTTTTGTCGTTGAGTGTTACGGTGTCGAGGCTCGTTATCTTTGTAAGAGGAATTGTGTTGGTCCATCTTTATGGCAAGTAAACAAAAAGTTTTTTAGTTGCTCTAGAATTATTGGGAAAAGTAAAGAAACTGTGGGCCAAGCTTCTATGCATGAGTCCCAAAAGTAGACTGAAAAACTGGGCTGCTACTTTTTCTTGCCATGCCCTGCTTAGCACTTAATCTGTAGCCACACTGAACAACTGGCCATATCTCTCACTTATAAGTCTTTTTGTGCAGGCTCTTGCCTTTGCCTTGTGTACTCAATCTTCTTTTCTTGGCTAATGCTTCTTACTCTTCAGGTCTCATTCTCAATTTTCCTTAAAAAATTTTACTGATACTTCCATCTTAATCTCCCTCAAACAGTCCCGAGACTCCAGAGAGCTCCTGCTCTCTGCTCCCCCTTGTACTCTGTATCCCACTGCCCCAGTACCTGACCATTTATTATTGCTTATTGGTCTCTGTCCCCATTGCACGTTGTGTCTTAGTGCCTAGCACTATAGGATGCTTGAACGTAGAGAGTTGAGAAGTTCAGATTTAAAAGTCATTAGTTACACATTTGAAACTTCACTATCAAGAAATAGATGCCAATCACTAACTTTTAAGTTGTAATTTATAATTTTCATAAATAGAATTGATAGATTTTTGCTTTGGTTTGAGGATAGCATCCTTTATAAAGCATGTCTAATATAACTCACTGGAGATTGGAAAACTGATCTGTTTGCTAATAATTCTTTGAGAGTTTGGAAACTGGGAATCTGAGAAGTTTGTAACTACATGAAAATAGTCTCAAAAAACAAACCTTTTATTTTTTGAATAATTGTAGGTTTACAGAAAAATGATAAAGACAGCACAGAGTTTCTGTGTACTCCCTACCTGGTTTCCCTCATTGTTAACATTGTACAGAACCATGGTAACTTTGTCCAAACTAAGAAACCAGCATTGGAACACTACCATTAACTAAATTCCAGACTTTTTTTGGATTTCACCAGTTTCTGCATTTGTGTCTTTCTGTTCCAGGATCCAGTCCAAGATACCAGATTGCATTTTGTCATCCTGTCTTCTTAGTTTCCTTAGGGCTGTGACAGGTTCTGTCTCTCCTTGGTTTTTGTGTCCCTGACAGAAAGTACTGGTCGGGCATTTTATAGAATGTCCCTCAATTTGGGTTGGTCTGATATTTTTTTTCTGTGATTACACAAAAGTTCCACATTTTTGGAAAGAATACTACAGGGGTGAAGTCTCTTGATACATCAAATCAAGGAATGCATGATACCTGCATGATATCATGGGTGAGGTCAGTCTTCAATTAAGTAGTTAATCCCTTACTTCAGGTGATGTTTTCTTTTTTTTTTTTTTTTTTTTCAGGTGATGTTTTCACATTTCTTCACTGTAAAATGACTGTTTTTCTCTTTTCCCACTGGATTCTTTTGAAGCAAGGACTTGGGAGGTGGGCAGGAGATTAAGCTCCACCTCCTGGAGGGAGCAGTGTGTGTATATGTCATTTCGAATTGTGTAAAGGAGATTTGTTTTCTCTTCTTCCAAATAGATTTTTTTCTTCCTATCCAGTCACATTGTATGGATATATTGATGACAATTTAGAGACCCACTTAATGGATGGGTCTCTACTATGACAGATACTGTGCTAATTTAGGGGGCCATAATTTTAACTTCTTTGGAGTCATATGGCTCTTTGAGAAACTGATAATTGCTATTGCCTGTCTGTCCAAAAACATAAGATATACAAAATTTCACTTCTAATTTTAGGGATTTCACAGATCCTTGAAACTCTTCAGAACTTCAATTAAGACACACTCTGTCTTCCAGTAATTTAGAACAGCTGAAGGGAAGGCAAGTTAAAAAAATTGAATAGAAAAAAAAATTGAATAGGATATGTTGCATGCTATCAGGGAAATTTGAGGAAGGTATTATGGGAACACCCTTAGGGAAGTAGTTTTATTTCGGGTGTAGGGAAAGCTACAGAGAGGAGATACCATTTGAATTTGGCATTGAAGAATGAGAAAGACTTAAATCAACAAAAGATTGGAAAAACATTGTAACCAGAGGGAATATAACCAAGGAAGACGTGGGCAAGAATGCATGTTTGAGGAGCTAGAGCTGGCCATGGTCTAGTTGAAGTGAGAGGCAGGCTGGATATAAAATTGATGGAGATGTAGGAGAAGGTATAAAATGGAAAAAGACTTGGATAAGTTTCTCAGTTTATAAATTTTGAAATGTTCACATGACTAAATAATGATTTTGTACACAGATTATTTTCATCTTTAGTTTTATGGCTCAGTAGTTTGCTTCACTTGCATCATACATGCATGAATTAAGGAGTGATTAGGTGGTGGAGACATGTAGACCTCTTTCTCAGGAAACTTGGATATGGGGCACCTGGGTGGCTCAGGCTAAACGTCTGTCTGCCGTGGGCTCAGACCATGATCTCAGGGTCCTGGGATTGAGCCCCGTGTCAGACTCCTTGCTCAGAGGGAAGCCTGCTTCTCCCTCTGCCTCTGCTCAGGCTCTCTCTCTTTCTCTATGAGGAAGGGAGGAAGGAAGAATTAAAAAAAAAAAAAAAACCTTGGGAAAAAAATAAACCCTTGGATATGAAGGGGCTTGGTGAATCAGAGCTAGAAGAGATTGAGGGATAAGAATTTTAAGTTGGGAGAGACTTGAGTGTGTTTAAATGAAAGGGAGAAGCCAGTAGAGAAAGAAAGGTGGGTAATTGAAATAAGATCCTGAAAATGAGGAAGGGTTTAACACAGAATAGTTTGTGTTAGGAAATAACTTAATTTTTACTTAATTGGTTTTATATATTGTATATAGAACGATCAGATTTATGTATAAGACTATGGCCTGACCTTCCTTCCATCTTGCTGTTACTGTATTCAGTGTGCTTGTTTAATTTCTTGTATTAATATATATATATACTTAAGGTCTTTGCTAAGTTCTGGTGATGGAAAAAGTATCAGACGTTCCATACCCTTTGTGAACTTGGTTGAAGTAATTAGGGTATAGGATATATATATATATAAAAGGATCAAAAATAAGTGTATTATGTGAAATTCTACAATTGTTCATGCACTCTTGTTTTTCAGGGTGAAGAGAATGAGGTTAGGATCTGTGGTAGCTTTATCTTGTTCTAAATAGTTTCTCATTTAGAAGTGATTTCAGCTGGTTCTGCACTTGGAGACTCTTCGCTTGATATTTTTCTTTTCCTCTTAGATAATTTTAACTCTGAGCTGTGAAGAAGACTTAATTTTTATGGTGACCTCTTTTCTTCCCTTTCTTTTAACTTAGGCCACAGTGTTAATCACTAGTTTCTAATCTGATAGATACTATTTATAAAGGAATTAAACCTCTTATGAAGGAAATTATTCCTAAATAAAGCATTAAAATTTAGCACATGTTTGAACATAGATTTGACCCTATGCTTAACAAAAGGAGGTTTTTGGTTGTAGTTATAATGCCCCTTGGGCATCATATTAATTGACTTTGGAAATTAATTTAAAATGAAACTTTATTAGGCAGTAATCTTGAATTTATATTCTTTCTGCTCTAAATCTTAGTGAAAACATACTGTCTTTAAATACTCAAAAAGTGTGTACTGGTTTTATTGTTGAAAACTGTCTAGTATTGTAACGGCAAATAAACAATTTTCACTTTTTAAAAAAGATTTTATTTATTCATGAGAGACAGAAGGATAGAGAGAGGCAGAGACACAGGCAGAGGGAGAAGCAGGCTCCATGCAGGGAGCCCGATGTGGGACTTGATCCTGGGTCTCCAGGATCACACCCTGGGCTGAAGGCGGCACTAAACCTCTAAGCCACCCAGGCTGCCCTAATTTTCACTTTTAAGAGCATTTTCCTTTTGTGATGGATTTTTGAAAAGAAATTTTAATAAAATTACATAATTTGTACTAACAATTGACTTTGAAACCTTTATTTTTTAAAAAGATTTTATTTATTCATGAACGAGAGAGAGAGAGAGAGAGAGAGAGAGAGAGAGGCAGTGACAAAGACAGAGGGAGAAGTAGGCTTCACGCAGGGAGCCCAACGTGGGACTCGATCCCGGGTCTCCAGGATCACACCCTGGGCTGCAGGCGGCGCTAAACAGCTGCACCACTGGTGCTGCCCACTTTGAACCTTTAAAGTCAGTGTATATTATGCTTCTGGACTCAATTCATTCAGCAAATATGTGCAAAAGCACAGTTGGATATAGCAGTGAGTAAGAAAGACTTAGATCCCATTCTTAAGCTTCCAGTCTAGTGGAGACAAATGGAACAGGATTGGTTAGTGCTGCAAAAGGTATAGTGTCTGATGTGAGGCTGTGAGGAGAGCTTCCCTCATATGTGGGAAGCCATCAGCAAAGATGCCTTTTGTAATGTGACATCTGCAACCTGAGGGATGAGAAGAATCTGGGGCAGAGGGAACAGTTATGAGGGAGGGAGTGTGCCTGGGGAGGCTGACGGTCTTGTGCAAGATGACCCAGGAGGCCCAAGTGTACACATGCAGGGGAGAGCAGGACATGGTGAGAGTCTTGTTAGGATTTTGACTTTATCTAAAGACTCCAGAAAGCCATTGATGGGAGATCAGATTTTCTTTTTAGGAATCACTCTGCAGTAGGATTTAGTGGCCCGAGGGCAGAGTGGAAAGTGGATAGGAGGTTTGAGCAAATGTAGGGAGAGGCGAGTTAGCCTTCAGTAGTAGTCTCTGCAAGGGCTGATGTTGGATGCTGAGAGACAACTCAAAACAGGTAAAACCTGCGTATGTGTATTAAACAAACAGCATGTGCCTCTTTTAAGAAGTGTAAAACTTTGTAGTGCATATAGTTCTCAAATTTCATTTAAGGATCCATATCCTAAAGATAATGCACAACTTTTGTGAAATTTTTAATAGTTTTTTTCCTTGAGGGGGTGTCCTGTGTTTATTTTATAAAATGAAACTTTAATATTCATATTAAAAAAGTCTTTGGTTATACTGATATAAAAACAGATTTTTCCTTTCTGTTTTAAACATATTCAATTACTGCTCTGGAACACTTGACCCTTAATTAACTAGTAAGGCAGGGATTCAGTCTGCCCAAATGTTAAATAATGCCTTTTAACATTTGGAAGCCCGAAGCAAGACAAGGCAGTGGTGACCATAGCCAAGCTGAGAGGAGTCTTTTTGAATAATAAAGTAAGCTTGTAAAATGCGTAGTTTTGGAGAGTATGCCATAGCAAGATTGGAGAAACAGGTGCCAGATTGGGGGCCTCAGGATGAAAACATGGGCTGGCCAGAAGATTCTTACTGTTTTCATCTCTAATGCAGCTCAAATAAATATGAGGCTGTGCTGGTAGAAAATCTTTTGTATTTCCTATTTGTCTTTCTCTTCCAGGAGAAGTAGAAACTTTACATAGCAGATTTATGAGAATATGACGAGAGAATTTTAGAATTCACTTTTGAGTTTCGTAAAGTGAGGGTGGACTAATGAGAAGATTTGAACAGAAGGATTGAAGCAGTGGAGAAAAAAGAGGGGAGAGCATAGGGTACTTTTATTTTCTCTTGGAGAATGGAAGGATAGACCATATTTACATGCAGACAAGTAACCAACAGAAAAAAAAAAAAAAAGAAAAGATGACAAGTATGCTAGAACCTCTGTTAATTTGCAGGAACATCCTAATACCTTACCTGAAGTTAACCAAACTGTGAGGGTTGTGGGTGCAGGTCCCAAGACTGTCTTCACTCCTGACACTAGCTCCAAGTTCAGGAGGGTTCCCAGAATCACCTTGAGATTCCATAGTTTGTTAGGACTTACAGAACCTACTGAGAGCTGTTATTCTTACAGTTGTTTAATTACAGGAAAAGGATACAGATCAAAATTAGCCAAAGGAAGAGTCTCCTGGGGCAGGTCTTGGAGAATTCTCTATGTGTAGCTTCTGTTCTCTTCTCCCGTGGAGTTGGGACTGTTATGCTCTTGGTATCAATGTGTACGTGATGTTTGACCCTCTGTACAGAGTACCATTAATCAGGGAACTCACTCAAGCTTTGGTTTCCAGAGTTTTTAAGGGGGCTTCATTACATAAGCATGTTTGGTTGGTTGATTGGCCGTGAAGTTGAACTCAGTCCATAGGTCTGTTAATTCCATGTGACCTGAAGCCTCCACACTAAATTGGTCTTTCTGGTATGGCTAGTCCCCATTCTAAGACTGTTGGGTATGGCCAGCCCTACTTTAAGATCTGGTGTGACCAGCCTCTTCCCCAAACAAGGTCACTTCTATCAAATATGAATTAGATTACGTCCCAGAAGCCCAGGCAACGGCCAGACCTTCCTGTTAGGCAAGGGCAACTTCACTGCACACTTATATTTTTAAAGGATTGTCTTGAGTTTTATGTTGAGATTGGTCTTGAGTAGGGTCAAGGGTGGAAACAGAGAAACTGATTAGAAGGACTATTTGCAGTCATCCAGAGGGAATGTGCTTGACTCCAGGTGATAGTGGTATGGATAAAGTAGTAAGAAGTGGTTGCAGTCTGGGACTATTTTGAAGGAAAGGGGCAATAGGATTTATTAATGTATTAGTTATATGTATGAGAGAATGAAAAGGAGTTCAAGGTACCTCTTGAGGCTTTTAGTGTGAACAGCTCTTAATGATGGAGATGCCATTACTGAGAAAGGCAGTTGTCTGTCCTAAGAATTAGGTGGCTTCCACCACCATCATCAGTAAAGAAGTTATAAAAACCAGTTCTACAAAGTTCTTGCTTTGAGTGTTATATATGGTATGTGCATGAGTTAGATCATAATATTTCATAGTTTATGTTATCTGCAGACCTAGTAAATTGGCTTATTTGGGTCAATTGAGAGCATTTATCTAAAGGAATGAGTTAACATTGAACTCAGTTGTTCATTATCTTCATCTGTCTTTTCTCAGGTTTGATGATGGTTATTTTTATATAGGTTAAGTTTCTTCACTGAGTTTAACTGTGAATGTTGGCATTTATAATTCACTGGATAACAGGATAATCTGTACTCTAATTTTAATTTAAAAATTGGTACTTAAATTTTCCAAATAGCAAAATTTTGTTAGGATTACTCTGTGTTGATGCTATGATCAGAAAATAAACATTTGGGTTTCCATCTATATCAGTACATAACTTGTTATCTGACAAATCTGTCAGATAGAGTTTGTGCTAGTCTCAAGCCCTAGTGACCCAGTAATATCTTTGCTGCATTATGGAAAGTAAAAAGTTTGCCAAAGACTGCTTAGAAATTTTTTTGTCATTGGGAATTGTGACTCAGTGAATTCAATTCTAATTACGTTTTAATTTGTTTATACCAGTTGAAAGTATTAACTGGAAAAGAAATACAGTTGATCCTTGAACAATGTGGGGATTAGGGGTGCCGGCCTCCATGCGGTCGAAAATCTATGTTTCACTTTTGACTCCCCAAAACTTAAGGGCTATTAGCCTATTATTTCCTGGAAGCCTTATCGATATCATAGTTAATTAACAGGTTTTGTATGTTATATGTATTGTATACTGTATTCTTACCATCACATAAAGAGAATGTTAGTAAGAAAATGATGAGGGAGAGAAAATACATTTGTAGTACTATGATTGTTTTATTTTAAAAAATCCTGCACACCGGTGCATCCATGCATTTCAAACCTGTGTTCAAGGGTCAACTGTATTCTTTTCAAAAGCAAGTTGAGGATCAAATTATCCTTTCTTGGCTTTCTGCTCTGGCTTAGTTCTCTGGAATACTATCTTAATTCTTCTCATTTTTTTTTCATTTGTTTTAGCAAAAAAAATTAGTGGAATAAAACAGATTGGTGTTGCTAATGTTGGAGAATGAGAACCTTTGGTCACATGTGTACTTTATTTGGAAAAAAAGTTCAACTAAAGTTCTTCAGGTGCAAGAAATCTCATTCTGGTAGTGGCCAATCATTCTTGAGTCATTGAGTACATTGACTTTTCCTTCCTCCTCCTTCCTTTCATCTCTCCCATCCTCCCACCATTTGTCCTTTTGTCCTTCCCACAGTTTTTTTTATATATCTAGATTCAAAGCTTAAAAAATTTATATATTAGCCTACTTTAAAAAAGTGTCAAACCTTAAATGATGTAGATAAGATCAGCAATATGCCTACATCAGATCGGCATCAGAGCTAAGGACCTTCTCCAGAATATTTCAGAGAGGACCGCTGTAGACAGAGTAAGGAAACATGCTGTTATTTAATGTCTTCAGAAAGACTTCCCCCACAGCTAATAGCACACTGCTGATACCATTGATTTATTCCAATGTTTTAACTGCCCTTTGCTGGGAAATTTTTCTTAAGATATCATTTGAATTCTGTGTACTTCTAGTAAAAGTCTTATCCTGTATGCTCCTAATGTAAATTGGGAATTAAGAAAGGCTTCTTTCTTACAGTAATTTGTTAAGTTTGGTTACCATGTTTTCCTTTTTCCTGTGATGTTTTTGTCTCTAAGTGGTATTCAACCTTCAGTTTAATAACCTGTTGAACAGGACCCATTCTTTTCTTCCCAGTCAGTTATGAGAATGATACCATTGCTTCTGTAGAGTCAAAATGATAACATTAGTCAGGTTTGTTAATAATTATTTCCCTTGCTGATGGGAGCTGTTAGGCACTTTTAGAGACAGATTTATAATGGTATTTTTAAAGGGGGAGAAAATATGAGGCAAAAGGGAATGTGAATTGACGTGTTGAAAAAAAGTTGAGAATATCAGGGACAAAATACTTGCTGAGAGATTATCAAATGGATCTTGGGTCTACATTTTCTGAAAATAGGACTCAGGTTTGTCTGATCTGAATTCACTGTGCTTTCTGGATTGCTCTGTTGTTGCTTCTGTTAATTCTGTAGTTTTTAACATGGGATTTTAGGAAATGGCACATTGTGTTTACATGGGTGGAATTATACAACATTCTTCTGTTACTGTTCAGGAACAAAAAGTTGGTCTTGCCATGCTGAATAGATTAAATAGTAGAAAATTATAGTAAATTATGTTTGTGTTCTTTGCTCTTACATGGTTCCTGCTGCAGTACTACGAAATACTTTTCTGAGGTAAATATAAATATTTTGAATTATGGTGGCTTATATATACCCATATTTGTCAAATGTGTCTGTGATTTTTTTAAATTAGTGTAAGTCAAAAAAAAATTAGTGTAAGTCCACTTAGGTGTATAAGTTTAGTAGACATGGTTTAAAATAAAATGAGGAAAGCAAAATCAAGACAATTTTAACGTTGCTCATTTTATTTTTGTTTGTTTACTTTAATTTTATGTAGGTTCCATGCCCAGTGTGGGGTTTGAACTCACAGTCCTGAGATTGAGTCACATGCTCTACTGATACTGAACCAGCCAGGCACATCTGTGGCTTACTTTTTTTTTTTTTTTTAATTTTTATTTATTTATGATAGTCACACACACAGAGAGAGAGAGAGGCAGAGACACAGGCAGAGGGAGAAGCAGGCTCCATGCACCGGGAGCCCGACGTGGGATTCGATCCCGGGTCTCCAGGATCGCGCCCTGGGCCAAAGGCAGGCGCCAAACCGCTGCGCCACCCAGGGATCCCTGTGGCTTACTTTTAATAGTAGCAACTTTCAGCTGCTTGGGTACTTTGGGACAAAAATATTGTTTTCTAAGTATCCAATGACTATGCTATTTGGTGGGGCGGCGGGTGGGGGTGGAGGGAGAACTGGAAGAACATCCTAGAGAGAGCGAGGAATGTGCTTTTTCAGACTACTCACGAACAATTTTATTTTATTTTTATTTTATTTTATTTTAATTTTTTAAAGATTTTATTTATTTATTCATTAGAATACACAGAGAGGAGAAAGAAAGAGAGGAGAGACACAGGCAGAGGGAGAAACAAGCTCCATGCAGGAAGCCTGACGTGGGACTCGATCCCGGGTCTCCAGGATCATGCCCTGGGCTGAAGGCGGCGCTAAACCGCTGAGCCACTGGGGCTGCCCCACAAACAATTTTATATGAAGCAAATTAGTTTGGGTTTTCTTTTTTCCTTGGGAGAAATTCTAAAGAAAGAATTAAAACTAAAAAAATTAAAGAAAGAAAATAAAACTCCATTCAGTGAATATAGTGAAATAATACCCATCTTTATTATGGCTACAGGAGGTAGAGGAAAAGGGAAGGGAAAAAAAATACAGGATTTCAGGGTTAGAAGGAATTTTAAGTGATCATTCTGTCCAGCTCCCTTTTTTTCATATAGATAATATTGCAATTTAAGAAATGAGGTGAGAATCAAAGAGAAAATAACCTAAACAGGAGGGTGGGGGTGGAGAAGGAAATCCTATCTATTTAAATTACTTTCACCTTGTGTTTACTACAAATGTTTTTACATAAAGGATAATACAACAGTAGGTTTTAAAAAATATTTAAAGCATACATTCTTGAAATATTGCCATCCATCTCATTAATTTTTTATTTTTCAGATTACAAAAGTATGACGCATGTTTATTTCAATCATAGAAACCATTCAGAATGTGAAATGTAGACAGCAAAGATTCCCCATTAATTTTACCCAGAAAGAACCGCTATTAAAAGCTTGTTGAATAATCATGCTTTTTATTTACTTTTATAGAAATGGGAGTATACAATATGGAATATTTTACAAATTGGTATTTTTAGTTAACATCTTGCATGCCTTTCTATATCTGTACATCTAGTTCTGGTAATGTATACGAAGAATTCCATTGTGTTGGACGCCTGGGTGGCTCAGCGGTTGAGTGCCTACCTTCGGCTCAGGGCGTGATCCTGGAGTCCCGGGAATGAGTCCCACATTGGGCTCCCTGCATGGAGCCTACTTCTCCCTCTGCCTATGTCTCTGCCATTCTCTCTCTCTGTGTCTCTCTCATGAATAAATAAAATCTTAAAAAAAAAAAAGAATTCCATTGTGTTGTACATTCCTTTGTGCCGTAATATGTTAAAACAGTTTCCTTTTGAAAATATTTAGTTGATTTCTAATTTTTTATGAATACAAAATGTATATATAGAAATGCAGAAGGTTCTTCAGTCAACTTTGTGATATATATTTAATCTTTTGTATTTGTGTTAGTATTTAGTAAGATAAATATTTCTGGATCTTAGAATACAAATATAAAACACTCTAAATGGATACTAATTTGTATATCCTTCATGGAAATATTGTCAGTTTTTTTTTTTTAAGATTTTATTTATTTATTCATGAGAGGCACACAGAGAGATGCAGACACACAGGCAGAGGGAGAATCAGGCTCCATGCAGGGGGCCCAATGTGGGACTCCAGGATCATGCCCTGAGCCTAAGGCAGATACTCAACCACTGAGCCACCCAGGCATCCCTATTGTCAGTCTTTTAATCTGATAGCCAAAACATGTTTATTAATTTATAGTCCTTAGATTGTGTCTTTTTTAGTTTTAGCTCAGTGAATATTGACAAAGTGAATACTTCCATGGGAACAGCACTGAGATCAAGAAGCCAGGTTTGGGGCAGCCTACTTAGGTGGCTCAGCGGTTTGGTGCCTTCAGCCCCAGGGCCTGATCCTGGAGTCCTGGGATAGAGTCCTGCGTCAGGCTCCCTGCGTGGAGCCTGCTTCTCCCTCTGCCTATGTCTCTGCCTGTCTCTCTCTCTCATGAATAAATAGATAAAATCTTAAAAAAAAAAAAAAAAAAAAAAAGCCAGGTCCACAGAAATGCTAAAGAGTCCATAGTGACTTTTTAGACTTTAAAACACTTCTTCCTACCTACCCCTAACCCCCACCCCAAGGTGAACACACACCTGACTTCTAACACCATTAGAAGAGTATTACCTATGTGTGAATTCTATGAGTGGTATCATACAGAATTCTACAGTTTCTCTGAGGTCTGACTTCAACACTGTTTTTGAGAGTCAACCATACTGTTGTGTGTACTAGTTGTAAACTGTTCTTTCTCATTGCTGTATGGATTTCATTTTTCGAATACAGTTTACTTATTTGTATTAATACGGTGGATGGACATTTGAGTAGCTCTAGTTTTTAGACATTAGGAATAACACTACAACAAAACATGCTTCCATTTATCTTTTGATAAGCATGTTTATATACACTTCTGTTGGGAGTCAAATTGCTCTGTTAACAGTTTTGTTTGTTTTAATATGTTTTTGATCCATTTTAATATTTTTATTTGGTTCAGCTCTCTGTCATGTTGTTCTCTACTATTTTTATGTGGTGTTTTCTTCTTGTTCTCTCTGCATATTATCTTATGATCAATTTTAATAGATACTGACAAACTTTTTGTATAAAGTGGCTGTTTTGGGTTTGCACTCCCACTGGCTGTTTGCTTCACATCCTTGCTAATATCTGCTATTGTTTTATTTTCCTATTTGGGTGTGTAAAATTCTATGCTATATTAGTATAACCTATAAGTTTGATTTGATATCCTTGCTAATATCTGCTATTTTATTTTCCTATTTGGGTGTGTAAAATTCTATGCTATATTAGTATAACCTATAAGTTTGATACTTTTTATTTCAGAATTTCCTGGTCAGTCTTGCTTCTTCTTTTTTATTTATTTTTTATTTTTTATTTTTTATTTTATTTATTCATGAGAGACACAGAGAGAGAGAGAGTCAGAGACACAGGCAGAGGGAGAAACAGGCTCCATGCAGGGAGCCCGACGTGGGACTTCGGCCCTGGGCCGAAGGCAGGTGCCAAACCGCTGAGCCACCCAGGGATCCCCAGTCTTGCTTCTTTATTCATTAAAGTGAACTTTAGGATCATTTTGAAGTTTACACAATATGTTAGGATTTTTATTTATAGATTTATAATTTGTAATTTATAATTTTTAAAATTTATATCTTCATTGATTTATTAGATTGATATGAATTGGCAACTTGTAATACTGAATCTTCCAATTCAGAATAAGACATGATTTTTCAATTAATTTAAGATTTCCTTTACATCCTCCAGTTGAGTTGTATGATTTCTTTTATAGATCATCCACATTTCTTTCTAAATGGAGACTTTATTGTTTTATGCTTGTAAAAATGTGACTGTATTTTCTTCTTATTAATCATCTAGGTGGTGTAAAAATCCTGACAAATGTATTATTTCTTCAATGTTTTGCTATGTTCTTTCTTTTGGATATTATTTTGAGTAGTCCTCAGTTTTCTTTTTTTTTTTGATTTTTATTTATTTATGATAGTCACACAGAGAAAGGCAGAGACACAGGCAGAGGGAGAAGCAGGCTCCATGCACCAGGAGCCCGACGTGCGATTCGATCCCGGGTCTCCAGGATCGCGCCCTGGGCCAAAGGCAGGCGCCAAACTGCTACGCCACCCAGGGATCCCCAGTCCTCAGTTTTCATACATGAGATTAACATGTCTTTTTGTGTGCGTGTGTTCGTGCATTTCATTATTACTCTTTTCCTTTCTTAAAAGGAGTTGACAGATTTTCTTTTATCTGATTGTAAGAACAATTTGAATAGCTTCAGAAAAACATACTCTTTGACTATATAAAAGATCACAAATGAAATCTCTAGGCTTGTTTTTTGAAATGTGGGAACTAAATATTACATATTTAGGTTTACTATTCCATGAGTCAGTTTTACTGACTTTTATTCATTGGACTTTATTCTCAGATTTATGAGTATTGAGTTAAGAAAATAGTCTCCTATAATTCTTTTTGCTCTTGTATTTTTTTCCAATTTCAGTTTTGATATTATAGTTTCTCTCTGAATTTTAAGTAGGCTGATTATAGGTGATTTAAATCACCTAGAGTGATTTATAGGTTATGTAGAATTTTAATCAGAGATAATAGTGTTCTTTTTTTGTGTTGATTTCAGTTGATATTGGTATTAATTCCTCTTCTCTGATTTCCTAGATTCATGTTATTCTTTCTCTGACTTTTTCATTTTATATGCATATTAATTTTCATTCTTATTAACTTAGATATTTAAACTATGAGCTTTCCTGTGTTAATAGATTCTGTAGTGGCCCACAGATTTTGACATGGTTTTTATTTAAATTATAATTTTCTAGATAATCTATAATTAAATCTTTGACTTCCCCTTTGGCCAAATATTCATTTGTGGGAGTGTTTTAAATTCTAATAGATTAGTGAATTTTGGGTTGTTGTTACTATTGTCATAAATCTCCAGTTTTACTGCATTATGAGTTCTAGTACCATTTGTTGAAAAGATAATTCTATTTTCACTAACTTTTCTTTACACCTTTGTTGAAAATCAGTTGACCGTAAAAAGTATGAGTCTTTCTGAGCTCTCTTCTGTTCCATGAGTCTTTTTGTGTATCTTGATGCCAGTACCACAGTCTTGATTACTATAACTTCTTAAAAACTTTTAATTCCAGTATAATTATGATTATTAAAACTTTTAAAATTAGTTCTGAAGACAACTTCTCAAACGTTGTAAATCCTTAAAGGAAAAGTTTTTCCTTTTCAGAGTTGTTTTAGCTCTTCTTGGTTGTTTACATTTTCATATGCATTTTAGAGTCATTTTGTAAATTTCTGTGAAACTGTGTGAGGATTTTGATTGGCATTGTGTTTGATTTCTAGATCAGTTTGGGAAGAATTGAAGTCTTAATAATATTGGACTTTCTGATCCATGAACATGGCACATCTCTCCATTTATTTTGGGGTCTTTAATTTTTCTCCACATTATTTTGTAGCTTTCAATGTAAAGTTCTTGTGTGTTTTTTGTCAGATTTGCCCTGAAGTGGTTCATATTTTCTGACAGTATTGTTAATGGTATTGTATTATTAATTTTAGTTTCTGACTGTTCAGTGTTGGTTTACAGAAACATAATTGATTATTTTATGTTGACATATTTTTAGTTTTAGTAGCTTTTTGGGTAGATTTGATGGGAGTTTCTTTGTAGATGATCATGTCCTCTACAAGTAAATTTCATACCAGTGTACCTTAATGTGGATCTTTTCATCCTTTTTTCTGGTTCATGGCCATTTCAGCAAAGAAACTCATCTTTAGTTGGAAAACTTTCTAGTATTACTTTTTTTCTTTATCTATTTTCTTTCTCCTCATCTTTCTTTTCTTTTTTTTTTTTTAAACTTTTATTTATTTATGATAGGCACACAGTGAGAGAGAGAGAGAGAGGCAGAGACACAGGCAGAGGGAGAAGCAGGCTCCATGCACCGGGAGCCCGACGTGGGATTCGATCCCGGGTCTCCAGGACCACGCCCTGGGCCAAAGGCAGGCGCCAAACCGCTGCGCCACCCAGGGATCCCTCTCCTCATCTTTCTAATGTGAAACCTAGCTGTTAGCATTTTAGTGTATGAACATGAAAGAGCTCTGGGGGGTAAGAACTGTTATTTCTCTTGTAGAATCAAAATAGAACATAGTTTTTATGAATATACTCTCCCCATTTTTCCAGTTGTTTTTAATAGTTATATTGTGTCAATGTGTTATAAAGCTATTTTATATTATAATCCCTCTCTTTAACTCATAATCTTAGTTTTTCAAGTAACTATATATAGTTAGCTTATACTAGTATTTATGTATGTCTTTGTAATAATTTTAGTGTTCTGAACTTACTCTCTAGTAGATTCCTCAGAAGGTGAGGACAACTTTTCTAGGATTATTGCATAGTGTCAACTTGATACTTCAAGGTTACTTTTGGTGGATATAAAATTCTTGACTTGCATTTTTTTCCCCTTAAAAATCTTAAATATATTTCTTTATTTTCTTCTGGCATTAGATATTGCTGGCAATGTCCAATGATATTTAACTCAATAAGTCACACGCTCTTTTGCCTAGATATTCAAAGGACTTTTTCTCTAAAGTCTAATAACTTTTTTTTTAGAAAATAGCTGGTGTTATCAGGATTGGTAGTCTCAGCTGTATGGTACGTTCTTTCAGTATGTAGCTTCACATCATTTTTTATTTCAAGAAAATGTTTTTGCATTTATTTTCAGTATTCAGTTCTTTTTTTCTTCTATTTTTTTTTTTTTTTAAGATTTTATTCATGAGAGAGAGAGAGAGAGAGAGAGGCAGAGACACGGGCAGAAGGAGAAGCAGGTTCCATGCAGGGAGCCCGACGTGGGACTTGATCCCGGGTCTCCAGGATCAGGCCCTGGGCTGAAGGCAGTGCTAAACCGCTGAGCGACCCAGGCTGCCCCCAGTATTCAGTTCTATTGCATTGTGAGCTAAAATAGCTCGAGACTTTTTAACACTTTTTTTGTGTTAGATATCCTTGCCCATCTTTAATATTTGTTATTTCTTGTATCCTTTTTATCTTTTCATTTTCTTTTATTTAAAAAAAGTTATCCTTTTATCTGTTAAAGTATGTTTGTGTTTATTTGCTCTTGTCTTCTAAAATAATGCTCATTTCTTTTTAAAAATTAATTAATTAGTTATTTTTTAAAGTAATCTCTACACCCAGCATGGGGGGTTTGAACACATGATTCCAAAATTGAGAGCCTTATGTTCTTCAAACTGAGCCGAGCCAGGCACCACTATAATGTTCAGTTCTAAAATGGTGTTTTGTTTTGTTATTTTTAAGTTTTACCATCTTCTTTTCAGAATTAAAAAAAAAAATTCTGACTTACATTCTTTCATGCCTTGTATCATCTTAATGTCTTTTATCTAGTTTTAACTAATTATGTGTGCTTTCATTGTGGAGTATTTGCTGTTTAATGTCTTTTCCTTAATAATAACTTTGTGTGGGATCTGATTTCAGTATTTTCTGTTGCTCACTTTTATGTAAAGTTATTTTTCTCAAACTCTTAGAGGATTAGTTTAGATGGTTTTTTCTCCTCTCACAGTGCTCCTTTTTGTGGTTTTTTTTTTTGTGCAGATAATTTGCGTTTTCAGCTTAACCATATTTTTAGTTTTCAGTGGGTTTATCAGGAGATAATGCCATTGTAAGCCGAGGAAGAATCTGTATATTCAAATAGCCTTCTTAAAAAATTGTACCAAGTTATATTTGCATTCATAGTGAGAAGGACCATGGAATCCTCTTTTCAAAAAATGTAAAAATATTCCAGATGCAAGTTCTGTATGTTTCAGTTCCATAAAAATCTGACAAATTGGAGTTCTCTGGGTGGCTCAGCGGTTTAGCACCTGCCTTCAGTCCAGGGCGTGATTCTGGAGTCCCAGGATCGAGTTCCACATCGGGCTCCCTCCATGGAGCCTGCTTCTCCCTCTGCCTGTGTCTCTGCTCTCTCTCTCTGTGTTCTCATGAATAAATAAACAAAATCTTAAAAAAAAAATCTGACAAATGAAAACACTAGTGGCTAGGATATTACTCCACACAGACACACAGCACACTTTGAATGCCTGCTGTTGTGCCTGGGATACAGAAATGAGTCAACAGGTGTATATTTTTTTCACTGACAATTAGTAGTTGCCAAGTTGTCTAACAGTGTATGAGGCTACCCATTTTTCTACATTCTTACTTAAATTTAATAGCTGCACTTCTTAATTTTTGCTGATGTTAGCCGAATATGAGACAAAAATCCTTTTCTTCAGGGCCCCTAAGCAGTATTGGGGATGGGGAAGGTGCAGGACAGGCATAATTTAGGCAGACTATAACACACATTGTGGTAAGCTCTCTGAAAGAAGTATGGGGTACTTTGGAAAGTCAGCCTCACTCCTCAGCATCCATAGCACCTGGTTCTCCAATTTCCTCCTAGATGAAGGAGGACTGGCCCACCTTTACCCTTCAACAAGTTGGAATAATATGTAAGCATCTCTTAAAAGACTCTGAAGATAAAGTTTGAAAGGAGTATGAGCAAACTGTAATACCCAACTAGCTGAGCAAATATGAATCTTTTGTGAAATTCACACATGATCAGAGTATGTGACAATATGGGACAAGGCCAACAAGCTATGTGTTTTGAAGCTTTCTTGCATATCTGGGTACTAGGTTTGACCTTCAGAGATGGCTCCTATGAACTTTCTGCAACTGGTCTGATACCACATTTCAGCTCCAGTTTTCTATCCTGAGAACACTTACACTTTTCTGCAGTTCCATTTTATATGGTTTGAAAGACCTTAAAACTTTCTGGTTGCTACAAGCATATCTTTCTTTTCTGCTCATCCTGTTTTGAGAAGATAGAAGTTAAGTACACATTTGTTTTGTACATATTACTTGTTCAGGACCACATTTTACAGAATGCCTTCTTTATTATTTTTATGGAAAGGAAAATTCTATTAAAATTGTTTTAGTTTGAATATAGAATAGATTTATTATTTAGAGCTTATTTGAGATATTCTGAGTTTAATTCAGATATATGCCAGTACCTTCCAAAGTAAGATAATAGAGATAGTTGTTCTGATCAGATGGCTTAGAGAAATTTCTGGAATATTCATATTCAAAAGTGCCTTAGTAATGTCTTTGACTTAAATCTAATAAAAACTGCAACGTTATTCTTTGTACATTTTCACTATTCACTGTATAGTGTCAACAAGCTTAGTTACAAACAAAATAATTATTTGAAAAAAACCTTGGGGACACACTTGAGTGATTTCAGGGGTGGATAAGGAAGGCATCATAAAGGAAGAACTGCTTGGCTATTTCGAATGTTGAGTGTAAGAGTTCTTATTCTTATAATCAGGAACTGGGGGAGTGGTGATGAAGGACGTTTATATAAAACAATAGCTTGTGCAGAAGTACAAAGGTATGAGCCTAAATGATGCTTTTGAGGATGAAGTTTTTTGATAGAAAATTAGGGCAAAAAGGTGGGAGGCCAGGTCATGAATGGCCACATAGGGAAAGTCAAAGTAATTAGACTTTATTCTGTAAGTGAGAGGAAGTCCTTGCTAGATTTTAAAATAGGAGATGATATGATCTAATGATGTTTATGATGTAATGGAAGGTATAGTGTTAATTATGTTTTGAGTACAGGATGGTGGTGAGACCTGGCACTTCTATGGGAAATAAGTAAAAATAGTAAAAATTATTTTACTACTACTAAAGTTGTTTTACTGAGGACTGGAAGAGTTTTGTACAAAGGGTATTTCAGCTCCCTCTCTAATTACAAAGAAGAACCATAGCCCTACTGGTAATGCTTTTCCCTTTAAAGATGGGGCTGTTCTTACACACTCAGTTCTTCTAGGACTCAGGTCTACACTGAATCCAGCCTGTGATATATTAGCATTTGTTCCTCTTTCAATCTCCCTGAAGAGTTCTAAGGGAAGCTCCACTCTCTCCAGCTCAGTCTGTTCTCAGCCTTGTACCTTCCCAGAGGACTTTGGGATATCCTGTTTTGCCCTCTCTCCAGGAAGGGAATCTTAAGGATAATGTTCACATTTGGTCCAAGGATCTGAGTTTAGGTCCAGAGTTCGAGTCTTGGTTTATTACTCCAGGCCACCTCCAACTTGCCTCACAGAGAGGTGCTCTGTATGAAGCTGTCACCGTATTTTTATAGATGAGTCAGACTGTGATCCTAGATGGTACAAACAACAATGATTTTACTTTATTCTGATGCCTAAAAGCAATAAAACTTTTAATAAATATGCATTTAAATTTCAATTCCTGGTGCTTGTTTGCACCCTGTCCCTCGTGTGCTTATTTTTAAAGCCAATTATATTTATATGTTTGCAGTATTAACTTGCAGTTCAGTATTTCCCTTCATTATAACATTAGATGTCAAATGCATTTCTTTTCCTCACATTCCTTACAGAAGTTTTTGATCTCAAGAAAGTGTAAATTTACTTATAACCTTTCTTTTTAACTTGAATCTCTTTAATCTGACTCAAGTAGACTTTTGTCCTTGGGGCATTTATTTCTGGCATTTCCATTGGAAGGCTTTTATCCCCCCTTGCACATCACATGACAGAAGTTTAAGTGGCAGAGACTAATGAAAGTCTACCAAGAATATATATATAGGAAAGGGAAACAGCATGAAGAAAAAAATTGAAGACTGGGGATTAGCAGATAAGACAGAGACATTTGGATAAGAGGTTTAGTTGAGAGGAAATTATTATAGACTGTAGAAAAGAGTTGCTTAGGCAGTAGCTCTGGAACTACCACCTACGATGTGATACATTGACATTGACTTTGAAGATATTCTAGTGTCCGTAGTAGATTACTTGGTTGTATTAAGATCAGTGCTTTCCAAAGTGTGGTCCTGGCAGTAGCAGGATCCTGTCACTTGGGTGCTTGTTAGAAATGCAGATTCTTGGGCCTTACTTCAGGCATATTGAACCAGAATCTCTGTGGGGGGAGGGGGAGCAGAAATTTTGAATTTCAAGATTCACTGTATTAGTTGGAATGTAGAGAAGATATAAGGTTCATTGGATCAACAGTGCTAGGAAATAATGCTAGATATGTAACAGAGTACCCTGTTTTATCTTTCTCCCAGAGATTTCTTGTTTGCTGTCATAATCCTTATTGGTAGCTAGAATTTCAATGAAAAGATAATTCCAAAGATTTAACATTGCATTGAATTGAGTGTTTATGTGATCTTGTTTTACTCAATGTCTTTCATTTTATATAGCTTTAAGATCTCAGCCTTTCTCTGTGTTTGTTACACAGACAGTACAACTATTCCCTCTTTCTGTTTCTTTTTAGGCTCTTAGTGCAGATTATACCTCTTTAGATTTCTGTGTGTGGACTGTGTGTGTGGATTTAGGAACTGAAATTTACTTGAAAGATGTAAATAAGATACAAGGAAGAGAGTGGTATTTGGAATAGAAGTCATGATGGAAAACATTTGATTTTCTTTTAAATTTATGATATGAAAAGGTAAAATTCCTTAGAAACATAATTAAGTTTATGATCTAACTAAAGCAGTTTTTAAAAATTAGCTCCTTATCAAGACCTCTTTGACATGGGTCTTGGCTAGAAGTTCTTAAATCTTGACACTAAAAGTAAAAGCAAAATAAACAAGTGGTGCTACATCAAACTAAAAAGCTGCTGCACAGCAAAGGAAATCATCAACAAATTGAAAAGGCAACTTACTGGATGGGAAGAAATATTTGCAAATCGTATATCTGACAAGGGACTAATATCCAAAATATACAAAGAAGTATGTACGACTCAATAGCAAAACAACAGTCTGATTTTAAAAATAGACAAAAGATCTGAATAGAAATTCTTTCAAAGAAAATATACAGATGACTAACAAACTTGAAAAGTTCTCAGCATCACTAATTATCAGGGAAATGCAAATCAAGACTACGATGAGATCTACTACCTTACACCTGTTAGGCTATTATTAAAATGTCAAGAGAATAACCAGTGCTGGTACACGTGTGTAGAAAAGGGAACTCTCATGCACTGTTGGTGAGAATGTAAATTGGTATAGCCGCTGGAAAACAGTATGGAGGTTTTCCTCAAAAAATTAAATATGGAACTTGTCACTTGTGACAAGATGGATGGACCTCGAGGGCATTATGCTAAGTAAAATAAGTTAGACAAAGATAGATACCATATAATCTCTCTTATATGTGGAATCTTAAAAAAATGCAAATTAAATACTACAACTGAACTCACAGATAAACACACTCCTGGTTGCTAGAAGTGGGGGGTGAGTGAGTGAGGGGAGTCAAAAAGGAAAAAACAGAAGTCTTTTAGGAAATGTTAACCTAGGTTTTTGAACTAGCATTAAAAAAATAAGATGGCATGATGGAAAACATTGAGTTTTTCTTTTAAATTTGTGTTATATAAAGGGAAAATTCCTTAGAAACAATAGTTAAATTTCTTGATCTAACTAAAGCTAGTATTTAACAGTTTTTTTGAATGGCTGAATAGCATAAGATTTAAAAAGTAAACAAAGATATATATTAGGAAGTTTTCCTTCATCTTTCCCCCAAGATACCCAATGTTGTTTGCCTGTCCTTTTACACACACACACACACACACACACACACACTTATATCATTCTACAGATAGTAGCGTACTGCTATACCTTTTATGACAATTACATTTCTTAAAATCTTTTGCCATCATTACTGTGCTATTGTGTGTATATATGCCACACGTACATACATCTACACATATACATTTAATCTTCCCACACTTGTTAGTATAGCTATAGGATAAATTTCTAGATATTTACAGGTTGTGTCAAAGAGTATGTGCGTGTGCAGTTTTGATAGATATTGACAAATTGCCCTCCATACTGACTGGGTCAGTTTGGACTCCCATCAGCAATGTTAGAAGGTATTTATTTCTCCACAGCTTCACAAACAGAAGGTTACTGAATTTTTGCCAGTTTGGTTGGTGAGAAATACTCAGTGTAGTCTTAATTATTGTATAGTGTTGATGTTTATATTTGTTTGTATTCCTTCCCCATGAAATGCTGATAGTTTTTGAATATTTTTTGAAGAATTTCTCTCTGGCGCCTGTGGACTTTGGAGGTACGAAAATGAAAAATTCACCATAGGGTTAGTTTTTTTTGTAATTAAGATGGAAGACACTTTGAAATGAATCATGCTGAAGACAAGCCAGGAGAGAGAGAGGGTGTGCTTGAAAATAAATGAACCAAAGTGATTGTAGAGGATTAGGGAACCAGGAAATACCTATTTAATCAGAGACACATTGTATGTGATATCATGGCATCATTTCTTGGTCATCTTCTCAGAATTCAGGTAGTTTAACTACAGAATTTACTATTTAGGAATATATTTGTTTTTGCACAAGATTTGTGTTAACATTGACATAGTCAAGTGGAATATAAATAAGGACTGAAGTTTTGGTGTTATTTTGATTCTAGTAGGTATGCACATATGTGGATCCAGCATTCTTTATAAAGGCCCTCTAACTTTACTTCTTACTTCCACATTACTTCCAAGTTACTCCTTACTTTGCCTGCGTGGCTTTGGATAGATGGTCTATAATCTGTACCTTAGTGTGAAGAATATAGATACAGTGTTCATAAAGATTCTCAGTGACCAACCTGTGGGTGTAGAGTACCCAGAGCAAAGTTAGGTCACAAGCAGATCACAGGTGGGTAGGAATGAGAACCAGTTACAAAGCAGTCAATGAAAAATTAAAAAAAAATTTTTTTATTTATTTGAGAGAGCACAAGCAGTGGGAATGGGAGAATCAGGCTTGCTACTGAGTAGGGAGCCCGATCAGGGCTTGATCCCAGGACCCTGGGATCATGACCTGAGCCAAAGGCAGCTGTTTAACGAACTGAGCTACCCAGGTGTCCTGAAAGATTTTTTTTTTTTAAAAGATCAAGTGATTGGGAACCCCTAACCCCTTTATCCTAAAGAAGTCCAAAAAGACCACACCACTTATGCATCAACACTTTCACTGAACCCTTCCTTTTTTTTATATCTGTGCCCTGGTACTGTCCTTATGTAACATACATGTCCTGGTTCTTGCCCAAGATCCTGATGAGTCCAAGGGAAGTGCCCAAGATCCTGATGAGTCCAAGGAGAAGAGAAGAGAGGAAACCTGAATTTCCCTTTAAAGATCTACCATACTACTGTGTCACTGTGGTATAAATACCATCATAAAATACTGTTCTTTGGGAAACTTGGAAACTTCAAACTCAGAACTTGATAAGAAAGTGAAGAGGAAATGAATTTTAATTCCTTGTTGCAAAATATATTAATATGGAAGCATTTGAAAAAGTTAAACTGTAAACTGAGAGTGAACAGTTTTAACAGCAACCCAAAAATAAATAAATAAATGAAACCCAGCCACTCAGTAATTTCACTTTATCTTAAATGTTAAGCGCTAGTCTGTTCTAGAATTGAAAAGAACTTCATTGTCTTTCTAAAATCATGTATGTTGAATCTATAATGACATTGCTGTTTCTGTGGCTCCGAAGAACTGATTTTACTATTTTATTGTCAGACCTTTTAGGTAAGAAATATGATCAGGGATTTCCCAGGCAATCTGGAACTGAGAATTCAGATGGACACTTTAGCTTTTTACCTCAAATTTCTCTTCCCTTATCCTGTTGTATAGTAAGTAGGTGAGATTTTTAGAATTGAAAATTGAATTGTTTTCTCACATTTATTGTGAACTGGCAAAAGAATGGAAAGGATCATCCTTTAAAACAGTTGACTTGGCTAGATAGAAAATACTTCTCTCTGTCTTGTTTCCCTGTCCTCCTTTTCACCTTGATTTAAAAAATTAGACACAAATACAAAATGCAAAACTAGTAGATTTAGGGTAAATTAAAATTCAGGCAGAATTAAAGTATTGTAATTTATATAATAAGCCTTTGACACTAAATATGTGTAGTCTATGAAAAATGGTGTTTTGTGTTTGGCCTTGTCCCATGAATATTCTCATTACATTGTAGAGTAAGTTATTTACTCTTGAAGAAGAGATGGTTTGAACAGTTAGTAGTTTCCCTGTGGAAGTGGAAGGGCAAAGCTCTACATTTGATATCATCTAAAGACAAGGAGGAACCACTCAAGAAATGTTGGATGATAAGAGTTTTGTAAAAGTTCCATCTGTGGAACAGTGAAAAAATCAGTTTACTTGATTTTTGAAAACATGATTGCAGTGATAAACCTTTGAGCTTTGAACACCAGGAGTATTTTCCACAGAAAGAAGAGTGTGCTGCCACCCTTCCCACCCACTTCCCCAATCCATCCTACTAAATTGAGAAATCACCCAGCAAATGAAAAGGAACTACTCTCTGAAGGCAGAAATTTATTTTATTCTTGCTTTTGAATTGTGGTTTCTGTTTTAAGGCACATAGTACAATAGGAAATATTCATTAGGGTGGTTGTCATGAAGAAAAGGTTAATGTGTGCACTCTGTTGTAGAGCAGGGAATGTGCCTCACAAAAGTTTGCTTTCAAAATAGGTTAATGGGAGGAGTTTCTGCAGGTAGAATGATTTAATTCTGTGAGAAGAGACTTCAAGACATCATCCAATTTAGCCTATCCTCCTAATTTTGTACGTCGGAAACAGACTCAGAGCTGATGCAGAACACTTGGCTAGTCAGTGTCGTGGCAAAGCCAGCATTGGAGCCCAAGCTCCTCCTTATTGTAGTAGCTCCTCACTGTGCAGTGCTTGTAAGCCAGAGTTCCCCAAAATGTTTACCTATGTGCATTCTACCTGATAACTCTGCATCACTGCCTCGCAAATCAAAGCAGCGATGGAAAGAATAGAAACTTCGGGTAATATTTGAATCACTTGATATGTTCACTGTAGTGTGAACTCCTAAAAGGTGGCTTTGACTACATTCCACAGTGTTTGGTCTGTAGTCAACTTTGCACTGTTTATTTCTAATTAGAAGTACTAGTTCATTTCTAATTTCTAATTAAAAATGCTAGTTCCTTTCTAGTTTGAAATACCCCATTTTATATCCTCTTGAATTCAAAAGGGATGTTTTATTTCCAAATAAATTGCCGTGTCTGACGAGCCTTTTGTTGTTAATTTCCAGTTCCCTGGCTTGTGTTGGTTTTTCTTTTGGAATATGTTGAGATTTTCTTCATGGTGGTCAAGTCTGATGACAGGTCCTTCAGAGAGCCTGAGACATGTGACTGTAGAAGGAAAAGAAGTGGCACTGAGATCAAGATACAGATTCCCCCAAAAGGGTGCCGGTAATGGCATGTGGGAGGAACACAGCCTTCACTCTTGAGAGCTGCAGGAAAAGCTGTGTTGTCAGGTGACTGTCAGATTTCAGTTTTAATGCAGGAAGGTGAAGGAATGTTCACAAGAGAAAGACTTATGGGTGTTGGACTCCCTGTGACCCTTCATGTTTCAGACTGTGTAGCCCTGAGCTTCAGATGAGCTCTTGAAAAGGAGGTTCTGACATTATTCAGTCATACTTTTCTTTTCCTCAAAACTAGATAGAAGTTTGTTCTGTTTGTCACATGGAATGTTGCTGGAAGAGTGTGAGGTCAGCTTCATTCTTTCCCTCTCTTGTGGAGCTTGCTTTTTCTGCTTGCATGTTTGAAGAAGTCTTTTTATAGCCTGTCTTTTCCTTTCTTTTGAATTGACAGTAATGTATTGGAGGGGGCACAAAATGGCAGCTATGTTAGAGTACTGACCTATGAGCCCCATTAACTAAATGTTGAAGTGATGAGAACTCTGATGTTTCTGTATATTTTTTCCTTGTGTAAGGCCCATGGGTATCTGCAGAAATACAAAGAATTGTTTTAGATGTGGGCTCTCTGTCTTTCCATTCTTCTGAAGTGATTTAGCCCTTCAAGGTTGCCCCTTGGACAGGCTCCAGTTGTGACCCAAGAGTCCAGACTAGCCCTGAACCAACAACTCTACCTCAGTTACAAACCACGTGGACTCCATTTAGAATTAATCCCTTCTGCCTAACTAATGCTCCCAGGTGTTTAGTATCTGATGTATCTTGAATAGTAAGACCTTTGGTTAATTGTACACCTATTGAAGTTGCATTCAATAGGGATTAGAACCCTAGGAATTAGGACCCTAGTTTTTTCTGGGGCCAAGAGGCAGCGGGGTATCGTGGATGGATCACAGGCTTCAGAGTCCACCCTACTTCAAGTCAAGTCACAGAGCTGCCTCTCATTACTTTTGTTCAGCACAGGTCCTTGGCAAAAAATAGGGGTTAAAATGGCCATCTTATTTGGTTGTTGTAAGGAGTGCAGATAATACTTGTAAATTATGTTGTACGGTACAGTGCCTGTCACGAAGTTGGTTAAGTGGTAGTACTTTTCATCACTCTTTGTAAATTTGGTAGCTGTGCTACATATTACACTTTAAGAACATTTAAATTTGGACATGTTAAATCTACCTGGTTAGTCATATGTTGGTTTGTGTTTGATGTAAGCAAGTTACTGCAGTCAGACCCTAGTTTATTACCCTATTCTAACTGGGATTAAACTTTGAGATGATGTAATAGTTGACTCCCTGTTTTAACTCCTGTGTACTGGGGATTCTTAAGCTTATGGCTTCAGGAAAGTAGCCTCTTTTACTTCCCGCAGTCTTTCTTAAGACCTTCTCACTTTATAGCAACACTTTCAAGTCAGCCTTGAGTGCAGGGTTAAAACACTGACTGAGGCTGAGGATCATCTAAGTATGATCTTTGACAAACTAGGCTATTATAGAAGCAGCAGTGGACACTTTGGTGGTGTGGCTTAACTTGGATTCTCCTCTCTCTGTGCCTACAAGACTAGGTACTCAAAATAATTTAAGCTGCCTCCCTGAGAATAATGATGCCTATATCCGCCTATGGCCCTCCCAGACTGAGCACATATCCCCTACCTGGTGCTACTATAAAGATAGCTAATTTTCTATACACAGCATTTTACAGTGTGTTTTCATCATCATTATCTCAGTTGATCTTCACAATCCATTGAAGTGTCTTCGTTTTATATATGAAAAAAATCCACAAAGTCTCTGGAGTTAGAAAGACTCCAGACAACGTACTTCAGTAATATAGTACAACTCATATGTAATGTATGGTGGTGTTAACGCTGGATTTTGTGTTATTCTAAATTGCCTGAATGCTGTTCTATTTCAAAAAATAAAAATTCTGTGTGGGTTTTACTTATTTATTTATTTGAGATGAGATGTACATAACATAACCATTTCAAAGTGAACAGTTCAGTGAGATCTGGTACATTCACAGTATTGAGCAACAGCCATCACATCTCTGTCAAGTTCCAAAACATTTTTGTCACCCTAAAAAGGAACCTGATACCCATTAAGCAATTGCTCCCTATTTATCTCCTTCCTCCAGCACCTGGCAACCTTCAGTTTGCATTCTTGTCTCTCTGGATTTACCTGTTCTGAATATTTCATATAAATGTGATCCTTAATGTCAGATTTCTTTCACTTACAATGTTTTCTAGATTCATCCACATTGTAGCATGATTCAGTACTTCATTCCTTTTTATATGTGAATAATATGCCATTCTATGGATATACTACATTTTGTTTAACCATTTATCTGTTGATGGACATTGATTTCTACCTTTTGGGTGTTGGTGAATGTGCTATTATGAACATGCATGTACATGTTTCTATCCTATTACACAGCACTCTGCACTCTGTCCTGGGTTCTTCCCTAAGGAACCCTTATGTCCACAAAGAGACTTGTATAAGAATGTTTATAACTGCTTTGTTCGTAATAGCCCAGGGTTAGAAGAATTCTATATCTTGGTTGTGGCCTTGATTACATGGGTATATATAATTGAATTGAAACCTAAGATCTATTTAATTTCACCATATGTAAATTTTACCTGATTTTAAAAGAGAGTCGGGGGGCACCTGGGTGGCTCAGTGGCTGTACAACTGCCTTTGGCTCAGATCATGATCCCAGGGTCCTGGGATGGAGTCCTGCATCAGGCTCCTTGCTCAGCAGGGAGCCTGCTTCTCTCACTGCCTATGTCTCTGCCTCTTTCTCTGTATCTCTCATGAATCAATAAAATCTTTTTTTTTTTTTAAGAGGGGGGGCAAAAGAGTAAACCATAATTTAAAAAAATTCTAGAGGCAGCCCCGGTGACGCAGCGGTTTAGCGCCGCCTGCAGCCTGGGGCATGGTCCTGGAGACCTGGGATCGAGTCCCACATCAGGCTCCCTGCATGGAGCCTGCTTCTCCCTCTGCCTGTGTCTCTGTGTTTGTCTGTCTCTCTCTCCCTCTCCGTGTGTGTCTCTCATTAATAAATAAATAAAATCTAAAAAAAAATTTGTTTTAAATTAAAAAAAAATTCTAGCTGTTATATTGTCTTTGTCCATTCATGCTGCTATAACAAAATACCACAGACTGGGTAGCCTCCAGAGAAAGAAAGAAAGAAAAGAAATAAAGAAATTTATAGTTCTGGAGGTTCAAGTCTGAGATCAGGGTGCTGGCATGGTTGTGTTTTGATAAGAGCTCTCTTCCTGGTTTAAAGTAGCAGGAGTGCCTGGCTGGCTGGCAGGTGAGCATGCAACTGTTGATCTGGGTGTTTTGGGTTCGAGCCGCATGTTGGATGTACAAATTACTTAAAAAAAATCTGGGGCACCTAGGTGGCTCAGTTGGCTAAGCATCCAACTCTTGATTTCAGCTCAGGTCATGATCTCAGGGTTGTGAGATCGAGCCATGTCGAGCTCTGCACTAAGTATGGAGCCTGGTTAAGATTTTTTCTCTCACTCTCCTCCCCATAACCCCCCTCCATCTCTAAATTTTTTTTTTTAATAAAATCTTTTAAAAAATAATAAAGCCGGCACTTTTTTGCTGTGTGCTCACATGTTAGAAAGGGTGAGAGATCTCTGTGGGGTCTCTTTTATAAGAGCACTAATTGCATTCACGAATGTTCTGTCCTTATGACCCAATCATCCTCCAAAGGCCTGCCATAATACTGTTACCTTTGAGGGTTAGGATTTCCACATAATGAACTCTGGCAGGGTGGTGGTGGGGGCGGGGGTTGGCACCTGA